>NC_081830.1:56399910-57056160 GCF_030867095.1 Alligator mississippiensis | reverse complement strand
ATGTATAGATGCACCCTGTGACTGAAATGATAGTACAGGCAAAAGCTCTGGTTCCTAATGCCTACAATCTGTAGCTTTTTCACATTTACTATAACAGTCTTTGAGTCTCAGGTAAAATGTTTTCCATTGTCTTAGCTCATTCCCTAATAAACACATCCCAACTCCACCATACATAGTCAGGCATAACTGGCAGTTTCACAACTCCAGTAAGTTCAGAACTGCATGAAATCTAAATTACTTCTGTCCCAGGAGATGATTCTTTGAGGTCAGGTCAAGCTAATTAAGTAGAAGCGCGTATGAGGAAGTTCATGTTGCAGCCTCCTGAACTACACCTTTCAAGCATAGACTTTCTTTCATTCCCAGATCTGCAAAGACTTTTAACCGTTGTACTGCCAGTGTTTCCTCATGGTGACATGTTCTCCCATCTTGGGGGGGGAACAATGACACCATAGATGGGACACTTAACTTGCAGTTAAGAAACCTGAGTTCTCTTCCTTCTTCTGCCACTGGTCTTCCTAGTGAATTTAGGCAATTTTTGAGGGCTTAACCTCACGAGAGCCCTTTGGCCCTACCTTCATATGATTCTAAGTCACATCACTGTGTAGTACTTTTTCCCTACCACCGCCTTTTCCCTGTTTACACTTAGGGTTGCAAGGGCAAATGCTGTCCTTCACCATGTGTCCATACTGTGCCCAGCACAAATAGCCCTGATCTCAGTTACTATAATCACTACTGTAAAGGAAATTATAAATCCAGTGTTAAGCTGACAATTAAGCTCTTACAGGCTATTCATGTTTTTCAGTTTAAATGACTAAGATATGACAATGGTATCCAGGTTGCAGCCATATTAGTCTGGAAGAAAAAGCAATCAGGACTCATAGTAGAGATGGTGTCTTTTCTTAGACCACCAACAAGATTTTTGCAAAAAAAATTCTTTAATTGCAAGCTTTCAGGCACAAATGCCCTTCATCAGGCACGAGAGAAAAGATTGTAAAAGTTTGTTAACTTCAGTACCAAAACTTGCACTTATGCAAAGGTGTACACCCCATTTTGGCACAAAAAGTGAAATGCAATTTAGCCCTGTTTGTGCAGGGGACTGTAAATTCAGCACAAACAGCAACATTTGCAAAGCTTCCTAAATCCACAGATTTTCTTTATCCATAGATTTCTGTTTCTTTTGAGACAGAAGGTTGAGAAGTTTGATAACTTTTACAATCTTTTCTCCCATGCCTGATGAAGCGTATTTGTGCCCAAAAGCTTGCAATTAAAGACATTTTTTAATAAAAATCTTGGTGGTCTTATAAAAGATATCATCTCTACTATGAGTCCTGATTGCCTTTTAAGATATGACAATGTGATTTATTCCAGGTCGGTACTTTCTGTGTTTTTTCTGCTAACTTAAAGGACAAAACTTGAGTAAAAAAATAACCAGCTATTCATTAGGCCTGTGCGAAGCGGCTAGTATTTGCTTCGGATTCAGCCGATTTGGGGGACAGTGATTTGATTCGCTGATTCAAATCACTATCCCAAACTGATTCAGCTGAATCTGATTGAGAGATTCGGTAGCCAAATTGGCCAAATCTCCGAATCGGACCCATCCCCCCACCCACTATCCCAGCCCCATCACTGGCTGCCCCAACCAGCCTCAGCTCCCAGCTCTTTGGAAAACAATGTGCCCCCAGTCACCGACTGCTGCCAGGTGTAGGGGGCGATCCCCACTGCCCCCCACTGCCCTGTGCTGCATAGGGGACTCTGTCACAAGCCCCCAACCCCTGCCCACGCTCCCAGCTCTTTAAAAAAAAAAAAAAGCCTCCACTCATCGGCTCCTGCCAAGGCAGGGGTGGGAATCCCCACTGCCCCCCACTGCATGGGGGGCTCTGCCATGAGCTCCCAGAAGCCCCAAGGCTGCTGCAGCAGCCAGTGAGTGCAGCACTTTTATTTATTAATTTTTTTAAAGAGAGCCAGGAGCTGGGGTGGGCAGGGCAGCCATGGGGGGGGACAGGGGGGGCTCAGGGGGGCTCAGGGAGCAGGCAGGGGGTGGGGTCTAGTGGGGGTCCCCCCATGGCTGCCTCCCCCTTCCTCCAGCCCCCCTTTTCCCCACCCCCTACTTACCAGCACAGAGTCTGAGTCCAGCTCCCTGCAGCAGTGAGCAAGGACTGCCCAAATCTCCAAAGCTCTCCAAATCTTTTCCAAATTGATGTGGAGAGCTTCTAATCAATTTGGACCTTTTAATTGGTCTCCTGATTCTATCGGATTCAGAGATTCAGCCATCAAATTGGGCTGAATCTCCTCTGAATCAAATCAGCGCTGGAAGCTTCTCACAGCCCTACTATTCATTCTATCTCTTTGTTGAATCAGGACTGGGATCATTAGTTTTAATAAAAATGTGAAAATATTTATGCCTGGAAGACCTGGATTTTTTTGAAGCTAGAGATCTATGGTAGAAACAAACTGTCTTTTCACTCCTCCTTTCAGGATTTACACATAAAAGCATCCACTTTACTTCTAGTTCTTGTCTCAGACTGTATAAGAATGTATGCATAATATTTCCAGTAAAGAATGTAGGATCAAGTAATTGTTAATAATAAATAATTTAAAAATAATAAATAGGATTTAAGAATAAAGCTGATAGGAAAAAAATATACAATAAGCAAAACTATTAAGTGACCTTAAATGAACACCTAGTGAAAAAATACATTTTATCTGTATCAGTAGATTTTGCATTAGCTCAAATGGCTTCTCAGGCACTCAGAGCTACTGGTTTCCTTTTGACTTCAGATCCAGTGATAGGTCTATCCATTGTTATTCCTCATTGCCCTTCTTTCTTCTCACTATGGATATCATCACGAAACAGCCACTTCTACCTAGGCCTCTAATGACCTCTCTAGCTATGCACATCAAGCCACTGTCCAAATCTCATTGTTTCTTCCTACATATTCTCATTAATGCCCAGACTTTATTGTCTGTCCACACTGCTAAAACTGCTATCCAGGTTGTTCCCATTGCCCATCTCATCATTGCCACAGTTTTTTTCCCCTTGTCTTACCTACCTGACACAATTTGCTCTCTTCAGCTTTCAAGAAGCTGCAGTGAAGAACATCATCATCATCTGTTTTCTTGGTGCTGTGATCAGCATGCAGCAGCTGTCACTTCCTTGGGCACTGCACAGCTGCCCAGGTTGTGGAGCACCCAGTTCCACCTCTGTGTTATTTTCCACCAGAGTTGAGATATGGAGCTAAGTGCAGGACTTACGGTGCAGAAAAATAAAGGATTAAAATAGCTGTAATCTGTCTCTTCACCTCCCTCACTCTTCAGATTCCACCCTAGTAACAGGTACAGTAGCCACATTTAGCTGCCCTATGGGTCTGCAGCATGCCCAGAATCTCCAAAGTACTGTTTGTTGCAGCCTTCCCCTGAACATGCCTCTCCTACTTCCGGCTCTTCCTCAGCAGGCTTCCTATAGTCTAAGTGCAAACAGTCAGAAAGCCTGATGCTGAATCAATTCAATCTTTGTAGGTTAGCCTGAGCTGCATAAATTGAACTAATAAGCAAGTGAACAGACATTCACTTTTGATTCTGCATGCCTGCAGTGGCCCAGGCCAGATGGCAGGGAGCACTAGAGCATATCCCTCTGCTGGGCCGGAGCAGACAGGTTGGGCCAAGGCTAGCCCGTGCACCTGGGAGACAGGGGTTTGTGGGGAAGGTGGAAAGCATCCCGGGATGCTGGGAGACTGTGAGTTAACTTGAGTCTGGAGAGGATCTGGGACAGAAGCTCAATAAACCAATTTAACCTAAATCACTGAAGTCTGATAATATATCCATCCTGGTTTATCTTAAACTGGTTTCAGCCATTTTGAAAGTGGTTTATGTGAACTAAACTTCTGTTGTGGTACAGATTTAAATCTGGTTTCCTATCACTTATACTGGTTTATGTGTAATTTTTGTCCCTATGGAGCTATGGAGGGGACCTTGGAGGTCAGGCCCCTCGCAGATGCCAACTGTAGTGCCTGCACCAGGCAAATCCTCCCTGCCTAGTTTACATAGTACTTAGAGCTCCTTTATACTCCCCTCTGGTCCTTCTACCCTGTGTAAATGTGTCAAAGCCAGAGTGCAGAGCTGATCTTAGCTATTAAGAATGCTGGTAAACAGTGTATAATTTCTCATGTAAAGTTATTGTGAATGACTTTGATTTGATCTTAATGTTCTGGCAATGCCACTACCCTTTTCTTGCCTACTTGAGACTGAGTGATATGATACAAAGAAACATCTCTCTCACATGACCATCTATTCTGCATTAGGTCTTTCACCATTTTTCTTATTTTCTTTATTAGGGTTGATGTAGATCCAGATGAAGATCTGAAACCAGAAACTGCAGGTGAGGTAAGTGATAATGGCATACACTGGATGGGACTATGTTCAATCTTGGACAGTATGTATTTTTCAACACTAATGTCCTAAACCAATGACAGTGGATGCCAGGGAGGACATGACAGGGGACATATCACTCTAGATCAGTGATTCTAAAGCAGGGTGCTGTGGCAGCCTTTGAAGTGTGCCACTGGGAGAAAGGCGATAAGATAAGATAAATGCAGGCTGGCTTTAAGGAGATAAGTGCAGACTCTTCCCTTCCAGCGTTTCCTTCTCCACTCCACACCCCCAGCTCACTGCAGCATGGGTTCTTCCTTGCCAGCTGCTGCTCCTCATTCTCAGCCCCTCTTTAAGAAAGTAAGCACTAAAATAAATATATTAGTTTTTTTAACAGGGTGTCAGTTCACAAAAGTTATGGACAGGTACCTTGAGTGTAGAAGGCTGAGAACCACTGCTTTAGTTACCATATTTCACAATGTAAAAGTCAAGTTTTGAAGCCCAATTTTTAACTCTTAAAATTCAACCTTGACTTATACACTGTATCACCATCCCCTGTGAGCAGTGCTGGGCTCAATGCTTGGCTGGTGTGGCCCAGGCAGCACCGCTCGCAGGGAACATTGGTGTGCAAGCAAGCAACACTGCCTTGCGAGCAGCACTGCCTGGGCTGTGCCAGTTGAGTGCCGAGCCTGCTTGCAGGGGATGGGGCAGCTCCAGCCAAGAATTGAGCCTGGCCCTGTCTGCTGCGGACAGTGCTGCCAAGTGCTGAGCCCGGCTGCACCAGCCAAGTGCCAAACCCAGTGCCATTCACAGCAGATGGGGCCAGGCTTTGCATTCAGCTGGCACAGCCCAGGCAGCACCACTTGCAGGGGATGGGGGCATGCAAACCAAGCACCAAGCCGGTCTCTGTTCTCATCCCCATCCCCAGCAAGCAGCGCTGGGCTCAGCACTTGGCTGGCACAACCCCATCCCCTGTGAGCAGTGCTGCTTGGACTGCACCAACCAAGTACCAAGCCCAGTACTACTCACAACAGGTGGGGCTGGACTCAGCAGCACCGCTCGCAGCAGACAGGGCCAGGCCCAGCGCTCGACTGGTGTGGCCCCATCCCATCTGAGCGGTGCTAGGCTCAGTAGTCAGCTGGTGCAGCCCAGGCAGCACCGCTCAAGGAAGATGGGGCCATGCCAGCTGAGCCCAACCCCGTCCTCTGTGAGCAGTGCTGCAGCACATGTCTACCCCCCTATGCAGTGAGGATGTCCAGGGACTGTTTTAAGTCAACCCCCTATTTCTGATCCAAAAAGTTAGGTCGACATACACCAAATCTACGAAATTCCTAACTTTTTTAAGCAGAAAAAGGGGGTTGACTTATACACCATGTCAACCTATACACTGGAAATACAGTATTCCCTGTTCATACGCTCTCCCTCTAAAGCAGCTACTATTGCCACTGTCACAGATAGGGGATGGTGATGGATGGACCGTTGGTCAGGCCCAGTAAGGCAGTTCTTATGTTTTTACTAACCATGTTCAGGTTTATCTCATATGCTCTTATAGCAAGACTGGGATCTTATCATATGCTCTTGAAATGTAATTAAGAAAGATACTATAATTCAGGAAAGTAATAACATGGAAATCAGCATTTTTCATGCACTTTTGAACATGTCTTTTAGCATCAAAGATTCTACCACACAATATAGAAGTTATTTCACCTCAATGTGTATCAGTTGGGAAAATAGACTGATTTCTAGAAAAAGTGTATCTCTAGTTCTCCTTTTCTGTTAAAGGTGAGGAAAATAAGTTCTGAATAACAATGTGTACCCAGTGGCCCAAGCTGTGTTTGTTAATTAACACCTAGTTCTGTTGACAGAACTCAGCAGTACAATAGAGTAGGTGTGATATAAATACAATGCATTTCATGCCCTGTCATGTCTAAATCAGCATCCTCTATTGTTAAATATTTTTACCTAGAAAGGTAGGTTTTTTTCATTCTGACTTCTTATCTGTGTGTTTCATTTCCTTGGCTTTCTCTTTTTTCTTTTTTTCCATGTTTTAACATCTTTCACATTTATTTTTATTTCAACCTCTTTTCCTTCTCCTTCTACTATTTCTTCTTTTCATTATAGTACTCATGGTTATTTACCTTTGTCTTTCAAAGTCTTTTTTAGGATTTTTTTCATTCATATCTTTTCTTTCCTTTTTTGTTTTTCCTTTTCCTTCTCTTGCACAGCTTCCATTGTGAGGGTTTTTTTTCCTTTTAATCCATCTTTCATGTTCACACTTGGTTTTCTTCATAGACTTGCTATCATCTATTTCACACTACCCAATGGTGTTTTTCTTTTTGGACATGACTTACATTTAAATAGCATCTTTGACCTGAAAAAAACTTTAAAATACTTGACAGTTCAATGGGATATGTTGCAACATGAAGCACCTCTGGGTTTATAAGTGGCAACCATCCACAATAGAAAAGTTTTGGCTAAGAAGGTCAGGACAAGCCAATCTATACAATTATGAAAAGAGTTATATATATGATTTCCAAGCTGAATAGATAAAACCTTAGAGTTTTTTTAAAGTTCTCAACTGAACAATGTACAAACATAATGTTGAATGGAATTTATTTTATCAAAAGAGTAAGGGGCTCAAATTCCAACTGTGGAATTCCAGCCATAGCTGGAATTGAAGCCTAGGAATCAGATTTTCAAACCAGGTGTTCATAAAGGATTGTTTCATCAACTACTTATAAGAGAGACACATGCTGGAGTACTCTAAGAAACACAGCCTTGAGAAGGGCCTGGTTAGAAATATAGGATTAGAAGGGAACTCATGGATCATGGAATCCAACCCCCTGCACAGATTCAGGTTGTGTTATCCCTAAACCATCCCTGATACATGCCCATCAAACCTCTTTTTGAAAACCTCCAGTGAGGGAGACATCACAACTTTGCAAGGCAGTTTGTTCCATTGCCATACTGCTTTTATAGTTTGGAAGCACTTCCTGAGATTTATCCTAAATCTGCTTTGCTGCAATCTAAACCTATTGCCTCTATGTTCTCTACAGCAAGGGAGCACCATGTTTCTTTGATTTCTTTATGCCAGTCTTTCAAATACTTGCTAACTGCTGTCATGTCGCCACTTAACATATCTGATTCCTTATAATGCACTGCCCAAACCTGGACACAGTCATCTAGCTGAAGCTTAACAAGCCCCAAATAGAAGAGTATTCTTACCTCCCGTGTCTTGCATACAATGCTCCTGTTGTTACACCTCAAAATGACATTTGCTTTTCTTGTGAGAGCCTCATATTACTATCTCATATAATCCACTATAAACCCCACGTCATCCTCAGCAGTGCTACTGCCAAACCAGTTATCTCCCATTCTGTGTTTGTGCATTTGGTTTTAATTCCTTATGTCCATTGCCTTACATTTATCTTTGTTTATTTTCATTTTGTTGTCTATTGCCCAGTTCTCGAATTTAGCCACATTGCTTTGGATTTTAATCCTGTCTTCCAGTGTTTGTAACCTCTCCAAAGTTTGTCATCTGCAGACATGATCAACATATTATCTATGTTTGCATCCAAGTCATTAATCAAAATGTTAAACAGCACTGGCCCTGGGGCAGATCTCAATGGAATGCCACTTGAGACCTCCTGCCAGTTTGACACTGATCTGTTTACAGTCTTTGCCTGTGGTTATTCAAACAATTACATATCTACTTAAAGGTAGTTCTGTCTAGCTCATGTTTCACCAGTGTAATGAAAATGGCATGGGGAATTCTGTCAAAAGCCTTACTAAAGTTCAATGCATTGTGCAAACTGGTTACCACACACAACCCTGACACCTCCATCCTCCAGATATTTTGTAAAGGACTTCTTTTTTTTAATAATTTGCTATCATAATTTCCCAGGTATTGAATTCAGGCTAACCAGTCTATAATTCCTTAGTATGCCTCCCACCGACCCATTGTTAAAGATGGGTATTATGTTAGCCCTTCACCAGTCTTCTGGTGCATCGCTCATCTAAGAGTTTGTAAATATTATTGCCATTGGCTCTGAGATTTCTTTAGCTACTTCCTTCAGCATCCTGGGCTGAATTTTGGCAGGACCTGCTGACTTGAATAAATTCAAGCGTTTCAAAAGTGGTGGGTGGGTGTTTGTGTGTAGCAAAGTAGGAAGAGTGGATTATGTCTTCTTCATCTACTAATGGCTCACCTTCTCTGCTGACAAAAGGAACCACAGTTTCCCTAGTCTGTTTTTTGCCTTTGTTTTCCTGATTTTATTCCTACATGTTCACATTTGTCCTTTGTGTACCTCCTTTGTGATACATCCTTTGTTCCAGGTTGGGTGTATTGTTTGCAAGGGATAGAGAAGCTACAACTCTCCTCTTATATCTTTTACAAAGAGCTGATCAAAACTGCAGTTCTTGCTCTCACATCAGAAGGGCAGCTCTCTGTTAGCAGAACCAGCTACTCCCTATTGCTCTCGGAATCGCATGCCTGAAATAACAGATTAATGGTACAGACAGTGTGAGAGAAGGTGATGGCACTGTATTACCTTGTGCCATCAGTCTGTTGTCTAACATGCCATTGTCAAACATGCCTTTGGTGCTACCAAGTTGTTTTGAGTTTTGCCTGCCTTTTTTGTGGCAAAATCCTATGCACATAACATAGCATCAGGGCTACGTTACGTAGCCCTGATGCACCTTGATAGTAGGATGGATGAGGGTGCAGCTAAGTTTACTTCAGACCGGAGTGTTCTCTCTATTTTAGCTTTCATTGATTTTATTTATATAAAACATAACCTTGACAATCATTAATAGTTAACATAAGTTAGATGCCTAATTTTTAGTGGAAACCACATCCCCAAATTAAGCACTAAAGGCCAAGTCTTCAAAGGTCTTTAGGCTACCAAATTCCACTTTGAAATCAGTGTAACTGTTTAAAATCAATTAGACAGACTCTTGAAAGGAAATTAAGCACCTTTGCGGATCTGAGCCCTAGGCACACTAAGCAATGTGTGGAGAGAGCAAAGTGCCCAAGAATGAGATCCACAAAAGACAGCAAACTGAGAGGGTAGCTGTCCATGACAGCCACTAGGAGTTCCTGAAAACAAGGATGTGTGCCTTATGCTGATTAGGAGCAGTTAGCATGGATTCACCAAGGGCAAGCCATGCTGAACCAGCCTAATTGCCTTCCATTATGTGATGACTGGCTCTGTGAATGTGGGAAGGCCAGTGGATGTGGTATACCTTGATTTTAGCAAGGCTTTTGATATGGTCTTCCACAACATTCTCACAGGCAAACTAAGGAAGTATGGGCTGGATGAATGGACTTTAAGGAGGATAGAAAACTGGGTGGAGCATCCAGCTCAGAGGGTAGTAATCAATGGCTCAATGTCTACTTGGCAGCCAGTATCAAGTAGACTGCCTCAGGGATCAGTCTTGGGGCCAGTTTTGTTCAATGTCTTCATCAATGACCTGGAAGATGGCAGACAATGCACCCTTAGCAAGTTTGCAGATGACACCAAGCTGGAGGGAGTAGTAGATTCACTGGAGGGTAGGGTTAGGATTCAAAGTAACATAGACAAATTGGAGGATTGGGACAAAAGAAATCTCATGAGGTTCAACAAGGGCATGTGCAAAGTCCTGCATTTAGGACAGAACAATCCCATGCACCAGGACAGGCTGGGCGCTGACTGGCTGGGCAGCAGCTCTGCAGAAAAGGACCTGGGGGTTACAGTGGACAATAAGTTGAATATAAGCCAGCAGTGTGCCCTTGTTGCCAAGAAGGCTAAATGCATGCTGGGCTGCATTGATAGGTGTGTTGCCAGTAGGTCAAGGGAAGTGATGATCCCCTCTATTCAGCACTTGCGAGGCCACATCTGGAGTACTGTGTTCAGTTTTGGGCCCCATTCTACAGAAAACACATGGACAAATTGGAGAGGGGCCAGCGGAGGGCAGCCAAAATGGTTCGGGGACTGGGGCACATGACTTCTGAGAAGAGGCTGAGGGAACTGGGCTTATTTAGTTTGGAGAAGAGAAGACTGAGAGGAAATTTAGTAGCAGCCTTCAACTATCTGAAGGGAGGTTTGAAAGAGGATTGAGCTAAACTGTTCTCAGTGGTAACAGATGACAGAACAAGAAGCAATGGTCTCAAGTTGCAGCAAGGGAAGTTTAGGTTAGGTATTAGGAAGAATTTTCTCACTAGGAGGGTAGTAAAACCCTAGAACAGTTTATCCAAAGAGGCTGTGGAATCTCCATCCTGGGAGGTTTTCAAGACTCAGCCAAAGCTTTGTTAGGGGGGTTGGACTAGATCAGGGGTTTTCAACCTTTTTGAAATCAGTGTACCCCCAGCAGCCAGACACGGAGCAGTGTACCCCCAACGGCGGGACACAGAGTGGCAGGGGGGGCGCGCAGCCGAATGCAGAGTGGTGGCAGCCACCACGTGCGATCTTCCCCCGCCCCCTGGTTTAACCGGACAGGCGGCACCTGCATGCCAGCGCAGGATGTTGCATGACGGCGCTCCATCCCTGTCCACCCACACATACCCACTAGGGCCTTCTCAAGTACCCCCAGGGGTATGCATACCCCTGGTTGACAACCCCTAGACTAGATGACCTCCTGAGGTCCCTTCCAACCCTAATTTTCTATGGTTTTATGCCCCACCTTTTTGAGACCATATTCACCTAGGTTTCAAGGAAGCACCTATCTCAACTAGTTGCATTAGAATTTCACAAACCTAAATCCATGCCTATACCAGGCCTTTCTTACAATAACACAGCTGTCAGAGCAGATGAACCCAAGTATCCAATATCTCAATGGTCAGAGCACTCAACCACTAAGTTCAGCTACCTCCTCTGCCTGATGAGATGTGAATCTGCATCTCGCACGACTGCTCTAATCAACAAACTATACAGTATTCTCATGAAAGTTCCTTGAAGTTCTTCCTCTTGAAGCTGCTGCACTTTGCACTTTTTAAAATTACTACATAATTTAAATACTATTTGAGAGAGAGAGAGAGAGAGAGAGTGTGCAAGCAAGTGAGCACATGACACAGTAGCCAAGTGGTCAGAGCATTAACCTGTAAGGAGGGAGTGAGTGGCTACATTACAGTCCCTGCTCCAATACACTTAAAATAATTGAGTCTAATTAGTTCAGGAGTGGAACCCAGGTCTCTTCCCATAGGCGGATATAGGCCTTTTATCTGTCATCACTGTCTTGATTTCAGAGTCCGGACCTGTCGTCCATCAACCTCAGGATGCACCTACCCAGAGCTGCCTTTCCCCAAATACATGTATTTTTGGTCCTTGTTGCAAACAGTATTTAAATTATGTAGTGCAGCAAAGTGCTGTAGTGAAGGGTTTTGCCTCCACCCATGCCAGAACCAGGCAGGTGGGAGCTATGCCCACATCCCTGCCACTTTTCCCAGTCCCTGCGCCCCAGCTGCAACATGAGTCCCAGCAGCTTCCAGCCAGAGGAGAGCTGCACTGGGACCAGGAAGCTGTGAACTGTACCTAGGCTGCTGCAGTTGCTTTTTCCCAGCCTGCCCCCTCCCCCCATTCTCCAGCTGCAGCATGAGCACAGCTTCCATCCAGTAGGGAACTGTGCTGGGGCTGAGCAGCTGGAAGCTACATCCACACTGCTACCACTTCAGCCATGGTTCAGTTCCCCACTGGCCGGAAGCTGCACCCACACTGCAGCTGGGAAGCAAGGAGTGGGGAGAAGTGGCTGATGCAGGCACAGCTTCCAGCTGCCAATCCCCAGCATGAGTGTGGGCAGAAGCAAAGTCTCTTGGCTCCATAGGCTGAATCTGGCCCAGAGGCTGTATGTTGCTGACCCCAAACTAACTCACTTACTCATAGGCTTTCATAACTCGGTTCTGACTGGTCATCAGATGTAAAAATAAAGTAATGCAGTCAGTCCATTGCAATATCATATGGACTGAGAATATAAAAACAAAAAGCTAATTCTGATAAATATGGCCATATCCAGACAAGCACAGATGTGAGTATATGGTGCTGCAAACCTGTCTGTGGTACCACAAACTGCACATGCAGGCATTCCCCATGCTGCTGCCTTGCAGTGTGGGGAGGGGTTGACCCCAGGAGATCCTGGGGTCAAAAAAACCCAAGCCAAAGAAAAGCAAAGTGATGTGCATGGTGGCAGTGCACGCTGCCCAAAACCAGAGCCTGGCTAGCCAGAGCCGCACTCCAGCTGCCGGCCAGGCTTCCTGTCACAGCTACAGCCCTGGAAGTCCCCCAGGCAAGGCTGCTGGGGCCAGCAACCGTGCTGGCCCCAGCCTCCCCTACCCCACCCAGGGTAGCCTGCCATGCACATGGCATGGGCATTCCATGGGGACAAGTAGCAGCAGCACAAGGTATGCCACTGCTATTTGTCCCCAGGAAAACAAATGCCTATGCTCATCTGGATGCACCCATGAGTACAGGATAAGTAATAATCAGGGCTCTTTTTCTACTAGTTTATGTACCTCAGCACTCCTGCTATATGATTCTTCATACAGCGATGATAAGGCAAAATATATGTTCTGGAAGTATTTTAGAAAAATACTGTAGGCATGGCATAGGTCTCAGGAGAACTCCAAATAGCCAGTTATCCATCCATGGATATCATCCCTTTGAAATTAAAGTTCATTACATTATATGAGCATGAGTAAACTGTCATGGAATCACAGAAAATTAGGGTTGGAAGGGACCTTGGGAGGTCATCTAGCCCAAATCCCCTGTTCAAAGCAAGATTACCCCCAACTAGATCACCCCAGCCCACGCTTTGTCTAGTCAGGTCTCAAAAACCTCCAAGGATGGAGATTCCATAGCCTCTCTGGGTAACCTGTTCTAGTACTTTACTACCCACCTAGTGAGAGTTTTTTTTACCTGATATTAAATTTCCTCTCAATCTTCTTTTCTCCAGACTAAATAAGTCCAGTTCCCTCAGCTTCTCAGAAGTCATGTGCCCCAGCCCTCTAACTATTTTCATTGCCTTCTGCTGGACTCTGTCCAATTTATCTACATCCTCTCTGTAGTGGGGGGGCCCCAAAACTGGACACAATACTCCAGATGCGGCCTCACCACTGCCCTCACTGTCCTCCAGATGTGGCCTCACCTCATCACTGCCCTCAATCTACTGGCAACCCTTCTACTAATGCAGCCCAGTATACCTGTGAAGACTGAGGTAAAAGGGCACACTGTTGGCTCATATTCAGCTTATTGTCCACTGTAACCTACAGGACCTTTTCTGCACAGCTGCTACTTAGCCAATCTCCAACCTGTACCAGTGCATGGGATTGTTCCATCCTAAGTGCAGGACTTTATGCTTGTCCTTATTGAGTCTCATATGATTCTTTTTTTGGTCCAATCCTCCATCTGCAAATTTGCTGAAGGAGCACTTCATCCCATCTTCTAGGTCATTGATGCAGATATTGAACTAAACCAGCCCCAGGACTGACCCCTAGGGCACTCCACTTAATACTGACGGACAGACAGACAGACATTGAGCCATTGATTACTGCCCTTTGAGCCTGATGATCCAGCCCATTTTCTGTTTGCCTTACAGCCAATTCATCTAGCCCATATTTCCTTAGCTTACTGGGAAAATGTTGTGGGTGACTGTATCAAAAGCCTTGCTAAAGTCAAGGTGTACCACATCCACTGGTCTCCCCACATCCACAGAGCCAGTCATCTCATCATAGAAGGCAATCAAGTTGGTCAGGCACAGCTTGCCCCTGGTGAATCCATGCCAACTTCTTAATCACCTTCTTCTCCTCCAAGTGCTCAGAAATGGATTCCTTGAGGATGTGCTCCATGATTTTTCCAGGGACTGAGGTGAGGCTGACTGGTATGTAGTTCCCCATGCCTTCCTTCTTCCCTTTCTTAAGATAGGCACTATATTTGCCCTTTTTCTATCATCCGGGACCTCTTCCAATTGCCACAAGTTTTCAAAGAAAATGGCTAGCAGCTTTGTAATCACATTGGCCAACTCCCTCAGCACCCTCAGGTGCATCCCATCTGGCCCCATAAACTTGTACACATCCAGCTTTTCTAAATAGTCCCTAACCTGTTCTTTCAACACTGTTGGCTGCTCCGCTTCTTCTCAAACTGCGCTACCAGCTGCAGTAGTTTGGGAGCTGACCTTGCCTGTGAAGACAAGTAAAAAACAACATTGAGTACTTCAGCCTTTTCCACATCATCTGTCAGTAGGTTGGTTCCCCCAATCAATAAGGGACCCACACTTCCCCTGATCTTCCTCTTGTTGCTGACGTACTTATAGAAACCCTTGTTGTTACCCTTCACTTCCCTTGCTAGCTGCAACTCCAATTGCACTTTGGCCTGTCCGATTTCATCCCTGAATAATGTCATACTCCTCCCTATTTATTTGTCCAGGTTTTCACTTCTTGTAAGCTTTCTTTTTGTTTTGTAGCTTGCTGAAGAGTTCCCTACTAAGCCAGGCTGGTCTTCTGACATACTTGCTAGTCTTACTACACATTGGAATTTTTCATTCTTGCACCCTCAGTGAGGTTTTCTTAAAATACAATCTGCTCTCCTAGAATTCTTTCCCTTTCAGACTGGCCTCCCAAGAGATCCTGTCCATCAGTTCCCTGAGTAAGTAGAAGTCTGCTGTTCTGAAGTCCAAGGTCCTTACTCTGCTGCTCTCCTTCCTTTTTTCCTCAGGATCCTGAATTCAATCATTTCATGGTCACTGTTGTCCACTTCTACATTCCCCACCAATTCTTCCCTGTTTGTGAGCAGCAGGTCAAGAGCATGGCCTCTAGTTGGCCTCTTCAATACCTTCACCAGGAAGTGGTCCCCAACACTCTCCATAAACCTCCTGGATTGCCAGTTCATTGCTGTATTGCCCTCCTGGCAGATGGCAGGGTGATTGAAGCCCCCTCAGGATAACCAGGCCAGTGATTGGGAAGCTTCTGCTAGCTGTTAGAAGAAAGCCTCATCCACTTCATCCTCCTGGTCTGGTAGTCTATAACAGACATCGACCATGATATGACCCTTGGTGCTCTCCCTTCTCACCCTATCCCAGAGATTTTCAACAGGCCTATCTCCAGTTTCATACTATACCTCTGAGCCATCATCCAGCTTTTTTACATTAAATGCAACTCCTCCTCTTCACCCCTGCTTGCCCACTTTAAACCTATCCATGAGAGTGCTGCAGTCATGCAAGCTACCCCACCCAAGTCTCTTTTATTCCAGTCACATCATAGTTCTGTGACTGTGCAAGGACTTCCAATTCTTCCTCCTTGTTTCCCAGGCTCCATGCATTCTTGCAGAGAAACCTGAGGTAACTATATGATTACCCTACTTTCTCAGGAAAAATGAGGAGGCCTCACCTATTGCTCCCTCCTGCTTGCACTTTCTCCATGTCACTCACTTCCCCACTTACCTCAGGGCTTTGATCTCCATCCCCTGGTGAACCTAGTTTAAAGTCCTCCTCACTGGGTTAGCAAGTCTGTCTGCAAACATGCTCTTCCCTCTCTTTGTCAGGTGGATCCCATCTCCTCCTAGCAGTCCTTTTTGTTGGAACAACATCCTGTGGCTGAAGAAGCCAAAGCCCTGCTGGTGATACTATCTGTGCAGCCATGAACTGATCTGCAGGATGCATCCACTTCTGCCCGGGCCCTTCCCCTTAACTGGAACGATCAAGGAAAATACCACCTAAATATTATCATTCCAAGTTTATATATTCATATTTTTTTAAAGAAAGTACAGACTTTTTATGGGGATAAAATAATGAAAGAAGTTCAAAGACAGCCCAGTAATAAGAAAGTAGAGTTGTAGCATTTTCCTAAATGAGACGATAGGGAATGAGATAGACTTGGGAGCATCTGCCTAGATCAAAGTTTTTAGTCAGTGTATTAAAACAAATTAATATTTTCTAATTCCAGGACATAAAACTCTAGCAAGAACAAGCCCTCCTTCACCCTTGCACCCAGAACCTTGTAATCACTTTTGATCTGCTCAGGGTCACCACTAGCAGTATCATTGGTGCCCATGTGAGCAGCATGGGGTAGTAATCAGAGGGTTGGATGAGTCTTGGTAACCCCCCTGTGACATGTCAGATCAGGGTTTCAGGCAAGCAGCAGGCCTCCCAGCAGACAACAAGTCAAGCCAGCAGATGGATGCCTCCATCCCCACAGAATGGTGTCTCCAACCACCAGCACCTCTAGCTTCCTCTTGGTGGCAGTGGTCTCAATCCCCCCAACCTTGGGGATGCCTGGACTGGCCTCTGCCACCAATGGAACATGCTCCTTCTCCTCTGTTGCTTAGGCTGAATATCTGTTCTCCAGGCAAATCACTGTTGGTAGAGATGAAGACTTCTGCTTGCTGCCAGAGGTCACAAGCTTCCAGCTTCCACCTCCCTGGGAGTCCATGTCCTTTTTCTTCTTTAATGCTGCCTCTAGCAGCCATTCCTCTGCAGTCCTAGAGATCTCCTACAGCATCAAATCAATTTATTTCTCATAGCAGAAGATGCTTTGGAGCCTTCCCACCTTCTCCTGTAGCTCTCTTGCCCATTCCCTGATAGACACCACCAAGAGACACCACTCACATCGCAGGCACTCCCCCATCTGCTTGTCACTGGAAGAAGCCTGAAAGCCAGTCTCCACAGTGGCAAACCAGGACCTGGGTGGGAGCTGACGATGAGTGGTCCTGCCTAGACAGACACGTTTTGGAAATGTTTCAGAAAATGTTGGCATTTCAGAGCCGGGCTTGCAGGGAAAAAGCTGTACGCTGCTGCCCTGCCACGTGACTTGGCTCCACAGGGAGCAGAGATCCACACCAGGGGTCTCCTTGCTGCTACTGCCCACCCTGGCAATGTGGGGCTGCACAGGGCAGGCAGCAGAGGCAAGGAGACCCTAGTACGGATCTCTGCTCTCTGCAAAGCCAGGTCACATGGCAAGGCAGTGCTGGTCCCTGCTGCATGACCTGACTCTGCAGGGAGCAGAGATCCTGGGCAACAGCAGGAAGGAGACCCCCAACATGGATCTCTGCTCCCTGCAGAGCTGAGTAATGCTGCAGGGACCATCAGGCTTGCTCACTGCTCTGTGCTGCTTCCTTGCCCTATGACCCTGCATGACAGGAATCAGAGATCTGCATGGGGGTTTCCTCACCTGCACAAAGGGCAGTGGCCCTCCCCCTCCCCTGCACGAGCCACCCATGGCCCCTTCCTGCTCCACACTGGGGCCCCAAGCCCACAGCCCCAAGCAGCTGGGTAAGGCTGTGCAAAGCTTCCCTTGCAGCCTGTTCAAAACAGATGCTTCAGACAGCCCTGCTAGCTAATGCGGACAGGTGTCTGTGTGTGTCTCCAATTTCACTGGGACAGGCAGACAGAACAGTGACCGCTTAGGGCTTTTTGGAGCTAATCAACAGGTCAGCTGGTCAGCTGTTTAAGAAGAGTTTGAACTAATGGAGAGAGGCCATTGTTTTGCTGATGAGGTGATAAACACTGTTATCAGCTCCCTGCTGGCTTGCTCATCTGTCAATTTGTCGCAGACAGTATAAAGAAGCAGGGAGGGAGATTGAAAAATTCCATATCACCAATAGATACATGTACTGCACACACCCCACTTGCCACAGAGTGCTAGCAGGGGGCTGGGGGCTAGCAACATTCCTGCCCTCTTGAGCAGCCAGTGGGGAAAAGCCCGGGACAGTGCAGGCAGGGTTGGGGGTTTATACTGCTCCCTAATCAAGTGTCCTGCTGGGACTTGGCCACACCCTACCTCAGATCAGCATTCTGGAAGGGAAGGGAGGGCTGCTCTAGTGCCCACCAGCTTCTAGCCTGAGCCACTGTAGGCATGTGCCTGAATTTCCTGAGTCCAGAGAGAATGTCTGTCCAGTTACAAACTGGTTGAGCCTAGCCAGGTTAGACTAACCTGCAAAGATTGAATCAATTCAGACTCAGGCTTTTTGAACGTCTGTCCCTAGCCTTTGAGTCCCTGTTGGTGTTTCCCTTGCACCCAGACTCCACACAATCACTGCAGCCATACAGGAAAATTATCCAGACTCCAGTTGGGAGGAGCAGCAGCAGTGAAAGCAAGGACCTTTGGTCACGCAGAGAATATTTTTCACTTTTGACAGATTTTTTCTGCCCTGTGCTGACTGACTGTAACCATCTCCATCTTCATGATCTCTTCCCCTCAGTTTCACCCATGCCTGCCCCTCCTCCTCTCTGGCTCTGTCTACTTCATCCTCCTTCCTTTCAGTGTCCCCTCACATTTCACTTTTCTTTTCCATTTATTTTATCCCTTTTAATTAAACCCACCAAAATGTTTTGGAACCGACATGATGTTCTCAGATTGTTTTTTTTTTTTTCCTTCTTTTACCCTGTTTTATTGATTTAGACCAGTGATCAGCAACTTTTTTAGGCTGCTACAGCCGCAGTATAGGAGAAGTTCCTGTCACTGCTGCTTCTCTCTGCTGTGGTCTGGGAAAAGGCCCCACCATCAAATGCTGCTGGAGCCCACCCACCACAAAAAAGAAAACATCCCACATTCATGGGCTAGATCAAGTGGCTCCATGGCCTGGATCCTGCCTGCAGACCACAGATTATGACCCCCTAATTTAGATTTTTCAGAGATTACAGGATCATCTACTATTCGTCTTTTGGTAGTACACACTAGCACCAGCCATTCTTGGTTAGTTGTTAAGCACCATACAAGAACACTCAACTCAGCGGGTGATGAATCAGCTCCCCTGAATAAAACCTGGACTCTGTGCTACAGTTATAGGTTACTTCTGCAATTCTTATATCCAGAAAACCACCACTGATCATAGTGGAGTTTTGCTAGTATTGGGCCTTATACAAACCCCAATGAAAGCAACTGAAATATTCTCACAGACCCTTAAAGTGAAAGACTGAGCCCATCACTATGATCTTCAGTATTATATGCTTCATAATGAATGTATGAGATCAAAGTAGAGAAATAATGAGATGAATTGGGTTGAATAATACATAAAGAAAATATTTCCATTCCATGGACAATATAAGAATGAACTCTTTTTAAAAAAATACATAATTAAAACTTAAAGCCAAAAGTAGCATAACTGTAATGCTATGCAGTTGGGAATGAGCATTCCCACTTCTATTTCCATCCTGATGTTAATCCTCATGCTTTTAATTGTATTGTGCCTAGAGCATAGCCTGTTAGCCATTCTGGTATATAAGACTGTTGTTTACAATATCCTAGACTCCTTTTATAATTTTGCAAGCTTTTCTTTAAGTTGAAAACCTGAGTTTCCATGTAGAAACCTACTAAAATCAGCTTGCAGGATGGAGACCAGTATTTGTAATTGGTCCAGGAAGGTACTGAAAACTGTCCCAGATTCCTAGAGCAGTTGTTTTCCTATCACAACAGAGGGAAAAAAAGAAAGAAAACTCATGGTATAATTATTGGAATATTATGATCCCTTTAGGAATGACATTTGGTAAGACATAAACAAATACCATCTGAACTTGACAGAAGCAAACTGTAGTAATCCCACTACAACTTAACAGAAATATCATTTTTTTATTGATCTTAGAATGTAGTGCTTCTTAGCTGCTTAATAAAATTGGAATTATTAATAAAAGTAAATGCTGAATTATTCCACCAAAGTACCAGCACAGCAAGGAGAAATGTGTTATATGATGTAATTTGCTCAAGAACAGATTTACAAATAGACATGAAAATTCCTGGGCTACAAACGGTGTGTTGTGTTTCTGCTGGGTTTTGTTTAGGTTTTTTTCCTTAATTAAAATTGAAGTATAGTCTGGATTGACATGTGTTTTTAGTATTGACATTTTGTTTTCTTTGTGTTTCAAAACTGCTCTTCATTTTATATATTTGTTTTTCAGAGAGCTTCTAACATGGATAAAAACACAACCAAGGCTGAGAGTGCATGGCTGTTCAGAATATGGTATGGATTTGATCACAAGTACCCTTTCATTCTTGTAAATCATAGGCTATAGTTGTATTACAAGGAGAACCTTGAAAATGCTGGAGTCTAAATATTATCATTCTAATTTTACATATTCATGTTTTTTAAAGAAAGTACAGATTTTTTTATGGGGAGAAAATAATGAAAGAAGTTCAAAGACAGCCCAATAATAGGAAAGCAGAGTTGTAGCATTTCCTAAATGAGTCAGTAGGGAATGAGATTGAATTGGAAGCACCTGCCTAGATCAAAGTTTTGAGTCAGTGTATAAAAACGAATTAATATTTTCTAATTCCAGGACAAAACTCTGGCAGGAGCAAGCCACTTGCAATATTATTTTATTCATACTTGGGAGTGAAGTCACTTTCAGGAAGGGCAAGGGCCTGAGGCTGTGTAAAGCTTGCTTATGACCAAACTACATGCAGGCCATCTATAGCAGCATTTCCCAACCTTTTCTGCCCCACACTACACTTACACTGTCTTTTCCATCCCACTCAACACCCGCTGAAAGCAGAGCGGGGGGGAGGGGAGATGGTGAGAAGCCAAATGCAGAACGGGGGGTGGGAGGGTTACAGCACGGGTCCGGACAGAGCGCGGTGGCAGTGTGCAGCAGCAGTGGCAGCACTGACTGTAGCCATGCCCCGCTGGAAGCCACGCCCCCCCCAAGTTCCGCAGCACACCTGGACATGTCCAACGGCACACCAGTTGGGAAACATTGATCTACAGCAAGGGAAGGTGCATAAAGCCTACCACATATAGAGTCCAGCCACAATCACCATCCTATGCTGTCTGTTTGCACAGCTTGGTGAAGTAGCTGCCCAAAGGAGTGCACAGAAGAGACCAAGCCCCCATTACCTCATCAGGCAAACAAAGGTACATGTTCTGCATACCATGGGGCCTTCCAGTGGCCATAAGGGTCCAATGAGAAACAGTGGTGGCTGACAGTCTTGCTGGAGCAGTACGGTTCCACCTTACCCCCATTCTAGCTGCTTGATAAGGCACACAAGGAGCACCTGCTGCTGTGCACCTTCTGTTGTCACAGTCCTATTAAACATGATTGAAGAAGGCAGGTATAAGTGCCATTGTGTGGGTGCCACTGATACGACAGCATGAAAGTCAACTAAGAATTGGCTATTAAATGTTGTGGGAGGAGCACTAAGGACCTAATCCATTGAAGAGAACAGGATGCCAAGACTCACATACTAAATACACCAGCCATGAAACTGTACTAATATGGTCCCAATACAGCTCCATTTTTCTATCATCCTGCCTTCATATTTGAGCTTAAATCAACAGTGATGGTATTTGAACTGCATATATGTCTTTCTGCTATGAACAAAGGTGAGCTAGGATGAGATCGTGTGATGCAGCTCTTAGGTAAAGCAACAGCTTATTAGAATTCCAACAAAGTTATCCCTCAGTAAGACTTCCAGCAAAGAAGACATCATTTTGGCTTTAAAAATATAAAAATAAATATTGCTTCTACTAATCTATCAAAACAGTTTGAAGGGCCAAAAAGTAGTTAGAATTAAAACATTTTACTAAGATACGTTTTTTCTTTACAAGAACAGTTGGAAATTGTACATGAATGCAGTGAAAAGGGGAAGAACATGTTTTAAAAATTATTGATGAGTGCTATTATAGCTGGTTTTGGATATGCTCTGATTCCACTTTTTCAGAAGTGGCCAAGTTTGTAGCTGCAGGATGTTTTAAAGGTTAGGGACGGACATTACACATAAACCAGTTTAAGTGATCAGAAACTGTTTTAAACCTGTAACAGAACAGAGGTTCAGTGCACATAAGCCAGTCTGAAAATGGCTGAAACTGGTTTGAGATAAACTTGGTTGAATGTAGTATCAGACTCAACTGATTTGGGTCAAACTGGTTTATACAATGTCTGTCCCAGACCCTTTGCTGGTTTAAGCTAAAACAGATACTCTCAGCATCCCAGCATGCTCTCTGGGCTGGGCTGGACTGGGCTGGGCTGGGCTGGGCTGTCTGCTCCACAGCAGAGGTGGCCCCTCGCCTCTGCTCCCTGGCTGGAGCTCCAGCAGAGACTTACAGGCACACCAGGGTCTGCTAACTTCCCCATGCCCCCTTCCCACTGCCCCCTCACCACTCGCTGCTTAATCAGGGATCCCTTCCTCCTCTCTCCCACAACATAGACTGTAGCCAGCATGTGGTATGCTAGCTAATACTGTGTAAGGCAGATAGGACAGTGTCTGCTTAGGGCTTTTTTGAGGTAATCCACAGCTCAGATGGTAATGTCCCTGCATTCCTTCCTTTGGAAAAAACTGTTTAAGAAGAGCTTGTGCACCCGCCTGGTTTGGTATAGGTGCTTCCTAGCAGCCTTGGAGTGCACGCCCAGTTCAGACCTCGGGGCGTGTCCTCGAGACTTGGGTGTTGGGCTGTGTTTGACCCTGAAGGAGGTCCCAGCACTCGCCTGCCATGACTTGATCTGCTCAGTAGTGGGACTCCCCCTCACGGAAACTTGCGAACTGGGCGCTGGGCTCTACCTCCCCTACACCCTAGCCATACACCAGCCTTCAGGATGACCAGGTGATGTGTTTCCAGCTTGCCTCTTCGGTGTATCCTCCTGTTCTTGTCCTCCCCTGCCTGTCCCTCCATGTCTTTCTTTGCCCCGGGTGTCTACAGGGTGTGGGATCAGTCTTGCCTTGACCTCCGCCTTGACCCTACTTCTGAGCCATTGGGTTCACTGAAGCTGCCTCCATTCTTCTTCTTGACCTTTCAGGTCAATTGGGGATGCTTCCCCGGTTTGGGCTCTGCATGCCCTTCAAGATACCAATGTGAACAAAGAAAAGAAAGAAATAGTAGAAAAGAAAGGAACAGTAGGGGTCCGGGTGACAGCCCACCCCACTCACAAGTCCAGCGTCTGTGGTCATCAGGATCCCTCGACGCCATCCTCTTTGGCCCAGCTGTCCTGCCGAGCTGGGTGTTTACCGTTTTAAGATGGCCAGGACTTTTCTGGTGGGCCCCTGTCCAGACTCCAGCCAATCTTCTTCTTTGATGATCCTGGAGCCCATGGGGCAGCGTCACACCCTATCCCGAGTTTAGCTGCCACCCCCCTTGTTACCCTGCTTTTAAATCTGCCAGGCAGTGGTTTTTGGTAACGTCGTCTGCCAGCGTTGCTCCCAGCCTCAAACAAAAGTGGCTGATGAACCATGCCGGAGGCTCTTCTCGGCGTGTTGCGTCTTTTCCTGTCGGAGGTAAGTAAGCCCCCTCCTTAGGGCTTTTAGTTTTCTTTTTCAGGGGGCTTACCCCAGCCTCAGCTCTCACCATGGGAGGGGTTCCCAGGACCTCCATTTGCATCCCCCTGGGACAGCTTGTAATGAATGAGGCTTTGTTTTCTGATGAGGTGTTAAATGCTGATAACAGAGCTGATCAATGCTATGTTATCAAAGGAGGGATCCCTCCCTTATCACAGTGTCCTGTGATTAGGGAGAACACTGTGATTAAGGGGCCCCTGGCCATGTCCCCCTCAGCTCAGCCATTTGGAAGGGAAGGGAGGGCTGCTGTAGTGCCCCCTGGCTTCTAGCCTGAGCCACTGCAGGCATGTGCCTGCATTTCTGGGATGTCTGTCTGGTTATAAAACTGATTTAGCCTAGCCAAGTTAAACTAACCTGCAAAGATTGAATCAATTCAGGCTCAGGCTTTTTGAATGTCTGTCCCTAGCCAAAGGGTATAAAACATTGCAGATCAGTAGGGAGGAAAGAAAAGGCTAGAAAATAAAAATATTTCAGAGAGACTGAGAAGTGGGAGAAGTTTCTTCACTGGGAAGTGAAGAAAAAAAATGCTGAAAGAAGGAAAAGAAAACAAATGGGAGGTAGAAACATCTAATAATAGGAAAGCTGGAGAGTAGGGACTGAAGGAGAAGAAAGGGAAAACAAATGTGAAAAGGAGAGAAGACAGAGCAACAGACATGAAAGGGTTATGGAAAAGGCAAGGTATAGAGAACCCAGGACAAAAATTAGTGAAAAATAAAAGGAAATATTGGAAGGAATCAGAATTTTTTTTTTAAATGGTGAGAGAGGATAGGAAATAATTGACTCAATGATCCTGGTTGCTATGAAGCTGGCAGGGTAAGCCCCCCTACTGTTATCTTTTTGGAGGTATCCTACCTGACAGAAATACAAAAGGGAAAACAGATGTAGGTCTTGAATTCAGAACAGTAACTTTTTGTTCACATTCAGTTTAGAAAGTTTGCTCTGTAAAGTGTGGGGGTGGAGGGTGAAAAAGTGTTTTAATTTCTAAGTAATTTTTTAAGAGATTCTGAAAATGAAAGAAAACATATACCTTAAATGGTAATCTCCTATATTCTGGTAATAAACTTTTTGCAATATTATCTTTCTCAAAGACTGTAGCCTACAAATGTATTTTAATTAAAATATGATTTTTACATCTTTTTTATGGTGCATACTTGCATTTAAATCCCTGCAGAGTGTAACAGTTTCACCCACTTAATGCCTGGACTGATAGTTCTGAACATTTCTACTGTGGGTCACTATTCTGTTTCTGAAAGAAGTTCCTTTTCCTCTGAAAGAGAAAAATTATCTACCCAGACTTTTCTTCAGTGTCTATGTCCTTCTCTTAGCAATGTTATGGGTTGTGCTGATGAATATAAAAGAAAAAATTAATACAGTTGTCATGTAGCACAGTATTTATACCCAGTATAGGACTGCACAATGAATTGTGATAAAGTCTTTAAAGGAAAGATAGTGAAATGTAATCTTCTGCCTGGTTATACATACAGGAAGAGTCCATGCCTGTGACATTTCTATAGCCTGATACTTGCTCTGAGGTATTAACACACATCTGCCCACTCTTCTGGTAATAATATCCCTTATGTCTGTTTATTTCATGGGGGGAGGGGAAGTATAATTGCAGCAATCACAAGGGTGTTGTGCTTCTTGCTGTGATTCTGAATGATTTCCACTTACTTAAATGATTCTAGACAATAGTAACACACAACATTACAGTGAAAATTTAAAGAAAACCTGAAATTGACTTGGAGACTGAATTTACAGTGTTGTTTCTAAAAACAAGCAATACGGGCTGATCCAAAGCCAAATGGAATCAATAGGGGTCTTTTCATTTATGTCAAATATTTTTCAATAACATCCTAGATACATAAAAAATATGCATCTTATCCTAATACTAAGATTAATATCAAAGGAATAATTTCAGTTTCTAAAGGTTTTTTGGGTTGTTGTTTTTTTGCCTCCATGCTGCAAGTAGGTACAGAACATGATAAAACATTTGATATTTTGATGTGGCTAAATGTCAGTGAGTTCATCTCTGCATTAATATCTTACAGCCTAGTGTGTGAGCATTCAAAGCTGTAACGTAATAGAAAGGGCTGATGAGGAGGAAGCATGGGGGAAAAAGCATTAAATATTTCAAAAATATGTTTGAGATAGTAGGATTAATGTCACAGATTCTTCATATATCTGATATGCTGTTACCCTTTTAATTTCCTTCAAGGGCAGTTAATTCATTTGCATCTAATATAGCAAGCTGTAATTAAAACATACATGCATAAACAGTGTTTCTGATTCTATAAGAAAGGGGGTCATTTTTTATATTTTGTGCCACCTAGTGTACATAGGCAGAGTCCAAACTAAGAACAGAGTGAATGTGCTCTTTGCTAGGAACATCCCAGAAAAGAAAATGTGGCTCACAAAAGAAAAAAATTCCTCTCTGGTCTGTCTGCTCAAGGGTGATAACAGTCCAGTCTGCTCCTGACAGGAAACCAGGTCACATCCTCTACATATACTATTGAACTGATTGGCAAGTAGGACCAAAGAGTAAAAGCTCCACTTATTTCCTACACCTCTTCATCCCTTTGCTTGCATACCATGTGTATTTATTTCTGCCTGCACAATCTCAAGATATGGGTAGCTTGCACAGAAGCGAAAGGGGATTGCTACTCAGCTATGTAGACTTATAGTCCAAGTTGCAATTTAGCCTTAAAAATGAAGACAAATGTTAACACTTTGGACAGGTGTCTTAAAAACAACTTTTACCACTTGTTTTTTCTACTAACCTGGGGGTTTAAATTCAACCAACCCATTTGGGTTGAACATAGTTTTCTAGCACGCTCTTTATCCACTAATGTTTCCCTCAATT
This sequence comes from Alligator mississippiensis, assembly GCF_030867095.1. Taxonomy (NCBI): domain Eukaryota; kingdom Metazoa; phylum Chordata; order Crocodylia; family Alligatoridae; genus Alligator; species Alligator mississippiensis. The sequence goes on along the minus strand of NC_081830.1, from coordinate 57,029,716 downwards.
TTCTTGTGCTCACGTAGGGCATTTTAACACATGCTCTTGGAGGTGCATGGGGCGCTTTAATTAGCAAGCAGTGTTAATTCAAACCACCAGAGTGCCACTGAAAAATGGTGGTGGTGTGCTTTAAACTAAAGTTGATTGAACAAGCGTTAGTTCAAAGCGTCCCATCAACATTTTTTGGCATGGGGACACTGATACATGTGATGCTAGAGTCTGCTGGAGTGCATTTATTTCCATGCTCCAAAAGATTCAATTAATTGAGTCTGCTCCGACATGCTGGATTTCAAGTATGCCAGAGCCAACTCGCTGCACGTCTATAGAAGCCCATAATTATCACTTACGCCTCTTGGATTGTTTTGCCCTCTCTGTGACCACGAGGGGCCTTACCACCTGTTCTCTGGCATCTCCTCTGCAGCAAGACAGGGCATAATGAAGGGATAAGGTAAATTTGGGATAGATTAAGCAAACCAATGGTGAAGTTGTAGGGACAGAAGAAAGGAAATGTAGGAAAACATATTTGTATTTAAAAGTCATATTTATGAGAGAGCTTGCCATACTGATTCTACGTGCTTTTAATGGAAGAGATCTCTGTACAACAAAACACATAGAAAATGAGACTGAGAAGCAATATAGCAAAGCAGAGGACAAGATACAGCAAGACCACAGTAGCAATAATGGAATGAAGGAAAAGGAAGAACAAAGGCAAGGAATGAAGAGTATGTTTCTTTTTATTACCTAGTGATAAGTTTGTTATGGGTTTGGTCTGAGGCCCAGCCCATAGCTGGAACTGATTGTTTCCTAACAAGAGGATGGGAGCTCAATGTGGTACTCTCAGAGTACGTACAGAAGTTCAGGCAGCTTTTTGGGGAGGCACTCTAACTATGGTGCTTTACACAAAGTGCCATGGGTTAGAGCACCATCGAAACCAACAGGTGTTCACCTGTTTTGGTGGCAGGAGAGAGGGGGTCAGAGCCTGCATTCCCAGGTCAGTAGGCAGGGGCCCTACAGCAGCCTAATGAACATTTATTGTGCTATGACTACAGACAGCTTTTGGAGACTTCATTGCTGAAAAATGTAACTTTTATACACACCCTCAAACTGGACAATGGAGTGCCAAGCATGTGCTATTCTTATCCTTAATGATATGGACAGGAGACAGCCTCTGAGAAAGAAAAAGGTTTTGAAAAATATATAAAAAGACCTGAGTTGTGGCAAATAAAGAATTCTGGTCTTTGCAGTGTTGTAACTACATGCCGAATTCTTCCTTTTGGGCCACTCAGGGCTCCTATATATGAGCACAGAGACTGCTCAGATGTGTTGGAATTCCAGAGTGTTGGAGCAGACTCAATTAATCAAGTCTGCTGGGTTTGGGACAGAAGTTACACATAAACTGATTTAAGTTTAAACCAGTAACAGAACAGAAGTTCAGTGCACATAAACCACTTTCAAAATGGCTAAAACTGGTTTAAGATAAATCTGTTTCAAAGTACTATCAGACTTAACTGTTTTAGGTCAAACTGGTTTATGGAACTTCTGTCCCACACCCCTGCCTGGACTAAGTTAACTCACAGTCCCCCAGCATCCCAGGATGCTTTGTAGCCCTTAGCTGGGCTGGGCTGGGCTGGGCTGTCTGTTCCAGTAGAGCAGGGTTGGCCCCAACTCTCTCCTCCTTCATCAGACCACTATCACTGGTCCAGCTGGCCGAAAAGGGGGTGGGCATGGCAAATTCTGTTCCAGAGTGCCGGTAGCCTGAGGGGCCCCAGCCAGTAGCCATGGGACCCCAGGTGGGGTCTGCCTGGCAGAGGGATAGCAGCCCTTGCCAGGCATCCCCAGCCCCCTCATCCTGGGTCACTGCTCGAGTGACAGGACCATGGGGGCAGGAGAGTATGTAGTGCTACAGGTTCTTAGATTCTTCTTTCACTATCTTTAATAGCTGTTCCTTTTGTTGTGTCTCTTTAGTTAAAGCTTTGCATGTCCATAGTAATCCTTCCAGAGTGGTTCGTTACCTTGTCTTTTTATTCACCCAGGGTTTATGCCCAGAGAGAACCACTGGTCACAAAATTGTACAAATGCATCTGGTCCACAGAATATATCCTTACTCTAAAAACTTGTAGCTGTTTTTCTTATCACCCACTTTTCTAGTTCCAATAGCAGTTTTCTCACCAAGCCTACCGTATCAAGTCAGTCCAAAAAGGGGGGAAAGCTCCTGAATTCCAACTTAATCTGTGCTCCCTCCTTTGCAAAACCAGTTTAGCAAATTTAAATGACTGAGCCTCCATACTCCTGGAACAGATTTTGCAATCCTCAGCAGCTCTAAGTTCAAGCAGTCTCCAATTTCTAAGTCCAGTGTTCAACAAATTTTCCAAGTGCTGTACACAATAAAGTCTCTCAATCCAAGCAAATTCAGTAGTACCCACCCGGGGAAGGGAGAATTCCAGTGTTCCCGTGGTGAGTGGGGGTGGGGAGACCAGGGGTTCCTGGCAAGAGCTGCTGCCCTCTTCCCCCTCCAAGCACACTCTGGCTGGGGATTGTGCAGGCAAGGGTTGAGGTTTAAACCCCCCCAATCATACTCAGCCTGCCGAGGCCTGGCCACGCACCACCCCCTCCCCCAGCTCAGCTTCCCTCCAGGCTTCCAGCCACTGCAGAAGGGAAGGGAGGGCTTGCTCTAGTGCACCCCCTCCCCTGCTTCTAGCCTGCACCACTTCAGGCATGTCACTGCATTTCCAGAATCAAAAGTTGATATCTATTCACTTGCTTCTTGGTTCAATCTACACCGGTTAGACTATCCTGCAAAGACTGAATCAATTCAACCTCAGGATTTTTGACTGTCTATACTTAGCCCCTGGAGCATGGCAATTGCCGCATTGCAGCAACCTCCTCTGTCCCGTATATCAGCATCCCCGTGCTTAAAAATGGCAGCAGGGGCACTTGTACTAAAGCAATGAGCTTTAGTTCAAGCACCCTCATCACCATTTTTAAGCACGCAGACACTGATACATAAGACACGGTGGCGTTTTAATTAGAGCGGCTCTTGAAGCCATTCTAATTAAAGCGCCACCTCCGGAGCATGTGTAAAAGTACCCTCAAAGCCCTAAATGGTGTATTTTTAAAAGGTATTCAGGTGCCTAATAGAAGTTAGGCACCTGAATACATTTTGCAGATGTGGTCCAAGTGCATTCCATTTGGACCTCCTGAGACAAACTACTTAGAAGGGAGAAGGTGGAGGAACATTGCCTCTGCCCTTTTATAAATTTCCACTAAACTCAAGGGGCACATGCCTTGTTAGGCTGAAGAAATAAAACAGCATTCAGAAACAGAAACAAGACTCTGGAACTGAGCAGATCAACTTTGGTTGATACATTGGTCCATATCATATCAACACAAAAGGAAAACTGACATTATTAGCAATCAGCCTTTTTTTGGCTGATGTGGCCAATCGTGTTGTTGCTGAATGCTGCATGCATGCGTGCAGCCACCGCACACACGCGGCCAGCCCGACAGCTTGGAAAGCAGTGTCTGACTGGTAAGTAGGTTGGGGGGAGAAGGGGCAGGGGGAGGGAAGGAACATAGGAGGGCATATTGAGACCCCTGCAGTGAGGAATGGAGTGGGGCTGGGGCAGGTGCTGCCCAGCTGGAGCAGGGCATGGGACGGCGCCACAAGCGGCTCATCCAGGGGGCACAGAGAGGGGGGGCAGTTCCCACCACTGGTGCACCACCAGGGAAGGCATAGGAGCATGTGCCCCCAGGACCTGCATGGGGGGAAAGGGCAGGCTGCTGCTGTGGGCTGGGGCCAGGAGTGGCACCAGGCTTTTCCCAGCACAGGGAGCCTGGCCCAGGGCTGTGCTTAGACCAGGCAGTGGTGGTGCTGGGAGGGGGACCATTGGCCCCCTATAACCCTCTTCCCAGCACCACCACCTGCCCCAATTACAGCCCTGGCCCAACGCCCCCCCAACCAGGAAGAGCCTGGCACTGCCCCTGGCCCCAACCCACAGCAGAAGCCCACTCTCACCCCACGGCCTGATCCTGGGGGCATATGCTCCCATGCCTTTCCCAGGCATGCGCGCAGTAGTGGGAGCCACCACCCCCCCATGCTCCACGCACCTGCCAGACAAGTCGTTCATGGATCTGTCCAGCACCCCTCCCTGGTGGGACAGTGCCTACCCCAGTCCCAGCCCCACTCCCTCCCTCACCACAGGGGCCTCACTCGGTCCCCCCTATACCTCTTCCCTTCCAACAGACGTACCAGCTGGATGCTATTCTCCAAGCTGTTGGGCTGCATATTGGCAATCAGATCAGTATAAGCCAATATGGCTTGTTAATAATCAGCCATCGGTATCAGGCCAAAAAATCTTTATCGGTGCACCCCTAATTTATACTAAAGCCGCTATTAATTGTTGTTCTGATTAATTCCCTTCAGTGTAAAGGACATGTCATGGCCCTTTCACTTAACATGAACAAGCCAAAAGAACATTTTTAAATAACTTTAAAAGATTATCCTGCTTAATTTCCCAGATTCTGTTGTCCTGTTTTCTCTTCCTATGCTTTGTATATGAGCAAAATACAAGTGATGGCTGCTTATGAATAAAATACATGTCATACAGTAGTTATGAGAAAACAGAAAGGCTTTTCCTTTTCTTACCAAAAGCAATGGTGTACATCTCGGGGAGAGGAGGGGAGAGCGGGATGACAATGAAAAGGAATTTCGTCATCTTAAGATCTTCAGGTGAACTTTCCCTGCATGAAAAATTGTCACTGCCATAACAGACACAGATAGCTTGAAAAGAAATGTGAAGTTGCTATAGCAATGTCTTTTGCCCACTGTTTTCACCATTCTGGTTGGAAAATGAAGTTTCTTAATTACTAAAATTCTTAGTTGGATGCTGGTAATATCCTGAACCTTTTTGAAGCTGAAAGGTACCAGACCACTTAGCAGTAAAATTATCAGCAGTAGTACCAGCACAGCAGCGTGTAAGGGCCCTACCCATGAACCAGGAACACACTGTGCTAGATACTGTAAAACACAACAAAAAGATTGGTCGTACCCCAGGGAGCTTAGACTCAATCTAGGACAAGAAACAGCAGAGGATGCATTTTATCCAGTGACTCAATACATAGATAGCATTGGGAGCAAGCTCTCCTTCTGATCCTAATGACTCATTCTTTTTCACTTAGTGGTGCAGCTTCACGGGGAGAGGAGTGGAGGATGTACTCAGCCCTGCCTAGCCTACACACTAGTGGCTAAAGCACTTCCCAGAAAGTGAAGATGAAATTGAAATCCCCTCTGGAAGATGCCATAACCACTAGACTACAGTATTGGGCAGAAGGTTGTCCTCATCCTCATTCTTCATCTGTAAATTAAATGCACTGCTTCCAATAGACAGCTACCCTCCGCATAATCTGGATCTCAACTGGATGCCTCCCTTATGAGTGAGTTGGGTTGACAGATCCAAATGTGATAGGAGCATGAAAAGCCTGGGGGAGAGGACGAGAGACCTGTCTGTGCCTCTCCAGAAGGCATTCCTATTTCTTCTGGAGCATTGCATAGCTGCCCACTGAGAGAGAATGAGAGAACGGTGCATCTCTGAAGGAATAGGATGCATTCTGGATGTAAGATGTATACTTTGTGGGCTAGCAGTAGTGGCAGAGACTTTTAGGTAAATAGGAACTGGGCCTCAATCTTTCCTATAAACTACTTAAAATAATGAACTTGTAGGATGTGATGAAGTGGGGACTCTCCTTTCCTCAGTTATACTAGCTGAGGTTGAAAGAAAACTCCTGTTCCCATCAGTGTTGAGGTTTTTCCTTCTACTTCTCCCACCATTGCTGTGCGCTGATAAGTTTTGACAATGGATCTTCCTTGGGGTGAGAGAAGACTTCTCTTTTCTTGATAGGATTTTCACTTTTGTATGTGATCTACCTGCTGTAAGGCAGTCTCTGGAATGGACAATTTCTTGAACTCTTATTCTTGGTTGCCTGTCAACTAACCTGGGAAGAATTAGCCCCCTAATTGGATATTAGAGGCCCTACTCCCAAAGAACAAAAAAGTTTGACCAGTAGTTTAAGGTGTTATATAGCCCACTGCCAAAGATGAACAGTCTCTTGAATACTGAGGAGCTGACGAAGCCAACTATATCAGGGTTTTACAAGCACCGCATCAGAAGAGTAGATTTTGGGCAAGATAAGATAGGGCTCCCTGAAAAAAAATTACCAGCAACAACCAGTGCAGTCTCCACGACTTGGTTCGGTCTCTTTGTAGGCAGATGGTCCAGCTTAATGCAATTGTCAATGCAAATTTTTTGTTCTTTTTAACTATAAAAATAATCAGTATATCTGATTTGATGCCATTTATTGACCCTCTTTAAGGATGCAAGATTGTAGAAATCCTGTAAATTAACCTAATAAATAAACATGGCTAGTAATTAACCAGCATAATAAGTGACCTTAGTTTGCCCTCCATTCAGGAGAAGGAAACTTGGGATAAACAATTCTTAAATGATTCTCCATTGAATATGCAAGTAGAATGATTCTCATTTACAAGATTCCTCTTATGCCAATTCTCTAAGCAGTTTCAATCCAGATATTTTCATAGGCACAGTATTGTACTGGGAGACATATACTTTAAATCGACAAAGCATTTCTCCTACATAACCCATACCATCATTTTAAAATACTCGGATGATATTATTTGTTTTAACTATGTTCTCAATTTGCCAGACTGAATCAGAATTTAAAACATAGAAGAGGTTACATAAAATTGTGAAGACTGTAGGATTGTGTGCTCGATTGCAATTATCGCTTGAGAAGCATGCTAAAAAATGTAATAGTGTACTTCTGTGTTCATACTGTATGACAGTATTAGCATATTCAAATCAATGTAGTGTGTATAACGAGACAAAGATGGATAATTAAATTAATAGTGTCCATACAGCTTTCTCTCTTCTGAGTTTAAACCAACACTTATGTTCTTCTTTGTCTCTGTGACATATAGATATACAGGGAACTGAATAATGCCTCCTCAGCTCGAAACAAAATAAGCTTAAAATCTCAATTTCTTTGTAACCTGTCCTCTGCCTCCACCCTGAAAAAGGAAGCAGCAAAAGAAGCTGTCAGTGCTACCAATGATTCCAACTATTCAGTCTCTGAAAATTGTTAAGAATAAGGAGGGGAGAAGGAAAGAGAATGTTTTTCTTGGAAGTGAGGAATGACAGAAACAACTTTTTCTCCCAGTATTGTACACAAGAATATATTCTAAAAAGAGCCTACTAAAAAGAGCCTACTAGAATAATCATCTCTTCCTGTCTGTTACACCTTACTTACACCAGGGTCAGTTTCTCTTTGCTGAATAAATCTATAAGGCGCATGAAGAGTATTAATGTTCCCAGTGAGTCTTGTGGTGTTTTTATATGATTATTTCTTTTCTATCTTAAAATGTTAGTGTTTGTTTTTATTTTTGGATTAATTCCTTACTGGTAGATACAGTGAACAAGGAAATGAATTAGATTATCTCTGATATTACTTGAGTGTCTGCCACCATAATAATAGTCGGCACATTTTCTGTAGTCCCTGGCCTATCTGAAAGTACTTGAATAGCGATCCATTTCTAGATGAAAACCATTTTTCCATTTACTTTCCAAAATCTGCTCACAAAACCACAACTAATTAAACATATTGTTCAGCCAAGATGTCTAGAACCTATTCTCAACTCCTCCAGTCTTTGGTAATTCAGGGATATTTTCAGGTAAGCCTTGGCACATGACCTAACATTTTCTACAAATGATTGGGGATGTGGGCTATCTCATCCATTCCATTATAGCCTGCTTACAACTGAGTCACAGCCTCTCTTTGTTGAATAAATATGTAAGGAGCATGAAGGGTATTAGCATTCCCACTGAGGCTTGTGATGTTTTAATGTGATTATTTCTTCCCTTACCCTGAATCTGAGTATCTGCTGTCATTGTGGCATGAATTCCCTACTGGTAAATACAATGAAAAAGGAGATGAACTAGATATCATCAATAATACTTGGGTATGGAGCAGTGTATAACCAAATGCTGAAATTTAGTCAGTAGCATAAATGATCCATACTTATCAGATACCCATGACATTCACTGCCAGTCTTTTCTGCATTATTCACAGGCCAAAAATTGAAAGAAGTAAAAGAAAACTTTTAAAGAGTATCTTACCATATTTACCCAAATCCAAAACAATTTTGAATGTAATATACCCCCCCCCAATAATGAGATGCAATACATGGAAAATTACTTTTTAAATCTCATAATTTTCCATGTATAGTGGAAACAGTGTCTGCAGCTCTGGGCCCAGCTGGGCCAGGGTCATAGAAGCCAGAGCTGAAGGTAAGTGGCAGGGGTACTGGGCAAGCACAGGAAGAGCAGGCTGCATGATCTCCCCCAAGTTGCATACCATAGGACTCTCCCTTGTGTCCCTCCCCCCACTGTACAGTCTCCCTGCACTCCCTCTGCTGAGGGCCCCCTCCCCTACCACAGGATCCAGGAACCACCCCAGCCCCAGGCAGGCAGCAGCTTAGCTCCAGCCTTGGTCCTGGTCCCAGGGCCAAAGCCACAACTTAGCTGCCACCTGCCTTGGACTGGTAATTGAATCATGTTGACTGGGGAAAAAGACCTTGTCTTGAATTCAGGTAAATACAGTAAGTGTCTAAAAGTTATGTCATCTGTCTAAAACCTTCTCAGTAAATAATTTAAAGATGGAAATCTCACAAGAATGAGATTTCATGACAGATTCTAGTTATTCCTCATTCTCCTCAACTACAAAATACTTTTTATCCTATGGTGTCACTCCAAACTCTTAATTAAATCATGGAACTTTAGCAGTTTGAAAAACTTCCTTATGTTTAGTATGAACAAAGCCTAATAGAGAGACATCAGATTAGCTGCTGATCCTTGGCAGCTAAACAAGAAAAATTATTAATATAAAAAATAATTAAGGAGGTTGTGTACATTTAAAAAGATCACCTTTAGCAAAAATTAAGTATAAAATGTTTAGATCAAAAGGAATTGTGGCTCTTCATTAACAAAAATATATTGAAAAGGTGGAGAAAATTAATGACAAACCAATAAAAATATGAATGCACTGTAACAATTCATTTAAAAGCAAAGACTAAAAGTGCCATATCTGAATGATTTCATGGCAATGCATGGAGAACTTAGCCTGTAGGCTCTCTGGGGCAGTCATTAGCTGCTTTCTGGTTGTAAAGCACAAAAAAAATTGGGTTCTGATTCTCAAATACCACTCAAGTGAGGTATGGTAACAGAAACAGAAAAAAATATGAATGCTCTAACACAGAGAAGAATTGATGAAGGAAGGAACACACAGAGGAAGAGATACTAAGCTGATTCAAAAGGATATAACTAAAAGTAAAGAGATGATATTTAAAAAATTAAATTTCAGATTTATTATCAGTCACTCTTGTGTGACAGTGAGGTTTAGTAATATGTCGAAGGCTCCTTTTGTACATTTAAAATTAGACTGGATAAAATATTAGGAAATATGCTATAAGGAACAACCCAGCATTGGCAAGGAAAGGTACTAGATATAATACACTTTTCTTCTATCTCTAATTTTATTACTTTATTATTATACAAAATAATACAAAAATTAAGTAATTCTCACTGTAGATATTGCTGGCTAAAGGACTTTTACATTGCTGGTAGCAAAGCCTTACGATTAATTTTTTGATCTCTCTAAAGTAGTCATAGTAATATGCGGTGCTGCTGCCTTTGAAGGAATAAATAAAGGTATGTGTGGGGAAAATTGTATTGGATTTCATTAAATCAGTGTTCAAAGTAAGGAATAAGCACTGCAGGCGTGAGATGGGCACAAAAAGACAATTGGGTCATTATTGTTGTTTTCTTAGGAAGAAGGGAGTGCTCCTCCAAAAAGAGATTTACAGAGCACATTCTGCAAGGTGTTTAAGAAGCCTTTCTGTCTTCCTTGAGAGACATGTGGGACCGAATTTTATTTCAGTTCCTTGTGCAGAATGCCCATTGTTTTTTGCGTGTTTTGTGGGAGCTGCATATTGGCATGTTAAGATATGATTTGGCCCCCAGTAAGTAGTATAAAGCACATGATCCACTAATCAACATTTTTATTTACCCTAATGGTTCTCATGATCTTGAGTGTCTTCAATTTGTGCATCATTAAGTGTGTTTAAACTGTCTTATAGCAAGGACCACAGCTGAACACAGAGATTAACTTGTACATGCTTCCTTTCCCGACCACAACTGCAAGATCCTTTTCTTCCTGTTTGCAGTTTCATAACAGTCTTGTGGTTGTACAATTACAGCAATTGTATTCTTAAAAAAATAGAATTAGGAAAGTATTTAATATTTTAAAGTAGGATTGACCAGAACCTGGCATTCTCTTCCATAGGAAATTCCAAAATTTCTACACACAATACATATCTGTTACAAAAGAAAGAAAACTGCCATTTCAGAAAGCCCCATGGAATAGCAATCCAAACCTTTCCTTTAAACAATTCAAAACAATCATTTTTCCTATCATTTTGAATAGCTTCTGAGGCTCCTCAAGGTCCTAGGGCTCTTGGGCTGACAAGCAGCCAGAAGCTGTGGAACATGAAAGTGTTGGGAGCCCCAGCTGCTAAGGAGTCAGGAGCCTGGAATCCAAGCCTACGAAGTGGGCTGTCTAAAGCAAAGAGTGCTGAGCTGATGAGAAACCAGGCAGGGAGCCTACTGTCAAAACGTTAATGAAATTGACATGTTCCTAAGGAATGCTTTGATATTAGCAAAGCAATATTTTTTCCAGCAGAAGATTTCTATCCAACTCTAACTGTGATTTTCAGTTTCATAGTTGTTAGGGGCTGGAAGGAATCTTACAGATCATCAGGTCCAGCCCCCTTGCACCTGGGCAGGAAAGACTGCTAGGATCAGATGACCTCAGCAAGATGGGCATCAAGACACTTCTTGAAGATTGCAAGGGTGGATGACTGTACCACTTCTCAGGGGAGCCTATTCCAAACCCTCGGCACTCAGCTGTAAAGAAGTTTTTCCTTATGAAGTGATCTTTAATCAACTTATGCCAATTATTTCTTGTCCTCCCCTGAGGGGCCTTGGTGAACAGATACTCCCCCAAACCCTGGTGTATGCTCCTGATATACTTATAGGCTGCAACCAAGTACCCCCTGAGTCTTCTCTTTTCCAGGCTGAACAATCCCAAGTCCTTCAGCCTCTCCTCATACGTCTTTGGTCTTGAGGCCTCTAAGCATGTGTGTGGCCCTCCTCTGGACTTTCTCAACCTTCTTCACATCCTTCTTGAAGTGTGGCGCCCAGAACTGGATGTGGTATTCCAATTGTGGTCTCACCAAGGCCGAGTAAAGTGGGAGGATAACATCCTTTGCCTTGTTCAAGCTGCCTCGATGAATGCATGCCAGTGTTTGGTTAGCTCTGCCAGCTACAGCATTGCATTGGTGGCTCATGTTAATTTTGTTGTCAGTCATGACACCCAGGTCTTGTTCAGTTGTGGTGCTGGCAAGCAAAGCACTGCCGAGCCTGTAAGTGTTGTGGGTAAAGTGCTCCACAGATGGAGCACTTTAGATTTCTATTAAGTGACATCAGGTTATGGTCCACCCACTCCATGAGCCTGTCCCAGTTGGCCTGTGTTGCCAGCCTGTCTTGGAGTGTGACAACACCCGTCCCCGCCCCCCCCCCCCCCCCGCTTGGTGTCGTCAGCAAACTTTGCCAGATTTTTGTAATACCCATACCCGAGTCCAAACTGTTAATGAACATGTTGAAGAGCACTGGTCCAATTACTGACCCCTGAGGGACATCACTGGTCACCCTCCACCATGATGACTCAGTTCCGTCAATCAGTACCTTTTGGGTTCTACCACAGACCTAGTTACCTGGCCACCAAACCATGAAGTAGTCAAATCCACATTTTCCCAATTTGACCGTGAGGACATTGTGGGAGACCAGGTCAGAGGCCTTTTTGAAATCCAAGTATATGACATCAACCTCATTTTCTCTATCTGGGTGGCAAGTAACTTGATCATAGAAGGAAATGAGATTGGTCTGGCATGACGTGCCCATGATGAAGCCATGTTGGCTAACCTTCAGAATACTGCCTTCAGTTAATCTGTGTGTTGAGGTTTCTTTGATTTTCTCCAGGATTTTACCTGAGATTAAGGTCAAACTGATTGGCCTTTAGTTTCTTGGGTCTCCCTTCTCCCTTTCTGAAAGATAGGTACCACATTGGCTTTTTTCCAGTCTTCTGGGACCTCTTCCAAGCACAACAATAACTTTGCCATCAGTCGTGCAATGCTGTCAGCAAGTTTTTTTAGCACTCTCAGCTGTAGTTCATCCAGTCCAGTTGACTTATAGATATTTAGCCTTTGTAGGTGCTCTGCTCCCCCACAAGAACTATATCAACTATGGGAGGGTGGTCAGCCTCACCATGGTCATCCTGTATCTTTTCAAGCAGGTTAATACCCTTGGATTAGTGGAATACTGACATGAAGATTCATTCAGGAATTCAGTTTTGTCCTGGGTGTTGGTTAACAGCCGTCCCATTTCATTTATCAGGGGCCCTATGCTTCCCTTGTTCCTTTAGCAACTTCCTACATATTAAGGTAGGGGACTTCCTACCACTACCTTGTTGTAGGGCTGTCTACAACAAGGCTGAGTGATTGCACCAATTCTGTTTTCCATTTTTCCTATGGTCATCAAGATGCTCACCCATGACCACATGGCATCAGCATCAAGTCCCGGATGGATAGGAAACTTTTCAATCTCTCCCACCTCCATTCCAAAACCAAAGTTACATTGGCCTTGACTATGGAACTTCAGTATGCTGATGACAGTGCTGTCATTGCACATACTGAGGAGGACCTACAAATGGCCCTTGACTGCTTCGCTCAAGCATAACAGTGCCTGAGACTGACCCTTAACATCAGAAAAATAAAGGTGCTTCACCAGCCTGCTCTGGGCCAGTTAACCTCCCCAGCAAAGAATCCACACTGATGGACAGGAACTGGAGAATGTTGAACACTTCACATAGCAGCCATCTCTCAAAGGCAGCCATCGATAAGGAGATCCAGTATAGGATCAGATGTGCCAGCTCTGCCTTTGGAAGACTGTATGATCATGTATTCAATGATCACGACATCAGGATTCAAACAAAGCTCCTATTATATAAGACTATGGTAACCCCAACTCTTCTCTATAGCTGTGAAGCTTGGGTGACCTACAGGGACCACCTGAAAAACCTGGAATGCCTTCATTAGCGCTACATCTGAAAGATCCTTCACATAAAGTGAGAGGAAAAATGATCAGCACAAATGACCAGTAGTGTCCCGCAGAGATCAGTGCTCAGTCTAGTACTTTTCAACATCTTTATTAATGATTTGGATGTGGGGGTAAAGAGCTCACTGGCCAAGTTTGTGGATGACACCAAGTTATGGGGAAGTGTGGTCATGCTTGAAGATAGGCAACAGTTACAGGTGGATCTAGACAGGCCAGCAAGTTGGGCGGACTGACCTGATGAAGTTCAACTTTGAGTAATGTAAAGTGCTCCACCTTGGGATGAGCAACCCCGAAAACACCTAGAGGCTTGGCAGAACCAAACTGACTAGCACTATGAATGAAAGGGACCTGGGGGTAATAATAGACCATAGTATGAACATGAGCTGGCAGCACAATGCTGTAGCCAGTAGGGCAAATAATACACTGGCATGCATCAATCGATGCATCTCTAGCAAAGCCAAGGAGGTGATTCTTCTACTCTACTCAGCACAGGGGAAACCACAGCTGGAGTACTGCATCCAGTTCTGGGCACCACACTTTAATTTGGACACAGACAAGCTTGAGAGAGTCCACAGAAGAGCCACTCATATGGTTAGAGTCTTACATGGCAAGCCATATGAGGAAAGGCTGAGGGATCTGTGATTCTTCAGCCTGAGGAAAAGAAGGCTGAGAGGGGACCTGGTAGCAGCTTTCCGCTACACTAGGGAAGTACATCAAGGGCTTGGTCAGCAACTGTTTGTTCACCAGGGCACCCGAGGAGAAAACCAGGAGTAATGGCCACAAACTCCTGGAAGATTGATTCAGGCTCAACCTTAGAAAAAACTTTTTCACAGTCAGGGTGTCCAAACTGTGGAATAAGCTCCCTGCAGAGGTGGTGCAATCACCTACCCTGGAAATCTTCAAGAGGAGACAGTCACCTTGCTGGGGTCACCTGACCCCCAGTTATCTTTCCCACTTGGTGCAGGAGGCTGGACTCGATGACCATCTGCAGTCCCTTCCAGCCTTACCATCTATGAAACTATCATTCCTCACCAATGCTAACAACACCAGCATGGAAGTGTTGATTATTCAACATCAGCTACGGTGGACAGTAGGCCTGTGTGAATAGGGAAGTATTCGATTTGGATTCAGCTGATTCAGAGAACAGTGATTTGAATAAGAGATTCAGATTACAGTTCCGAATCAATTTGGCTGAATCAGCTTCAGAAGATTCGGTACTGATTTGGAAATGGACTATAATGGATTTTAATCACTGAAATGCCTATAACTTTGTCATTTTGTGGCTGATTCAGATAAAAATTGCAGGGATGGTAGCCCCTTCTGAGGGCATGAAGCCTGCCAAGTTTCAAGGAGATAGATGCAGGGGTTCAACTGCCAGGGAAAACACAGCTTTCTTTTTAAAAAGTATGGGGGGAAAGAAACAAGAACAAATATAAATTGAAAGAAACGGATTGGATAGGGATAAGTAGTAGGCCTATGTGAATAAGCAAATATTTGATTCAGAGTCAGCTGATTTGGAGTTGGATGATTCAGAAAAAATTTCCAAATCGATTCGGAAAAGATTCGGAGCCAATTTGGAGATTCAGCCATAGGGTATAATGGGGAATCAATGAAATATCTATAACTTTGTTGTCTTTTAGCTGATTCCGATTAAACTTGCAGGAATGGTAGCCTCTGCTGAGAGCATGACACTTGCCAGGTTTCAAGTTGATAGGTGCAGGGGTTTCTGGGAAACTGTACCTCAAGCTGCTGACAAGCAAAACTCATGTCACGTGTGTGTGTGTGTTAAGCCACAGTGGGGTCAAAACTGCAGGGGTGGTAACTCTTGCTGAGGCCACAAAGCCTGCCAAGTTTCAAGGAAATAGGTGCAGGGGTTTCTGGGAAACTGCACCTCAAACTGCTGACAAGCAGAACTCATGACGTAAGTGACAGTGTGTGTGTGTTAAGGCACAGGGGGGTGAAAACTGCAGGGGGAGTCTGGGTTCTGGGGGCCTGCACCTCTGGCTGCAGGCAGGAAAAACTCAGACATCTGACTCCCCAGGTACCCCTGCACTTTTACCTGCGCTGCTATATGTGCCTCCCCGCCCCTTCCCCCAGCCTGTGTCTCACTCCCTGATGCCTCCATTTCCATTTCCACTGACTGACTTTCTTTCCTGCATGGCATGCCAGGCCAGCCTCTGGCTTCTTTACTATTCCTTCCATCCAGGACCAGGAGACACACCAATTGCACATACTTCCTCAGCCAGACAAAGGGTTTTTCAACCCAAAAGCTTCCTAAGATATATTTTTCTAACAATTTCATTTTTTCATAATAAACATATAAACATAAAAACACAAGATAAGACATCACATACCATGAGTAACATATATCCAACACATCTTTACTTCTTGCTGTCAATTCCATTATTAAAAGAAAAGCTCTGTGACAGTTCCATCAGGGTACCTTTGATGCTGCTGGTGCTACTGATGTTGAGCCAGGTAAGTTATTTTGGCCTGCTGTCATTTATAGTGATGGAATGGACTGAGGCTGTAGGGGAGGAGGAGACCTCACGAGGGCACACTGCCGTGTTGTGCAGAGGCCCCAGTGCCAGAAAGGGCGTACCTGAACACACCTGCCAGAGGTGCAGGCCCCCAGAACCCAGACTCCCCCTGCAGTTTTCACCCCCCCCCGTGCCTTAACACACACACAGTGTCATATATGTCATGAGTTTTGTTTGTCAGCAGTTTGAGGTGCAGTTTCCCAGAAACCCCTTTCCCTAACTCCTTGAAACTTGGCAGGCTTTGTGGCCTCAGCAAGAGCTACCACCCCTGCAGTCTTCACCCCACTGTAGCTTAACACACACATGTGGCATGATTTTTACTCTCAGGAATTTGAGGTGCAGTTTCCCAGAAACCCCTGCACCTATCACCTTGAAACTTGGCATGCTTCATGCCTTCAGAAGAGGCTTCCACTCCTTACAGTTTCATTCAAATCAGCCAAAAAGCACCCTATGGCTGAATCTCCGAATCACCGAATCTTTTCTGAATAGATTTGGAAGCGCTGAATCAATTCGGAAAGCCTAAAGCTTCTAGTGATTCGATTCAGATTTGTAGATTTGGCCTCCGAATCATCTCCAAATCCGAATCATGATCTGAAGCATTGCACAGCCCTAATAAGTAAAGGGATTTTAGTTAGTAAGCTACATCCAATCCTTTCCAAGAACAGAAAGGAGCAGGAGAATAACTAGGTAGGACCCAAGTCAGTCCAGTACCTTTCAGACACTGTTGCTCAGACAGAAACAGCTCACAAAAGGCACAGAAAGCCTGCAGACAGAGGCTTATATGCTGTTTCTACATCCCTCCCCCAGAGCACTGTGATTTGAAGGGGAATCAGGAAAAGATCACAGTCACTGGCCAGCTACAGATGTCAGTCTTTCCCCCCCTGCTCCCTCTCCCTCTTCTCAGTTTCTGTTCCCCTGAAAGACTGCCTTCCAAATCTTCTCCAAATCAAATCATGGACCAAAGCTTGCACACCCCTAGTGGACAGGGCATTGTATGTGCATGCCTGATGTACATTTACCAAAACTGCTCTACTCCCAACTCAACCAAGGACAAAGGACATGCGGGTGCCAAAAGAAACGTTTCAAGGACACCCTCAGGGCAAATGTTAAGAAGAGTGGCATTAACATCACTAATTGGGAAACACTAGCCAGGACAAGGCTACATGGTGACATTTTGTGAGAGAAGGTACCTCTTACTTTGGGGAAAACTGTCTCACCCTGGAAACAGAAAAATAACAGAAAAGGAAGGAAAGTTAACAAGACTGAGAAATCCACAGTATGACTCTCCCTTAACTCCCAGCTGTAGCATCTGCCAGAGAGTCTACGGCTCTTGGATCAGCTTTCTTAGCCATCAACAGACTCATCTACAACCCTTTATTTGACACATGGGAGTAATCATCGTTGACCATGAGGGATTGCCAATGACGACTTATTGCTGTGTGTGTCACATTTTTCATCCCGTGCATATCGGGTGGGAGTTGTTTTGCTTAGGTTTGGTTTTTGGTTTTTGATTTGGAGGGGGTATTTTTAGGTCTTCTAACTTTATTATTGTGGCATACCATAGTTTGCAGATACAAAGAAGGAGAAGCCTAGGCTTGTATTAGTCCACTCAAGCATGAAATTATAGTTTGTTGGCTGACAATACTTAACAGCACCCAGGAGACTTAAGTATGATATAGCAGTACTGAAAGCATATAACAAGAACTTAACCATACTTCAGATTCTTCTTTCGAGTCTCTCTTACTATTTCACTGACAGCACTGTATACCCAAAAACTT
Source organism: Alligator mississippiensis (assembly GCF_030867095.1). Taxonomy (NCBI): domain Eukaryota; kingdom Metazoa; phylum Chordata; order Crocodylia; family Alligatoridae; genus Alligator; species Alligator mississippiensis. The sequence goes on along the minus strand of NC_081830.1, from coordinate 57,012,106 downwards.
ACCTTATGTTATGTATAAAATATTTTCAGGTGTTCTGCTCCATGCTTATCTTTCACTGCTGTCTTTTCAGTTGCTTAGTAAATTTAAAATGCTCACATTTGCATTGAGCATATTCTGTTTATCTAGTATAATTTGCAAACAGCATTCCTTTTTATAGCGGCAATTGTTACCACACAATATTCCTAATTGTAACACTATCTAAGCAACAAATTGGCAACACTTTCTAATGAGGAGCTAATTATTAATGCTAAATTACAGTGGAATTCCTATAAAAGCCATGGGAGTGTAAAAGAATGCAGAATGATTAGGGATCTTACCAGGAATGCCAAAAGACATGTTAATGATTTGCCACATAGTAAAAAAAAAAAAAAGGGGAGAGACTGCTGAATCAAAAACCATTCAAAGAATAATAAAGAATAAACAACAGATGCAAAACCCCACAGGGAGCAATTCCATTGACTTCAGTGGGTTTTGGACCAGATCCTAAATACGGATCAAAGCTTTCTCAAGTACACTGACATTTTTATCCCTCCCCACTTCCCCAAATTTATTTTTCACCCTTGCTAGACCTACTGCAACTGTTCTGGTCACAGATTCATAGATTGTAAGGTCAGAAGGAACCTTGGAAGATCATCAGGTCCAGGTCCAGTATAAGACTCTGACCATACCAGTGGCTCTTCTTTGGACTCTCTCAAGCTTGTCCATGCCCTTGTTAAAGAGTGGTGCCCAGAACTGGATGCAGTACTCCAGCTGCAGTCTCACCAGTGCTGAGTAGAGTGGAAGAATCACCTCCTTGGTTTTGCTGAAGATACATTGATTGATGCATGCCAGAGTATTATTTGCCCTACTGGCTACAGCATCGCACTGCAGGATCATATTCATACTGTGGTCTGTTATTACCCCCAGCTCCCTTTCATTCATGGGGCTAGTCAGTTTGGTGCCGCCAAGCCTGTATGTGTGTTGGGGGTTGCTCATCCCGAGATGGAGCACTTTACATTTCTTGATGTTGAACTTCATCAGATTCCAATCCACCCAACTTGCTAGCCTGTCTAGGTCTGCCTGTATCTGTAGCCTATCTTCAAGCATGACCATGTTTCCCCATAACTGGGGAGATGTGGAAGCAGGACATTTGCACACTTCTGAACTGCTTTTCCAGCAGTTCTTAAATGGTTTTATAGGGGAGAAGGGGCAGCTGAAGAACAATCCCAGTTCATAAAATAACCTCTTGGCACTGGAGATGTTTGCTTTAAAAAACAAAAATAATGAAAATGAAGTGTTGTGTATCCAAATTCTTGGACTCTTTTTGCTAAGAGCAACTGACACTTAAATAGCAGGTTAGAAAATGCATATTAATTACATGACAGAATAACATGATCATTCTGGTCTACTGAGTTGACAGATGGCTCTTTTTAACATGTATTATTATACCTGATGGAAAGGAGGGTTTAACCTGTTAAACATGTATTCATAAATTCATAAAGCTATAAAAGATGTGTTATTTATGCAGTAGAGCAGACAGTTCCTCTAGAGTCTTTGTGGGTTTTCATGTAAATAGGCACTGTAGGAACATACATGCTCTGCATGGTAATATCTCTTTCAAGAAAAGTTTTCTCAAGTTCCTGATCAGGTGCTGAATGATATTTTGAATGTCAGTCTCTCTGTCAGTTAGAAATTTGCAGAGATTTCTTGAAAACATTAAAATAAATTAGATTGTTTACATTTAAAGTCTTGCAGTACAGCCAGAAAATGTTTCATTTTTAGTCGTATTGGTATAAAAAGGAATAAGAAAGAGAAAAAAATCATTTTTAAATGGGCAAGTTTAATTTTTTTCTAATAACTTTTATACTGTGGTTAGAATGGTGCCTTTCAGGTTTTGACAACAGGAAACTGTTATCACTGCTCTATAAAATACAGCAAAAATGTTAATAAATAGTAACATTAGCCAGACTTTCCTGGGACTAACTGGCCAGTGTTAGTTGGCTGCAAAAGTGCGTGACTCTCTGTCTTGTTTCCTTCCAACATACAGTGTGACCCATGGCCAATTCTAGGAAGAGTCCTTTTCATACTTCTTGCTCTAAGTTACGGAGTAGCAAATAGGCATGGTCCAAATCTAGAAATGAATATAAATCAGTCTGAGTGGCCCTAACTATTTTCTTACTTTGTACTAATTTAACCAGATATAATTCTGTTAATTTCAGTGGAGACATTTCAGTTGAATTAGATAACTGAAAAGCAGCAGTGCCATTACTTTGACAAATTTGTGCCATTACTTTTTGCTGCTGTGCACGCCCCTGCATGTGCATTGTGGTGCAAGGCAAAATACCTTGCTTTGGGCCAACTGCCTATTCCCCACTTCTCCTAATGTGTTGGAGGAGCTAGGGCAGACCTAGAGGAGGGGAGATGCTCTGGCCAGAGGATCCAACCTCCAGCTCATGCTCTAGGAGAATGCGCCATGCCACTTTTTTTTAACAGCGACTTCTTTTTTCTTTTTCTTCTTTTTTTGATACCAGGAGTTCCCAGTATCAAATTTGCAGTGCAGCACACAGTTGCACATGCACTGCATGCAGTCTCTGGTGCCTGAAACAGGTTTGAGACACCGCAAACCGCACATGTGCACTCGTTCTAGACACACTCTTGGTGCCCTTCAGATTATTTAGGCCCACCTCAGAGTTTGGGTCCTTGAGTTCCTCATTTACACTGATGTAACCAAGCACTCTCGGTTAAGATGGCTCAGGGTAATCTTTACTATTGACTACTGCAGTGTCCCAAAATGGCCTTTGGTGGAAAAGTACTTGTTTGTTGTCTCCTCTGGCAATTCCCAACCTCAGCCTTTAGCTGGGAAGTAAAAGCAGAATCTTGGAAAATAGAAGCATGATTTACAAGTAAGTTATTATAATCTTAATTAATATCTTTATACAGATATCTGATTTTTAGAAGTAGAATTATTAATACATTCAATGTGGTAGAGTAAGAAATGAAGATCTCCAATTTAATGGCGATTCATGGAAGAGTATAAGTAACAGCTATTCATAAAGATGTATGCTATGGCTTATGCAAAGGTTCATTCTTCAACAGAGAAGCAAAATGGTTAAGAATTTAGAATTCCTTGTGGATTATTCATTGGAATTTGCATTGCTACAGAGCACAAACTATTTTTGGTCTGTGCATAAATGGAATTTCTAATATAGAATTACATTATAATGAAATATGCAATAATGCAAGTACTCATAAAGTGCCTTTCATGTACTGCAGGTATCCAAAAGCTTCAAATGCATAAAAAATGATTACACTTGCTGCACAAATGAGCATGTATCAGGTATATTTGCATTTACTTAAAAATCAGATTTGAAAAATATATTCTTAGAAGCAACTAAATCGGTATTGATATTTTGTATAGTGGCTGATTTCACTGGGCAAGTGAAGTGAACAAAGATGTGAATGGTTGGAAGGGCTTATCCCATCTCACTGAACTAAAGGAAAGTACTTCATACTTTACAGTAAATGACCCATAAAAATTCAGATAAAGCAAATTTTGGACTTGATTGTTCAATTCTCTGTTCAAATTTAAAGATACACTATCAAGGTATATCTGTTTAACACTACCTTATTTGTGATACATGATGCTGTATCACCATGTATTATTACATGGTGAGAAAAATTAAAATTATATTAAGTTCGAATATATTAAAAATGGGAAATACTCTTCACAATTTACCTGACATGTTTACTTTTGCTCATCCATCTAACGGCCTGGTCAGTTCATGCTGAGATTATCATACCAGTGTCTTGGCATGTTACAAAAATCACATACCAACAGCACATCTGGTGCTTTTTTATTTTCCCATATGCAGAAAGAGAAACAAATAGTTATTTTTAGAGAGGTTTTTATTGTCATTTTATTATTGTGTGAGATGTGTGTTCATTCTTGATTCTTGTTAAAGAGATCTATGACCAAGGGTCAGCAGCATAGAGCATATTCTGGCTCCTACTCTAATGAGACCTAAATCTTGTTGATGACAGTTCCATTGTTCTCGTTAATCACACCTGAGAATGAAGTGGATATTCTGTGAGACAGACCAGTTCCATTCAGGATTTAGAAAATTAAGACTCTGACCTTATGTTTGACCTGACCTCTTTTTCTGAGGAGTCAGAAGAATGTTTGTAGCATTGGTTTCTGTTATTTAGCTGGTGGGCTCCTGTGTTGTCAGTCAGTTGTAGCAGGCTGGAAGCCCCCAATTTCTTTTGTTAGTATCATATTTTTCACTAGTCCAGACATCATGATTCTTAGATTGAAGGTAAATCCTCCTGACTAGTCACAGACAGCTAACAGTTCTAGCACCTGTTGCATTTTGAGTATGTAGCACCAGTGAGGGATCCAAGCAGGAACAATTAATGATAGACAGGGGGGACAAGGCTGAGCTCTTCAATGAGTTTTTTGCCTCACTGTCTCTGAACAAGGGTCAAGACAAGTCTCCTAAAGGCTTCTTAGTTGGGCATCAGAGGAACACCAGCCTACCAACTGTCAACGCTGACTTGGTGCAGTCACTTGGATGGACTGGATGTGTTTAAGACAGCAGGCCTGGATGAGCTGCATCCAAGAGTACTGAAGGAATTGGCCGTGTCATAGCAGAACCACTAGCATGGCTGTTTGAGTGCTCGTGGTGCTCAGGTCAGGTCCTGGAGGACTAGAAAAGGGCCAATGTGGTCCCCATTTTCAAGAAGGGGAGGAAGGAGGGTCTGAGTAATTACAGGCCAGTTAGTCCCACCTCTATCCTTGGAAAAGTCTTTGAAAAGATTATGAAGGATCATATTTGTGTGAGTCCAGTGGGAAAAATAATGCAGCATGGAAACTAGCATGGATTTGTAGCAGGTAGATCATGCCTGACTAATCTGGTTTCTTTTTATGACCAGGTCATAAAATGTTTAGATGCAAGAGTAGAGGTGGATGTCATTTACTTGGATTTTAGGAAAGCCTTCAATAGGGTATCTCATCCCATTCCCATAAATAAATGAAGAGCAGATTTAGGCTAGACATCAGAAAGAACTTCTTCAGGGTAAGGGGGGCCAGAATTTGAAATGGGCTTTCAAGAGAGGTGGTGCTCTCCCCTACCTTGGGGGTCTTTAAGAGAAAGCTGGATAGGCATCTGGCTGGGGTCATCTGACCCAAGCACTCTTTCCTTCCCAGGGCAAGGGGTCAAATTCGATGATCTGTTAAGGTCCCTCCCAACCCTAGCATCTATGAATCAATGAATCTATGAATCCAAGAGAATCCCAAACCTACCTACCTTATTGAGAAGCTATGACATATGTCCTTAACAGAAACCAAAGGTAATCATGGCTGATCCTTCGAAGTGTTTCCACCAAAATTACATGCTGATTATAACTCAGATCCCATTTCTGGGCAAAAGCTCTAGCTACCTGGCTTTTGGGCAAAAAGTGGGCTTCTCCTCCATTTTGGTATAGAAAACTTAGTCACATAACTTGGTTGTGTGGATGCTGGGCACCTTGGGCACATCTACATGTGCACTTTAATGCACAGATTAATAGAGTCTGCTAGAATGTGGCAATTACTGCACTCCAGCAGACCCCTGTGTCTCACATGTTAGTGTCCCCGCACTTAAAAATGGCGGTGGGGGTGCTTGAACTAAAGCTCATCCTATGAGCTTTAGTTCAAGCACCCCCACCGCCATTTTTAAGTGCAGGGATGCTGATACACAAGACACAGCAGTGCTTTAATTACAGCGGCTCTTGGAGCCACTCTTATTAAAGTGCCGCCCACCCCAACCCCAGGAGCTTGTGTAAAAATTCCCAGAGGTACTAAATGTAATGTACATTAGAAAAGCAGCATTAATGCACATGTAGACACACCCCTAATCTTTAGGACATGAATGCTCACCATGCTCTGCATCATTATATCTAAGTCCACATCTTCCATTGTATATGCAGGGAACTTAGGTGCATCCCTTGACTTTTGTGGAGCCGGGTGCCTAACTTTCAGATACATGAATGTTCAATTATTGCCATGCCTAAGTCGTAAGAAAGAGACTTCCAATATAGCTGCTTATCCCCTCTCTCATATTCAATACAAGCTTTCTTGCTGCTGCTAGGGAAAAGCAGCCTTAAACTAGTGATCATCATAGTCCTGCCATTTTAGAATCCCCTTCCTTCCTTTGATGCAGACTGAGGAAAAGGCAAGGTTCTTCTATATATTTTTTTTGTCTTTAGTATTTTGTGGACTATACATTTGCCTTCCATGTGGACTCATCTTTTGCTGATGTATGTGACAAAACTGACCACCTTGTCCAACACAGCACTGCAATGGCACCAGAGAACTAAGGCCCATCAGGTTATTCCTATGGTAGGAATTAAAAATAGACCTTTATTTTATTATTCTTTCCCACAATCAACAGCCAAGGGAAGCTTAGTGATGAATGTGCAGTGAGTTAGCCTTTGGGCAAGAGACAAGTTCAGAATAAGATCAAAAGAGAAGCAGGGAGGATCAAGAATAAGACCTGAGTCTCAGAAAACGACCTGATCATCCTTTGGGTTTGGCAAGTCAGCAGCAATACAGGGTTAGGATAGTCCATAGGCTTGCTCTCTCTGGCTTTGCATGACCTCTGCTTCACAGCAACATGAAAATTTAACTCTATTCAGCTCCTGGATTCTTCAGATCCCTCTGCATTTCCATGAATGCAGAAGTGTGCTGATAATTATGTTTCAAAATTAACACGCTATGAGAGGCATGAATAAGTTCACACTTCTGTGTGTGTTTTTTGTTTCAGGTTGAGTGGCTACAGATTCAACAAGACAACCGTGCACCAATTTGCAGTGGCAAGATTATTTTTGCAAACAGAAGGGCTAAACTATTTCTTGCCATAAATAAATGGGAATTTATATTCTGGATAATATAACAAAATGGGCGGAGGGGAGGGGGGGCACATTTCTTTCTGTCTTTATTTATCCACATTCATGTTTACGTGTTCATTTAGATAAATTAATAGCCCCTCCCCAAATTCAGGACACCCACGCAGCACATATTCAAACAACAGGAACAAAAGGCAATTTGTTTCATTGAATACTGGAGCCAGGTACAGATAGTAAAAAAGCCCGAGGTCAAATCAATTCAGTTGTTGCAGGTTAGTCTAAGGTGCACAGATTAAATTGAAACAGAAGTGAACAGACATTTACCTTTGATTCAGGAAATGCAGCCACATGACTGCAGTGGCTCAGACCAGAAGCCAGGAACCACTAGAGAGCATAGCTCTCTGGCTGTATATTCACTTCCTCTTCCTGCTGCCTTCAAGGTCTCTGGGATCTGCAGTCCAGAATTACATCAGCAGGACTCTGCAGGATTACTCATCACTTCCTCTTCCAGGTGCCTCTGGGATTTGTAGTTTACAGTTGCAGCCAAAAGTAAGTTTGAATGGGGGGAGGGGTGTTTAACCTCCCCCCCCAGCCCCAGATAGGCAGGGCCAGCCCTGTTCTCTGATCAGACCACACAACACAGCCCAGGGCTGGAAAGCATGCTGGAATGCCCGGGGACTTTGATTTAACTTGAACTGGGAAGGGGTCAGGGACAGAAGTTTTATAAACTGGTTTGCACCAAATCAGTTAAGTCTGATACTACATTCAACCAGGTTTATATTAAACCAGTTTCCGCCATTTTTAAACTGGTTCATGTGCACTGAGCTTCTGTTCTGTTACAGGCTTAAACCAGTTTCTGATCACTCAAACTGGTTTATGTGTAACTTCTGTTCCTAGCCTAAATCACATAGTAATCATCTACTTAGCCAGATCATGCCCCATTCAGTCCATGTGCACAGGGGTTCTTCTGTGCCTGAATTTCCTTTTTTTCTCTGTACAGCTACAGTTAGCAATGTATTCAGCCCTGTATGCACTGTGACTTGCTGGAATCCTTTTTGCCCAGTTCACAGCAGGGAGAGGAGACAAACAGACCAGGGTAAAAAGAACACTTGGCATGAGACACAAGGTACAAATAGAAATTGCACAGCCTTATTCTAGTGCCAGGGACTTGATCAGAAAAGGCTGTTTGATTTTCCATACACCTAGGCTTGTTCTTTGTGAGTGGAAATTAAATGCAGTCAGGGAGTCAAAGGAGATACCTTTAGATCATAGCCAATGCAGAAATGCAGAAGTCCAGAGCTTCTACACAAATGATCCCAAGTATGATCAAGCCCAATGGTGGTTTCTGCAAGGGAACAAAATTTGCCCCAACCCATTGGCAATGCATAGGGGGTGCACACGGCTGTATGTGCACCCCCTAAGAAAAGACATCTGGTCAGCGCTCGCCACCCCCACCCCCCGCCGACGGCATCTGCAGGAGCTCCCCACTTACCGCTGCCGTGCTCCCGCTGCCGCTGCTGCCAGTGCCACTGTGCACCCCCCAACCCCCCCAGAGCAAACAGCAGCTATGCTTCCATTCAACATGACCAGGAAGACGCATTAGCAAGCTAATACTTCATTTGGTTTGGGGGGGGGGGGGGGGGGGAGGTTGATTTTTTTTCTTGTTTCTTGTTTCTAATGATTTTTGCAATGGATGGAATTAAAATTAAAATTCATATTTGCTTTGCATGTGATATGCTAGAGGCCCTTCCTGATCACTTGCTATGGTGAGATTTTATTCTGTCAGCACTAGTCTTTATGAGGCCTTTTGCTTTTCCATCCAAGGGGAGGGCTGGTTATTCATTTCTATTTGTTAAACATTTTTGATCTATTAACAGGCTCCTGTATTTTGCCGGGGCTTTAGCAGAGTGCTGTATACTCGGATTTGTATATTAATACATTTGTTCCCATTTTGGATGTGGAGGGCATGCACTGTGTTCTTTTTTAAAAAGAGCCTTCCTGTGTTAGTTCCAGCTGAAAGACCAGAGGAATATGTCTCTCACCCTTGACTGTACTTTTCTGTCAAAATACTTGCAAGGAACATTCCTGAGACATTTCAACTACAATTAAGCAGAGGAGACTGATTTCCTAAGGTATAAGTTCTGTCTCCTGAAAGAATCAAGGAGACTGCTGCTTCTGGAGGAAAAATGATTTTTTAGCAGTCTGTTTTGCTTACAGAGGGAAAAATAAGCTCCTTAACTATGAGTATCTTTAAAAAAAACTCTTGCATGCAAAACCATGAGTAGCAAACGATGACAAAATTAATTCTAAATGGCTAACCTCTATCAAAAATGTTCAGGAGACTAGCTGATTCTCATATGCATCTCTGCCCTGCTACCTCTCTTAATACTGTTTTGATGGCTGCTGCTAGGCTGCACACATGTGAAATGAAACCAAGACAGAAGAGGAGAAAGGCTTCTAGCAACAAATTTCACTGTAAATTGTAGAGAGCTTGGAAGGTCATGGAATATAATGATCCTGTACAGTATTTCAGCTAGTCCCTTTAGACCATGCATTAATTACATTGCTAGGAGCTGGGTTAGCTGAATGTAAAACTGGCTTTTTTCTATTCTGCACTGATTCTGGCTATTTTATGTTCTATTTTATTTTAAAATTACATTTATATAGAATTATTATGAAATGTGGGCCTATAATAAAAGTATAGGGATACATGACATTCAAGAATAGCACAGTCATTAACTGCCATCATGTATCAATATTGATTAGTCAGCAAATGACGCAGTGAAAAATACTAGGGTTGAAGTTTTCTTGTAGCCTTGATGGTCCAGGAGAGAAAAACAAGTGGGGTTTGGTGATATCTTTTATTGAACAACTGTATAGTTGGGGGAGACGTTAGATAAGCTTTTGGGTTTTGTGCCCTTTTTCAGGCCTTCCTTTAGGTATTCTTTCAGGTGAAAGATGTCAGAGCAGAATATGTTCTCATTTACAACCATACAAAGCCAAAGCAAATTTATCAGAGCCCATGAAATTGTTATGGGTCCAGATCATAATGTGACTTCTGCTTTTTAAATGCTAAGTGCAGTTTCAGCTGCTGTTCTTGTCCACACTATTCACAAGTACTGTGCCATTTTACAATAATAGCGGCCCAATTCTGCCTGTCTACTGAAGAGCAGAATGACCTGCAATAACAAAGGATAGTGACTTAAAAGAGGGTGTTGTACAATCAGGGTAGTCACTACAAAAATCTGTACAAGTAAAAGAGAAAAAAAACCTACAAAATTATAATAATATATAAGTAATACAATACTGTGTCATTCACTGTTTCTGTATCATTGTCTTACCTAATAGCATTTAATTGGATTCTAATTGAAATATATATTTCTATCACCACAACTTCATGCCCACTTCTGAGTCTCAGTTGTATTGATGCCATACCTTTTGTGTTATTCTTGTACTGAAAGATTTAGTTTTTAATTTTTTTCACCTACAATTAACTAAATTTTGAATTACAGTTAAATGTTGAATCGTCTAGGCCAGGTTCGGAATTATCACACTGATAAATATACATTAATATCCTTAAGAGTGGGTTATATTTTTAGAAGAATAAACAGAAACTAGCAAACAACTCTATGAGAAGCAAACGACCAAACTTCTTATCTATGGAATACACTGTAGCAAAACACAACCCATTAGCAATTATGCTCACCTTAAATTATCTTCCTGTAAAGGCCAACTTTTTTATTCCTCTGCCCATTTTAGGCTTGAACTCACTTCCCTGTGGTTTTCCTGTATGGGAAAACAGTACAGGACTAGGTTTTCCAACTGACATTCCTATTGCAAGAAATAAATAGTACAGCCCTGTGCTCCAGAATGTAAATTTCCACTTCAAAATAACAAAGCTATTTCTTAATAAGAGACAGATTCTCATTTAGTATAAACCAGTATATCTGCATTGGAGATGCAGCCATACTGATTTACACCAACTGAGACATCTCTGATCTGCAAGTTAGGAACCAAACACAACTAAATCAGCAAGACAAAAGAAGGTCTAAAACAACAAATCTTAGATGTTAACTGCCACCTCCATTTCAGTGAAAAGTTAATTCTGAAACCTAATTACTGTAACTTTAATGTCAAGATTGTTAAATGGTTCATTGCTAATCAATGCATGAAAAAAGAGTGATTATCAGGTGAATGGAATGATCATGTTATGAAGACAGATTTATGGAACCTGTTATGATATCTCAAGTTCAGTAAATAGAGTTTCTGGAGTTTTATCATTTCATTCATCCATCCTTCTTCACCAGTATGGGCTCACTAGTGGAAACTAGTTGATCCCATTTTTCTGTCATTCATCTATTTTAAAACTGACTGCTCTGATTTATGTGCTAATGGTTTTTCTAACAGGCACCCTAATTTCCTCACACCAGTTGTTCCCATTTGACAGTTTCATCTGTGTTGACACCCAGAAGACATACCTAGATAGGTCCCTGCATCCCTTTTGATTCTTGATTCTGGTGATGAGCTGCTGGTTGCTACTTTTTTTTTTCCTCAGATGAGGGAATCATTCCACTAAAAGCCCAGAATCTTGTTTTGGTCCTTGTTTCTAAAGGCATCTAATTTCCTGTCTATTCTCCAGCTTTCACACTCTTATGTTACACTGAGATTATGTCTGAGTTGGAAATACACAATTTTATTGTTGTGTTGTTAACGTTGATTTCTATACATTGCTAAGTTTTGTGAAAGCCTTTCTTACCCTGGATGTCACTTCCTTCCTGAGGTATGTTAGCTAATGTACTACCCACATAGGTAAGGTATTCTACTTCATTGATATTTTTGCAAAAATAGCAAGCCAAAGAGGGCTCAAAATCTAATCATGGCAGAAAAATACTGCCTCTTTGAAACCCAAATGAAGAACTGTGCAGGCTATCAAATAATTTTTGAAAACCAATAACATTGAAGATGAAAGGAGCCTGCAATCTATGCATTCTTCTATGGTAGACCATAGTGTGAATGTGTTTTATATGGGAACTTTTTAGTTTGAATCTATTGTTCATGTCTAAAAATTGCATCCACTTCCTCTTAATCCTCTTACACTGTGGAAGACTTTCTCTACAATAGAGTAGTGTGTCTCTAGGTGTTGCAGGCAGTGAAATCTCCCTTTCTGGGTAGCTGGACAATGATTCCATGTTTCTTCTTGTCCTGGCGGAGTCTCTTCCCCCCAGACTTTATTAAGTACTTCTGTCAGTATTATTAACACGATTAGCATTTCTGTCTTCTACCACTCTTGTTTTCAACTTTGACTGCTGCATGTACTCTAACATCTCCATTAATCTGGATTTAATGTCAAATTGTTCAGATTAATGTATTTTATCAGATTCTAGTGTTGAGCTGGGGTGGGTCTGTTGAGGACTCCTTTGAAATGCTCATCTGTTTTGTGGGTGTTGTCTGAAGGTCCCCTGCATAGTTGGGAAGCAGATTTGGAGTTTTGTGTAGTAGCCAGAGGATTGTAGATGTTCAGTCCTCTTTTACCAGCTGTTCAGTCCTCTTTATCACGGGTCAACTTTCCCCTTGTTTGTTTCCCACCCCCTCCACCCACCTGTCTCTCATCTATTAACTCCTATCCTCTCTGATCTTCCCTGCCATGTATTTGAATTTTCACAGCCCTGCATTTTGCATATTGATTTAAGCTTCTATTCAGACCCTAGAGAGTAGACAAACAACAGCAGACTCTTCCTATGCCTGAAGAAGGGTGTTTATGCTCAAAAGCTTGTAAAGAACAATTTTTCCAACTATTCTGTTCGTCTAATAAAATATGTCACATTTACCCAAATAGCCTTATCTACACCTGTTTTGTCTCAGGTGTCATAATTTTTCCATCTTTGCTTTTGATTGGTCTGTTTCTTGTTTTGAAATGTGTGCATAGGGTTTCAACCACTTGGGAAGTAGGTCAGTGGTTTTGTGCCACCAAAGCAGCTTTGACTTCAGCTACTGTGCCTGCTACACAGCTCTGTTTATCTTTTCTTGCATTGCTCTTCACTGCTCTTTGCTATTTTTCCTTGTTTCTCTCCTTTTTCCAGTATTTCCTTGATCATAGTATTCAGAAGTTTTCCTTTCAACCTTCTTTTTTCCTTAGTGAAACACCATGAATCCTTTGTTGTCCAATTCTTGATCGCTAATTATGGTGCCCAGCTGAGACTGCTGCAGCTTGAACAGCACTGTCACTGAGCCCATTCTTCCTCAGCTGCAGTCTCACTTTCCTGTACCCCAGACCCTTAGGATTAAATTTGTTCTGAAGTCCAAGCTGAATCTTTTCTTAGTACTCTTGTTTAGAGTTTGTAATATTGATTTTAATGTTTGGGATAGCAAAAATTGTGACTGCTGCTGACATCTGCCACTAGGTTTCCCTTTGCAATGTATGTAGAAGACCCACATCTTGAGTTGATGTGGTCAATCTGATTGAAAGTATCTGAAACCTCTTCAGGCTTTGCAATAGTTATTCTTTTTTGCAAAAGCAGAGTTGTGAACCATTTCTGTTTCTGCAGAACAGACTTTTGCCTTTGAGGCAGCAACACTTTTAATACTTTTTTATGTTTATTTAGAGAGTTTCAAGAGATGCTATTCCTCTCAATTCAAGTGAAGGCCTCTCAGGACTTGTCATTCTCTACTTAAATTTGTCACTGGTGTGTCTGCCCTTTAGGAGTTTATAACTTACAATGCCAGCAGGCTGTGAATTGAAGAAGACAAATTGATAATCCAGTGTGAATTGCAGCCTGTTTTCTGATTCACAGAAGCTGTTGATAATGTTTCAGAAAATGTTCCTGCAAATAATACAAATCCCTCTCTATTTTATGGTTTTGTTTTCCACTCCCCTCTCTCTGCCCTCCCCCAGACAGATGAGAACATGTTCTAAATCTTACTGAATCAGATTGATGGCTATTGCAGCTCTTGCATGCTTGCTTCCCTTTTCTTAGTAAGATTGGAGTTGTCCGGTAATAGCAATAATACATCACTTATTCTTACAAACATGTATTTGGCTCCCATCCCAGCCAGTAGTGCCTGAGTATTTTACACAGATTATCACATGTTCAAAACCCTTTACAAAAGTTCTTCTAAATAATCCAGTAATAAAGGTACAGGGTAACCATCCACCACTTAGAAAAATAACTCATTTTTCTCTATAAAGTAATTTCTTTTACATATGTATTTAATATTATTATTAACTATGTATTGTTTCTCATAAAACAATTTCAGAAGTATTGTATTTACTCAAGGTTTTTTCCCCCCATTTAAGATGGGGGGAAAATCCCTCATCTTAGATTCAAGTACGGTTGGGCTCTGGCTCTGACTCCAACTCTGAGCCCAGGGGTAGGGGCAGGGACACAGCCACAGCCACAGACCAGCCACTCCCCCCACCACTTCTGCAGCCTCTGCTCACCCCCTGCCTTTATTCCCCACCCCTTCTGCTCCTCCACCACTCTTCACCTTCCTGTCGTGGCTCTGGCTTCAGTTCCAGCCATGTAGCCATACAGCCACGACAGCAACTCTGGTCCCAGCTCCAGGCCTGGGGCAGAAGTTGTTGCTACATTGTGTGGCTGGTCTTGAGCCAGAAGCAGGCATCGGGTGGCACAGGCACAGGGAGGGCAGGCAGGAAAGGGGGGCAAGTGGCAAGGGGGCCAAGCAGGGGAGCAGGTGCCAGCAGGGGTCAAGTGGCAAGGGGTAAGGGGTGAGGGAGCAGGGCAGGCAGGCAAGCCACTTGACTCAGCCCAAAGGGACTGCCCTGCCTAACATGATGCAGGATGATGAGGATAAGGATGAATATATGCCCACCATTGGCATGGATCTTGTGAGGGAGCATCTTGAGAGGCTAGACCCCCACAAATCAGCTGGTCTGGATAGAGTGCACCCAAGAGTAATAAGGGAATTGGCAGACATCATAGCACAGCCACTGACAAGGATATTTGAGAACTCCTAGCACTCGGGCAAAGTACCTGAAGATTGGAAGAGGGCCAATTGGAAGATCTTGAAAAATATTATCAAAGAATCCATTCTTGACAGGTTAACAGAAGGCAACGTTCTGAGGGACAGCCAGCACAGGTTTGTCGCGGGTAGGTCTTGCTTGATCAATCTCATTTCCTTTTATGACCAGGACCATAGGCAATGCATGGGGAGGGGCATGGGGGGTACGTGCCCCCCCCCTGAAATTGGTCCTCGCTTGCTGGGGAGTGGGGAGCACCAGCTGGTGCCCCCCCCCCCAAGAAGCACTGGTGGCACTTTTGGTTTTGCTGCCAGCTCTCCCCCCACCCCCAGTCAGCAATCAGCTGCTGGTGCCCCCGCCCTCCACCCCCAGAGCCAGAAGGCACCAATCACCCATGACCTGGACTTTAAAAAAGCCTTTGATCTGGTGTCCCTTTATGTCCTCATGGAAAAATTGGGCAACTGTGGCCTTGACTACTCCATAGTCCAATGGCTGGGGAACTGGTTCTGAGGTTGGACCCAGAGAGTGGTAGTTGACAGAACCAAATCAACAAGGCACTCAGTGGCTAGTGGAGTCCCCCAGGGCTCTATTCTTGGACCTGTACTCTTTAATGTCTTCATAAACTTATAACCCCACATCACACTTATAGGCTCAGCAATGCTACACTTGCTAGCACCATGACTGAAAGAGATTTGGGGGTCATGATTGACCACACACTTATAAGATGAGAAACTCCCTTCTTGAGAGCATGGAGGCAGAAAGGGATCTTGGAGTCATCACTGACTCCAAGATGAACATGGGCCAACAATGCGAGGTCACAGTCAGCAGGGCTAACCGGACTCTATCATGTATCCACAGGTGCATCTCAAGTAGGGCCAAGGAGGTGATCCTCCCCCTCTATGCAACACCGGTCAGGCCACAGCTGGAGTACTGTGTCCAGTTCTGGGTGCTACACTTCAAGAGGGATGTGGACAACATTGAGAGGGTCCAGAGGAGGGCCACCCGCATGATCCGGGGACAGCAGGGCAGACCCTACAATGAGAGGCTACGGGACCTGAACCTGTTCAGCCTTCACAAGAGAAGGCTGAGGGGGGACCATGTGATTGTCTATAAACTCACTAGGGGGGACCAGAAGAGTTTGGGGGAGACCTTGTTTCCCCTAGCGCCCCCCGGGATAACAAGGAATAACAGCCACAAGTTGTTGGAGAGTAGGTTTAGATTAGACATCTGTAGGAACTACTTCACTGTCAGGGCAGCTAGGATCTGGAACCAACTTCCAAGGGAAGTGGTGCTGGCTCCTACCCTGGGGGTCTTTAACAAGCGGCTCGATGCCTACCTGGCTGGGGTCACTTGAGCCCAGTTTCCCTCCTGCCCAGGCAGGGGGTCAGACTTGAAGATCTACAAGGTCCCTTCCGACCCTACTTCTATGATTCTATGATTCTATGAAACTATCTGGACACTGGCGTCAGAAGTGGACTGGCTAAGTTTGTTGATGATACCAAACTTTGGGGCAGACTGTCCATACTTGAGGATAGGCTGGTGATCCAGGCCGATCTCAATAGGCTTGCAAGGTGGGCAGAAGAAAACCTCATGGCATTCAATATAGAGATATGGAAAGTGCTCAACCTTGGGGAAAAAAACCCACAACACACTTATAGGCTTAGCAATGCTACACTTGCTAGCACCATGACTGAAAGAGATTTGGGGGTCATGATTGACCACAAAATGAACATGAGCCACCAATGCGATACCGCAGCTGGCAAAGCAAACAAAACTGGCTTGCATCTACCGATGCATCTCAAGCAAGACTCAGGATGTCATCCTCCTGCCATACTCGGCCTTGGTGAAACCGCAGCTGGAGTACTGCATCCAATTCTGGGCTCCACAATTTAGGAAGGAGAAGCTTGAAAAAGTCCAGAGAAAAGCCACACGCATGATCAGAGAGCAAGAGAACAGGCCTTATGAAGAGCTATGGGACTCTTCAGCCTGGAGAAGTACAGACTCAGGGGTGACTCGGTGGCAGCCTATAAGTACATAAGGGGTGTGCATCAGGATCTGGGGGAACACCTGTTTACCAGAGCACCCCAATGGATGACAAGGTCCAACGGTCACAAACTCCTGCAAAACCATTTTAGGCTGGACGCCTTGGGCAGGGCCTGGACCCAATGATCTTACAAGGTCCCTTCCAGACCTAATGTCTATGAAATCTATGAAATCTCCTGTGACCTGCCCTCCCCATGTACCCCCTTGCTGCTGCTTTCCCTGCTATAATGGTGAGGAGGGGGGAAGTTAAGACAACCCTCCAAAAATTATATTCTAGACATGGAAAATTATAACAAATTTATAAATTTCCCATGTCTAGAATTTGTTAAATTCTAAGATGTCTTGGATTTGGGTAAATATGGTATTACTAAAGCTAACCAAATCAACCAAAGTTATGAGCTTTATCTCATTCAAGGCAGATGCCATCTAACACCTAACATGGCTACTACTCAAAAGCCAGAGGGAACAGAGTCTTTTTAGTAAGTCCTAAACATCAGCCCTTTTCCTCTGCCTTAAATGCTCAATTCAATCTCACAGAATCTCCACAATGTTTATAAAATCCGCAAAGTTTAATTATCACATTTCAAACACTGTAAAACAAAGTCATGCTGCTGCCTGCCATACAGGGGTGGGCACTTCAAAAGAGGAGGCCAAACACCAACATTTGCAAATCCAAACAACATCCTGGCTATTAGGGCTGAGGACATCATTTTAAAGATGTTTATGTAGCGATAACCATGCCCCAAAGCCTTACTTGAGTATGCCACTGGTGTGAAGAGAAACGGAGAGCCATGGCTACATGGTCTACCTAGAGAGGGCCACAATCAGAGCCCTTGCATTTGAGGACAATCAAACGTTGTGGGAAGGACAGGATAAAAGTCAGAGATGTGCCTGAGTTGGCAGCACATGATCCAGCATCACTGCCTGGGCTGCAGCCAGTGGCATCTGGGCCAGCAGCGCAGCAACTGCTTTTCTTGCACCCCTGTAGTTTGTGCCTTATCTATGCTACTGATAAAGGTAGAGACACACACAGTGGAGCTAGACCACCACACCAGATGCATCAGTTACTCCTTCTAGCACAATGAGTTTTACCTTGGGGCAGTCATAAGTTACATGACTCAAAATGCAGCCAAATACAGGCCATGGGCTAAATTTATCTCTAGCTTAGCTGCCAGCATGCCTTAGAAACATTACCATAATTTTCTATCCACAAAACAACAATATCAGCTTCTTATGGAATAGAAGAAACATTTATAGGCACCTAAGCCAGGTACAGAGATTACACTTTTACTGATATAAGTGACTGGAAGCCAGTCTACACTCATAACAACAGAAGTTTGGCGCACACAAGCTGGCTTAAAAATGGCAGACTCCAGTCTAAGATCTGTAACACCACCCCCTTTTCCCCCACCACGGGGCAAATGTGTGTTCTGTTCATTAGTGATCTAAACCACACCGCGTAAGTAAACAGAAACAGAAAACCACCTAACTTAAATTCTGCCTTGGGCTTTTTAAATGTCTGTACCTAACCCTAAAGAACAGGGTTGCTTTTTTTCTACCAGAAATCATTTGTAGGCACCTAAAGAGCAGGGGTGGAGTGAGGGCGGTTCCTACGAAAAATTAAAATTCAGGCATGTAGACTTTTTCCTTCATATCCTCCCATAAATTCTTCAGTTGCTTATATTTGAATTTAACAATTCATTCCTTCTGTAATTTTAACAGTGAAAACATGTCATTCTCACTGTTGAGGAATTTACAATACTTCTTGGATTGATTCTATTATTTTCCCCAAAGTAGGTTTAAAAACTGGTTAACATTGATTCACGAAGGTATATGTACAGGTGCTAGTAACATTTACTCACACACTTTTCATATGAATTATGACCTTTCACTTATTAAAGTCCCTGTGTCATTAATCTTTCCATTTGCCTAATAGGGCTCTATGAAATTGCCAGCCTCATAGCATGTTCTGTAAGTTTGTTTAAAAAATAACAGCCCCTAGAATGTGCTTCAGTGATTTTATTTACTTATATATGTGTTTGTTTATTTTTAATGCTGCTTTTGGTCATGAAAGAAAACTTTACACATTGTCACCCCAACATTGGCCCATTCTTAGTACATCACAAAAATATGCAATACATTCGCAAAATAAAATCAATTGCTAACTTAATGAAATTAAAAATCCTCAAATTTGAAAGTTTTACATGGAAAAAAGTTTTGTTCATTCCTAAATCACTACCCGGAAATGGAGCTCTAACTTCTCACACTGGCATAAACAGAGATAGTAAGTAAAGGCCTTGAGTTGCTAGTCCCAACTTTGTTACTAACTTTGAGTAACTTCAGACAATTACATGGGGCCTGATACTCTACCAGTGAAGCCAATGAGAGCTTTTCCACTGGTTTCTCAGGCCTGAATTACAAACCAAGCCTCAAGTAGTAAACTGAGTATCTCAAAGTACTTTACTAATACACACTAATTCTTATATATCCCTCATGAAGAATCTATTACTGTTCCCATTCTACAGATGGATAAACTGCAATTCATGATGGTAAGGTCCTGATTTTTGACCCGGACATGAATTTTCATAGATGCATTTATAGTAAATTAGGCCAGCAGTTTTACATTCATAATTGAATCATGCTTTTTATGGGCAATTTTTCAGAAAAGATTGTGACTAATGCTGCTTACCAGAAGACATGAAAAATGTTGGCATTCTATTAAATAGCCCCCGAGAGAAAATTGAAAATATTTAAAAGGACGAAGGAAAAAAGAAAGCATTAAGTTGATAGAATCTGGTAAAAAAATCTTCCTGTTAATAATGTAAAGGCTGGAGTTGTTATAAAACATCAAGATAGAACAAAAGCACTTTAATAGTTCCTCAGTAGTTCTAGGCCTGTAAACAACTCGGACTGTTGCACTCTGTGTTGCTCATGAGAACTTTTAATTTGCAAAATATTCTTGAATCATTCCATTTAAAAAATAAAAAAGCAAACTCTGAAAATTATTCAGGGATTTTAATCATGCTCATGTAGCCATTTTGCCAGCACTCATTACTTTTATTTTACACATTTGCTTTTACTGTGTGTAATAGTTCACCACATTTGGTATAATTACAGAGGGAAGCTGCAAAATTACTTATTGAGCATTTATTATATACTTGGCTTGCTATCTGTTGACAGGGTGGGAACTCAACAAGTACTGTATTTTCAGTTGTAATTTTGCTATGCAAAGTTTATAGATTCATAAAACATTCATAGAAGATAGGGGCTGGAAAGGACCTCACGAGATCATCAGGTCCAGCCCCCCTGCTCTAAGGCAGAAAAGACTGCTGAGGTCAGATGACTCCAGTGAGGTGTACGTCCAGTTGTCTTTTGAAGATCTTCCAGGGTAGGTGACTGCACCACCTCTGCGGGGAGTCTGTTCCAGACTCTGGACACACAAACCATAAAGAAGTTTTTCCTTACACCTACTCTGAAGTGATCTTCTATCAGTTTATGACCATTATTCCTAGTCTTCCCCTGGGATGCCTTGATGAACAGATTTTCTCCTCACCCCTTATATACTTAAAGGCTGCCACCAAGTCCCCCCTGAGTCTTCTCTTTTCCAGGCTGAATAGTCCCATGTCCTTCAGCCTCTCCTCATATGGTCTGTTCTCCAGACCTCTAATAATTTGTGTGGCCCTCCTTTGGACTCTTTCCAGCTCCTCACATCCCTGTTAAACTGTGGTGCCCAGAACTGGACACAGTATTCCAGCTGCAGCCTCACCAATGCTGAGTAGAATGGGAGGATGACATCTTTAGTCTTGCTTGTGATGCATCAGTTGATGCATGCCAGAGCATTGTTCACTTTGCTGGCTATAGCATCACACTGGTGGCTTATGTTCATTTTGTGGTCAATCATGACACCCAGGTCTTTTTCAGTTGTGGTGCTGGCTAGTGTACCACCATAGAGTCTGTAAGCATGTTGTGGATTATTTTTCCCCAGATGGAGCACTTTACATTTCTTGGTGTTAAACATCATCAGGTTTACAAGTCTGTTCAGGCCAGCCTGTATCCTCAGCCTGTCTTCTAGCATGACCACACTCCCACATAACTTGGTGTTATCCACAAATTTTGCCAGTACACTTTCCACACCCATATCCAAATTGTTGATGAAAATGTTGAAAAGCACTGGTCCAAGTACTGAGCCTTGAGGGACACCACTTGTAACCTTTCACCATGTCAACTCAATTCCGTCTATTAACACTCTCTGGGTCCAACCTCAGAGCCAATTTTCCAGCCACCAGACTGTTAAGTTGTTGAGGACACAATTTCTCAATTTAACCATGAGAACATTGTGGGAGTCCAAGTCAAAGGCCTTTCTGAAATCCAAGCATATGCCATTACCTTATCTCCCTTCTCCAGGTGACAAGTTACCTGATTGTAGAAGAAGATGAGGTTGGTCAGGCATGACCTGCCCGCAACAAAGCCATGCTGGCTGTATTTTAGAATACTGCCTTCTGTTAGCCAGCACTGATGGATTCTTTGATAAACTATCCCAGGATTTTTCCAGGGATTGAAGTCAGACTGATTAGCCTATAATTCCCTGGGTCCTCCTTCCTTCCTTTCTTGAAGATAGGCACCACACTGGTCCTCTTCCAGTCTTCTAGGACCTCACCCAAGCACCATGAGTTCTCTAATAGCTTTGCCATAGGTCGTGCGATGATGTCAGCCAATTCTTTCAGCACTCTTGAGTGCAGTTCATCCAGTCCTGCCGATTTGTAGATATCCAGTTTTTCTAGGCGTTCCCTCACAATATCTTCACTGATTATAAGTGGGTGATCACCCCCACCCTGTCTATCCTGCTTCCTGTCATGAAAGTGAATATCCTTGGTCGGTGGAATACCAACATGAAGTATTCATTTAGGAGTTCAGTTTTCTCCTGAGTGTCAGTTATCAGCTGTCCCATTGGATTTAGCAGGGGGCATACATTACCCTTATTTTTTTTCCTTCTTCCTACATATCTAAAGAAGGACTTTTATTGTCCTTGATTTCTGTTGCCAGTTTGAATTCTATTTATGCCTTTGCTTTTCTAATTCGCTCCCTACAAGTGTGGGCCATTCCTGTGTACTCCTCCTTGGGTGTAATTACCAGCTTCCATCTCTTATAGGCTTCTCTCTTTGTTTTCAGGAAGTCCATGACCATATTGAGTCGGGGGGGGGGGTGTCTCCCAGCCCTTTTGCTACCTTTCTTACAAACAGGAATGGACCTCTTTTGTATTACAAGGGTCATATCCTTAAAGAACAATTACTCTTCTTGGACTTCCTTCCCCATCGGACCATGGTCCCGCAGGGCCTCATCCACCAATTTCCTAAGCTTATAAAAGTCAGCTTTCCTGAAATCAAGGATCTCTACCCTACTAACTACCCTGCCTTACAATGGATGGTGAAAGTGATCATCTCATGGTCACTGTTGCCTAGATTACCCTCAATCCCCAGGTTACTCACTAGATCATCCCCTTTGGCCAAAACCAAATCCAGGAATGCCTTTCCCTTGGTTGGCGCATATACTTCTTGAGTCAAATAGAGCTCCTCAATGTAAGTGAGGAAGCAATGCGTCCACACAGATCTAGCTGAATGCTCTTCCCATGAGATATCTGGGTAGTTGGAGTCACCCATGATGACCATGTTCCATTAGCATACAACCTCTTCCAGTTCTCTGGAGAATTTCAGATCAAGATCCTCCACTTGGTTCAGAGGACTGTAATATACTATATATAAAATCTGAAATATACTATATATAAAGTTGATCTTTTTTATTTAGAAAAGGTTGCAGAATAATATTTTTGCCCAGAACTTATATATCATTTTACATTATTTAATGTAGCCATACTATCACTGAATAAATTAAAGGCTAAATGTATACATATATACACAAATGTATATGCTGCTCTATTACGGGAATCCATTTATAGTCAAGAAGGTAAAAAGGAAGTTAAGAAAAAACCATAAAGGGGAGTAATTTAATAAATCAGATGTTTGAAATCCTGGCCCTGAAGGAAATCAGTGCAATTTCTGCCATTGATTTCCACTGTCAGAATTTCATCCTACTCTACAATCAAACAGGCTCTTTTCTTTGACAGTTGACTCACTTGTAGAGTGACATATAGTTCAAGTGAGCAACAAAATAAATTGTCCAGCAGAGGTAGCTCTTATGCAAAGGTCAAACACAATTTTACTACAGCTAACAGTAATGTTTAGGATAGACTGTTGGACATGATATCAAGTGCAGATTTCAGGTTACTTTAATTAAATATACATTTGGAGACAAATCCTGCTTCATCTACTCACTTGTGAGGAGTCCTGTTGCCTTCAGGTGTGAATAATGCAGTCAGCATCTAGCTTTTCTTAACCTTTCCCTACAACACAGATTAGAATTTAATTCTTTATAAATCCTTTAATTCTTTACATTTTAAAAAGTGACTAGTAACTATGGGTGGAAAAACTAAATTACCCAAGATTATTAGTCCAATTTGAAAATTGAGGCCAGAATTTTTTTGTGGAGATTATTAAATTAAACCCTTCAAATAACATGGAAAACCGGATTTAGCTGTTTTCTAAAAGAAAATGACTCAGTGATTTCTATAGCAGGATTGCCAGCATTTAGTGGATTGGATATTCTAGGCAGACCCAGATGAGTGCATATGGTTATTTGAGACTTATGTGTTCCTTTTACTTCAGCTCTTGTCAGGTAATGTCATTTATCTTTGCAGAAATCTAATTTAGGGGAAATTACTTCTGGAGTAACATATTCAGTAAAATGGAAATAAAATGCACCTTCCATTAGTCAGATGACTAAAAAGATAAACTAACCCTCATATTTGCCAGCTGATGCATTTTGAAATAGATTGATCCTCATACAGTACACTGCTGTTTAAAAAAATGATTTATCACATTTATAAAGTTGTCTATTGAAGCCTTGTAACTGACTCAAATAGGTCCTAGCCTGAGACCCCAGTGTCCCAGACTGAGAGGAAACTCCAAGATTTGTTGTACAGCTCCACCTCTATTTACAATTCAACACCAGTTCTCTGGGGTTTCCTCTCATACCCCACCTTTTAAGTTCTGTCCCAAAGAACTAGACTATTGCCTCTCTGCTATGGGCATTCTAAATAATAAAACAAAAGTCAAATATGATATATAATTGCTCACAAAATCCAAAGAACTAATAGAAATGCTGCCTGATAAGACAGGTCACATACTGATACAAATGTTTGTTTGTTGTTGTTCTAAATGATCCATAAAAAGAATGAGAAATCCAGCTCTGAGAAGACTATAAAAGCATTGCATACTCATCTCTGAACCAGACAGAGATCTTGACAGAGTCTCTTAACACTAACATGCCAGTGCTGTGGGGAGGTGGGTATCCTGGCACCAGTCTGGGCAGTACCTGTGTCACTCTGTGCCGCCAGCAGCATTCTTTAGTGAGGTAAGTCTGTGCCTTCTGCCCTCCCAACATAGCAAGAAGCTTTAAGTATGACTCAGTGTCTGCACGAGGCAGCTTGGAATCCCCATGGCAGCAAACCCAGGCAGCATGATGGCCAGTGCTGCATATTCCACACTTAGCAGGAGGAACAAAATCATTTGTGAATCAAGTTGCACATTCTTTGATAGAGAGAAAGTGTAATAATATATTTGATAAACACAAACATACTCACTTCCATCTAAAAAGCCAAACAGCAGAAAATTAGAGTCACAAATAAAATGATTCAATCTTCAAACAATAAATATACTAAGCAAACCATTCATTGAAATTGTCCAGATACTAGTCCTTAGTTATGTCAGTGTGAATCCAGAGTACCTGTTAGTTTCCAAGGAGTTAGTCTGCATCTAAACCAATTCAATTAGCAAAATCCAATCTATTATGCAAACAGCCCTATTTAACAGGCACTCAGGCTAGGTACAGACATTCAAAAAGCCCAAGCCTGAATTGATTCAATCTTTGCAGATTAGCCTAACCTGCATAGATTGAACCAATTTGTAAGTGAATAGACATTCACTTTTGATTCCGGAAATGCAGCCACATGCCTGCAGTGGCTCAGGCTAGAAGCTGGGGGGTGCTTAGAGTGAGTCCTCAGCTAGAGAGAAACTGCCCTGGGGGATGGCCAGACCCCAACAGGCCTGAATATGATTGGGGAGGGGTTTAAACCCCAAACCTGGACTGCAGAGACCCCAGCCAGGGTATGCCTGGAGGGGCAGGAGGAAACACCCCCTACAAGGGGTCCCCAGCCCCCCATTCCCACTCATTCACTCACTCACTGCTCCAGGGGCAGGAGTGTGGCCAGACTCCAGTAACCTGAGGGGAAGGGGGGCTCAATTTTCCTATTGCAGGGGGGTGCGGTGTGGGCCTCATAGGCTCCATTCGTGCACCTGGGGCCACAGCAGCCAGACACTGGTAGCCTGAAAGACAGGGGACAGTGGTGTGGGCACTGACACTGTGCTGGCTCTGTGCCAAGCTGAAGATCCCCTCAGGCAGGGTCTGCCCCACAGCTCCTAAACCAAGTCCCTTAGAGCGGTGGCACCACCACAAGCAGGCAGTAGGTGACAGGTGCCTCACCTCCCCACACCAAGCTGGTATGCTCCACCGCTGCTGCCACCAGGAGAGGAAAGGGGCAGGGAGCCATACTCCAGCTGCAGTCCACCTGCAAACCACGGCCCCTGCCTGGGAATAGAGGCAGTGGGCACTGACCCCCACCCCCTAGGGCTGCCCCAGCCCAGGCCACACTACCACAGCCAGAGGCAGTGGTGAGTCAGGCTCCATGATTAGCCCCAGCTCCCCCCACCTCCCCTCTGCACCCACAGACAGGTCACATCCCCCCCTCCCCCATGGCTGGACCCACCTCAGTATCAGGTGCCTCTTGCCACTCCTCCAAGGGACTCGGCCCAGGTGCTGAGGCATGGGTCCTGCCTGAGGGGATCTTCAGCATGGGACAGAGCCAGTGCTGTATTGGTGCTCGCACCGCTGCTGCCTGCAATGAGGGGTTTAAATGCCTCCCAACTTCCCCTCAGGCTACTGGCATCTGGACGCTGCACCCCTGGGTGCACAAGTGGAGCCTATCAGTGTCTATACCCGCCCCCCTGCTGCAATGTGGGGATTAAACCTCCCCTTCCTCTCAGGCTTCCAGCGTCTGGTCATACTCCTGCTCCTGCCGCTGGAGAAGTGAGGGGGGTGGCTCCCCTGTTGCTCTCCTGTCAGGCAGACCTGGCTGCACTCCAGAGCAGGGTTTCATACCCCCGCTCCCTTCTCAGCCAGCCAGAGCGGTGATAGTACTCTGGTTAGGGAGAAGAGTGGTGGGGCCAACCCTGCTTGGCTGGAACAGACTTTAACTTGTAAGCTGAGTCTTCTGGCAGTTTGTCATAGTATGATTCAGTTCCTTAAAGATATTTCTTTTAGACAATACACTATGCATTGTCATGCTGTTATTATACAGATTGATATACCTGTCTTCTGTGAACCTATTGGGTTTTTTATTCTGGACCAGATTTAATCCTCAGTTATTTTGTCAATATTGGTGTAACCCTGAATTGGCCACTGTGATCAAGGTCAGAATCCAACCTTCTACAAACTCTTCTCTTCCTTTTATTCATTATATTGTTCTGCCTCCAACAAAATTACACACTAAACTGAGACAGTTAATAATCAGCCATGTTGAGATTTTGAAAGAAACTGACTTTTAAATCTGACATGTTCAGTATGTTTCTCTAGGGCAATGTTCACTTGTACTGTACCATGATGATCTGTGGCAGAAGCCCTGTCTGTAACTGTAGTAAGAGCGTCTAGCCATGAAGAAATGTTCTGTTAGTTTGACAAGTATAAAAGACCTGAAATTCATTATGTACGCAAAAGCATGGATAAATAATGGAGGCTTTTTTTCCACATGACAAGATTAGATAATTACTCTTCATCTATAAAATTTCTATGGTTTTTATGAAAATGTATGTGTAAATTAATTTACCATTTTGTTTTTTCTAATAAGTAAAAGAATTAAAATGATTCTGTACAGATTTATGGAACACAATATCAAAAGCTAATGTGCACCAAATTGTACCGCACACAGATCTATGCATCTTGGTGCAGTTGGCTAATGCAGAAACCATTCAGCTCTGAATAACCAAGTTCAAATCCAGGTTAGATTAAAAAGTCTACTCAAACTGTAGTCAATATCAAAACAACATTAAGAACTTTAAATGCAAGAGATCTTTGCCAGAGCACCAGAAATTAAGAGTGTTACAGGTCAGGTCATAACAAAAGAGTATTTGTAGAACTAGGGGTAGAAACTGGCATGTTTCATACTGCTGTTTTTCTATCAATTCTTGCTTACCTGGGAGCCATAGTAAATGCTACTGAATCTACCAAAACAAACTACATTCAGTTTCACAGAATAAATTTAAAATATCATACACAGCTATAATTTAATCAGTGCTTCACTGAGATAGAAAAGAATAAAGCAAAAACTTCCAAATTGAATTTCAGTCTCAGTTTTCACACAAGGTTAAGGCATTATTGTTATTAAAAAAAAACAAAAAACCAAGACTTGCAATGCTTGTATATGAAGAGAAATGAAGAAACAGAAAGACAGCTGTTACAAATACTAAATTGGACTAACAATATTAGATTTCTGAATATAAAATCCTGAAGGCAATTCTGAATGTGAAAAAGAGGAGATGGGTTACTATCCATTCACATGAATGAGTCATGGGTAGAGAAAGACAGACACCTGAAAGAGATGACTCAAAGGGAAAAAGTCATTTTTTTGTAATTACAGGGCAAACTTCATTTAGGATTGAGTAGTTTGGTCGGGGAGAATGGTACAGTTTTGCGCCATCCCAAAGTCAAGGAAAATTTGAAAATAAATGTGTTTTATTAAATATATATTTTGGTAATAGAAGTAAAGAATGTCCACATATACAAACATCAGATTTTGTGCGCAAATTTCCAAAGAAACAATTTCTAATTCTAGGTAGTAACCAAAGAAGATATTATAATTTATAATAACTTGTAATAATAGTTTCTTGGATTCCTCCCCATCATCTCTCTAATCTGTTATGTTCGGGTATCAAATTACACGTTGTCTTTTAGTATTTGCTGACTTGATTTGCATAGATGCCTCGCATGAGTTACTGTTTCTATTATTGTGCTTTTTCTGGGTAAATAACTTTCTCTTATGGGCTGCAGTGTTGAGCTAAACTAAAATATACATTATGCTTCCAGTGTATTTAGGACCATAATCTTGTTTCATATAATAGCTGTAACATAATTTATAGGACAAGACTAGAAAAAACAGTCACTAAATTCAAGGACACTCTTTCAGGACACTTAATAATCTATACAAGCCTGAAAAATACCATAGCAAAATGGAAGCAAAATTATTCCAAAAAGGAAGTGTCCAAATCCTGCAGCATTATCAACATTAGCAATTTAGACCCTGACCAAGTACTTGTAAATGAAATCCTCAAAGCTGCCACTCATCTGCTGCCCTGTTCTCTAGGCATCTAAATGTTATCAGCCCTGAAGGCTCTGCCATT
The DNA here is from genome assembly GCF_030867095.1 of Alligator mississippiensis. Classification (NCBI taxonomy): domain Eukaryota; kingdom Metazoa; phylum Chordata; order Crocodylia; family Alligatoridae; genus Alligator; species Alligator mississippiensis. The sequence continues at coordinate 56,983,657 of NC_081830.1, read as the reverse complement.
CCTCCCATTGCACTGGTGTGTCTTCACAAAGCCACCTAAGTGCTGATGACACCCCACAGCTCAGAGCCGTAATTGAATCCAAAGCCGTCAGAATACGTTCTCCGTGCTTATCTCATGATTGAGGTCCTGTAACTTAAACATACTCCAAATGTGCCTAATCTTAAACATACTCCAACTGTGCCTAATCTAACCAGCTGTGCATTTTCCATACCAGAATGTCATAATGGTTAGAACGTTCGCCCAAGATATATATGCTCCAGGTTCCTGTATGCTGTTTGAACTACTCTACCTTCTGATACCTGTGGGCAGAGCTATGGTCTCATCAAAATCCCTGAATAAATCTAGACCCTTTGCTGCAAACCCTTCTTTATGCAAATAGTCTCATTAACTTTGATCAACTTTGGAATCAATGGATTTGCTCCTGTGAGTCAGTGGTTACAGTACAAGTCTCAGTCTTTGTATGCCTAAATGGAAAGCTGCTGTAATTATGTGGAGGGAGTTTAGCTATCTTATTTAAAATATTTTAAAGTGCTCCAGACAAGTCTGAACCTTGTTACACTGGTTGCGAATGAGGGAAGGTCTCTTCCCACCAGTGGAAACCAAAGCTTTGGGGCACAGACTTCCCTAGAAAGATGTGGTCAGCCTGAGTAACAGAAATGCATCTTCATCTCCATTCTGCATGCTGTTCATAATCATTTACCAGAACGGACCTGGCATTGTTTTTTGTTAGATTGGGTAGTGCAGCAGCAACTGATTTCACTGAACAATCTGGGAGCTACTAAATAACATGAAAGGACACCTAAAAGTTCCCTTAAGAACTGTACATTATTACAAGACCCCTACATCTGTATATATGTAAAAACTTATTAAAGATACTGCCAATAAATGGTGCTCAAGAATAGGTAGCATATACGTATAGTAGTAGGCCCAAGAGTTACAGTGGATTACACAGGGCCTGCTTTGTACAGCTGTCCATATTCTTAACAACACTGATATAAAGATACCACCATAACTCATCTTATGCGTACCAGCATCTGCCAGACAAAATGTGATCAATCTGCTGATGCCATGGTTAGTACAAGTTTTTCCATAAGCAATAGATGGAAAGTGGCAAGGAAGCAATGACAGGCCATTCCAGAGAGAGAAGATTCTGAATTTTGCCCAAGAGTGGCATCACAGTTGCACTTCCTTGAGCTACAGAAAGCAAGCAAAGGCCTCAGCACAGGACTGTGCTCTCACGGGAGTGAGAAACTGGTGTACTATAGATGCGAGTATAGTAGTTGCCTGATTATAGTTGATTCAATGTATAGCTATCAAGTCTGCATTTAACATAAAATATATGGTTTTCACTCCTGGTTCATAAAGAAAACTAAGTATATAACAGATACATGGGGGTGTGGCTGGCTATGAAACTAATATGGATTTCACATATACTTAGGGTGATCATATTTTTAAGGAAATCCGGGACACTGCTCCCCTATCTCCCAAACAGAATGGCACCAGTCCGGGTCTTTTGTTTGAATTTTTACTAATGAGCTGGGACACCAGAACAGCCTACAGAATCCAGGACTGTCCCAGGCAAAATGGTCTATATATATATAGCAGTATATATACTGCAGTATATATACTGCTTTCTCTTTACAGCTTTATCCTTCTTAGCTGACTATTTTGAGTTTTATGAAGAAGTGTTGTTAAAATAAGATAAAAATCCCAGTAAATGTAATGGGTTTTAAAACAGTTGTACAAAACACAGTAGATAAGGTTGAGGGGGCAGAGAGAGAAACAGAATGTATGCCTAAGTACTTAGATAAGAGTAGCTAAGAAGGGGACAGTATTTTGAAATTAAAGCATTAGAGAAACATGATTATTTTGCTCAGCAAAACATATCACAAGTTCAGTCTGTTTTTTCTTTCATGCTGACTGGAGGTCACTGCTTTAATGCATGTGTGCATGCATATGTGCACGCACACGCACACACACACACACACACACACACACACACACACACACTTTCAATTAAATTTGACCAGGTTCATCAGAGTTTCAAGAAAAATCCATGCGGCAGACTTCAACTTACGTTTATCTCCCTTTGATATTTGCTGAATTGGAAGTTATTGTGTAATATCATTTGTTGTTTCTGTGCAGTTCTGCCAGGAGGACTTTACCTTCCTTATTTTAAATCTAACACACTGCTTAGAAATATGTCCTATACCATAAGTGTTAGCAGCAAGTTACATAAGAAAAATACCCATTACCTGCAAAGGTCACTTGGTCTTTGTAGATAGGCTACAAGATAATTATGAAAGACAATATTGCAATAAGGACAATAAGAAAGTATGGGTTCGATGAATGATCTGTAGGGTGGATAGAAAACTAGCTGGATCATCAGGCTCCGAGGGTAGTAGTCAATGGCTCAATGTCTATTTGGTAGCCACAACAGGTGGAGTGTCCTGGGGATAGTTTTGTTCAGTATCTTCATCAGTGACCTGGTAGATGGAATGGAGTGCACCCTCAGCAAGTCTGCAGATGATACAAAGCTGAGGGGGAGTAGCAGATATGATGGAGGGTAGGGGTTGGATTCAGTGAGACCTAGACAAATTAGAAGATTGGATCAATCGAAATCTCATGAGGTTCAATAAGAACAAGTGCCAAGTACTTCACTTAGGATGGAACAATCCCATGCATGGGTACAAGCTGGGGACTGACTGGCTAAGCAGAAGTTCTTCAGAAAAGGACCTGCAGTTTACAGTGAACAATAAGCTGAATATGAGCCAAGAGTGTGCCCTTGTTGTGAAGAAGGCTAACAGCATACTGGGCTGCATTCGTAGGAGCGTTGCCAACAGATCAAGGAAAGTGATTCTTCTCCTTGGTTCAGCACTGGTGAGACCACATCTGGAGTACTGTGTCCAGTTTTGGGCCCCCCCACTACAGAAAGGATGTGGACAAATTGGAGAGAGTCCAGAAGAGGGCAAGGAACATGGTGAAGGGACTGGGACACATGGATTCTGAGACTGAGGGAATTGGGCTTATTGTGTGCTTTTACATGTGCTCCAGGGGGGGCTGTGGAAGGGAGGGTGATGCTTTAATCAGAGCAGCCCCAAGAGCATCTCTAATTAAAGCACTACTGTGTTACATGTATCAGTGTCCCCACACTTAAAAGGGCAGGGGGGGGGAGGAGAGGCACTTGAACTAAAGCTCATTCAACAAGCTTTAGATAAAGCACCTGCACCACTGTTTTTAAGTGCAGGGACACTGATACAAGACAGAGGAGACTGCTGGAGCACAGCAATTGCCACGGTCCAGCAGACTTGATTAATCGTGTCTGCACTGATGCACTGGAATTCCAGCGTGTCGGAGCAGCCTCCATTCTCGTGTACAGGTAGTGTTCCGCATTTTCAGTTTGTACCAATTTTCACCGATAAATTCCCTGATTTTTTTTTATTGACGTTACTCGGTTTTTACTGATTTACACCCATTTTGAATCATTTACACCCATTTTTCAGTACACTCAATTTTACCAGGTAAAATCCCTGTTAACTGGCATGAGTGTGGAATGGCTGGGGGTGCCGGTAAGCTGGTTACCTGAGGCACAGTTTTCCAGCTGGATGCATGAGGGGTGGCGGCTGCACACAGAGTGGGGGTGATGGCAGGGGGAAGGTGGCTGAAGCCACTGCCTGGGGGCATGGGGCTCTGGGCTCTGACCCCAGGCAGGGTGGGAGGGGCCGCGGGAATCACTCCTGGGGTGGGCAGGTCCCAGCTGTACCCTGGAGGCTCCAGCTGATTCCCTGCCCCAGGCACTGGGAGCTCCAAGCCCCACCAGGGGGAGGGGCAGGCAGGAGATCCTGGCCCCACTCCCTGCGGCAGGTGCTGCACCTGGCCCCTCCACACGGGCCCGCAGGACTGGAGCCACTGCCCAGGGGCACGAGGCTCCCGGCTTTGACCCCAGGCAGACCAAGAGGTGCTAGTGCTGGGATCAGGGTCGGGCCCCTCTCCTGGTTTCAGCCATGTGCCACTTCCACCAGCCCCTGGGATGCGCCATGCCCTAGCGCAGGCAGGTGATGTCAGCTGCTCCTGGATCCGCTACAGCAGAGGCTGGGGTGAGTGGGAACAAGCAGAGCCCCAGGGGGGTCAGGGCACAGCCTTGCCCAGCAGCTGCAGGCAGCTTGCATCGGTCACTCCTGGGCCTGTTGCAGCAGGGGCTGGGGTGAGCAGGGACAAGCTGCACCATGCCCCTTGCCCCCCGGGCTTCCACTTGTTCCCACTCACCCCAGCCCCTGCTGCAGTGGCCCCAGGAGGAGCTGAGGCCAGGTGCCTGCACCATGGTATGGTGCAACCCAGGGGCTGGGGTGAGTAAGGACTAGTGGAGCCTCAGGGGGTTCAGAGCAGGGCACAGCCCAGCAGCTGCAGACAGTTGGCATTGGCTGTTCCCAGAGCCACTGCAGCAGGGGCTGGAGTGAGCGGGGACAAGCTGCGCTGTGCCCCATGCCCCATGGGGCTCTGCTTGTTCCCACTCACCCCAGCCCCTGCTGCAGTGGCCCCAGGAATGGCCGACACCAGCTTCAGAGGGAACTGTAAGTGGGTGCAAGGCATGGGGGGCACAGCTCTTGTGCTATGTACACCCCAGGAGGGCTGCAGCTGGGAAGCTGCACTGGGAAGAGCCCAGCAGACCCCCAGCCCTCAGCCCTCCAGGAGTGTGCATAGCAGCAAGAGCTCCCTCCCTCACCACTGCAGGAATGTATTATTATTTTCCCTGCTTTAAAATGATTTTTTTTTTCTTTTCTTCCTTTTATCCCAATTTCAACCTGGTTTTTATGTTTGGAAGATAAACCCTAAAAATTTCCTAGATTTTTTTTTTTTTAAATAAAAACTGAAAATGCTGAACACTATGTATAGGTGTCCATTTAGTCTGGAGAAGAGACAGAGTAGGGATTTAATAGCAGTCTTCAACTACCGGAGCAGTGGTTTCAAAAAGGATGGAGCTAGACTAGTCTCAGTGATGGCAGCTGACAAAACAAAGCAATCGTCTCAAGTTGCAGCAAGGGAAGTTGAAGTTAGATATTAAGAAAAACTTTCCGACTAGGAGGGTAGTAAAACACTGGAACAGGTTACCCAGAGAGGTTGTGGAATCGCCATCCTTGGAAGTTTTTTAGCTCTGACTTGACAAAGCCTTAGCTGCAATGATCTAGTTAGGGATGGTCCTGCTTTGAGTAGGGGGTTGGACTACATGCCCTCCTTAGGTCCCTCCCAACCCTCATTTTTTATGATTCTATGATTGCAAAAGAAACCACCTCAAATGAAGGTGAGGGCATATCTAGAGTTTGTTTTGTTTTATTTGACTGCTAACTATAATAAATCCTTCTTATTAATGTTGTTCTAGTTCATATCTTAAAACAGGGAGCTTATTTCTCAGTCCTAGACCAGATCTTCAGCCAGTAAGATCAGCATAGTTCTATGACATCAGTGGAGATGGATTACATTTATACCATTTTGAAGTCATCGTATCCCCTATACAAGGCTGAATCCTGCAAAGTGAAAAGACACATCTTTCTTCCATGGAAACAGAGCCTTACTGATGGCCAACTGATGCTGAACCTGACAATTTTACATACATAAGTATCTATCTGAGGGGTTAACACTACCCTTAGGAGTGACTACACAGAATGGACATTATCCTGTTTTTGAAAATGGAGCCCAGATTAAGTCTAGGGCTAATTACTAGTTTTTATCTTACAAAAAATTATAATCATCATCTTATAAATAATGACTGAGTGTAGTGTTACAGAAAGCTATCGACAGTGTTGATGTAGCTATTTTCAGCAGACATTCAAAATTATACTATTTTTAAAAATGGGTAAGTTAACTTACTGTTAAAATCCTAGCACAGTAGGACTAGAAGGGTTTTCAGGGGCTCCTCTGGCCCAACCCCCTGCTAGAGGTAGGCTCATCCCTGTCTAAACCATCCCAACCAAATATTTGTTTAAGCTGCTCTTCAAAACATAAAAGATTTCACCACCTGCTTGGGTGGCATGTTCTAATGCTTACCACCCCACTAGTAATCTCTAACCTAAATTCCCTTTGCTGCAATTTAAGAACATTGCTCCTTGTGGTCCCCTGTGGCCTCAGGGAATAGTCTGTCTCCAGCCTTTATACAACTACCCTTCAGATATTTCCCCCTCAGTCTTCTCTTCTTCAGGCTAAATCCCAGTTCTTCCAACCTTTTCTCCTAAGTCTTGTTCCCCTTGACCTCTTAATCATTTTTATCACCCTTCACTAGACTCTCTAATTTTTCTTCTTTCTTGAAGTATGGTGCCCACAACTGGATGCAGTACTCCAAGTAAGTACTCACCAGTGCTTAACAGAGTAGAAGAATCACTTCCCTTGATTTCCAAATGATGCAGCCCGGTATGCCATTGCTTCATTTTTGCAACAAGAGCATACTGTTAGCTCATGTTTAGCTTATGGTCTTCTGAAATTCCCAGGTCCTCTTCTGCAATACTGCAACCTAGCTAGTCATTCATCAGTCTGATTTCAAATTATTTCTCCAGTTTATAAAGGTCATTCTGAAATAAGAACTATGTCACCCACTTTCCCATCTGATGATTCTGGTTCATCAGTGATGTGTTGCCAATAATTTAACTATGGGTCTCCACAAAGATAACTACTTTTCCAGAAGTGCATATACCCACAGAGGAGGAAAGTAAAAGGGCTGACGAATCAAGTTGCTAATTTTCACATTTAACTGCAAATGCTCCCTTCTAACAATAAACTAGCAGCGCATCAACCAGTTCCACAGTAACGAACCATCCTTTGAAATGTACATACTTTACTTCTGAAAAGTGCACTGGGGATGGCCACAGTACTGCATCTAGGTTCATAGGCACGGAGCCCATGAACCAATGCAGAATTCCCCTGCAGTTAATAACATTCCATAGGAGGACAGGATTGCACCAATATAGGGAGCAGAGCACTTGATTTTGAGTTTGGCAGAGTGAATCTGGCCTGGGATACTGAAATATTCTCCCCACATATAGGTTGGTGGATAGGATTATACCAAGAGCACCTTCTCTCACCAGATATGCACAGTGCCTGCAGATCTTCTGTTTGATGGAATCCGCTTCAACACATGCAAATCCCGCATACAGCCCCATTAGGAGAGGGTTCATCTGTATGACTAGTATGTTGTCACACTCATATTAGTGCATATGTTTTTGACTAATTCTTATCTCATTTTATTAAAACAGTTTATTTATTCAAAAATGTAAACATGGAAGCAATTCTGAACTTTTAACATAGCTAGAGGCAGAACTAGTCTGCTTAGTTAAATTTCTAGGGCCTTTCTCTTTGCAGACTCATTCATATTCTTGATACCAGGGTTGCTAGTTGTTCACATTACAGTTTCAGCTTGAAATCCTGGATAAGCAACAGACTCTTGAGAGATATTTGGTGTTTTAACAATTCAAAACAAGCACAGAATATGCTCTTTCTAGCAATTTTAATAGTATCCTTTGGTATCAATATAAAGGTATTACAATGCAACTGTTACATTTGCATCTGTAATGATAAAGATGCCTTTGGGGTAAATTAGATAACTTGTTACACTACAGGATCATGAAGATATAACAGAGCTTGACACCTGTTGCTTGCTCCCAAGCAGCAGCTCCCACAGCTTTAAAAAGCAGGAAAAAAGGAAATTTGTCCATTCCCTCTCTCTTCTTTCTACAAAAAGAAAACATAAAATATTCTCTTTATATAACACCTACAACGAGAGCTGCATAAACCATTTGCAAAAAGGTTTTTCTCTGCTTTATCTGTAACCTGAAGCAATAGAAATCAATACTTTAGGTAGCTAGATATTAAATGTTGTGGTGTAGTATGTTGCATTTTAAAAACACAAAGATTAAATGGAAAGTAAAACACTGCATCAAGTTTTACCCAACTCTTGCAATGTAGATTACGTGAAAAGTGTTGTTTTCAGTGGGCTAAGTATTTCTTTTCTCTGCTTCAGCCATACTGTGGTTTTAAATATCTTTTACAAACTGAGGGCCCAACTGACAACCCACTGCACAGCCCAACAACTATGTACTAGAGATGGGTCTTCCTTTCAAAGCTGAGGAACATCAACAGATCTACTTTACAACCTCAGGGCTTCTATGACCTGACGTGATAGCATTTCTCTTCCTTGAGGAAGAATAATGAATGTATTCATATATTTTCCCCTCTCTTAGTTCTTCATAACTCCTGCCTCCCTCCTTCCTGTTCTTTAGACATGGTTGCTCATGGAGATCTTGCTGTGGTATGCTTTATGATACCGAGCCAGGATGTGCACATGGATTCACTCCCTAACTCTGAACATTAGAATGCAAGGAAATCAGCTGCAGTGATGGCCAACTGCCTTCCAGAAGAAGAAAGTGTTGAGCAGAAATTGCTCCTATGAGAAATACCTAAGACTTAATGTCACATTATTCAAGAATTTTTCAATTTCAGCCCAAATAAAACTCAGATAAGCTGCTGTGATTGACAGTAACATTCTAAAATTCATTGTAGCCAGCTTCAATATCAGATAATATTCGGCAGTGGAAAGAAAATCAGTGCATTAATACCCAGAAGCTAAAGGGAAATTCATTTTTGAAGAATTCTCTCTCTCCTGCTTGGGGTGAAGGGGTCTTGAATAAGGGAAATTAAAATGACAGCAAAATTAATGGGAATAAAAATTAAAACATTTTGTTTCTTTATTTCTTTCTAAATTTCCCATCCATTTTGTTTTATATTGGAGAACAATGCAAACATTGAGCAGGTTTTTGTTTTAAAACTAATTTTATATTAGAATTGATCAAATCCTAAATTAGGAACATGACCATTAACAAGACTTATTAAAATATATAAACATTCAATGTATATATGTATTATACATGCATACATACATATATGAACAGACATACACTTACCCTGATGGACCACACCTATAGAATTTAGTAAAAAATATTGTTTATTACTATTCATAGATACATAGATTATAGAGTCGGAAGGGACCACAAAGGATCATAGTGTCTGACCCCCTGCCCTAGGCAGGAAAGGGGACCGAGGTCAGATGACCCCAGCCAGGTGCCTAGCAAGCCTCCTCTTGAAGACCTCCAAGTTAGGTGATAGTACCACCTCTCTTGGAAGCCCATTCCAGATTTTGGCCACCCTTATTGTAAAAAATGTCTTTCTAATGTCTAACCTGAATCTACTCTCCACTACTTTGCACCCATTATTCCTAGTTACTCCTAGGGGTGGTCTGGTAAATAGCACATCTCCAATTCCCTGTTGTCCTTCCTTGATAAACTTGTAAGTGGCTACAAGGTCTCCCCTCAGACATCTCTTGTGAAGGCTGAAGAGATCCAGATCCCTCAACCTCCCCTCGTAGGGTCTTTCATGGAGGCCATTAATCATGTGAGTGGCCCTCCTATGAACCCTTTCCACATTCTCCATGTCCCTCTTGAAGTGCGGTGCCCAAAACTGGACACAGTACTCCAACTGTGGCCTGACCAATGCCACATAGAGGGGGAGCATTACCTCCCTCAATCTGTTGGTCATGCATCTGCTAAAACACAAGGTGTGATTGGCCTTGTTGATGGCTTCGTTACACTGATGGCTCATGTCCATCTTGGAGTCAACAATAACTCCAAGATCCCTCTCAGCCGCTGAGGAGGTCATCCCCCAACCTGTAGGTGTGCTGGGGATTCCTCCTCCCTAGGTGGAGTACCTTGCATTTATCTTCATTGAATTGCATCCTATTTAATTCTGCCCATTGATCCAACCTGTCCAGATCAACCTGTATCTGCTCCCTGCCCTCTGGTGTGTTAACTTTGCCCCATAACTTGGTATCATATGCGAACTTGGAGAGGGTGCTCCCCACACCCTCATCCAAATCGCTGATGAAGATATTAAACAACACCAGTTCAAGGACAGAACCCTGTGGGACCCCATTGCCCACCTCCTTCCAGGCCGAAAACAACCCATCCGCCACCATTCTCTAGGTGCGGTCCCTAAGCCAGTTGGCCACCCATCTGACTGTGTAGGTGTCCACTCCACGGCCCACTAGCTTCCCTATGAGAATAGGATGTGAAACTGTGTTGAAGGCCTTCTTAAAGTCCAGGTAGATGACATCAGCCTCAGCTCCTGTGTCAAGGCAGTGTGTGACCTGGTCATAAAAGGCTGTAAGGTTTGTCAGGCAGGATCTACCTGTGACAAACCCGTGCTGGTTTCCTCTCAGCATCATTTCCCCAGCTGGGCCTTCATAAATGTGCTCTTTGATGATTTTTTCCAGTATTTTCCCAAGGATAGAGGTAAGACTAACTGGCCTAAAGTTATTCCTATTATTAGATTACCTAGGAGTCATAGTCAAGGACCAGGATCTCTTTGTGCTAGGTGCTGTAAAACACCGAATGGAAAGCTGGTATCTGCTCTAAAATGGATGATACATGAATACAAGATAAGAGATGATAGATGAATATAAAGAGGGGGAATACAAGCACACAGCAAGAGAATATTGACGAACAATGGTATCAGCACACCGGTACTTAACACAACACAGTAAAACAGTTTTTAAAAGGATTTCGGAGAGGATAATTCTCTTTATGGGAGCTCCATCCAAATATAAGGGGCAGCATGGAGGAGGGACATAACTGATCTTTGGAATATTTAACAAAGAGATGATGAAGGGTGGCACTGAAAGGCAGGAGGTCACAATTTGATACTAAAATGAGACTTAATAGGCTGGCTAGGAACAAAACAGAACTCTTAAAAAGTAAGCCGCTCAAGCTTGATATGGTAGAGAAAGAAGAGATACTGTTGGTATGTATAGGGAGGCTACGATCAAGGCAGTGGAGAAGGAAAATGGATCATCTGCTGAAACTTTACATGATAAGTCTATTACCCTGCTATGAATTCCAATTCCAAAACCTATATAAGAGGTCTCATTCTTCATTAAAATTGAATTTAAAATGCATTAAAAGTTGCCTTTGCAACCTCAGTCCAGGGCTTAGGGTCTTTGAATTATAATGCAATTTAATTTAATTATTACATAATATTTTTCCATAGGCCCAACCCCTTTTGTCCATGTCCTTTCTAGCCTTTCCCTGTGCATGGCCTTTTTCACTCTTTTGTCCTACCCAAGCTCCTTGTACCAGGTCCAGTCTTCTTGTCCTCACAGGCCTAGTCCCTGCCTTCCAACTCGCATTTGAGTAACAGGCCCCTGGCACAATTAAAATGTGAATCACACCATAAATAGCAACATGGCACATGTTCATCAAATTTATGATGCCATAAAAGGGCAAACCAGCCACAAAGATATTACTCAAAAACTGTGGAATATCTTTGTGGATGCTTTATGTAGCACCACAAATTGAACGTCGCATGGCCACATGTGCTGATAATCAGCTGATGTTCAGTATCAGGACCTGGGCAGTCCCCAGTTTGAAACCCAGCTGGGGGCTGCCCTGATCCTAGTGCTGTGCAGTGAGGGACAGGGAAGCTCTTCAATCCCCAGCTGCACCATGGGGGGCACTGTGAGCCCAACCTCAGAAAGTCTCTCCCTGAAGTCAGTTTTATGGTATCCTGGGAAGTTTAAAAAGTGAGGGACATTCTGCAGAGGCTCCCAGCTGCACTCCTGCTTTCTAAAGGTCTGTGACACTGTGAGCCCAACATCTGGGAAAGGCTCCCTGATGTTGAACTCATGGCACAATGGATCTGTAAAAAAGCAGATTTGCAATTGTATATCCACTTTTTAATGTTCCTAGATGCCTATGGAACCACCACACCTGCTGCTTTCATGTGCACATAGGGGTGCAGTTGGAGAGCAAGGAGTTTCCCATTCCCGCCCTCTCCCCACCCCCCACCCCCCACACAAAGGCTATTGACAGTTGCACAATTGGGGTTTGAGGAATTTTACATTCTATTCTCAGAAATGCATGATCTTCCATGTACATGTGGCATGGCAGGTTGCATTGATTGGATAATGGAACACATAATTCCTTGGACCCCAACAGCATGACTGCCTTAAAGCCTGCCAGCAGCCATAGTCTTCTCCCACTCAAAATCTCAGTCTCTCATTAGCCACTGGCTTGTTTTTCCAGTTTCCTTCCCCCGCCAGATCTTGTCTTCCCCACCTCACAATAGGTTTCTTATCTGATTTCAGCATTCCTCCTCTCTGCTACAGGTATGCAGTGACCAACGCTTCCACGGACTTTAATAAATACAGTACCAAAGCATACACAAATGTGCTTCCCAGTATACCCATCTGGGCAACACAGACAATTACACCAAGTCACAAAACAGGAAGGAAAAAAGTTATTGCATATTTTCACAGAAAATGACATTTTTTATAGTTTTAGCTAAAGTAACCTTCACTCTTTACCCAATGCATGAGGTTATTGTCAAGCTAGATTCAGCAGAGCCTGAAAAGCATGTTAAGACATTCTGAAAGCACTTTTAACCTATGTAACTCATTCTGTGACTTTATATATACCACAGTGTAAGTATTTAATTTCCTGGAAACAATATGTTTTTAACCACCATCAGGTTCTGTATTTACACACACTACTTAGACTGTAATACACTGCTTCATCTACAAGTGGGGGTTTCTGTGGCATGCGGCATTGCACATAAAGCATTAGAATTAGGGCAGCATAGAATAGTGCAAGTTATACAGTTGAGCTGGTTTCATTGCAGTTCAGTTGTAGAGTTGTTTATACTTCTTGAGAGCTAGACTTCAGCTGTTGTACAAGACTTTGCTGCAGCTAACATGAAAAGCTGCTTTTGGAGTTGCCATACCACACAAAGACTGCATTCCCCTATAGTTTTAACAGAGCTGTCTAGCAGCAACAAAAGGTCCCAACACAAAACCTTTGCACAGGGCCCCAAAAGGCAAACCCTGCCACTGATGAGAAAAATAATAGCTTTTCTAGCTGACCTTCTCTCCTCCTCTGGTCTTACTGTTGCCATCTCACAATATGAGCCCTCACCTGTTTGCATCCAGGGAAGACAGTTTTGCCAAACTTCCACTTGTTTGAAAATCAAAAACTGTCCAATAAAGTCTATGAATAGAAAGCAATATAGGATGACAATGTGACATTGGTAGGAGTGAACATATTATCTGGGATCTGTGAGCTTGATTTCTATGATAGACCCAAAGTATACTTTTCTGAGGCTGCCGGCTGCTATGGATGGAACCTGAACAAAATACAGTTCAGCAGAGCATGAATTTGAGGATTGCAAAGATTGCAAACAAATTGTCTTGGATTACTTAGCAATGAGAATGGATCTGAACTGTAGAGTCAAATAGAAACAGGCTCTACCTGACAGAGGTAGCATTGTATTAGTGCAGGGCTGTCAAACTCATCAGGCTGTGCAGGTAAAATGAGTAGCATGGGGCCAGTCCATAGGCCAGATTAGACCCACAGACCAGCCCTGCACAACCTGTGCAGCACGAACCCTGGACTGGCTCCACACGCCACCTGCAGCCAAATGAAATGGGCTGAACTCAGTCTACAAAACTGTGGAACAAGAAATCATCCATAGATTGGATTGTATTAAGTATGATCTCAACCAAGATTATGGATTCTTATCCCATTACCTAGACTAACTTTTATCACCCTTGAATCCTTCAGTGGGTTAACTGCTTTGTTTATCCTCTTTGATCTCTTCATCCATTTCCCTCTGCCTCAACAGTGCCCCCTCCTCTTATCCCTTTCTCCTCCTTTCCCCCCTTTAAATCTTTTGCATTTAAATTGTTTTATTTTTTTTGTATTTAGTACACTTTGTTCTCTGCAAGTCCACACATAGCATCTGATGAGGTAAGCTGTTGCCTGTCACCCTGCCCTGCCTTCTTCCTAACTTCACACTAATGCTACTAGCTAGCTCTCTCAAGATAAAATAAGATCAGATCAGATTCTCCTTTCAAATAAATCTGTGATGTCTGAGGAGCTGCCTGTGATCAAGCTTTGATGTGCATCAATTACTGCTCACTTCATGGTCTACAGAATGCATTTAGTGCGCTCACATCAATAAGGCTAGCATAATACTGCCCTTTGAGAGGTGCCCTGCTAGTCGTTTATCTATTCTATATGTTTACACTGACTAGAAGACCCCCTTTACACTGCCAAGGAAATATATGGGCATCTCTGTAAAGGACAAACTGGTCTAATGTTCAAAGAGCAAAAATCCCAACATGAAAATGCAAGATCAAGCATAAGTGAAGCAAAACATCCTGGGGAAACGTAATTGTAATGGCTTGTGAATTTCATAGGCATAAAGGACATGTATTTGATGACCCTGAACACTGGAGGTCTTTATTTAGCCAGATGATTACAAGCTGAACAAAGACTATTTTTTATACTCAACTCTGGCATGGGTGATGGCCTCAAGTGATAAGAGAGTAGTAGTTCCATCACCATGCCAGGTCAGCCACTGGCCTTTCCTGCAAGGCTGCTAGCAATAGGACCTGTTAATAATACTCAAGACAAATAAATCTGTGACTAAAGAGGTTTTCAGTATTTTAGAGACAGATGATTGTTACTCTCTTCATAGGCAGGAGCCAAGAGCCAAGAAAGGTTAAATGACTTGTACAAGGTCACAGTCACAGTCGGTATGAAACTTGAGAATCCAGACTTCTTAGTTTCTCCTTTCAAATAAATCTATGAAGCCTAGTAGCTTTTGAGTGGCAAATGTGTCCATCTGCAACTAGTATGAGACCACTATCTCCTTTAACTCAAGCCATCAAAAAGATGTCAGGTATAATACATCTCAAATATTACTAGCCTGGGATTGTATTAGACAAGCCACACAAACGGTCTTGTAGCTCATTGCCTCACTCCTTGAACTATCAGACCCTCAGAAATCTGTAAGAGAACAGACTGTTTACAGTAATATGGAAACTGTATATAATCAGTGAACAAAAACTCTAGCACGTCGCCCATATTCTCAGCCAACTAGGAAACTTAGTTTCACCTCTTGCTAGGCAGTAACAGTAGTCATTAACTTGACTGTTAAGAAGCCTGTATTTTAAGGGTCACGGATTCATTTTAGGCTTCCTTTAAAAACACTTTTCTGGAATTGTGTGTCATTTAATACTGCTGATTATTGATTAATTTTTCATTATTCATTTTGCTGGCAGCCTGAGAAGTGATATCATTAGTGACAGAAATCTCTGATGTCATAGTCCTATGTTTGAGCAGACTGTAAAAATATTAATAAAGTATAAACTGGTAAGGACAAAATAGTCATAGTCCTATGCTGGGCAGACAAAATGCTTTATTTTGTCAACCTTAATCAGATATATAGGGATCATAAAAGTGTTTGCAATAAAAACGTATGTTTAAGTGGCATGACAGATTCATATGCAAAGTATAATGGTTTGTGCCTTTTTATTTGCAAGTAATAAATACCATTAACCTACAAAAACCTGCATGAATTAATTCAAGAGTCAGAGCGAAGAGTTCTGTGCATGAGGATGAACTCGGGACTCTGATCCCTAGAAGCCAAGAGCACTAAGGGCAGAATTCTGTTTCATTTTGCATGACAAAACGGTGGTTTATCAGAAGCATAACTGCCATTTTCCTACTCGCCAGGCAGGGTAGACATGTTGTAAGCATGTTCAGTAGGTCACACGATAGCCAGACGGGTGTGCAGCTCTGTACACATGTACTTAAGCTTAAGTCCTGACATTGTTCTCTAGCAAAAAACAGAAAAGGAGAAAGGGGTACAGGGGGGCTCCTATGTTTCAGCCCCAGTGACTGAAGGATTAAAAAGCTCACCCAAGATGCAGGAGACCTATATTTTAAGTTCTGCTTAGAGAAAGCATGAACCTGCATTGCTCCAACTTTCCAGCACAGTGCTCTAACGACCTGCTACAGGTTAGGAATTACCCAGCACCCTCTTCTTCTGAACCTGAACCACTGCAGCTTGCATTTAATAGTTAATGGCCAAAGATCAGTGGGGAAGAATCTGTGCCATCAAAAGCAATGGCCCAGGCTAGAACCCAGAGTCAGCTCCTGCTTAGGGCAACAGCCATCTCACCAAGCCACAGACTTGTTCTGATCTTCCTAGCTCCACATCTTGACTACCTGTGGGGGGGGGGGGGTCAGTTTCTGGAAGAGGGCAGGGACTGAGCAGTTCAGTGAACTGGAAAACTTTGAACAGAGTCATTTTTATCAGACGGCTGTTAGATTGGCTCTTCTCCTTCCTGTAGGTCTACAAAGGTATGTGAAAGGCATCCATTCATGCCAATAAGAGTGGTAGGTGAACATAAATACCATGAAACATGGTGTTATTCAAACATTTTTAAACCATCACAAACTGGGTTCCTTTCCAGGTTTGACTGAAGACACAGGACAGTTCTGATCATTTCCCAATCAGTTTGGTAATTCTCCCAGACACACAAGGTCCAATCACATCCTCTAATATGTATACACAAAACCACTGTCAATACTTGGATATTGAAGAAAATAATAATCATTTAGGAATCTAAATACAAATTATGCCACTTTTAAGAACAAGCAGGCTCAAAGCTCACATCAGCTGAACTCTTGCAATAATGAAACAACACTATATAATCATGACAAATTGAAGGTTTAATTTAAGAGAGAGAAATTACAGAATGATTCATTACCTTCTTTTCCTGTCCCTTCTTTTTCAGTAGCTAGCAGGCTAGCTGTGGCAGCTAATGTCAGACTTCTAGCATTATTCCATTTCTTTCACACCCACACGCAAACAAATGCATATGTATGCATGTGATGCAAGGGGGGGAAGTAGTCTTTTTAAACTGATAATATAATCTTATCATGCGGTACTGCTTAATTCACCTTCTAGAAATTTGATTTAATGAAAAGGATATAATCAGGTCACACTTGTTCGTGCCAGTGCCATTTTTCAGAGGTTTTAATAGAAAGTGCATCTTGCCATCTTCTCAACAGACTGTTAGGATTAAGCTATTTGAGTTCGCCAATTGCAAAAAGAGTAATGAATAAAGTGAATTTAGAGCCTCTTTAACAGATGTTGATATTAAAGGAGCTTTGCATTCACACTGCATAGCTTTGTCAATATAGTTTTTTATATTTTCACTAAACTCGCCCTGTTTATGGATTTTATTTCCCATTCAAAAGCAAAGTATAACCACAGTGTAAACCTCTCCCCCTCCTTTTTTTCCCCTTCTGGTGGATAAAAGCAATGAAAATTGTTAATAATTAATACTATTGGCCACAGGCTTTTATTAAGAAATGCTGAGTGTTCTGCCATTTTTTAAATTAGGCTATTTATTTATTTATCCCTGGATTTGGTGAGTATTATGATGTTTATTATGGATTTGGGAGTCAGTTTGGAACCCACTGTTGAGAATCTTGACCATTTCTTACAAAAGCATTATATTTACACTCCTCAGAAAGATAATAGCTTGAATACTAATGTCATGATGGAAGCAAGGAAAGGATACTAAATTCTAATTCTGCCATTACCATGTGGATGGGTTGTTATATTTCCCATTCCTTACTATAGAAATATTAATATGGCATATGGCTTACTTCACAGACATGCTCTGACGTTTATCATTTGTAAATTGCTTTGATAATCATGTGAAATGCACAAGATGTTGAAAGTATGGTTATATCTTACACATGTTTTTATAGGGAAAACTAATTTCTGCTGCCTTCTGATTTACATAGTACCCCCTTCATCACCACTATGTCTGAAAGCAATATATAAATACCATGTACTTTATTATATATAGTTGAAAATTTCCAAAGTATAGATTGCATTGTAACTAGAGACTGTACAAATCAGTTTGAATAAAACGAGATTTAAAAAAATCAGAGACAAACATCATCAGCAAAGCTAACCACACTTCATCATGCATCATCAGATGTATGACAAATAGATCCAAGGAAGTGATACTTCCCCTCTATGTGGCATTGGTCAGACTGCAGTTGGAGTACTGTGTCCAGTTTTGGGTGCCATACTTCTAGAAGGATGTTGATAGACTCAAGAGACTCCAGAGGAGGGCCACTCATATGGTTAGGGGCTTACAGGACAAGCCCTATGACGAGAGACTGAGGGACCTGGACTTTGTCAGCCTCCGCAAGAGAAGGCTGAGAGGTGATCTTGTGGCTGCCTACAAATTCATTAGGGGGACGCAGCAAGGGATCAGAGATGCTCTGTTCATCAGGGCACCTCTTGGGATAACAAGGAACAATGGTCACAAACTGACAGACAGCAGATTTAGGCTAGATATGAGGAAAAACTTCTTCACAGTAAGGCTGGCCAAAATTTGGAATGGGCTTCCAAGGGAGGTGGTGCTCTCCTCTACCTTTGGGGTCTTTAAGAGAAGGCTGGATAGGCATCTGGCTGGGGTTGTCTGACCCCAGCACTCTTTCCTGCCCAGGGCAGGGGGTCAGATGCAATGAATTGTTGAGGTCCCTTCTGACCCTAGCATCTATGAATCTATGAATCTAAATAAAAATCCTAACTTTGTTGAAGTTTGAACACTCTTAGTAACCTTTACCCCTATTACTTTTGTTTTGCACATATATTTGTGCTTCAGACCTCTAACTAAAAGTATAATGGACCTGATATACTGATATAATTTCACTTTTCTCCCATATAGTTACTCTTGCACTGGTTTCCTGAAAAAGAAGAAATATGTGTGTATGTCAGACCTCTTGTGGAATTATAGGAAACATTTTGTAAGGTGTCAACTAGTACTTGGTACGATCCAGACTTTTCTAGGGTCCATCAGCTTTGCACCTAAAAAATTCTGAGGCAAATTAAACCTGCATGCCGATGTCCAAATTGCAGTTCATGTATTATTCTATTTTTTGTCCTCCCATGCTTTAGGAAGGTTTACTGGGATGTAAAGGTAGCATTATTAATATGAAAAGTTGCCAGTTATGATATAGTTTTTATTAAGAAGCAGGGTTTTGCATTATGTTCTGATAACAGTATTCTCCTCTAGTTGTTCACTTACCACTAGGGCCATTTGACAGGGATTGTTTTACCTCTAGCTTTGCACTCCCTGCTTTTTGTAGCTGTGCTAATACATCATGAATAGAGAGGTAATTACTGATATAGCTGGGCCCTGGCTCAGTTGATTTAAAAAAAAAAAATCTATCAAAACTGTTTTCCAACAAAAAAAATAATAGAATAGAGCACGGAATTTCAATTAAACTTTATGTGAAAAATTTTGAGTTTTCATTGAAAAGTAAAAATCCAAACCCACTCATGCTCCTCTTTTCTTCTATAAACATCTCCTAAGAGGCACCACTGCCAAGAATTTTTATAATGCTCTTCAGGGCCAACAGACCGTGGTGATCATAGAAAAGTAGAGCTGGAAGGGACCTCAGAAAGTCATATAGTCCAACCCTCTGTACTTCAGGCAGGATCACCCTGTGTAAAATATCCCAGTCATATGTGTGTTTAACATGCTCTGAAAAACTTAGAAGGCTAAGGATTCTACAACCTCTCCAGGTAGCCTGTTCCAACACTTAATACTCACCCCTCATAATGTGGAAAGTTCTTCCTGCTCTCCAACCTGAATTTTGCTTACTTCAATTTAAGACCATTGCTTCTTGTCCTGTCTCCTGAAGCCAAAAGAAAATAGTCTACCTACAACTTCTTTCTAACCACTCTTCAGGTATTTGAGGACTGTTATCAAATCCTTCCTCAGTCTTTTCAATCTTAAACTAAATAATTCTAGTTCTTTCTGCCTTTCCACATAAATAAAATTTCTCAAAACATCTGATCATTTTTGTTGTTCTCTACTGGACTCTAAGTTGTCCATAACTTTCTTGAAGTCAGGTGCCCAAAACTAGACAGCACTCACAACTGGTCACAGACAGACAGAAGGAAAAGAAAAATAGCATTGAAAAATCATGCTAAATATGCTAAATAATCATGCTAAATCATGTTAAATACGATACATTTTCAAGTTCAGTGGCAATCCTATTGGGGGAGAGCAACAAATATGCCTAACACTTCTCTGTCATTTCTAGTTTCAAAAGACTTTTCAGATGTTAATTAATTCACAGTTTAAGTTAAAGGCACAAAAGGGACCATTAAATGGTCCAGTTTTATTTTCTGTGCATCATAACAAGCCATTACATTTCATCTAGATACTCCAACAAAGTTATTTAGGTAAATGTGATATCTTTTATTAGACCAACTAAATATTTGGAAAAATTATTCTTTGCAAGTTTTTGGACACAAACACCCTTCTTCAGGCACAGGCAGAGTCTGCTGGTGTTATCTATATATTGCTGCATTAAGCCAAAAAAATGTTCGCTAAACCATATATTCTAGGAAGGCATCAAATCCTGATTTTAAAACATCAAGAGAAAAAAAATCTATCAATTACCTCTGTAGTTTGTTCCAGTAAGTAATTGATCTCACTATTAATAATATATACCTTATTTCCAGTTTGAATGTAGACACATTCAACTTTAACTTCCAGGTATTGCTTCTTATTCTATCTTCCTTCACTAGATTAACAAGCATTTTACCATAGTATCTTGTATTTTCCCTTGTGAAGATACTTGTACACTGTAATTAAGTCACAGCTTTATTTTCCTTTTCAAGAGGCTAAACAAATTGATCCCTAAATCTCCTGCTGCAAGGCATTTTTTTTCTGCCCTCGAATCATTTTTGTGGCTCTTTTCTGCATCCTCTCCAATTTCTTTCAAAATCCTTTTTAAAATGTGGACGGTGGAACTTATTCCAGCAAAGTATTATTCCAGCATTGTTCTGATCAATGGTATATACACAGGTAAAATCACTCCTTTCTCCTAGTCACTCCTGCTCACTTTATGAATCCAAGGATCCCATTAGCCCTTTTTTTGTCTCATCATCACAGAGAGAACTTATATTGAGTTGCTTGTTGCCTAACTCCTTTTTAGTTGCTACTTTTCAAGGTACAGACTCCTATTCTTTAGATGTGGCCTGCATTCTTTGTTCCAGCATGTATCACTTTGCATTTGGCTGTATTAAAAGGTATTTTACTTGAATGGGCCTACCTTACCAAGTGATCCAAGTTGGTCTGCTTCATTGCCCTGTCCTCATTACTGTATACCACAATGTCAATCTTTGTAACCCACACATTTTGTTTATCCATATCGATCATTGTTTAAAATGTTTAATACCATTGGGCATTACACCTTTGGAACCCTACTCAAAACACCCGTATTCAATGATGCCCTACTAACAAGTACAATTTCTGGTCTGCCAGTTAACTAATTCTTATCCGTTTAACATAAACAGTATTGATACTGTATAGTGCAATTTTTAATCAGGATGTCATGCCATACGAAACCAAGTGCTTTACAAACTCTATTATATCTACATAATTATGTTAATCAACCAAACTTGTAATCTCATCCAAAAATTAAATTAGGTTTGTTTGATAAAATGTATTTCCTATAAAACCACATTCTATATTTTTTATCAACAGTCGTGTATAATGGCAGGTGAATGTTATTATCACTACTTTATTGTGAAGAATATAGCTGGTTTGCTGAAAGCCACAAAGGAAGACAGCATAAAAGCCCAGAGGCATAACAAGCTGGGTTTGCACCCTTGGCAACCCCTACTGAAAAGTGGGGACATCTTACTTGTTCCGGGGACTGCCCTGGAAGTCTTATTTGCAGCTGTGGCAGGGTCTGCCTGCCCCAGTTATTACCATTACAGCAGCAGCACAGGGTCCATGTACCCAGCTGCTGCTGCTGCAACAGCAATGGTGTAGGGCTGCCGCTGTTGCCATGGGGTGGGCTCACCAGGGAGCTGCCATTCTAGCATCACCTACTAAGTGGGCACCAGGGACTGGTGCCACACTTACCTACCCCACATTGTCCTGGTGCAAAAGCCAGGAGTGGGACTCAAGAATGCCTCTTCCAGGATCTCTAATCAGGCTCCTAGATCGCTTACTACAGTAAACCTACTGTGCAAAAAACAAGACATCAAGACCTTGCAAGATACCAACACCCATGATAGTAAACTAGCAGTAATGTTTGTGCTTCTGGCAAACAAAATCTTAAGCCTGTATTACTAAAATATTAAAAAGTGCACAAACAACCAGGTTCACATGAAGAGATATGAAAATAATATGAATGTCTCTGCCATCACACTGGTTGCTTTCCTTATTCATTTGTCGTATCCAGTTCTCCCTTCGTATATCATCTTTAGATCGTAAAATATTTAGGACAAAACTATATATAATTATTTATACAGTATATGATTCTTATATACAAGCACATGCATGTGTGCGCACACATAGATATATAAAATGTTCCTTGCGTTGTCCATTGTTATGATTTTTCACAAATCCAGAGATTGTTCATTGGACATGGTGGTATTTTTTTCACGTTTCTTTCTCACTCTTATAGTAGACTTGACTTTGGCCTTTCATTTGGCTAGTCCAGTGTCATTGGTTAGGTCTGTATTACTCAAGTCGATACTTTGATTTAATTTTCTCTATATTGGCATGTTAAAGAATATTCAAGGAGTACCTAAAGCCATAACTGCAGTGCCAGGCTGGCATGGAAGCATTTCTTAAAAGTAAAAAATATACTCTTCTTTGATGCTTCCTGGTTCTTTTTTAAAGGGGCATGAAGGATTTATTATACGTCCGAGGAATGTAAAAGATTACCATTGGCCCAATAAATAATGGAGTGCTATTGTCACCTAACACATGGATTATTAATTACCACGCAGTGACCTAGCAGTACTGCTCTATGCTGCAGTGCAGGAAACCCTCACGTGACTCAGTGGTGGGAATCAATCTTTAACTCCCAATCCAGCAAGGCCACCATGAAGGCTGCACTCATTAGTTGGCATGCAAGGAATGTTTTACTCTGTGTAGCTTCTGGCCAATAGAGTAGCAGCTTTATGGGAAACAAACTGAGTAAACCAATCCTTAGTCAAAAGAATGATGGCTGCACCAGTGTCTATGTTAGCAAGCCAGTTCTACAGAATATTGTTACCAAGTTTTCCCAGGATACTAGCAGTTCACTTACTGGTATTCACTTTTTTTTCCCCAGCCTGTATAATTAACAGGATTAATATCCTATACCTATTTGCTTTCCAAGGAACTGCCTAGTGAACTCACTCCTGGTCCTTTGGGAAGACATGTTTCAGTTCCCTGCCCCTGCGCTGCTGTGTTCTGATTCATCCAGATCCTGCCCCACCCATGTAATTAAGGAACGAAAAAATGAGATCAACTCTTTCTGGGCAGAAGTAAATCCAGCTAAGATGCAAGAGACCTCTTCTTCATCCTGGGAACCCTGTGCCAGAAACAATTATAGGCTAAAGGCTCTGAATGTGTGCTTTCATGGAGGGAAATCACAACACAAAATCCATGCTTTGCATTTTCTGTTTGCATCAGGCTTTGATGCTGTGCAGGCCTGAAAGGGGAAGGAATGTGTCTAACCATTTCCCTTCTCCATGCAAGAGAGATTGGGAAAAGAGTGCATCTGCAAAAGGAAGAGTCCCTTCCCAAGATCCTCCTGGGGTGGTAAAGATGCCCATGCTCAGGGCTGGAGCTAAATGTTACAATCTAACCCAGCAGTGCCTGACCTTTTCAGGCTGCAAACTGGATGAGCAGTCCCAGGTGCATCCAAAAGGCCAGATCCCATCATGGCCTGATACAGCACATGGTGCTGACCCAGTCAGGGCCTGATGCAGCTGCATGGAAACAGCCTGGCCAAGTTCCAATGCAGCCACGATGAAGCCATGTAGGAATGGGACCCAAGGCCAGATCTCACACTGCTGAATAAAGCCTGGCCCAATCCAGCCATGTGGGAACAGAGCCCAGTCCCTACATGCAGGTCTGGCCTGGCTAGGGCCAATCTAGTCCCATGGGTCATGGAAACTGGCACTGGCCAAATCTCTGGACCCATGGGGAGACCCAAAGGCTGGATTACATGACTCTGCAGGCTGAATCTGGCCCATGGACTGAGGGATTGAGCACCACACATCAAATTCAACAGATCTACAGGCAGACATGGGGATTGTTATAGCAAAGCCCCAGAATGACGGCTATAAAACCTGTGAAATGCCTCTACCCAAACGGGAACTGGTAATTGGATGGAGTTATGATGCTTCATGGTTGGGGGACGTGATGGAAGGGCATTGAAAACACAAATCTGAATCAGAACATTCAAACTAAAGCCTCCCAAACTTGGGAGTCTGAAATCTGGATCACAGTTTAAATCATCTCAGACGTGAAGGTATAGAGATCTGGCCCAGACAGGGAAGGTTCAAGCTCCAAACTTGGGATTTGAAAGCAGATCTAAAACATGGGTTCTAGTTTTAAGGGAGGAGGGGGAAAAACCATGGCCTTAGGGATTATATGATTTCCTAAATGAAATCACATTCATCAAACAGCTACACTTGGTCATATGCACTGTATAGGGTTTTTGTATTACAAATAACCTGAGACTGGAATCCCAAACAGCAACAAAACAGTGAAATGAAAAATCCTCATGCTCATTCATGCTGCACTGTACTTTTCCCCATCTGTATTTTGGCCCCATGCCAGTCTTGGTACATGTGCGCAGTGTATTGCACCAATAAACAGAAGGGAATGATGCCAAATTAAAACAAAAATATCTTTCATGGTCTCCGCTTTCAAAATCCATCATTAGAAACATAATGAACTGTGAGGTAGGCAGGCATTAAGCATCAACTTAAACCCTTTGAAATTGATGCCTATCTAATACCTACAACATCTCTAGTAACATATTGAAATATTCCATTAAAAAAGTTTACCAAAGCATTTTACAACTTTAATCAAACGCATTACAAGGTTTTACCATGCTATGCCAGATCCATCTATTACCCTCCGGCAGTGACAATAGCTGATATGTCAAGTATAGATTGGGGGTGGAAAGGCAGAAACATGGACTCTCAGAAAAAACCACAGTGAATGTGCAGTGCTGTACCCAGCAGGAACGGAACCTGTCCCCACCCCTGCAGGTGGCTTGAAGGATGAAATTTGACAGCCCCTGTTACTTTGTCTTGCACAGCTATAGGTACTGCTACGTTACTGGGATCCTGTCGCTGTTCCTCAAAAATCATGCTGCAGTATTTGGCCTAACGATCTTGTAAGGCAGTGAATACCACAGCTTGTCATGGGACACACACTGTATAAAGCCATGTCACCTTTTAGTTGCTCTAAAATGAAATGCCTCGTCACTTCACTATCTCCATGTTCTCCTGCCGTAGGACATTTTAAAGGGAAAGACTAAGCTTTTGCAGTGGCATTCATAATTTAAAATACTGCAGATTTGCCCATTAGGTTGTCTTTAAATCTTTTATCTAGGCTAAATCATCCTATTTTACAGTTACTTATCCTGCCACACTCCTAACTCAAAAAAGACAACTGACTAAAGGCATCCTTGCATTTTCTCCTACGTGGCTCTCAGACCTTCCCTAGCCACACATTCTCTTCAAGCCAGTCTAATGGCCTTTTCTAATATTATATGAACAAATACTAATGGAAGTTCATTCTTCTTCTGTGTTAGATACATCAAGATACTTATACATTTTACCATCCATGAAGGCATATTGTCATCCTCATTTGTAGCTAAATTACCTACTTCTCCATCATGTCAGTAGGCCCCCTGATTGGTCTCAAAATTTCTCTGAATGGAGAGGTTTCATCCAGGAAATAATGTCTTTAGACGTTTCAAGTAGATATTTTCTTATCCACTTCAGTGAGCTTGCTACTAAAGACCCATGTGCTCCCCCTATCCCTGCTTTTTTGCATGATACATATTAAGAAGTAAACCACCTTCTGGGTAGTAAACCAGTTATCTATGTCAGGAGCTGCCAGAGTCTATCTGTATCCTTTCACCTCTTCTAAGTTTCTTCAATGTGTCCAGTTACAAAAAAAAATTAAAAAATTAAAAAAATCACTTTTTTTTTTTTTTTTAAGATTATAGCTTTCATGAATACTATAATCTGTTCATTTCTTTCTTATTCTGACATTGGATCTTGTCTTGGTCTAGATGCCATACTGGAGTAGATATTCACCTGGGATAAAGTTAATTAAAAATGCATTTTTCATTAACAAGGCTTGTCAAACACAGTCCCCTCTCTCCAGCTATTCAGCTCAGCCTACACAGAAAGACAGACCAAGAAACAGTATCTTACAATCAGTTCCTTTTCCTATCTTACAAGGAACAGAGCATCAGTTACCTGAGGATGACTTCAGTACATCTTCACTAAAGTGGTTTATTTTATGCCTCAGATGTGCCAAGTTCATATTATGAAAAACACCACAAGAATTTACCTTTCCCTATTAAACTGTCCCTTAAACAGAAAACACATGGACTTGATGAAAGGGGGCATTTGTTACTAAGACTGAAAACTGCAACAAAGATCAGAGTCTCACTCTGGGGTGTTAAACTCATCTGGCCTTGCAGGCTGAACTGAGGCACACTGCTGGCATGCAGGCTGGATCAGACCCGCAGACCAGCCCCCGTGCCAGATCTATGCAGGGTCACACCCTGGACCAGTTCTGTGTGCTCCCTACAGCATATGGACCAGCTCCAGCCCCACACACCACATGTAGCACATGCGGGTCTCAGCCCCACATGTAGCATACAGTGCATGGGGCCAATGCAGGGCATGAAAGGCACCAGGTGTGAAGAGTGGGTCTAGGACATGCACTTTATGTGGCACCCATAACAGACAGCCCCTGCATGCTGGATCTGGGGGGCCTGTCTAAGGACCTGATTCAGACAGACACTGGACCCAGCACACAGGACCCATATGGCGTGGGTACCATATGCAAACATACCCCAGACTGGCCCCACATGCTGCATGTAGCATGCGGGCCAGTCCATTACCCACAGGCAGCACTGCAGGCTGGATCATCAGATTCTGCAGGCCATATCTTTAACAAACCTGCTCTAATGGAAACATAAGAGTGGCCCTTCACTATGCCATTGGTATAATGTATACCACAGCCCTGGAAGGCTTCCCAGTTCTCTACTATGCAGATCATTATGCTTAACTCAAAAGTCTCACCCTCCTTTCGTTCTCATGAGCCTCATAAAAATACCTGTCTACTGTCTGGAAGGTTAAATTGCCTGGTCACAGTGCCCTGCCTCTCTCAGCTCCTCTAAACAGATAATTCCCCCTCCTCTAAAGAAAATGTCTTGATACATGAGAAAATATCATCCTGCCCTGCCAGTACCAGAAGGGAGGCTTTCACAAAAACCTTCCTTTCCCCTTCTAGGGCACATCACATCTGTCATGCATGTATTTAACCCTCTTAAGACATCACATGAGAGCCTCACCAGCTCAGTTGTGTACACAAACTTATGGAAAAGTAACCAAACGATCCCACCCAGCTGTTGGCAACAAGTCAGCCAGATGCAGGCTCTTAGCCAGATGCTCAACACAAAGCATTTGGCTTGCCAGGGATGCTCGCTTTCGTTAGCTCTCAAGCTTTCACACACACACACATACACTTAAAATTGAATTGCTTGCTCTGTAGCCCTCCATATAACATAAATCAAAATCACTTGCCTTGTCAAATTGACAATTTAAGGAGGAACTGAAGATCACTCCTACTTATTAAGGAAATCACATTTCTGAACCTGTAGGGATGATTTTTTCCCTTTGCATCTCCCTTACTAGTGCTTCCTCACTGATACAACAGAAAAACACCACGCTGTTATCTCAGCTTTGTGACAAAGTCATTAAATTCCACTTTAAATAAAAATACAAATGAGAGAGACACTAAAATAAAAATCTTGCAAACCAGAAGAAACCTTGAGACTGCACAAAGCACAGCCAGGCTTCCAGGAATGTTGACACTTACTTTCTGGGATTTATGCCTCAGCCATAAATTTCATCCTGTAATGGAGCGATGTCTTGAATATTAAATGCTACACCATTAACAAATGGATATTTATGGCACAGCTTGCTTTTGCCATAGAAAAGGATTCTTCAGAAAATGACTGAATATGTGTTTGAATGGTATAACAAAGTTTCACACTTTATAGGATATTTCAATAGCAAGTACTGCATAGGGCGATAATTTATTTGCCTTTGGGGAATGTCTGTTTGCCTTGAGACACAGTGCCACCACTGTTTGATAAAGGAAAAAAGTGAAGCACTATGGGCCAGAAACAGAATTTTGTAGGGCCTTAAGGGACCTGCTAGATAGATAATTCAAAACTGCAGTGCCCTTTTCTAGCTTAGAAGATTTTGCTGTTGTACACAAAATATAAATTACCTTTCCTTTACAGTCCGCAGTCATTACTATGCCTCACATCACATCTACCTCACACTAGGACTAGAACTCAGACCCACTGCAGAACAAGAATCGTCTGTAACTCTTAGCAACAGAGCTGGTCAAAAATTCTCTCGTGGAAGTCTCCCATCAGAAAATGCTGATGTGCTGAAATTGAGGCATTGCACGGGATCATACTATGTTAACATCAACATTGTTACAGGAAATAATTTTAACAGTGCATTTTTGATAGTGTTGGAATAGTTTCTTGCACTCTATCATTTTGACTTAAGTTATTTTAATTTAAAATTCATAACAATAAGGTTTAAATGAAACATTTGACCCCATCAAAATGGGGGGTTTTGTTTGGGGTTTTGATTCTTTTTTAGTAAAACATTTAAGTTCTTTTTTCATCCCAAATTGAGATGAAACAAATTTCAGGACCTCAAAACTTCCTGTGGGCTGGAAATTCTGAATATTGACCAGTTTCAGACAATCTTGGTTAACAGATTAGAACATCACATAAGAATTGCTATTTACTGGGTCAGACCATAGGTTCATCTTGCCCACTGTCCTGTGTCAAGCTTGGCAGAGAATGGATCCTGAAAGACAGAGTGAACTGAGTATGACCAGGGCTTTTTTTACACTGTTCCTCTCTCACTTGCAGCCTCCAGCATTTAAGATCTGGGAAATTCTGATTCAGGGGCAGTATGCCTAAAACCCATGCTTGGTAGCTACTGATGTCCCCTTGAGTTTGTCCAATCCCTTTTTGAATCTGGCTAAACTGTCAGTTTTCACAACATCTGGTGGCAATGAATTCTACATTTCAATTACACACTAAGAACTTCCTTTTGTTAATTTTAAACTTACTACCTACTAATTTCATTTTGTGATCTCTAGTTCTTGTGAAAGAGAGTAAATGATAAATCCCTATTTACTTTCTCTTTGCCACTTAGCACGGCAGGTCTCGGCATGGCTGGTAGATTATTGCTGGTGGATTATTGGCACGGCTGGTAGAGTCACGTCTTATTAAGATTGCCTGACGTTTCTCATTACAAAACTTGCTTTAACTCAGGTCCCCTCTATATGTGCAGGTAAAAGCATGAATGGAAATAATGCAAGATCTACACATGCAAGGCAGGAGGCACTATTGTAGGATCACATATTAGGTCCAACTGCGCCATATTGCTGGTACAAGCAGGAGTCTGATCCTGGGGACTCCCAGCCATGGGGGCCTCCCGCAGCCAGGGCTAAGACACCCAACAAATGAAAGGGCTCCTCGTCCTGACTGCACACCATGTGTAGCCGGGACCAAGAGTCCTGCAACTACATGTGAGGCATGGTCAGAACCAGAAACCCTCTCAGTTACCGGGCTCTTGGTCGCAGCTATGTGCGAGACACAGCAGGGGCCAAAAGCTCCATCAGTTGCAGTGTCTTTCAGTTCCCACTGTGAGTAAGGAGCCAGAACATGAGTCCTGTATGGACTAAGGATTTCATACCTCCCCCACGCCCCCTTTGGAGTCACAGCCACTGTGATCCCCAGGGCTTGGGGTTTTCATTCTGGGCAAGATGTACCCCTGTGCCTGAAAGCCCTGTCAGCTGATGGGGCTCCCAGTCACAGGAGAGACCCTGCTACACATGCACATTAAAGCTCAATAGGAACCAGCTATAAAGTTAGTCCACATTTTTTAAGTCTAACTTTATAGCTGGTTGGAGCTTTTTATCATGTAATAGCTACTTTGCACGTGTAGCTGGTCTGCAGATAACTGTGCAACTAACCAATTAATTGCACAATACCTGTAATGCATAGAAGGGGCCTAACAGTTTTACTATATTGGCATCTGCTAATTTTCAGAAGTGCTGAAAAATCCATCGTTCCATTCAACAACTTGTGTGTTGCCTTAAAGAGACAATGCTCTTGGCCGCTTCGTACTTATGATGTTTTTCTTGAAGCTTAGACAGAAAACACAGTTGTAGGTAGGCAGCCATTGATCCTCTGGATCATGTTGGACACATAAGCAGTCTAGTCAGATGCCTTATGAATCTGTTTGTGGTTGACAAGCCCAATTCAAGAGTGACACAGCTTGTTACAAGTTTCACGGATCTGTATGTTGTCTGAGTTGGACTCCAAGTTTACAGCACTCTGCATTCTTCTTTCTTGCTTTGCTTCCATCCTCCGAATCAAAGCCACTTCATGCTGAGCTGTATCCAATGACAGATGTTCCTTCCAGATGGAATGGGATTCTGTGTGCTCCTCCCAGCTTTTTTTGTTGTTGTTGTTGAATGGCTTCATATAATTTTTGCACACATCATGGTACCACCAGAGAGGGCAACTCCACTTTCTAAAGCAGTCTCAAATCTTACTATACAAAATATCCTTGGGGATATGGTCTCCTCCCATTGACCCGATAAGGCCAATCCATCGCAACCTCCTCTTCTTGATAGTAATTTTGAAGAGTGTCAGTCCTGAGTGCTCCTGGGTTTGGTATTTTGTTTTCCCACTTTATTTTCAGGATCTTATGGTGACATCTCATATGGAAGCTGTTCAGTCTCTTGAGGTGCCTCTCATACGTAGTCTATGTTTTTGAGCCGTACAGCAGGGATGACGGCACACAAGTCTCATAGATTTGCATCTTCACCTAACTGGTGGTTGGCTGTTATCCCATGTATGTTTCTGTAATAGCCTGAAGAATAATGTGAATTGCTGAGAAGTCAAGCCTGCCCATCTTTGTACTTCTTGAAACAAACCAAAAGCAGCAAGTTCTGAAATTTCACTGTAAACATGATCTCATAAGGTTCATGTTTTCTAGATGAAAGTGGTCTGGAACAGCTTTGATAAACAAACTTCTATTATTTTCTGAGGCTGATTCATCATTACCCATTTACTAATTCAGTATGTTGCCCTGCATGCAAGGCCACATAATTTCCAGCTAATTTATCATGCTTGCATCTGTTCTCTAATTTATAGAGTAATGCAGTGCTCCGATAACATCAGAAACCACTTTAACCTGGATTTTAACTCATTATATTATATTATGGAATAGTATTCCTACTTTTATTACTGCCTTTTGGTATGCTGAAATTGTATTCAAATTTTTGGTTTAAGGACAATTTCTTTATAATGATCACAAGGGATCTGTGTTTTTCATTTGCTGCAGAAAAATACTGATTTTCTCATTTGAAGGAGAAAAATGTGGATTTTTCCTCTTTAAAAGAGAAAACCATGGGAAACGGCAGGTTTTCCCTTGTAGGCTGGCAGACTTCCAGCTTGCAAGGAATTGCTTGGGGCTGGCAGGGAGTGGGGAGAGGGCAACTGGAGGCAGGAGGCACCACATGCATCTACACGTGCACATGCATGTGGCTATACAGCTATGCAGGGTGGTGGGAGAAGCCCCAGTAACTTGATGCAGATAAGCCTATGGTGGGTGGTGGTGGGAGGGCTGGGGCTTTGGGACTGTGTGGGGAAGCATGCGAGAGAGAGAGAGGCGTGTGTGCATGGGTGGGTGGGGGGCAGTGCCTGCCAATGCTGGGGGAAGGTGTCCAGGCACAGGGGCTACAGCAGGGCAGGGGGGAGGCACCTGTCCCTCCAGCAAGGGTAGGGGCAGAGAGCCCTTCAGAGGCAGCAGAAAGCTGCGTGGCCAGGCCAGCAGCACCAGGGACAGTGCCTGTGCTTGCAGAAGCGGAGCAGCCGAGAAACACTGCCCCAGGTAAGGGGGGCATAGCCAGGCCACCTGGAACAGCGCAGGAACCCCAGCTCAGGGTGGGAGTGCTACATTCCCTTCTTCCTCCCTTCAATCTCTGCTAGGACAGGACTTGCTCTGCCACCATCCACACGAGTCAGAACTGCCACAGCTGCCACTCTAGACTGGGCAGGATGGAGCCAGCTGGGGGGGCAGAGGGATGGAGATCAGGAGTGAGAGGTGCCAGCAGTGCTGGGGGGGTACTGTGGCTTGGGAGTGCAGGGCACTGGGGAGGCGGGGGTCTGTGGGTCAGGCATGCAGGGTAGCAGTAGGGCCAGCAGGCTGTGAGTCAGGAATGACAGGCATCAGCAGGGATGGGGGGCTATGGGTTGAAAGTAAGGGGCACCAGCATGGCCCAGGAAGTGGGAATGGTTGATCTGATTGTGGGTTGGGAGTGAGGGCACTGGCAGGGCTAGGGGGCTGTGGCTTGGGACAGAGGGGCAACAGCATAGACAGTGGCAGGGCATTGGCATATCACAGCTCCTGAGCACCACAAAGCAGTGGCAAGGGGAGGGGCTGACAGCCACAGCAGGACCTACGTTCTGATGACAGAAGGGGGAGCTTTGATTTTTCATGATAAAAAAGAAAACTAAAATCAAACACCAAAATATATAGGTGTTTAGATTTTATTATAATGAATGAGGCACTGGTAGGCTTCCAAATTGCTTTAAGATTGTATATCAGTAAAACATGGTGTTAAATTGATATATTTATACAGTGACGTTTTATTTTAAATCGCAGAAAAATGCAGATTGGGGGGGTTTTAAATGAGGGATTTTATCAGAGAATTTGCAATTTTTAAACAGAGAATACTAGGATCCCTAATGATCACCAGTAGCTATAGATACAACTGCACATAAATAAATATCTACAAAACAATGAAACATCTGTCTAAGTTTCCACCAAGTTAATGGGAACCTGTCCATTGTCTTTATGAAGAAGTAGACTGAGCAAATACAGTAGGACATCTACTTATATTGTTGCTAATCCATTTTAAACTTCTTGTCCTCTCCTACAAGGTCCTACGGATTTATCCTCAACCTTCTCCTTTAACGCGTCACCCTAATCACCCTTCCTCAGTGATGATAGCCTCAAGAACATCATTTATCTGTTTCACCCACAAATTTTCTCCCTAGCATTCGTCCCTATTCTGGTCTACCGAGTACCTCTCCATTTATATTCCTAATGTTCTGGATCAGTCATGTGCCTAGGAAGCAAGTCAATAAAATTAATATTTGGGCTGTTTTTCCCACAAATCCCAGACCTTCCTTCCTTCCTTTGAGCTTCCAGGTGTGTCTTTATTTTCCATTTCTTATCATCTTGAAATCAGAGCTGGACACCTTTCTGGCAGATACGGCTTTGTCAAAAGACAAAGTAATTGGGCTCAATACAGGGGTAATTGGATGAAATTGTACAGGAGGTTAGACCAGATAATCTAATGGTCTTTCCTAGCTTTGAAATCTACAGTTGAAATCAGTAGGGTTGCCTTCTTTAGTTTATAAATTCTTCACGGTGTGAACTGCCTCTGCTTTGTGAGAGTATGGAACACCTGGTAGGCACTGAAAGAGTTAACCTAAAGACTCATTAACACTTTTATGACACTTATGAAATTCTTAGGTCTTTGTTAGTTTTACATTTGTTACTTTTATTTTCCTTCCTTTTCTAGAGGCTTTAATGAAAGAAAATAGTCAGCAATCAATAAGAGGAAATTTCTTCAGCAGAGAAAATAGCCTAAAACTGGCTTCCAGTTGAACAGTCAAAATTACATTGCTAGTGAAAGTAGCAAAGAAGATAAGTCAACTTGAACTGCTCTTGGGAGAATCATTATTGACAGATATGAGGATGATATAATTGCTAAAGATGAGCAGATTTTTCTTTTATCTCGATAAAGCACTTTTGGATGAAAAGATTGGAAAGACAGGTGCAAGACAATAGCATAAGTCTGTTACCAACTTATTTACATAACATATAAAGAAGCATTGATGTATGAAGAGTAAAATGAATATATTGAATACTGAAAATAAAGCATTACAGAGAACAACTTATGCATACTCCCTAGCCATAAAACAGCTTAGTATTTGATTAAATATATTTGCCTGTTGAAGGGAGACACTGATTTTATAAAAAGCTGAGTGTGCATTTTTAAGGAAACTCAGAAAATTATCTCTTTTATGCAAAGTTACCCATACAGCTGCATCTTAAAATGTTTTGCATATAATTGTGTAAAAGATATATTTTCATAGCAGTGGAGACATTAGATGAATATGCTCAACATGGAAATCTTGTACATATTTTATCTTTCAGTACCTTCTGCTATTATGCATCCCCTGGCATTTCTATTTGAGCTGCTATGGTGCCATATTTGACAGGCTTTGATCATCAAATGGTTTTTTGGAGTTTAGTCTACATGGGATATTGGCTGATCAGATAGATGAATGGGTGGGTAAAGACATGACATTTCCTTTGTTTCCTTTTAACTAGATTATACTCATATTTTTTTCTTTTTAATTAAAAAAATGCCCATTTTAATAGAACTGCCTGCTACCATCAATATGCTTATCAAAGATGCTCCTTAACAGACTTCACAGATATCTGAAACCTATTTTAACCCATGCCGGTCCACCTCTTACAACAACGTTACCAGAATGGTGTAATCCTGTTGCCAGGCTACTGACTAGCCCAAGAGCATACGGAGTAAGTACATGAATTAAGCTTGCTGAATGGCCATTAGGGCTTGATCTAAAGCCCATTGTAGTTAAACAAATGCCCTGCATCAATTCTAGTGGGCTTTGGATCTGGATCTTTCACGGTGCTGGGAACCAGGTGATTGTTTCATGGTTGAACAAACTTTAGTTCAAGCGCCCCTGTCGCTATTTTGAAGCATGGGTATGCTGATGCACAAAACTACAACATTTCAATTAAAGCAGCTCTCAGGACTGCTCTAATTAAAGCACCACCCTGCCCACCCCCAGAGCACTTGTGTCTTCAACGATGTGTCTGTAAGGAACAAGGCAGCATCCTGGAGCACCCTGCAGTATGTAACCAGAGCTAGCACCCTCTGTCTTCACACAGCACAGCCTTGTGCTATATAAGGATATCCCCAAAAGATATTTATATTCCTGACTCTCAAAGTCAATAGTATTTACTGTATTCTTTCAAATATAAGATGCCCTTGAATTTAAGACAAGCCCAATTATTTTACTCTTGATATAAAGAAAAAAGGAAACATGAAATAAATGTGTGTGTATAGAGTTTATTTTTACTTAAATTTAAGACAGACCATTTTTGGAAGAAACATTTTGTTATAATAAGGGTGCAGACAAATACAGGCAGTCCTCAGACTTACAACACAATTGGTTCCTGAAAACCACATCTTAAGTCGAAATGTTGTAACTCGGAACCAATTTTCTCATAAGAAACAATGTTATAAATGGGGAATTGGTTCCTGAATCAAGGCCCAATACCCTATTTTCACCAGAAATACCCCAGAATTTTGTACTCAGTCAATTATAGATTAGTAATATAGCTCCATTAATGTATTTATATTGTAAATAGCAATCATATTGATTTGGAAGGATTTCTTTGAGGTGACTTTGCTGGACTTTTTGAAGGGTTCTTGGCTGGAGTCTTCTCAGGAGTCTTGTCTGCTTTCTTAAAGAAAGTGTCCAAGGAAGTTTGGACAGATGTTCTCCAGGGAGATGGGTGACATCTCCAGGGAGATGGTGTGGCATCACATCAGATCAAGCACTGTAAAGTCAAAACTGATGTCAGAAAATTGAAACAGGGTGTCAATTTATAAACGTTGTAAGTGCAAAATGTTGTAACTCAAAACGTTGCAAGTCAAGAACTGCCTGTATAGTGACTGAACCATTCCAAGAACACCACTGATTGGGATCCATTTCACAACTGTCCCTCAGTAGGGTGCCAGGCTCATTTGGGGTGGGAGCATGATGGAGGGTAGAAGGGTTACCAGATGTTAGGGGCGGGGGCTGGGTAAACCCCTACTTATGGTTCCCAGAAGGATCTGGGTGCTCTGTGGTTGTCCCCACCCCCCCCCCCCCCCAGGAACTCCACTGCTTTTCAACCTCTGCCCTGAAATCTGTGTAACCAATTCCACTGCCTGTGCTGCAAGTCCCAGGCTCATTGGGGTATTTGGGGCAGAAGAGGTGAGAGTGGAAGGCTAAGCCCTGCTTATGGTGTTTGAGGGTCTGCATGTTCTGCCCCACCCTCAAAATCCCTGCTTTTTTGCCTGTACTGGAAAGCATTTTGCCCATTTCATTTCCCTGCAGGACCCTGTGCTTCAAGGTCCCAGATTCACTGGGGAGCAGGGGTGTTCTAGGGGCTCCCCCAAGAACTCCGGGGTTTTCCAACCCCTGCCCTGAAAGCCATTTCATCCATTCCACTTTCCTCCACAGACTGTTCTGTAGGTCCCAGGCTTATCTGTGGGGGGAAGAATGGCAGGTTAGCCAAGTTCTGGGGGTGCTGTGTGGCCCCCTGCTTGTGGCACCCAGGGGCAGGGGGATGTGGTGCCCAGGGTCCATAGCAAGGAGCTGATGGACATGGTGACTTTCCAAGGGCTGGAAAAGCTGGGGAGTTCTTGGGGAGCCCCTAGGAGCCACAAGCAGGGGACCACACATGTGGCCATACACACAGAACCTGGCAATCCCTCCAGTGCCACTACCCCCCTGCCTGAGGCCATGCAGCAAAGGGTCCTGCAGGGAAGTGACATTGACAAAATGCTTTCCAGGGCAAGCAAAAAAGCAGAGATCTTGGGTAGGGGTGGGATGGCCAGAGCATGTACCCTCTGCCCCCCAGCAGGGGGTGATTCAGCCCCCCACAGCACCTGACTACCCTTTCACTCCCACCCCATGCCCCAAATGAATCTGGAAAGTCAGCACAGGGTCTCTGCAAGGAAGTAAAAATGACTAAATAGCTTTCAGGGCAGGGATTGAAAAGCTGTAGAGTTCTTGTGGGGCCTTCAGAGTACCCAGCACCCCAGGAACCATGAGCAGGGTGATGATAGAGTCCCCCTTTCTTCCCACTGCACCGAATGATCCTGGAACCCCTGTCCAGGGTCCCTAGCAGGGAAGTAAAACTAACACAGACTTTCCACTTCCCTCCCCTTGCAGACTGTGGGTGCCCTAGGCAGTTGAGCCCCGGCTGCATTCCAAAGCAGTCTTTGCCCTGCATGTATTTGGAGGGGGAGGGAGGAACAAGGAGTGGTGCAGTCTGACCAAACACTAGGCATAAAATGCTCTATGCCCTCCTATAACAGCACGCTGGTTCACAGAGAATCAGCTCAAAATAGTACTTGATTTTCCCAGTGTGCTTTTAAAATGTTCCAAGAAGTTAAGGCCATCTGAATTAGCCTGAACATGTAGGTTTTAGGGTTTAAAATTGTATTTAGAATTTTCTAGGACTTACACCTGCCCAGGCCCCAAATGTCTTAAATTTAAATGAATATGTTATTTATCTAAATCCTTTTTAACAGCTGGTTTCCAATAGTACCTGAAAGCAGGATGTGGCAGGCAGTCACGTTCTTCAAACTTATTAATATAAATCATCAAGATGAGGTCATTATGACAAATGAATCATTGAAGCATCTGGTATGAATCAACTCCACAAAAGTTAATAAGAACATAAACCATCAGGCCCATTACTAGTTTAAGTTGGAATAGAAAAGCTGTTTCAAAAATCCTCTTTACCAACCAGAGATATTTTTGCTTTTTAAAACACCCAGGATCAGCTGAAGGATGACGACATGGACTGCATCGTAAATAATGATGAACTGACTATGAACTATGATGCTGGA
Source organism: Alligator mississippiensis (assembly GCF_030867095.1). NCBI lineage: Eukaryota > Metazoa > Chordata > Crocodylia > Alligatoridae > Alligator > Alligator mississippiensis. The sequence continues at coordinate 56,945,844 of NC_081830.1, read as the reverse complement.
GCACCTGCCCCAGTGCCAGCACAGGACCAAATAGACTCACCCCAGACTCCAGGCAAAGAAAACATTCATGAAGGAGACCTTGGATTAGGAGGATATGAACTCCAGCTTGAATACACTCCAGGTCAATCCCAGCTGACTTCTTTGGCATGAATAGTATAAATGTAATCACAAGAAATGCAAGGAAAACAGAGGAGTACAAGCCAAATATATTAGGCAAGAGAGAGAATAGAAAATGTATTAAAAAGGGATAAATTGAAGAAAATCAAAAAACTTTGTCAATTGTATCCCATGTTGCCTGAAGGAAGGCGAGTTTATCATCATCTATCCATATTATACAGCTACATTTTTTTTTTTTTTTTAATAAAGCAGCAATTTTCATTAACGAAACTGTGGGCACTGTCCGTCTCTTACAGGGGCATTACTGGTACACTTACTGTCTCACATGACACTTATTTGTACCATTCACCTCTCAAACATACATATACAGACTTTACAATATAATTATTTTTCTTACTTAATTCAGTAGGTAGGAAGAGCTATTTCCTGTTTAGATCATCATAGACTATTTTATATTTGCTCTATCTTGAGGCAGGTGATGAGTGGTGGGTTTGTTTGGAGGAGGGGTTGTTATGGGGGGGGGGTGCTTTCATTTTTTAAACTAAAAATGAAAAACTTTCAGCAGCCCCCCAATGAAGTATTAAACAAGAGTATGGACAGATGGTCATGTACTCCAGTGTAATGTACATCAGATTTGTAAATAGTGTAAATAGATGCACTGCTATCCCAGGGTAGTTGGCACTATTACAGAACTTCACCGCCACATAAAGAGGAGTGGGAAATAGCCCGTGTACATTTAACAAATGGCTACCCCAGGATGGGTAGAGAGAAACAAATCCTGAAACTGGTATAATTCACCTCAGTTGCATTTTACTCCGAATTCTCTCAAGACGTAAATCTCCAGATTAGATTAAATTTACCCCAGGTTAGAGGCTTATATTGTCTATCAACTGTTTGTTTCTCCTCTGGGTAATGTAGATTACACCTCTAAGTATTTTGTATGTCCACACCCAGAGATCCCTAAAATGGATGTGCTCGAACATAACTCACTGCAGTACTTGCCACCTAGGTGAAACCATGGGTTTAGATGTCTCAGTTCCCCATGCACTGTGTGTAGAGAGTCAGAGTATCTCTCTCAGTCTTGTTGCCAAGACAATAAGCCCAACCGCTGTACTCCTTTTCTAGGTAAATCAGCCCCAAAAACTAGGTAGTGAGGACACCCTGAAAGGGCCCAAGCCACTAAAAATCTTGAGCACAGTAGTAGGAACACACAAAGGCATCTTGCCCACATCATTTTTGAGGAAGATGTTATGGAGCAGGAACAGGAGCGGGCATGGATGGTTAGTGTTTACTACTTTGGCAATAAAGCAGAGTTTTCAAGGCTTGTGTAGACATAACCTTAAGCACCCCAGCATGCTAAAGGGAAATGCTAAGTAGAAGTGTGAGTCAAACTCCACCCCTCTAGCACTTGGGTACCTTGCCATGTGCTGCATAAAGATGACTTCAAGAAGGTGATCTGCTTTCACACCTGTGAACCTTCTGCTGAAGTAAGATGTCTCTACCAGAACTCTCATCAACAGGACCATCCGCCCTAACCCAGTAGGTAGGGCACTCACTGGGATGCAGGAGACCCAACTTCAGTTCTCTCCATTACTTGAAAGGGATCTGAAGATGCATCTCCCACCTCCCAAATGTACCCTCTAAGTACCATAAGGGTGTTCTGATCTGATCACCTCTCTGCTTCTTCTGTTGAAACAGTTTAATTTGGAAATGAACAAAATAATTATTCACTGGGCCCGAGAGAAAGAGAGATAATGCACAGCAATGATCATGACTCTGTGGTCTGAGGGCTAGGCCACTCATCAGGAGAAAGGATGAGAGCTCCAGTCTCTGTTCTAATGACTATTTACTATAATGTCAAAGCATTTGTTGGAGCATCTAAACTCTTCCTCTTCTTTATTTATTTTTTTTTTTTTGGAACTAGTGTTTAATCCTTACAGTACTTGGCATTTTCCAGATGGCCAATCCAGTGGATGCCTCAGCAAAAGCATGCTTCAAAGGCTATGCTGCAAAAGGTGTGAAGACACCAGACAGACATCAATGTAGCTAGACTGAGCGGCTCATAAGATCAGAGACGGAACCCTTTTTTATTATTACTACTGTGAAGAACAATCGACGCAGTAAACATGCTCAGTTATTTCTATTCAACAACAGATTTTCCATTGGAGATTGAGAGTATGTTTTTTATACAACTCGCATGCTGGAAAAAAATTAACATTTTTTTCATTATGTAACAGTGTTTCAAGTATGCTTTGATTTTGGGAGCAGTATGTTTGTGTGCTTTGTTCTGGGAATGGGTTCTCCTGAACAGCTATTACTAGAAAAGAGTTTACATTTTAACAAGGACAATTTTTTGTTCAAAGTCAGGTGTGGTCTTCTACACATTTATATTATGTGTGCACATGTTGAGAGAGAGAGAGAGAGAGAGATTGATTTAGGTGTGGAAATACCAGCTGTTTCTGCACAAATGCAGCATCTGAACAAACAGATGGTCAGTCACGCACATAACTGCATGTGATATACCAGGGTCAGGCATCTGCACATATAAATTTGATACAGCACACAGGGTCATACCTCTAACAATAAAGTCTGGCTCTGTATCTTGTCTCAATTCAACTCAGATGCAGCATACATTTCTTATCCCATTTCATGAAACCACCCCTACCACACCAGTGGGGTGACCTTATTATAAACTCACTTAACAGAGAGAGACGTTTGTAATTGATAAAAATAAAAATGGAATCACCCCCACCAAGGCATGAATGATCATAAAGCTAAATGGCTTTCGATTCTATCACAGATGGAAGATGAAACCTGAACTTAAACATAATCAAGTTTAAGTCAGTCATTCTTTTCCAGGCTAATTACTTGTGGCATGGATTTAATACTTAACCAAGCTGTTTTAAGCATAAACTTTAAAACACTGCAGTTCTGGGAACACTCACTGATCAAAGGCTTAGAAAGACATTTTATTTTCCCCAAAATACTAAATTGGGGGGCCTTCAAAATATATTAACCTTGATGGGGGATAAATGAGGGAGGATTGTTTTGGGTTTTTTTATCCCTCTCATGAAAGATAGTAAAGTCCTGAGGAAAAGCTGCAGATTTGCACCTCCCTTCATTGCCATGCCTTGCTACACAAGATGGTGGAAGGTTTACACTGGGCTCCCTGAAAGGAAACAGGGGGAACAAGCAAAGTACAACATTATGGCCCAATTTGTACATGGGGCAGGAGGAGGTGATGAGCACCTGACAGCCCAAGAAGGGGAGGGCAATACAGCAGTGCACAGGCAATCCAGGAAGTTTTGGAGAGTGTTGGGGACAACTTCCTGGTGCAAGTGCTGGAGAAGCCAACTAGGGGCCAGGCTCTTCTTCACCTGCTGCTCACAAACAGGGAAAATGTAAGGACCCTGGACTTCACAAAAGCAGACTAAGACTCGCTAAGTGGCCTCATGGGCAGAATCCCCTGGGAAGACAGTCTGAGGGGGAGAGGAATCCAGGAGAACTTTAAAGAAGCCTCCCTGAGAGTGTAGGAAGAAACCATCCTGATGTGCAAGACTAAAAACTATGGCAGAAACCCAGCTTGGCTTAGCAGGGAACTCTTCAGTAAACTAAATCACAAAAAGGAAACTTATAAGAAGTGGAAACTTGGACAAATATCTAGGGAAGAATACAAGAGCAATGCTTGGGCAGGCAGGGATGAAGTCAGGAAGGCCAAAGCCCAATTGGAGTTGCAGCAAAGAAGGGATGTGAAGGGAAACAAGAACAGTTTCTACAAGTATGCTTGTACCAAGAGGAGAATCAGGGAAAGTGTGGGTCCATTACTGAATGAAGGAGGCAACCTTGTTGCAGAAAAAGCTGAAATACCCTATCTTCTTCACCTCAATTTTCACAGGTAAGGTCAGCTCCCAGACTACTGCACTGGGCAGCACAGTTTGGAGAGGAGGTGAGCAGCCCCTAGTGGTGAAAGAACAGGTTAGGGACTACTTAGAAAAGCTGGATGTATGCAAGTCTATGGGGCTGGATGGGATGCACCCAAGGGCAATAAGGGAGTTGGCCAATGTGGTTGCAGAGCCATTGGCCATCATCTTCGAAAATTCATGGCAATCAGGAGAGGTCCCAGATGATTGGAAAAGGGCAGACATAGTGCCCATATTTAAGAGAGGAAAAAAGGAGGAGCCAGGGAACTGTAGAGGAGTCAGCCTCACTTCAGTCCCTGGAAAAGTCATGGAGCAGATCCTCAACGAATCCATTTCTAAGCACTTGGAGGAGAAGAAGGTGATTAGGAACAGTCCACATGGATTCACCAGGGGCGAGTCATGCCTGACCAACCTGATTGTGCTCTATGACAAGATGACTGGCTCTGGGGATGTGGGGAGACCAGTGGATGTGGTATACCTTGATTTTTAGTAAGGCTTTTAATACAGTCTCCCACAACATTCTCACAGGCAAGCTAAGGAAGCATGGGCTGGATTAATAGACTGTAAGGTGGATAGAAAACTGGCTGCAGCATCCAGCTCAGAGTGTAGTAATCAATGGCTTGATGTCTACTTGGCAGCTGGTATCAAGTAGAGTGCTGCATGGGTCAGTCTTGGGGCAGGTTTTGTTCAATGTCTTCATCAGCGACCTGGAAAATGGCATAGAGTGGACCCTCAAGTTCACAGATGACACCAAGCTGGGGGGAGTAATAGATATGCTGGAGGGTAGGGCTAGGATTCAGAGGGTCCTAGACAAATTGGAGGATTGAACCAAAAGGAATCTCATGAGATTCAATAAGAACAAGTGCAAAGTCCTGAACTTAGGATGGAACAATCCCATGAACTGGTACAGGTTTGGGGCTGACTGGCTGGGCAGCAGCTCTGCAGAAAAGGGCCTGGGGGTTACAGTGGACAATAAGCTGAATATAAGCCAGCAGTGTGCCCTTGTTGCCAAGAAGGCTAACAGCATACTGGGCTGCATTGGTAGGTGTGTTGCCAGTAAGTTAAGGGAAGTGATTATTCCCCTCTATACAGCACTGGTGAGGCCACATCTGGAGTACTATGTTCAGTTTTGGGCCCTGCACTACAGAAAGGATGTGGACAAATTTGAGAGAGTCCAACAGAGAGCAACAAAATGGTGAGGTGGCTGGAGGACATGACTTCTAAGGAAAGACTGAATGAACTGGGCTTATTTTCCTCTTCTCTAGGCTAAATGAGAGGGGACTTAATATCAATCTTCAACTACCTAAAGGGAGGTTTAAAAGGATAGAGCTAAACTGTTCTCAGTGGTGGCAGATGACAGAACAAGGAGCAACGGTCTCAAGTTGCAGCAAGGGAAGTTTAGGTTAGATATTAGGAAGAATTGTCTCACTAGGAGAGTAGTAAAACACTGGAACAGGTTACCCAGAGAGGTGGTGGAAGCTACATCCTTGGAGGTTTTCAAAACCGGGCTAGACAAAGCTTTGGCTGGGATGATCTAGTTGGGGCTGGTCCCACTTTGGGCAGGGGTTTGGACTAGACCACCTGAGGTCCCTTCCAACCCTAACTTTCTGTGATTCTAAGAGATAAGCAGTTACAGCAGGGAGCTGAACTTCTGGCAATATCTTTAGGATGGAATTAGAGTAGTAGTGAGCATTGAGGGACACTGAATTCAGACTTTAACATAAACCGGATCATTGTCAGCAGGCTTCTTGCATTCCTCCAACCCAGTTAGTCATGGTGATGGTTACCTCATGGTGCAAATAAATAAAACCTGGCATTATTATTAGAATGCTACAGTGTTTTTCTTCAGCTCAAAAACTGGAAATTATGTATACTCTTTACCAAATGTTCTGTTCTCAGATACAAATACTACTCTATTTGAAACACCTGCTGCAGCACACTGCATTTATTCAATTTAGCTATTGCACCCACATGTAAGTTGCATGTATTCCTGAAATGGGATCGATAAACTGCAGGGTCTGGACGTGGCAGTGCTCTGTTTATCCACAGAGAGGTACAGTACTAAAAACTCCCCCTCCCTGGCCTGCTAATCTGCCTTAAGACTTACTGGCTATGTACAAACATTCAAAAAGCCTGAACCTGAATCGATTCAATCTTTGCAGGTTACTCTACCTCACGTAGATTGAACCGATTTGCAAGTGAATAGACATTCACTTTTGAATCCAGAAGTACAGGCACATGCCTGCAGTGGCTAAGGTTAGACATCAGGGGGCGCTAGAGCAAGTCCTCAGCTGCAGGTGGCGGTGTGGCCAGGCCCGGCCAGGCTGAGTGTGATTGGGAAAGGGTTTAACCCCAACCCTGGCCTGCAGGGACCTCAGCCTGGGTGTGCCTGGGAGATAGGGGGAAGCAGCCTCTGCCAGGCATTTTCTACCCCCACCCTCACCACCAGCCCAGGCAGCAGCATGAAGCAGGGAGAGGGCTGGCATCTGGCCACACCCCTGTCCCTGCTCCGCCTAGGGAGCAGGGGGGCAGGACCAGCCCTGCTCCACTGGACCAGACCAGCACAGTCCAGCACAGCCCAGCCTAGCCGATGGCTGCAGAGTATGCTTGGATGCTGGGGGACTCTAGTTTAAACTTAAGCCAGGAAGGGGTCTGGGATAAAATTTCTATAAACCAATTTGACCTCAATCAGTTATGTCTGATACTACATTTAACCAGGTTTCTCTCAAACTGGTTTCAGCCATTTTGAAACTGGTTTATCTGCACTGAACTTCTATTCTGTTACAGATTTAAACTTGTTTCTGATTACTTAAACCAGTTTATGTGTAACTTCTGCCCCTAGCCACTGTTTAAAGACATCTACCTCTGGGGTGGGAGCATGCAGCCTTTGTGCTCATTCAGTTCTTCATCTTCAGCACATACCCTCTGGGATTATACCAAAAGTACCGAACTACCATTAAGTGATTTTAGTCTTACTAATTGGTCTACCAGTGAACCAGAAACTTGTGGTCATGAAAGACTTTACAGCTGACTTGTAATCCACTGTGCTACTCAGCCATCCGCTTCCTAATTTCAACGTGTCCCTTGCATGACATTTCAGGAAATCCTTCTGGAGAATTCACTTAAGGCAGCAACAGAACAGCAAGGCATTTTTGTATACAGTCATAAATTACTAGTGTCTGGTGATTCAACATGAACATTTAAAAAGTACCTGATGCAAGAGAGGCATCAAATGCTAATATTCAGTTCATACTCCAAAGGTTTAAGCTACTTAATTTCACAGTGTTTGACTGAATATGCAATTTGCTCCCATGAAAAATGTGGAGCTAGTCTTCCCATTTAACTTAATCTAATAAAACATTGCTTGGAAAATGAGACATAAAACATGTTGTCAAAATGGAGTCACCATACACTCAGTGTTAAGGTCAGTACACTAGAAGTGTGGTCCAGAATTCTGTTGTCACTCAGTCTTTTCCCAATTGCTAGTAGCAATCAGTACAAACTGCAAAAGGGGTTGGAGATACCAACAGCAGTACCACAGCGTTGCCATCCCTCAGCATCTGACACCATTTGGTGTGCAGCTGCTCCTCTACCACTGTGTACAGCACCAGAGCGCACTGGCCCCACAATGGCCCCATGCAGGGGAGGGACAGGGGTGAGGCAGGGGATCAGCCCTCCAAATAATATTTTCCCCCACTGCTTATGACATGAAGCAGAAATGGATCCTGCATGTAGAGTGGAGCCAATTCAAAAAGAAACTGCACCAAATATGTCTGTACAGATAGATTGATCAATTGATTAGTTAATCTCTCTCAGATTACTATGGTAACATTCACTGCACAACATCTGTTAACCTAGCTGTAAGTAGAAGCTTTAGGAACAAATACTAACATTGTCAGACTCAAACTTTCCCATAATAACCACTTTAAAACTCAGTCCAGCAGAGCACTTACCCCTGGGTGTATCTTTGAGCAGATGAGGAGTCCTGTTGAACCCAAGAGTGATAAACACCCACTGCAGTTAAGTGTGTATTTAAAGTGTTTTGTTGGGCACAGGCCTTCACACATTCATCTTCTTTTTGAAAGTTAACCTGACATTAGTATTGGCCATCAGGTATCACTGAGTCTCTAGTGACAGGTATTCTGGGCCTACGAGCATCAGGGGTATACAAGCCAGGCACTTTCCATACAGTCAAGTCAGATGGACAGATGCATTTTTATATGCACTCTCTTAATATTTTTATCCTCAAGTATTCATAAGTGTGGGAAATGTTTAAGATGAAGAAAGTTAGCAGTGCACGTTGAGAACTGAATATTCACAGAAACCACTGCATCCTGTATCAGCACTTTAATCAGAAACTGAAAATGCTTTTTTCCAAAAAGAAAGTCTTAGCCTCTCCCACCCACCCCCACCCCCCTCCCACTCCCAAAAAAGCTTTGGCTATTTTCCATTTTACTAACAGAAACTCTCAGCATCTGACAGTGAACTACTTCAGAGTGTTTTAACTTACCACCACAAGCAAGCTCATTCCTAACAGCATAATCCCAGCAGACATGAATTCCAGCTAGTCAGCTGTGAAAGGCTTGTCAACATTTTTATTTCAGGAAAAAAATGGTTTTCAGAACTTGAGAATTCTCTGGTTGATCCTAGCTTCCAGAGTGAGAGTTGAATGAACCCATTGCTTTGGTCCCAAAAGGGACCTTTTCCCAACCAGTGAGGTATACTCACCAGCCCACATTGATTTTTGAGAGCGCTTTCACTTTTTTTTTTTTACCCTTCAAGAAGTTAGGCAAAGTACCTTGATAGGTTTTGTTTGTTTTTTCCCCGTTTGTTCATGCATGTAAACATTTATAAACATAAAAAAAAATGAAATTTGAATGCCACTAATGTATAACATGAAAGCAAACTAAATCTTTGCCCGCCTCTTCCCTCCTCCCCTTCCTTTTCAACAGATTGAAAGGATAGGAGAGCCTGGTTTAATAATGAATGTCAGAAGAGCAAGTAGTCCCTCAACAGTATAGCTGAACAGTTCGTGCCTACAGGCTCAATCAGCCATCCCAGCACAGGCTGATAAGCATGGTGTAAAAAAAAGATTTTTCATGAGAGTAAGCAGAAGCAATGCCTTAAGCACTGTAGCACCAGCCTTAACACCACAGTTCCTTGCTACAAGAAAATCTCTGCCTCACAGTAAACACCACATAGCCTGACCAGAAGGTCTGCAGGAAGCCAGGGCCATTTTTACAGATCCCTGCAATCCCACTTTGCTCTGGCCGACATGCCTCCTTTGAAGTTGCACCACTAGAAATACAGTCCCCCTTTCAGGTGCCATTAAAAAAAAGCATAGTCTAAGGCACTGTGACAGGGCCTCCAGTCAGCCAAGGCCATGAATGCAAACTCGCCTTGAGGCGAGCTACCCAATTAAAAGGACAACCGAGTCTCAGGAATAAAAAACAGAGACCAACTTTAATAACTAGGGAAAAGCACTACCACATAACTGGGAAAGACAGAACATAAAATAAAAGGTTTAACATGCACTAACACCTAACATTTCACTCTCAGACCTGGCTAGCACTTACTTCTCAGTCTGTGGCTGGTCCCAGGGGTAGGCAGGAATCGTCACCATCTGCAGCAGAACTCCCACTCATCCCCAGAGGTCTCAGCTTCTCTGCTGCCTCTGCCCCACCACTCCAGCCTTTCCAGCTGCACTTCCCAAGTGGCAGGCTCCCTGTCTCCACTCTGGGGCTTACACCAGCAGGTTTCAGGGGACTCCAGCAGGCACTCTCATGCACCTGCACTCTCCACCTCCACTTATATCCTCTCCCCCAGTTTCTAGGAAGACCTCCCCCCAGAAAGTTCCAGGAAAGTGGCCCTTCCAGGGGGGAATGCAGCTAGGCAGGCCAGCCCCACTGCAATCCAGCCGTTAGCTCTTTCCACACTAGGACAAAAACCAAAAGAATGCCTTCAACATAGGACTTTCAATATTTGCCTATCTAGCCATACATCAAGAATGTTGATCAGGTATAAGATGAGATGGGCAGGAAGGGCACAAATAATCGGCCAAACTTGAGCAAGACAAAACTAATGTCTCTTCTTGAAGACTCTACAAACACCAGTGCTCCAGTTTCTCTTCCCTGAAGTTCCTTCCCTGCAAGGCTCCTAGGCTCAGCCCTTCTGCTTTGCATTTATTTTAAAAGGAAAAGCTAATTTAATTTCCATTATCACATGCACCAGTCCTTTGGCTGGCAAGGAGGCATCACAGCTAGAGATGCAAAACATGCAACTGCTGAACTGCAGACAAACAGCCCTGAAATGTCCTAATCTTAAACATCTTACACTCAACTAAGCATGCTTAAGATCCCTTGGCATCTGGCTGCAGAGAGGAACTGCACATCTCTCCTCCAGCTTCTGCTCCCACTCCTGGGGAGTGTGTACAGCCTGTGATGAGCCAGCCCTCACTGCCCCAGATAGGGAGCAATGCTGCTCTCTGGAGCAAACAGCACAGCCCAGCCCAGGGCTGAAAAGCAAGCTGGGATGCTGGGGGACTGTAATTTAACTTGAACCAGGAAAGTGTTTGGGACAGGAGTTTCATAAACCAGCTTGATGTAAATCAGTTAAACCTAGTTGAATGTAGTATCAGACTTAAACCCGTTTCAAGATGGCTGAAATGGTATATGTGCACTGAACTGCTGTTCTGTTACAGATTTAAACCACCTTTTGATCACTTAAACCAGTTTATATGCAACTTCTGTCCTTAGCCCAGGTGTGTCATGGGGAGCAAGCCATGGAACAAACTTTCAAAGGAAAATCAGGCAAAATCATCTTTTGGGAAAGCTGAAAACCCTTCCCCTTTGAAAAAGGCCTTTCATCCAAATAAAAGCATTACAGCACTGACTGCAAAGACCCTTCCACAAAAACAACTTGTTAATAAGATCTAATGGGTCAGAAGCAACCACTGGCCCAATCAGATTTTGCTCCCAACAGGGAGACATGCCAGACTACAAAAATCCATCAGATGCTTCACTGTTGCTAGCAATTTGGGACAGGACATACTTGCACACCACAGTGATGGGCAGCAGTGTAAATCCCATGATGCATACACAGCAGGGAACCTCCCCATGACCTTGAGAGTTCAAAATTCCACTTGACATTGGCCCTTGGAAAGCTGCATTTAGTGGAGAAGTTTATACTCTGTAACCTGTTGGTCCTGCTCTTCTCACTGCCTTGTACCAGTCCAAAAACTGCTGCTGTTGGGCATTTGAGAGCTGAGGAGAATTCCTCTTCCTACCCTGGGTCATTTGCAGTAGAAGAACAACATCAGGCAAATAGGCAAGTCCACATGCTGAGCCATCAGGGATGTGCAAAAACATACACTGTACTTAATAATGCATTTATTGAAGGGGCCATGCAATCAGTTTCTAAAAGAAGGCTTAGGGCCTGATTTTCAGTTACTGGTGCTTAGCTCTTGAAGAGCACACACCAACTGCTGAAACTTCCTTAGCCTGACGAGGGGTTTTTGAACCCGAAAGCTTGCTTAATAACTATTCTCCAACTATTTGGGTTGGTCTAATAAAAGAGATCAAATTCACCCAAGGAACCTTGTCTGCCTAGCTCTTCTGAAAGAAGTAGTGGCTTGGCAGACCTGTAAATCAGACTCTTAAGGATAAGTACAGACATTCAAAAAGCCTGAGGCTGAATCAATTCACTCTTTGCAGGTTAGTCTAAGTCACAGAGATTAGACTGAGAAGCAAATGAACAGACATTCACTTTTGATTCAGGTAGTGCAGCCACATGCCTGCAGTGACTCCCAGCCACTGCCAAAGGGAAGGGACTGATGCTCCAAGAGTTTTCCCTGCTCCCTCCTTGAGCAAAGGGGTCATGGCCAGACCCCAGACCCCTGGGGGGTGGCATTTTGGGAGGCTTAAGCCACCTAGGGATGGTCAGCCCACCTGTGCTTCCCTGCCTGCCTGCTTGAATGTTTACACCTGGGAAGGGGAAGAGTGGACCCAAATTGAAAATGGGGAGGAAAACTATAGGTGGCAAATTTCAGACACCAGGTCAACCCCACTGATTCTTATGGCAAACTCCTCGGTCTGTCTGCCTACCCCATTAACCCCATTCATTCCTATGGGAAGGAGACCCAGTATCTCTTCATGCTGCATGCAAGCAGGAGGTCCAGCTATACATTGGATAGGTGGAAGGGAAAAATCGGCCAGACTGCCCCTACGTGAGGGTCAATCTACCTCCTTGCTGCAGTCCCACACCGAGTGCAAGGCACAAGAGACAGATGCGTTGCCTGCTCCCCCTCCCCCACCATCCTGCCAGGGACTGCCCACCCCAGGCAGACCCCAGTTGGGGTCAGGGACTGGGTTTAAAACCTCCTTCTCCAGCTCAGTGCACTGGCCCCAGGCTGGGATGTGGCCCTGTCCCCTGCTCTCTGCTTGAGCCCCTACCCCCAGATCCCAGCCAGGGTATACGTGGAGGGGGCAGTCCCTCTCAGTCTGTTGCCCCCCACCACCACCATGCTCCCATGGGATGCTCCATCCACCCCACCATCTCAGCGCTCACAAGCCACACCTAGTACCACAAGGTATGTAAAAAAACCCAAACATATAATGCTGTGTCAATGGCCGAATCGTCGAACCTCTCCAAATTGATTTGGAGGCTTCTGATTCAATTAAGAGAGATTAATGTGCATCCTGATTATATTCAGATTCAGAGATTTGGCTGCCAAATCTCCTCCAAATCGAATTGGCAACTGAAGCTTTGCACAGCCTTAATTTAAACCCCTCCCTGGCCCTGAATCTCAGTTAGGGTTTGCCGGGGGGGGGGGGGGAAGGCATCCCTCACAGTCTTTGCCCCCCCACACCCCATGTCCCACCGCAGGTCCCAACCTCTACCTCTTCCACTACAGTGATGAGTGGGGAATATCCTGGCAGGGGCTGCAATACCCCTGCCAAGCAAACCCTGGCTGGGGTCCCATGCCAGTGGGAAAGGCGGTTTAAACCCCCTTCCCTCCTCTCTGCCTGAGCCTGCCAGCCCAAGCCCCCACCCCCTCCACTCCAGCAGGGAAAAGTCGGGCAGGGGCTGTCCCCCTGCACACCCGGCTCTCTTGTCAGCCAGCTCTCACTGCTCTAGCTAGGGAGCAGCGGGGCAGGGCCAACCCTGCTCCCTGGACCAGACAGCACAGCCCATCCCAGGCCTGCAAAGCATCCTGGGATGCTGAGGGACTCTGATTTAATTTGAACCAGGAAAGGGTCTGGGACAGAAGTTTCATAAATCAGTTTGACCTAAATCACTTCAGTCTGATACTACATTCAACCAGGTTTATCTTAAACCAGATTCAGCCATTCTGAAACTGGTTTATGTGCGCTGAATTTCTGTTCTGTTACAAGTTTAAACCAGTTTTTGATCACTTAAACCAGCTTATGTGTAATTTATGCCCCTAGCCTTAAAAGGTTAGTAAGTGATCAGTGCTATTTGTGCATTGCAACAGTCAATTCTCACCCTGACCTAGTTTCCTAGGCTAAGTACAGACAGTCAAAATGCCTGAGGCTGAATCAATTCAATTTGGGCAGCTTTCTCCAAGCTGTGTAGGTTGAACTGATTATGAACTGAACTGACATTCAGTTTTCAATTGGGAAAGGCAGGGGAGGCCTGTACCAACACAAACCAGTAGACGGCTGGCAGTAGAGTGCATCTCCCAGCCTGCTGGCCATTGTCAGCCCAGCCAAGTGTCCCCAAGCCCCTGCCGCCCCCTCACAGAGGGTTAAGGATCCCCCCCGTCTGGATTCTAGCCCACCTTGGGGGAATCTCCCCTTCAAGAGTTTTCCCAGAGCCTGGGTTCCCCAGCCCAAGCAGTCCTAGGAAGCTGAAGGGAATTCCCCTCCACCTTCCCAGCTGCCGATTGCTTCAGCCCCTGCCACAGGAGTGAGAGAGAAGTCCTCCGGGCTGGGTGGCTGCCCGTGCAGCCCAGTATGGGGGCACCAATGAGGCCCTGCCTTGGGGGGCTTCCCTCCACCCCAGTCCAGGGTCCCCCACCCAGGGCAGCCCAGGGAGCTGAGGGGAATTCTTCTCCTCCCCAACCTCAACTCCTTGCATTATGCTGGAGTCTCAGGGATAGCCCAGGGAGCAGAGGGAAATTCCTCTGCTCTCCTGCATTAGTTTTGCCTCAGACTCACAGCACCTAAGCCAAAACTAGCTGGAGAGGAGGAGGAGAATTTCCCTCTGCTCTCTGAAGCTGCCTGAGACTTGCAGGGACTGAGGCAAGCAGCTCTGCCCTTCCAGAGGGGAAAATTTCCCCTCAGCTCCCTGGTCTGGTGCCACCTTAGTCGGGGGGGCGGGGGGCATGTGCCCCCCCCCAGCAAACAGAGACCGGGGGGATTCCCCCACAGCCAATCTCACCAACCAGGAAGCAGCTGCAGTGCTCCCAGAAGTGGCCGCAGTGCTCACTCTCCCACTCCCTGGCCAGCGCTCGCAGGGGCAGCACTGGTGCTCCCACCTGCCCATCACTTAAGTGGGGAGCATGGCCTGTCAGGGGGTGCACCAGCACTCTCATGGGGTGCACGTGCACCCCCTACATGTCGCCACTGGTTTTAAACCAGTTTCCGATCACTTAAACAGGTTTGTGTGCAACTTCTGTCCCTAACCCTGCAGTGATAGTCTGGCTTGCCCTCTGGGCAGAAATATAGAGTACATGGGAATTCCAGAAGAGAAATGGAAGTAGTTTCAGTGAAAGGGTGTTCAGCCCTCTTTTTGGATAATGCCAAGTCATCTCTGCCAGAAATGATTTGTTCCTAGTCTGATGATAGAAGTTATAGATTTCTAGGGTCAGAAGGGATCTTGTAGATTGAATCCAACCCCCTGCTCTAGGCAGGAAAGAGCACTGGGGTGCTTGTCTAATCTCTTCTTGAACATCTCCAAGGGAGGGGAAAGCACCACCTCCCTTGGAAGCCCATTCCATATTTTGCAACCCTCACCATAAAAAATTTCTTCCTGATGTCCAGTCTAAATCTGCTCTCCTTCAGTTTGTGGCCATTATTTCTAGTAACCCTGAGGGGCACCCTGGTAAACACAGCACCCCTTATTCCCCACTGACTGCCCCTGATGAGTTTGTAGACAACCACAAGATCACCTCTCAGCCTTCTCTTGTGGAGGCTGAAGAGATTCAGGTCCCTCAGTCTGTCTTCATAGGATCTTACCTGCAGGCCCTCAACCAAATGAGTAGACCTCCTCTGAACCCTCTCAAAGTTATCCACATCCCTCTTGAAGTGCAGCACCCAAAACTGGATGCAGTACTCCAGCTGCAGCCTCACCAATGCTGCATAGAGGGGAAGTATCACCTCCCTAGACCTGCTCATGATGCACCTACTAATGCAGGAAAGAGTGAGGTTAGCCTTACTTATTACCTTGTCACATTGGCAACTCATGTTCATTTTTGCATCGACTATGGCTCCAAGATCCCTTTCCACTGCTGTGGTACTCAGAATGGTACTTCCCAGTCTTCAGGTGTATTGGAGATTCTGTCTCCCCAGGTACAGCACCTTGCACTTATCCTTGTCAAATTGCATCATCACTGCCCACCATAATGTAGAGATGCTTCCTAACATAGGGGACTGAGGAAGTTGGAGGCTGGGAGATGGTCTCTGAGTTAGGGAGTAGCTTGTTAGTTGGGGGAAGACAAAGGGTGTATCGAGGTTTCCTTCCGTACTTCACAATATGGGTTTTTGTTTGGTTCTTCTCATTCATGCCTAATTTGCTACACCTAGTGTTCATACACCTTGGAATGGAGCAGAAGCCAGGTATTTTCCAAATAATTTCCCAAGGAACAAAAACTCCTCAAACTTCCATATGAATTAGTCTGAAAAGGAAGTGAGGGAGAATATTGTAGAAAGCTATATTGCCTTCCAGGCTGAGCAGGTAATTTTTCAGCTGGCTGATGACTGCCAGTTTCAGGGACCTGTTTCAATACCCCTGACAGTGAAAAAAAGTGTGTCAGAACAGCACCTTCTGTTACATGCACTAGCCAAACTTCAGTATGACGATGCAGATTAAGTAAATCGGAGTGAAAGAACATGATCATATTGTTAATTTACAGCTTGATTCTCCATAGCTTTCTTCTGCCTTTTCTCTTCTCTTGTGCTTGGTTACATAACAGTAAATTAGGCTCGAAGCTACATAAAGCAGTCTACTTCATCTTCACTAAATCAGCTCTGCTGAGAAAGGATCAGGGAGGTTCCTAGCACTGGTGTCAAATAGACAGGAATTTAAGCTGAAATTTTCAAAATTGGGAACCTAAAGTTTAAGCTTGTAAATTCATACATATGCTCCTTAACCAATGACCCAATTTTCAGAAGGGATGAGCACCCAGCATTTCACACTTAACACCAGACCAAATGGAAACCAATGCACAGAAAGCATCATAATCCCATTGTTCCAACATGATCCTATATATCAAATAAGAGTAGTGTTAATAGACATCCATATTCTGGTTCTGATCAGCCCAAAAACTACTCCTTTCACACAGGGCAACTCACTACCAGCCCAAAAGGACAATCAACCACTTCCATAATTCAAAGAGGTTTGTGCTGATTTCCAGTTCAGGAGTGAGTTTTGTAAGCTGTTACTCCTGCAAGTAGGAGTATATTGCATGGAGGCTGCCCTTAGAGAAAGTGACTAGACTGGGAGGAAGAAGGGAGGTGGAATATATGCTGTATACAAATATGCAAGACAACCCCACTAACCTTCTCATTTGGTTATGACATTCAGCTCTCAGGTACAGTGGAGTAGGCTCTGTGATTTTTCAGGAGAGGTAGGACTGGCGTCAATATTTAGCATGTACTGCCATGCCCCCCCAACCCCAAGGTTCTGTCACATCTGGTTCTGGCACACACCAGAATTTGACCTTTTGCTTATAGTCGTCTTAGTTGTTGGGGATTTTCTCAGAGCTGTAAATATAGAAATATATAATACTAGGCCACAACAATGCAGGGTTATAAGGATGTGATTTGTAGCAAGAACCAAGCAATAACTACAGCTCTCAGACTCTTCTAGGTTTTAAACACTCTGAATTTAATTGTATTGAGAGCTTGGTTTGGGACTGTGTTTGTTTAGACTAAGCTTTCACCATCTGTTCTTCCAAATTCTGAACAGGAAAGGAATATATTCCACTAATCAGTCACAAAACACAGGATAGCCATGAAATTCATGTTAGGATATACTGGGTCCAGAGTGCAGGGAGAAAAAGGGCACATGGAATTTATGAGGGGTTTTTTAGGCATAAATTGGGGATTGAAGCTGTAATCTTTTCTGCCCCATAACAAAAACAGTTCTATAGCCTAGAGAAATTTGATGTTTGAAAGCTTCACTGTTTTAAATAAAGACCAAAATTGAGTGAGACTAAGTAAGCTTATAAAAGACTTTTATTACAATGCTATGCTGACCTGCATCTTTAAGACAATGTGACCTACCTGTGCTTCATTCACATAGCAAGAATTTTCATAACCCTCAGGGGTAAAAATACAATTTAAAAAATTTAAAAAATTAAGAAGTGAATTAAGAACTACTGCCTCAATAACAAAAAACCATTTCCAGTAACATCCCCTTGTTTAGGGAAGAGTGTTAAGGTCCAAGTGTCTGAATACAGGATCTCCCAATTTTTAACCAATTTCTAACAAAGACAATCTCTGAAATTTGGAAAAATCCTAAAACTGCTCTGACTTGGGTTTCTTTGGCCACAAAGTGTGGCTACTCAAGCTGTCATTTAGGTTCAGACCTGCCTTGAGCACAATATGGAAGAGCCTTTCTAACAGAAACCTCTGGGAGGAATTCTGTTGGGAGAATTCTAGCAGGAACTCTTGGCTGTACTGGATGAGTACACATGCAGCCACATCCCTTCAGTGGGTATAGCAGTGGACTAGGGCTGATCTGCTTCTGACCTTTCCCATGCCCTTATGGAAAATGTGTCCATTGACCATTGGGGTATACAGAATGGGAATTCCCTGCATTAGTTTCTTTACAAGAAGAAATGCATCCTTAGCATTGTTGCCACACCTCTTGTACAATGATCTGTGTCTGGTAGAAAAGGACAGTTAATATTTGCAAGTGTTACAATGCCAATATGAAAGCTCTGATTTCAGAGGATAGAATTAAAGCAGCACATGAACCTAACAATCTAACAACAATCCCTTCTTGAGATTGTCCTGCAGATCTACCCCTCCCAGTCCCACCTATATGCTAGCTTCCCAATCCATCAGTTACTACAGGGTCACAGGCCCCTGCTGGATCCCATTCTGTCATATCGCTATCCCATTTTCAAAGAAGCTCTCATTTCTCCAATTACATATTTATTAGTAGCTCTCTAAATTCAGTGCAAACACCTATTCTAAGTCACATAAAGAATCCCTGCTAAATATTATCCCATTACATAAACACTGTTCCCTCATTCAGCAGCTGTTTGATTCAATAGGTGCAGTAATTTAAAACAGATCCTCAGTGCATCAACGAAGCAAAATTCATGATTCTGTGCCCCAGCATTTATCCTTCTTCTAAAAAAGCACATCCTAGCTGGATGATGGGCTGTTCCCAAACTACAGACTTAGAAATTGGCTGCCCTAAGTAATCAGAGATCAATTTTGCCTTTGGTCATCTATTCTAGCCAATTTTCCTTGAGGATTTCCTGAGAATTCTTATAACAAGGTTACCCCATCACCAGGTGACTTTAGCTGAGTCAAATCTGCCTCATCCTGAGCTTTTAGAGCCTGCTGGAATATTCTTTCATTCCTTCAGTATTATTTGTCAAGACATCTCTTCTATTTTGTATTTGATGTTTCTCTCTCTTTGGATGGCTTTTGTCCTTGTTGTTCTAGTATAAACTCAGTCAGAGACCATTAGCAGTAAATCTCTGCAAAAAAAATTGATGGTACATTTCCCTATTGGCTTTTCATTCCAATTCAGAACAAAAGAAGATTTGAAGTGTTAGAATGGAATATGAAATTTCCATTTCATGGGATAAAGTGCTCTAACAAGCTGGTTATGAGGACATCTGCTACTCCCAGACATGCTCCAAAGGTACCTGGGCCTCACAAACATTGCTAAACCTCCCATAACCTCTTGGCTCGGGCAGGCGAGGCTCATGTTTTTAAGTTCCATGCATCCCATGATTAGGGGTCTACCCAACTAGAGGAGGCAGCCGTTCAGGCAGATTGCCGTTTTCAAGGGTTTATGGTAGGGGAATTCCCTACACCTCTGACTGGTAGAGGGTGCCCTGGTGGCCCTATGCCTGCTGCTGATTGGTTGAAAGGGGTGGGGCCACATGACAGGTAGCCCTCTCAGCCAATCAGGAGTAAGGGATGGCAGCCATTTTGCCCACTTGCTTTTCATGCTGGCAGCCCCATGCTGAGCAGCACAGCTATGGAGCCAGCACTATATTTTTAGAAAGTCCCCCTCCCCACCCCCCAGGATTTCATGTAGATCACCTGATTTCACAATTTCTTCAGAATCTGCACAATTCTGATTCTACCCATGATCAAATTCCCAAGGATAGTTAATCATATTGCATTTATCACGCATCTTCAAGGAATTGCCTAAAATGTATTGTTCTGAGCTGGGGGGTAGGAAACAGTGCTAGAGCAATTTTATGGTGATATACCTAGCAAATAAATCCACAAGCTTGTGTCACATGTAATCTCATTGTCATGCTTAATTTATATTATTTATTTCTATCAAATAAGCTCATAATTGTAATTTCAATTTTTCTATTGACAACCCTGACTGGTTTGGAAGGGAGCAGAACTGGGCCTCAGTGAATGAGCAAGCAAACCCATACTGGTTAGGGGAAGGAGAAATACACAACACCACAAATTTATAGGCAAAAACAATTGCTAAACTGGAGCAGAGTCCAAAATTAATATTTTTATGATAAAAGAACAATTTGTGAATAGAAAAAAGAACTTTGTCATGTTAATTTTTAATTACAAATTATATAACCAGCTTCAAGTAGCAGGCCAACTTCTAGTAATAAATTAAGTAACAAATGTTTTCTATAAATTGACACTTGGCAAAGTCATTCTTTTAACCCCTTTTTGAGAAGGAAGACATTTTCAATTAACATCAACCCAATGTGCCCTTCAGAGTCAAAAAGAAATCTAAAGAATAAAATATTTTATTCCCATCTCGTATTACTGAATAAATACTTTCTCTCAAAATAATTATGCAAGAAACTATTTCACACTCAGAAGGGAGAGTGTGCATGAGTCCCTTTTCACATTCCTTAGAGTCCAGGGATTTGACATATCCCTGAGCCCTAGGGATCGCAGTAGGGGCCAGTCCCAATCACCTTATTTTTCTCCAAAGCCAACAGCAAAAAAACCCACCATGCCCTTCCCACAATAAATATCTCTATTATCCCCAAGCTCCCAATAGTCTTCTCTCTGCAAAGTATGTCAGTCCTCTCCCTTCCTTCCTCAGTCTAGCCACTCACCCTCAAGACTCATAGGTCTCCATAGATGACTTCAGGCAAAGGTGATGGCTGCTGCTGCCAGCACAGGTGAAATAGAAAGATTTCATCCTTTTTCTGCCCTTTCCTAGAATGCCACTGGCATATTAGGAAGTGTAGTCAACCCTCAATTTACAAGATGAGACCCCATGCTCTCAGTCCAAAAGTTTAATACCCAACAGGGGAAGACAGAAATTAAGGGGAAGAGGAACAAGTGGCCCTTCTCACAAGTCTCTAGTCAGGAGTGATGTATTACATGGCAACAGAGTGCAGAAGGCATTGTAGCAGCTACTTGCAACCCACTATTACCTTACCACTGAAGAGCTCTGCCTTCCCAGCATACCATGTCATGTGGCCAGATGGAAAAAGCAGACTAATCTTGTTTTTAGAGGAACTGGAGCTGTAACGATTCGTGACCCAGGCTGCACCTAGGTATTTCTATAATGCTCGTCATGATATCTCTCTCTCACACACACACACACCTTTTTTGGGGCTAGCAAGACTTCTGGTTGTTTTCAAAATGTACTCTTAGAATATTAAGGATCTGGCTGGGATTTGGCTTTAATAGGAGTCATATAGAAAAATTTCGCCTGCCTATCCACTTTTCAAGTTCCCTTCTGTATATTTTCTGCCTGGACCAATACACTGACCCTACTGCTAGTGTTGTTCAAGTGTAAATGTGACTTGTAAGCTTATACCAGGACAAAAAAGACACCATTCAGGAACTGACTTACGTAGGTTAAAACGCATATGGAGAGTTTCTGCAGTTATTTGACATCTCTGTCAGGCTTGCAGAGGAACCCAGCTATAGGGGAATGAGCCTGTCCTTAGCTGAACCCAATTAATTAGAGGAATTTTAATGATGAGCTGTTGTTGGGAATCCTCCTTTTCTGCTGAGCCAGGACAGAATATCAGAGCCCCATTTACCATGGGAGTGAGGAAGCATAAGGCACTTCATGTGAAGCATTATTTTATACAGCTGATAGTAATTTTGGTGGGACTATAAAAATAAATTTCAGATACAGGCTCCATCAACACTTGTTATTTTGTTGCCCCATGACAGAATTGCTTGCACTGAAGACAGACTACTGGTAGTGTTTCTACTCTTTCCTTCCTGGCCCCTGACCAGTGAACAGATTTGTAGCAGATCACTTAATTTCCTTTATTGCCTGTTTGGAGAGACAACATACTAGCCTTTTTGAAACCCCTCAGAACAGAAGTGATGGACCGCCCTTTATTTACTCTTACCAACCATTTTAATGAGCTCTTACATATTGTGGCTGCTAGGCACAAAAAAGTTACACTCAAATTAGAGAGTGATCCTACTACTCTATGGTGGGTTTTGCTCCATCATATTACAACTGCAAATAGGCTAAGGAGTGAAGGTTCAGCTAAGTCTTGATTAGATCTATATTACAGTTACTGTTTCTGTTAAACTCAGGGCTACATCGCTGGCCAATAGCTCCTCCCTGGACTGTTCTCTTCTCTCCAGTTCTGCCCCCCTCCCAGCCCCCCTTTCTCAGCTCTCAGAGCCTCACTCTCTCTCCTCAAGCACAGTGAGCCATGCTCTCAACAAAACCACTACAAAACTATAGTATTAACATAAGAGCTAATAGTCACTCAATAAAATTAAACAATGTTATAAAGAAGCAAATCAGAGAGCTGGCTCTGTGGCCTGGCAACTGCTACCAATAGATGTGCCCCACTACCACTGTGTGTTGGCCCTTGTTAAATGAGGTTGTGAGAAACAGCATAACAGTCCTTTCTACTGTTTTAGGCTATGGACAGAAATTAAACATAAAGTGGTATAAGAGATCAGAAGCCCATCTAAACCTATAACAGAACAGAAGTTCATTGCACATAGACCATTTCAAAATGACAGAATACTGTTTAAGAAAGACCTGAATCAATGTAGTATCAGACTTAACTGATTTAGGTTAAACCTGTTTATTGAACTTCTGCCCCAGATTCCCCCCCCCAATTAGGACTCAGTCCCTTGGCATGCCAGGATACTTTGTGGGCCCCCACTAACCCCCCTTGCAGGGCAGGCAGGCTAGTCTCCAAACCCCCCCCCCACCCCCCCAAATCTGCTCCAGATTTGCTGAGCCAACCTGACCCCGAGGCTGTGACAGCTGAGGGAGCAGCAGCCCCTCACACTTGTGCTGGCTGGCTTGTGTGGAGGGAGGGGGACAGGAGAGGGGCCAGACCCAAGTGGCACAGGCATCTGCTCCCCCACTGGTACACCATGCCCAGTGAAAAAACCCCAAGCCTTAGGGATCACAGTAGGTGTGATTCCCAGAGTCCGAGGGTTTCACACATCCCCCAAGCCCTAAGGGTTGCAGCACTCATGTTCCTTAGGGTCCAGGGTTTGACACACACACACCCCCTCCACCTTGAGTGCAGCGGCCACATCCCCTGAGCCCCAGGGATTGCAGCAGCCATGTTCCTTTCCTTAGGGTCTGGGGGTTTGATGCACCTTTGGACCCTGAGGACTGCAGCAGCTGCAATCTCTAGAGCTAACCCCCAGACCCTGGGGATTACAACTTCCATATCCCTAAGGCTCAGGGGGTTTTCCACGGAGTATAGTGCAGTGGCAGGGGAGAAGATACCCCTGAAGCATGGGCCCAGCCTCAGCCCCAACCTAAGCCCCGCCCCACCTTCCTCTGCAGCCAGCCAGCACAGCTTGTAGGGGTGCTGCCTGGCTGCTGGGAGGGGTGCTCAAGTGTCCCCAGTTTGCTGGCCTCAGCCAGTGTAGGCATCCTGCTTCTCCCACCCACAGAATGGCCAATGCCTGTTTTGTTTCCTCCCAATCTAACCTGGGGCACTTAGAGTAAAGCATGAAACTTAGAGCAGTTCTACCTCAGGCTTGTTGAACCTCTGTACCTAGCCTTAGACTAATCTGACAAGGCCCACAGTATTTCAGTCATATCTGAAGCTGTACAAGCAAACAGCCTCTCCAGTACAGCCCTGGCCAGATCTGGGCCTTCAAAAACAACCTCTCATCTACCCTATATTTTGCAAGGATTAGGGCATCAAGTTTACCTATTTTCACTCATCCCCAACTGCAACTCTTTTCAATTGTTCCTCACTTGTTTTCTGGATAGTAAAATAAGTGTAATAAAGGGAAGTAAGGGAAGTCTAGGATTCTGGGGATCACCCTTAGTTTCTTTAAAGATAAAAGATGTGGTGCTACTGCAGATATAGATAAATTCTCTCGTAATTGGACCATACCTGTTAACTTGTTTTTAAGACTGAAATTGTACAGGCCTGAACAGCCCTGTAGTCGGAAGGTATTGCATCTCCCCAAAACCTAAGGGCATCAAAATGACCTTGGCATTTTTGCCTTGAATGCCAGCAGAGAGCTGAAGTCATATAAAAAAAGATGGCCTTAGTCTCCAGCTAGAAGTATGGGTTTCAACCTTTCATAGAACCACACTCTAAGGTTGAATATACCTTTCAGGTCATATAGTTCATCATCCTGCTACTGCAGGATTATTAACTGGATAATTTGTTAGAGTTTGAGTAGGTTTGATTTCAGGCATGCCACACACACTAGCATATTCTACTATTCCCCATAGAGACCATTTCACAGGCATCTATATTTCACTAAAGGCAGTGTTTTAAGAAAGTAAACCTAAATTCTTCCTTTCCTAATTTCAGTTTATTTCTCCTCATTATACCACATTGTTATGCTATATGAATCCCCCTTCTTGGCACTTACACCCTTCAATAAGATATTTGAAGATTTTACATGTCCACACAAGCCAAGATGCACATCATTAAAATGTATTTAAGCCTGATCCAAGGGTCACTATAGTTTTCAGTGCACTTTAGGGCATATCCTTTTATCGGCTTCTGTTTTTAATTAACAAACTACATGGAAGAGGCTGTTCCTTGCACTTCTGACACACTTAAGTGCTAGGCTAAAGCAGTGGATAATGCCTCAGTGCAAGAGAGCGTTAAGTAAGCTTGCATTTACTATAGGATCAAAGCACACAATTGGACAGCTACCCTGATACAGTAAGGTAGATAAGGGCATATATTTAATGCAATGTTGATGCACCCAGGACAAAAACAGTTAGACAGCTTATTGTTTTGTTGCTGACTAACCAGTTTAATATCCATTGTTGCAGAGAGAGAGGCAGAGAGAAAAAACAGTGGACACTTTCACTACTACAGGCAGTCAGGGATGCCCAATTACTACTTATCTAAATGTGTCCTCTAGCATCACACAGGTACAGTGTCGTCTGACACAGCAGTGTCCTCTGGCATCACACAGGTACAGTATTGAGTCAGAAAGAAGAGTGCCACTTACTGAACCATCAGCACTGCTTCCTGCAGCACTCAAGTTATATTGTTAAAGTCACCCATCCCAGCACTGACCAAGCCTGATATTGCTTAGCTTTGTCATAGCTAAAGGGACTACAGCCAAAGGTATTATAGCTGCAAAGAGCTGGTACTTCAGCCATATACCTTCTGCATTTCCTGCCCCTTCCTATCATTTTACATTACTATCCCCAAGGAGAGACACACACAGTCTGAATAAGCATTTCCATTTGTTCAGCAAAGTTACCTGTTTGTTTTTTTCCAGATAATGGTCTGATTATTTCCCAGTGCTAATGACAACTCCTATACCCTGATAGGCTGCCATTTATCATTCCTGTCTGTGCCTTTCCCTCTCATTGAGATAAGCATCCTTTCCCCTTGGCACTGCTGTGAACACAGAATCCTTTGCACTGTCTACACTGCCCCATTGGGATAAGGGGCCCGCAACAGCTTCTACTGTACTGAACAGTCTCTCCCGGGACCTGCTATATTGTCAATTCATTTTGCCAGCCACAATAATGTCTCTTTGTGAACCTCAGAGCCAAATTCATCCCTGGTGCAGCACTACTGCCCGCAGTGGGGTTATGGCCGAACTGGATTTGGACCAGACTCTTTACTCTGAATTACTTTAAAAACTGCTTTACCCCTGCACATAGTCACAGAAAGCTTTTCCAACTTAAAACCATATATTTGTACCTGATATTTCATTACTAATGTAGCCATCCGAGTTAGAGATGCCTATGTGAAACAGATCAATACGTGCTCTCTCCTGTCCCTGCCAGGATTATGATCATCAGATATGTCTTCACCACTTGCCTCTAATGTTTTTGCGCAGGAGGGAAGGGGCTTGGCTAGTATTTTAGCTAATTTGGTATTTTTGCTTATAATAAATGGAGTTTGCAAACTGGATGCTAAATGCTCTCAAATTGAAGTCCACTCAGTGGTTATGATTAGATTAATTGTGACCAACTTCAACTCTTCACTTTACAGCTAGAAATATCTTTTTTCCCCAATCACGTGAAGTAATGACTAATGCCAGGTTTGTCTGGTTGCAGTGGAGACAGAGGAAATGCCTAGGGATTAGACAAGAAAAAACTGCTGGATTCCAGTTTATTTTTCAAGCTTTCTTCCCCATCAAAAAATTAAATATGATGAGAGAAGCCGTATTAATGCTACTACCCATCTCCTTTTCATCTTTTCCTTCAAGAGCACTGCACGTACAGCTAATTTTCCTTTCTGGGGATGTTATCTGCCATTTGTAACTTTTCCCTAACAGGATGGCTTTGTTCATTGCCCCAATACATTCTTCATCATCACCAGGTATCCTGGTTTTCTCCATTTCAAAATCACAAATTCTCTGATCAAAAAACCCCAAATCCACACTTTTTTGCAATTAAAATGAAATGCCCCTATATATATAGGTATCGGTTGAATACAATGTTTTATTGATATATTTACAATTTTAAATCAATTTGGAAGCCTGCCAGTGTCTCAATCATTATAATAAAATAAATTCTAAATATCTATAAATTTTGGTTTTGATTTTCTTTTTTTTTTATCATGGAAAAAATCAAAGTTCCCCCTGCCCCCTTCACTTACCAAGAGGTCAGTCCAACTGCGGCCACTGGCAATGTGTAGGGGGTGCACCTGCACCCCCTGAGATTGGCCGCCACCACCGACACCAGCAGCCACCACTTACCATCCCCTCTCCCCACTGCCGGCGGCATCTGCGGGCAGCTGCCACCCACACCACCCACTACTGCTGCCACCACCTGCAGGCAGTCATTGTGCCCCCCAGCCTCAGAAGGCCCAAGGTGTTCATGACTGCAGCTGTCCTCCCTGCAGCTTTGTGGTGCTGAGCAGCCCCGATTTGCCAGTGCCCCTCACTCCCCCACCTGCGGGCCCCTCCCCCAGCCCTGCCAGTGCCCCTCACTCAAAACCCACAGGTCCCCGGCCCTGTTGGTGTCACTTATGCCTGACCCACAGCCCCCCCCACACCTGCTGGTACCACTCACTGCCAACCTGCTGCACCCCCGTCCCCAGCCCCCCAGTATGGGAGGAAGGGAGTGGGTGTGTGAAGAAGGTGGGAGGGGCACAGGCAATGTGGCAGGTAGGAACGTGCCCCCCAAAATGTATGTGCCCACAGTGGGACACAGGGCTGCTGTGGGGCCAGACCTGGGCAGGAATCACCTCCGTGGCCCAGAGGGCAAGACCTGGCACTGAAGAGAGCAGCGCATTGCCAGGGTGAAGTGTGGCAGTAGCAACAGCAGTGCAGAGTTGTGCCCCCACTACTGCTGGTGCTCCATTCCTTGCCAGGTCCCACCTGCTGGGCCGCAGAAGTGGCTGCTCCAGAGCTGGTCCGGCCCCACTCCAGCCCTGTGCCATGCTGTGGGTGCAGAAAACTGGGGGGCATGTGCCCTCCCACCCCCTGCTGCATTACCTGTGCACCCCTCTCCCCCAACCCGTAGCCTGTACCCCCCCTCCCAACCCAACACGTGACCTGTGTCCCCTCCCCTCCTCCCACCCCCACCATGATTTTCTCCTTTAAAGGAGAAAATCCACATTTTACCTTAGTGAACAGAAAACCTGGATCCCTGATCATCACTAACAAAATACTATACGTACTTGTGGCAGTAGCTGCTGTCCCCACTGAAGAGCCTACATGTCCCATTCTCCTTTCACTTGCACCTTCACCAGGTTTGAACTTCCATGAGTAGCATTTGACAAGAGCTGACCTTTGATTTGAACCCAGTGACAAGAGAATCAAGGCCTGAAGTCTTGATCTGCTAAGCTGCCACGTGCCCTCAGCTCCCACCAAGGTTTTGTTGCAGGACCAAGATCTGGGATCATTCAGCCAGTTCCACTGTCAAAGCATTCTGGAGGAAGTGGCAAAAGACAAATCATCCCCCTCACCTTTAGGGCATATTTGTGCTCAAAGGTTATCACAAGCTACCTCTACAGTGCTAATATCCTCTGCATATCTCACAAATGGAAAACCAAGTACCTATCTTGAAGATAGAACAGTCATTGTGTATCTTATGCACTTAATAGCTGTTACTTCTGTTCAATTACTCTACACTGCAGCTTTCTTGGAAGCTGGCTCTATCAACCTATTATAGGCAATTACTTTAGCTTGCATGCCAAAAGGTTCAGCAACTTAAAAACAGAATCCCCCTATTCTATCCAGTCACTTTTTTATTTCACCATCATCATCTGCAAAGGTCACATCATAGCAATTTTCACTCAAGCCAGAGGGAAGTAAATTGTTCCCTATGAAACTAATCATCAGTTCCAGGCATCCACCAGAGCAAAGTCAATCATTCTAGGGGACTGATATTTCATGGAGTTTAAGATAAAGCTCGCTCATTGCATACAGTAAAATAGTGTTTTTTAGTGTGGAGAGAGAGGAAATATGGAAGTGAGCAGGAAGGCTGTTTGTACTTCCATTACAAACAGTAGAGATCACAACAAATACTCTTGTGTATGGAGTGTATTAAGTTTATTAGATTTAGCTTCATTTGCATTATGGCAATTTCATATGGAATAAAGAAAGTTAACTTTGGAAAAAAATAAAAAAAATTAAGGATATTTTGCCTGTCTTTTCTGCAGATAGAAAATCTGTCAGATGCAGTAACTGCAAGCTATTTACCATTAAAAAATTGTACAGCTCACTGGATAAATTAATGTCTAGTACCATCACTATTCATGGTAGGGGTATATGTCTTCTATGGGGTGGAACCCTCATCTTGGCCTTTATACGATACTAGTCTGTCGCAGGGAGAGACAAAAGGGAGGACCCAAAAGGGCAAGGGGGGAACAGGAGTCCGGGGAAGAACAGGGAGGAAAAAGCAAAAGTAAAAGGAAACACTTACCTGCAGGGAGACCCGCGGCAAAGCTGGAACACCGGGAGGAGCCCGCGCGAATCGTCAGCCACGTCTTCATACAGCTGCAGCCAGCCAGTGACATCGGTGGCCATCACCGGTCAGCAGAAATAAAGTGGGCCGCCAGCAAAGAGGCGGGGGGACGGACGCCGGCAGAAACCCCAGCCGGAGGGGTCTCCATCAAGCTCCGAATGGTGCCGGAAGCGATGTTCCCCAGAAGGGAAGGATCTGGCTCTCACGCTACGAGCCAGAAGCTGCTGGCTGCGGCAAAGACTACACCGCACTAGGAGTGGGAGCTCCTGTGTGAAGACCAGAAGAACAGGACGGAAGAGCCTGGAGGGACCCTGATTCCAACAGCCACCGTGGAAGATGGGGAGGTGCTGGCCCACTACCCAGCACCTGATCTGGTGTGATGGTGGAGGGCCTCAGGGGGCCCGAAGATATAGGAGCCAGAGCGGTGAGGGAGAGGAAGTCCGTGGAAGGCCACAGGATCCCATGACCACGTGGGGAGCCTAGGATAGCCGCATAAAAGTCATGGAGAGCAGGCTGTGTGTGATTGGGCCTTAGGGGCCAGATGTGGGTACAGAGGGGTCCCTCTGGGTGTGTCAGGAATGCTCTTTTCTTTTGGGGTTTTGTTGTGATCTAGTTTGCATTTCCCACTTCTGGAGGGGTTGAGTATCAGGGCACAGGGGGAGGCCCAATTGTGGTGTGAGCCTCAGGATCAGGGTTAAAATCAAGGAAAGGCAGCGGGCACGAAAACCAGGGAAGCACTAGGGGCCCGTCACTTGGAAGTTTGGCCACAAGAACAGCAGTGACCCGCCAGGCTGGGTATAAGGGTGAGGTAGAGGGGAGGTGGAGCCTCACAGAAGACCGCCAGAGAGACAGTGCGCCCTCGAGGGAATCCAAATGGTCCCGCCCCCCACTGTATTAAGATTCAAAGTCATGGCAGGCGAGATAGGGGAGGACCACGTCAGGAGCAAACATCTACCTATGTAACCATTCTTCTACAACAGGGGTGCTTAACCTCAGGCCCTGGGCTAGATCCATGCAGCAGAGCTATTTAATCTGGTCCACAGGGCTCCCCTCAGGTTAAAAAAATTTAGCAGAGGGGAACAGCAACAGTATTAATTGCCACGCCCCTGCTGCCAAGTTTCCAGACCCATGGGGAGCCCTACAGCCTAGATAGCATGGCCCTGCACACTAGATTAGGTGTAGGAACCAATCCAGATACACTGTGTGGTATGGGGCCCAATCCCAGAGTATAAGGCTGGGCTGAAGATGCACAGGGACCCAATCTGGGTGGGAGAGCCTGGGCTAGATCTGGATGCCAGGATCAGTAAAGGCCATGCAGGACCTGATCTATGCATGTGGGGCTGGGAGAGGCAGCACAGGGTCAAATCCTGGTGCACAGAATCTGATCCATCCCTCAAACTGTCCCCATGGGGCCAAATGATTTAGCACTAATGCTCTACACATGATTACTGCTCATGAGACTCTTGAAGTCCAACTGGACTCATTAATAAAAGCTTGGGCTGGGGTCAGGCAATCTCTGCCTTAAATCAATGGATGCCCAAGAAAGCCAACTTGACCATACACGTGGAGAGGAATGTTACTAATGCTACAGCTGGAACTACAAATCCCATTAGCCTATGTGCAGTTGCTTGGGACCTGTCAGCTGGTGAAAAGTATCACGGACAGAGCTGTTCTCATAAGATTGCTGCTATTTTGGTTCCAAATTAAGATCCAAACCACCAGTGTACAGCCAAAAGTTCAAATCCTATACTTGAATTTGGCATCCTGCAGATCTGAATCAAGACAGTACCATCTTAGTCCACACAAGACGACAGCACTGTGGCTTGGAAGCCAGACTTATCCAACTGAAAGTCAACATTGTCACTATACCAGTATCCAGTGTGTAATGCATTCAGGTGCTATGACATTTCAATTTTTTGTTTAAATAAACTTTAAAAAGAAATAAATCTATGCCAGAAAATGGTCAAACCCCTCAAAGCCAACTCAGTGGGTAGGCTTCTGGGTCTTTTCTGCATGTTCACAATGTAGCCCTGATCCAAACAGGCAACTAGGCACAACCAACATACCACACACATGCACATGCACACGGACCCATCCCCACCATTTAAGTAAGGAAGCATTCTTGTCCCCATTTTACAAATCAGGGAAACAGGTACAGAAGTGGGTCCATGGTGCTGAAGGAAGTCTGTACTTGAGATTTCTCCCATTCCTGTGCTTTAACACAAAAAAATTCCTCTTTCTACACAAACCCTTCTATGTAATGTGCTAGGAGTTCTTCCATTTTTCCTCGGGTTTTATTTTTATCCAATGCTTTGCAGTGCATCACTTTCCTACCCCTTTCCTTTACATTGTCTTTACCTTTCCTGTGACCACTTTCTACTAGGGCTGTGCAAAGCTTCGATCACCAGTTCGATTCAGTGGAAATTTGGTCCAATGCGGTGGCCAATATCCAAATCCAAATCAAATCAGAGGACCCTTTAATCTCTCCGAATAGAATCAGAACCCGCCAAATCAATTCAGAGAAATTCAGAAAGATTTGGCAATTTAGACATAGACACAGCTTTAAATTTTTTTTCTACATACCTCAAGGTACCAGGTGGCTTGTGAATGCTGTGATGCATGGAGTATCCCTCAGAAGCACAGGGGGCTCCCCAGTGCACTCGGCAGCAAACCCAGAAGTGGACCAGAAGCACTTGGTGTCCATAGGGGAGCACACTGGGGTGCCCCCCCCCACGCCCTCCTGGCTCAGCAACTGGTGTCCTCATAGGGGGCACCTGGGGTCATCCTGTGGCCAATCACTGAGCTGAGGGGTGTGGGGGGGCCCCCAGCAGATCCAGAAGTGAACCTGAAATACTTTTGGTCCATTTCCAGGTTTGCTGCCAAGCACATGGAGGGCCCCCCCTGCACTCCTGTGGGTGCTCCATCTGCCCCAGCATCACAGCATTCATGAGCCATGCCTGCTACCTCAAAGTATGTAGAAAAAACATTTAAAGCTGTGTTTGTATCGCTGATTCTCTGAATCAGCATCAGATCTTCAGATTCGGCCGAATCGAATCAGGGACAGTGATCCGAATCAACTAATCGAATCACTGTCCCTGATTTGGGCTGAATCAGAATCCGAATCAAATAGGGCCTGCTTCTCACACTCCTACTTTCTATTACCCCAATTTTCCAAGGTTGTTCATGTCCACAAGACCTTACTTCCCCCTCCTCCCTCCTCCAGGTCCTTTCAGCCTAACCTGGGCTACTAGACTCCACAAAGATTCTTCTAGTCAAACTTGCTCTGCTGGGATTCTGGACATGAGGCTGTCTTATGCTGACAGTGCTGGAAGGTCCCCCATTCGGGCCACTGCTCTTCAACTCAGCACTCCTTCCCCTCTTCTCCTTTATTCCAATTCCTCAGCTGCCGAACTACACCCCTAACATGCACACTCTCCAGGCAGATTTCTGGCAGTGTCTGTAACATGGTGACATCAAGTCCTTATTCTGCTCCTTTGGGCTGTCACTTAGAAAAGCTGATGATTTCTAAACCAAACCTTTATTTGGCTTGACCATGAGCTCACATAGCACTGACTCCCACATTCTCCTCCGCCCTTACCTCTTAATGGGGCCTTCCCAAGCTGCTGTCCCCAGGCAGCCATTAGCTCCTTAGCCAGCCAGCAAGTGGCTCTTTCATCAAGAAGAGGGGGGTGTGGGACATCCCCAGTCTGGTTTCCTGAAGAGAACCACAGTAGGCTTCCCTCCCTGGGAATCAGACAGTTGAGCTGAGACAAATTGAACAGCACAGATTACGTCCCTTTGGTGCATCACTTTGCTTTTATTTCACCATTTGTTTGTTCACAATATGAAATATATAGGTCATGTTTTTTGTGCAGCCAGGATGTAGACTTCTAAAGGAGGTAATTTTCTTGGGAGAGAAAAAGGCTGCCAGAGCCAGAATACTGTGCTCCTAGTCTAATTTATTGACATGTATGTACACTCCTGAGAAGGTCATTGGTGGCAAAAGCAATTTGCAGCTTATAACTCACAGATGCAGAGCCACTTTCAGCTTCAAAAACAAACAGATCTGTGTCAGATCTCAAGTTTGTCAGACTCCTTCCCTGGGATTCCCTGTGTGCCACATGCAGTTTTGTAAAATCTGGTACACCTAAAACACCTCCAGGGATATCAGTACAGAGTCTTGGCAAGCTCATTGCCCCACACTGCCATTTCCTTGGGGCCTCAGAACAACGGAAGACACTTTGTTTTGGGTTGATGTTTTGATAGCAACAACTCCAAAGTAGTATCTAAGTGTGTCTGGCTTGCAAAACAGCCTTCAAAATGGCCGTTGTCTTTTTTGGGTTCTGACCTTGCTAATAATTAGTGTTCCTAATCCACACGTCTACTGCCCAAAGAAATAAACACAGAATTTGACTTCCCTGGCTGAAAATGGAAGTAAGGTGAAGAGACTTGCCTTAGGTCACACAACAAGTCCGTAAAATGGATGGGAATAAGGCTCAGCTTCTTTTTTTTTTTTTTTTCTTTTTTTATTTACCATAGTATATTTGCCAACAATTTTTTTTTATTTTTTTTAAAGGGAGTTTTGGTGGGACGGAAATTATTCGTAAATTCAGTTAAATTCAGCTGGTGCCTCAGCCAAAAAACAAACTGATGTTTGACATGGAAAAGAATTCCACCACTTCCATGTTTTAGAAATGAAACACTTTTCAGAACAAGATATTCTGATTTCTCACTTCAACACAGCATGTTTCACTTAGTAACTGGCCTAATTTTTTTTTTAAAGGACTAAAAAGGTTAAACACTGAAAGAGATTAAACTTATTTCATGCTGAACTAAGGCAGAAGACATGATAGGACAGCATACTAGAGACTAACTGGTTCAGAGAGGTATGACCTTTCACAGACAACAGCCTACAAACGAAGATTCTGTTTTTGCATTGCACTGGTGGAGGAGCGGGGAGGAAATGTTCAATCAGAAATATTTTCCCTATGTTGTACAGTTGGTCCTCTGAAGGGTGCACACATGTAGTTTGACCAGCTCTCAGCAGGAACCCAGCTGTCCCAATTCTGCCTAGGGCCCCAAGTAACTAATTGCCATCTTTTACAGAGCAGTCCTGCAAAACACTGTAAGGTAATAAAGATAAGTTATGCTTAAGTTTTTGTAAGAGCAGAGCCCTAGACAGCATCATCTAGCTTATAAGGCCTTCATGAGTGAAACCATGTCTTACTCATTATATGCACAGTGCCTAAAATAATGGGATCCTAGTCTTATTAAACTCAGGTGACACTATGGTAATACAAATAATGCATAATAAGTCAAACAATTCTCCCACCACATTGAATAAAATTTAATTTCATAAAAGGTTTTTTAATCATCAATGTGAAGGTCCCTTTTTATCAGGCTCAAAAGCAGGGGTGGGCAATTATTTTGGGTGGAGAGCTGCTTACCAAGGTTTGGCAAGCTGTCAAGGGCCACATGGGTAGCCCTGCCCCTTGACAGATGCCCCACCCCCTGGTCACCATCTTGGTACCATAAGTCCCACCCTAACCCCTGTCCTTTGCCACTGGAAGTCCTTCCATTTGCCCCTGGAAGTACTCCTTATGGGAAGAAGGTTTGCCATTTTAGAATAGGAGGAAAAAATTGTATGCTAAAAAAAAAAACAAAAACAAACAAACAAAAAAAAACCACACACCCATAATATATTTTAATTTCATTTAAAAATATTTTTGTCTTGATTTGTGTGCATTTGTGCTGTATGTGTAGAAGTGATTGTATAATAGCTAAAAATGCAGTCTCTCTCTTGTATATTGTGTGGGGTGTGCAAGAGTGTTGTGGGATATGGGTGGGTGTGGGAAAGTGTGTGCATGGGAGGAAGCGTGTGGCTGTGGGGTTTGAGGGTATGTGGTGTGTGCATGGGAGCCCTCCCTGCACATGCCCCCCTGAGCCAGTCAGCACCCGCCCTGCAACAGCCCAGAGCCTGAGCACCCTACAGCACCTCCCTGCCACTGCCACCAGCATGCAGCCCCAGCACCCTCTCTGCACCATCCAGCCATGCCACATCCTGCAACCCCCTGGGCATACAGTGCTAGTGGCAGGGACCAGCGTGTGCAGCCACGACCCTGAGCACCCTGCACTGGCTCTGGGCTTGCCCATCCAGGCTAAGTAGCCATGGCACCAGCAGCTGGGCAAAAACTGCTGCTCGGTGTGGGGGAAAGTGGCCCCTCCCCCTCACTGCTGCTGCCCAGCGTGGTGCAGGCTCCAGGCAGCTGAACCAAAAACTTCCCAGCAGCAACGGCAAGGAGGGGCCACTTTCCCCCACACTGAGCAACAGTTTCTGCCCAGCTGCTGCTGCACATGTTGGTCCCTGCCTGTACTGTGGGGCTGGGGCAAGAGGAACTGTGAGCAAGTGAGTGGGAGCACTGGAGCACAGTGACAGCCAGGCAGGAGTGCGGAGCTTGCACTGGTGTCCCAGGGCCAGTGCCGGCGGGGTCTACAGCTAGGCAGCAGGAGGATGGGGTCCCGGCCGGCAGGGGCTCTATGGGAGCTGCGCAGGCTTCCCTCTCCCCCTGCTGATGCAGCCCAGCCTGGCTCCATAGACCCCTGCCAGTCCATGCTCCTGCTGCCCCACTCTGGGCCCCATTGGTGCTGGCCCTGCACTCCCACATGCCCGCTCGCTTCCACTGCTCCCCCCTCACTCCCCCCTGCTAATGCTTTTCCCACTTCCCTGCTGGCCCACTGGCTGCTCCTGCACCACATGGCTCCCAGCTGCATGGCCATGACAGCAGGACTCAGCAGGAGCCAAACTGGCCTGGCCCTGAGGACTGGAGCAATCACCTGTGGTCCTCCCCGACCTCCCCGCTCCCCCACCGTTCTTACCCAAATTTCCTGCCACGGAGCAGGCAGGCATGAACAGCCTCACTGTCCCAGGCCAGAAGCCTCTGCTAAGCAGAGAATTCCAGCTGGGGAAGGGGGGACGACTAGGCAGGCCTTGTTGTGGTTTCCCCTGGGTCCTACTGTCCTGGCTCCTATCATCTTTGACAGGTAGCCGGGGGACAGATTAATATTAATTTTCTAAATTTGTTAGGAGCCCCATGGGCTGGATAGAATGGCCTAGTAAGCCGAATCTGGCCCATGGGACATATTTCGCCCACCCCTGCTCAAAAGTCACAGAAAAGCCAGAAAATGAAGCTGCATGCTATTATTGCTCAGTAGACTCCAGTAGATATTCCACTAAGCTGTGTGGCCAAGTGTCCCTATTTAATCTTTTTCTGCCCCTGAAATAAGTAGATACACAAATCATTTCCACAGATAAATACAGACAGTCAAAAATCCTGAGGCTGAATTGATTCAATCTTTGCAGATTAGTCTAAACTGCAGAGATTAAACTGAACAATAACTGGACAGACATTTGCTTTTGATTCAGGAAATACAACATGCCTGCAGCAGCTCAGGCCAGAAGCCAGGTGGGTGCTAGAGCATAGCTCTCTGGCAAGTAGCCAGCATGGACTGTGGGTCCAGTTCCTCTTCCTGATGCCCCTGAGGTCTCTGGGATTTGCAGTCCAGAATCACAGCAGCAGGACTCTACAGGGTTGCTCGTCACTTCCTCTTCCTGTTTCCAGGTGCCTCTGGGCTTTGTAGTCCATAGTTGTAGCCAGCAGTAAATTTCAGTAAGTTTAGCAGCAGGGAAGCTCTGTACTTGGGGGAAGATGGGTTTAACCACCAGTTGCGGTTTGCCTGAGGGGCGGGGGTGCAGTCCCCGACTTCCCCACCCCCTCAAGCCCTTCTCTGCTAGAGCAGACAGAACAGCCCAGGGCTGGAAAGTATGCTAGGGGACTGTTTTAACCTGAACCAGGAAGCGGTCTGGGACAGAAGTTTCATAAACTGGTTTGACCCAAATCAGTTAAATCTGATACTATATTCAACAAGGTTTCTCTTAAACCAGTTTTAACCATTTTCAAACTCGTTTATGTGCACTGAACTTCTGTTCTGTTACAGGTTTAAACCAGTTTCTGATCACTTAAACCAGTTTGTGTAACTTCTGTCCCTAGTCCACATGTTGAAATCTGTATGGTAACCAATTGTAAAGCTGCCAGGATGTTTGACAAAGCTACTGGAGCATTTAAAATGCACCCAGATGCACAAGAAAATATTGCATACAAATTTTGATTATGTTTAAGCAACCAAAAGGGATGTGCATCTATTTTTAGGGAAAGAGCCTTATATCTATCTACACAGCTGGATGCCTGTGGCATATCATTTATAAGACAGTCAGCCATGCTGCAGCTAGAGTAGCTTTTGCAGAAACTACAGGGTTAGATATATGACTTTTTGTTTATCTTTTCTATTTTGACAGCAGCCACTCGAAAGCAATATCCAAGTTAAAAGGGCTGTTTTACAAGTCAGCCAATTTGAAATCAGATCCAAGATTAACAGAGTTGAAACCCTGAAGGCACGCTTTTCAGACTGACACACAAACGTGCTCTCTCTTCTCAGACACTAATTAGAGCCATGTCGAACTCCGAGTTCTGCCTCTGCAATACGTTCACAAAGAAACTTCAAGAAGACAGGAAAAGTCATGTGGTAATTTGCTGTGAATAGCGTGCAAATTTGTTATTTTTTCCTCCTATGGTTCCTGAATATGCAGAAGTTCCTTTTCGTAAAATCTTCCAGTAAGTTTTGTTGACTTCTGCATGTTTCCAGTTTCCATACATGGAATACAATATTGAAGACAAAGTTGCCATCACAGATTCATTTTTCCTCGTCATAAAGCAAGCAAAAGCTGAAAGAATTTTCTTCTGTTGTAAGAAGCTCCCTCGCTCGCTGCACAAAAATCACTTGCATATAAAGGCTTCTTTTGCCCAGCTGCATTATATCGGTTTTTACCGAATTTCCCCATTGGGGCGAATCTCTGTTAAGCATACATGTGGCTTATTACAGTAGACATCATTAGATACTATTTTTATATACATGGCCTTCCAAGTCTTTTTCTCAGTATGCAAACAGATGTTCAGTCTTGGGAAGACATGCTACATTGGTGGGATTTTTCTCATGCAAAATTGAAGCAGCAACACTTTGATAAAGACAATTTGGCACCAGGCCAGGTCTCTTCCTGGTCCCTCTTAAGAGTCAATAAATGAAGCAGTTGCCCTCTGGGAACCAGAAGCTAGTGTAGGTTTGCATGCAAGGCAAGTTACGCAGCATGTCTACACTGCAATTAAAAGCTGTGTTTCCAGCACATGAACATAGCTTTAAATCTGGCTTGTTTGCACACCAACAGCAACAAAGCTGCAGCAACATGGACTGTAGTGGCCAAGCTGGGATGCTGGGTCAATTCATAGAAGTTAGGGGCTGAAAGGAACCTCAGAGATCATCAGGTCCAGCCCCTACTCAAGGCAGGAAAGACTGATGAGGTCAGATGACCCCAGCGAGGTGTGCATCCAGTTGTCTTTTGAAGATCCCCAGGGAAGGCAATTGTACCACCCCTGTGGGGAGTCTATTCCAGACTCTGGACATACAAACCGTAAAGAAGTTTTTCCTAATATCTAACCTGAAGCGATCCTCTACCAGTTTATGACCATTATTTGTAGTCTTCCCCTGGGGTGCCTTGGTGAACAGGTATTCACCTAGCTCCTGATGTTTGCCCTTTATAGGCTGCCACCAGTCCCCTCTGAGACTTCTCTTCTCCAGGCTGAAAAGTTCCATGTCCTTCAGCCTCTCCTCATATGGTCAGTTCTCCAGACCTCTAATCATTCTTGTGGCCCTCCTTTGGACTCTTTCCAGCTTCTCTACTTCCCTCTTGAACTTCCAATGATTCATACTTGATCCTGCCAGATGCTGAGTACTCATGGAAAAGCAAGCACCCTCAAGTACTAGACATTAGTTCAAATTGAGAAGTGCTAAGGACCTCAAGGCTCAGCATCTTGCAGGTATAAATCCCCATTAAGACAAAATTGAAAATATTAATTCAAAATGAAAGTCAGGATGACTGCATTCTAGACTCAGGTTGAATCCTAGTTTGCTAGGTGATCTTCAGCAAGTAATATGATGCTTTTATGTCTCATGTCATTCATCTCAGTCAAATGTTACTACCTCATATGGATGATATAAGCCTTAATTAATGTACTTTCATAAATTCTTTGACATTCTTGGACAACAGATGATACAGTAATAATTGCAAAGTATTCAGTTGCACAGGAGGAATTAATTCAAATCCTGGCTGAGTTTCTCTGGCAAGCAATACCAGTCTAAGTGGACCTAGGCATGTCCATGCCAACTGGGTCTGAGTAAAAAGAGCCCCTCATGCATTCTCCTAGATCAGAAGTGGGCAAAATACAGCCCACAGGCAGGATCTGGCCCACCAATGGACTCTATTTAGCCCACGGTGGGTCCCTCAGCCCCACCTAGCCTAGGCTTGGGAATCAGCCTGTGTTGCGCGCATAGGGCATACAGTAGGAATTAAAACAAGCCGGAATCTTATCAGGGGATAAGACACAACGCCACATTTATTGGAACATAAAACTTGCTACATGAAAAGAATAAACAATAAGGTTATTTGCTTTACTCATTCTCATGCATACTCATTTATTCATTCATTTAAAAGAGACAAACACACACA
Source organism: Alligator mississippiensis (assembly GCF_030867095.1). Taxonomy (NCBI): domain Eukaryota; kingdom Metazoa; phylum Chordata; order Crocodylia; family Alligatoridae; genus Alligator; species Alligator mississippiensis. The sequence goes on along the minus strand of NC_081830.1, from coordinate 56,906,460 downwards.
GAAGTTGGACAGTCCTGCAAAGGTTAAAGTGTTACCAAATTTCAAAGTTGCTCCAGGTCAGTCTGGTAGCCAAGAGAGTTGGAGTCAGGTCTTGTTGGACGCACCCAAAATGCCTTCTTGCAGTGGAAGAGACGCAAAGCCTTGTCTTTGTGTTCATTCTTTATAGTAATAGCTGTCCATAGAGTCTATGGATTCTGCTGAGTCAGACGCAAAGGCCGTCCTTCTCGTCCTGTTGGCAGGTTGGGATTGGTAAGTCATGATCTTCTGACTTTGTGGTCTGCAATCTTCAGGGGCCGTCGCTTGAAGTCTTCAGCCATTAAGATGGAGCATGATTTAGTGTTTGGTAATCCTTTACTGCTGACTTGGCATGGCTGCAGCCCTTAACTGTTAAACCACAGAAGGCTATTTTCACCTGCTGCAAGAGGCCTGTTTTTCTCTGTCGCTGGCACATATGTCCATCATTTATTCTTTCATTATCTCTTTCCACATAAGCCAGACATATCTACCAGATGTGCCACAAACCCTTACACAAGCATTGTCCTTATAACAAAATTTAAGTTCTAAAGTCATGAGTCAAACATGTCTAAAATCATGAGACCAATGTCAAATACATGTTATGTTAAGCAATAAGAAATTTAAAATAGGTGCTTAATTCCAAATATTAATGATTGATTAAATAACTTTATCTTAATGGTTAGTAAATCATAACAAGATTAATTTGATCTTAATGGTCAAATCTTTTCCTTATATAAAAAGAGAAATAACAAAATAAACAAAGTAATTATCAAAGTAGATAAGCAACTATAGTCACTGCAATACTACACTTGGGCCATGGCACAAGCGGCCAATCCACGGCCCCTGGGTGCTCGGCAGGGCTAGGGCAGCACAGTGGTCCAGTTCCACTTCCTGTCAGCTCTTCCCAGTTGCCGCTGCCACCAGCCCCAGCCCCACTGCCTGGGCATCCTGGTCCATCCACCCTGCACCCACTGCTGAGAGCACCAGACTGAGCGGGCAAAGGGTCTCCATGGAGACAAGCCCAGAGTCCCCACAAGCAGGGTGTACCTGGCCAGGCAAATGGGATGGGGCCATAGGTGGGTGGAGAGTTGTATCCAGGAGCAGGATGGGCAGCCAGGGCTGGAACTGGGACCAGAATCAAGATCATGGGGTGGTGACGGTACAGAGGCAGGGCCCAGGGTAGAGCAGCAATCCACTCCCTGCACAATAGATCATGACCTGCCTGACCAGGGCCGGGGGTGGAGCGTACATCCGTGACCCAGCCTCTGCTACCTGCCACCTCAGGACAAGGTCATGTGGGCAACCCCAGCACAGCATGGCTGAGAAGCGGTACAGCCCAACTGCACAGGACAGTCTAATCTAGTCACAGTCCATCAGCCCGCACCACTCCACAGCCACATTGTACTGGGCTGCCCATGCATGCCTATTCTGTGGCAGAAGCAGCATCACAGGCATACCCTCTGCCCTCTTCCCAGGTCACGCTGCTCACAATCCTTTGTGCACAGAACAAATTGTGGCTGTGCCCCAGGCCCCAGCTCCACAGTCACCACCTCATGATCCCGGCCCTGGTCCCAGCTCTGCCTGCCATCCCACTCCCGGATGCTGCTCCCTGCTCACCTGCAGTCCAATCCCATCTGCCCAACTTATCACACCCTGCCCACAGGGGCCACTTTGAGAGTTTTGTTGAGTTGCTGTGGGCAGGGGAGCGTTGCTTACCCAGCCTGCAACAGCTCAACCAAACCCTCTAAGTGGCCCTCTAGGCCAGGGGTGGGCAAAAAGTGGCCCACAGTGGGTCTCAGTCCCATCCAACCCAAGTATGAGGGGGTGAAAGGGCCAGCCCAGGCACCAATCCTGCTGCCCCTGGGTTTGCAGCAGGGCTGGGGAAGCATGGCAGCTGGACTCCACTTCCTGGCAGCGGCAGCTCCCAGATGCCACAGCTGCCAGACCCAGCCCTTCTGCCCAGGTACCCTAGCCCATCCACCCCACATCTGCTACCAGAGGTGGGACACATGCAAGCAGGGTGCTTGGCTGGGAGGCTGGGATGGGGTCATGGACAGGTGGGAAGCAGCATCCAAGAGAGGCATGTGGGACTGGGGAGACCCTGGCATCTTGAGACAGTGACAGCACAGGGCCGGGGCCCAGGGCAAAGCCACGATCCACTGCACACACACCCCTGCAAGGGGTACCAGTTTCACAGACAGGGGCATGCAAACAGCAGATCATAGCTCTGCCCTACCCTGGCCCTGCACTTTCATTGCCCCAAGATGCCTAACCCAGCCCCAGACAGCTTCCTGCCTACCCACAGCCCCATTCTATCCACCCAGCCATGCACCCTACCATATAGCTCCCAGCCAGTCTCCATGGAAGCCCTGGAATCATGGGGTGCTGACGGCATGGGGCTGGGGCAGAACCCCGGTTCTGCAAACAGGGACATCCAGGGAATAGATCATGGCTGTGCCCTGTGATCCTGTCCTGCCCCTGAACACTGCTCCCTGCCCTACAAGCACCCCTATCCCACACCTCTCCTGTGCAATATGAATTCTAATTTCTACCTAGGAGAAATTTTACAATCTTTGCATTCTCCTTTGCCTGAGGAAGGGCACACAAGTCCAAAAGATGGCAAATAAAGAAAAAAAAAATGTTGCAAACTGTCTAGTGATCTAATAAAAGGTATTGCCTCTACCACACTGACTGCTTTTACTTTTAGACCAACAAGGCTACTACCTTTATCCCATCCCACATAGGGAGTTTTGGTGAGTTGTTGCCGGGGGGGGGGGGGGGGGGAGCGTGTGGGTGTTGCTGATCTGGCCCACAGCAGCTCAGCAAAACTCCCTATGTGGCCTGTGGGCCCAAATAATTGCCCATCCCTGCTCTAGCCCAAATAATTGCCCACCCTTATCCTAGATGCACCTTCCTTGCCTGGCACCCTCCTTTGCTATGTGCAACTGTCTGAGGCCATGAAGCCCATGCCGAGACATCCTATGCCTCCTAGTCTCTTGCATGTTCCCCCTACTGTTCCAGCTCTGTTCACATTCTAGTTTATACTTTTAAAAGTACACAGACTCCTGAGACACCATGTGACAGTCAACGTAAGGAACACAGCAGGCTTTGCACAGCTTTTTCTAGAGCAGTGGTCACTAATGAGTGGATCTCAATCCACCAGTAGATGTCTGAGCCTCTTGGAGTTGATCCGAGGCTGAGGTGGGGACCCGAGTGCCTGCGTGCATGCACGCACACACCCCAGCCACGCAGATCAGTCCCTGGGGGAGGGAAGGGGTGGGAGCTAGACAGAGCCCCCCCCACAGTGAGGGACAGTGCCACAGAGGCAAGAGCAGGGGTAAGTTGAGTGGGGCCCTGGCCAGGTGGGACCTACCTACTGGGGAGGCATGCCCCCAAATAATTTATCCCTTTGCTTTGATCTGCCCCCACCCTTCCCTCCCCACAGACTTACCTGCTGGGCGAGGGGGGGTGGTTCACAGTAGATCTTGGGTTGCTTTTAAATGCCAAAGGTGATCTCCTACTTAAAAAGTTTGGAGACCACTGTTCTAGAGTACAATTTACTGTCAAAGCATATGTGGGTTGTTTAGGAAGAGAATTCAGCCCTATCTGCTTGTTCCCAAGTCAAATGATCACCATCAAACAACTACACAACTGTATGCCATGCCAGGAAGATGCCAAATTCCTGTTGCCAATTATTCAAGATCATGCATGGCAAGTTTAAACTTACAAAGGTTTAACCTAAGATCAAATTGATTTGCTAAGCATCCAGACACATTTTGATTTTGTCTTGCTGCCATTCTAGAGAGAAAAAAACAACCCCCCCCCCCCCCAAAAACCCACTTTTCAAACAACAGGTTCTGTTACACTGACCCTTCCAACCACAGACAAGTCCATATACATTTCACTATCCTTCTGTAAGCTTTAAAAAGGCAGGGGGGAGTTAATACAGAAGTAAGACCCAACTCCGATCAAAAGAATGATGTAAAAACTTCACTGAAGTCAGTTCTGAAATGACTACCAGGCTCAGAGAGACCAAAAAAGATACCTATTTCAGTAGCATAGAATAGTTAGTTGTTGGGGAAATGAAAGAGTAATTGAGGAATAATTTATAGGAAATTAGGCAAAATACATCAAGGTGGATTCAAAACAGCCTTGAATTTTACAACAGATTTCTCTTTGAATCAGAAATTACATGAATTGCTTCGAATACAAAGCCAGTCCTGAAAGATGAAAGCAGTCTTCAAGATGCTTACATTATACACTAGTTGTTTTCCTTTAAACAGGAAGGGGAATCAAGGAAAACTATATCCATATCCAATTAAAAAACTTTGTCCGTTTCAATCCATGTGGATTTTTATAGCACACATTTTTATGGTGTTTTAGTTTGAGGGTTTGTTTGTTTGTTTTTTATATTCCCTTTCTCCTCCTTGTGTGTAATTAAATGCTTCCCCAGAATCACACTGTAAATTAGATTTTGGATTGAGCCAATTCTCAGCTATAAAACAGGAATTAATCTCAATTTGTACAAAACATGGCTAATTTATGTTATACCATCTTTGGAAGATACACAGCCTAAAGGAAGCCATTGCATTCTTCATAACACTTCTCAAACCTCATCTAAAAGGGCTCAGACAACAGCAATCTTTGCAGTGGAATTACTGGGGGAGGGGGGAAAATGGAAGAACAACAATTTTAAATAATAACTTTATACATGTCAGCTCAATCTTGTGAATCATTGGTTTTTTACAGTGGAACCATAACCCAACAACAAATTGGGTGTACTCTGCAGAGTGCAGCAGCCAGCAGCAGGGTGGGAGCACAAGTTCACTGCAACAGGGACAACCAATTATACAGCAACCTTTTTGATGCAGTAATAAACATTCTATATGCAAATGATCACAAGAAAAAGGTCCAGGAAATGGCTCATTTCTACTATTGCATCTTTGCTAAGGGAAACCTAACAGTTTTTTTTATTTTTTATGGTTGATCTTTCTTAAAAAAGAAACACTCTCCCATGCAGAGTTTTTAGATATTATGTTGTATAGTATATTAACTTTATATCATATTGTAGTGGGCTCTTGGTTAGGCAGCACTAATTAACTCTTCCCTCCTACCCCCTGCCAAATTAAAAAAAAAGAAAAAGTTAAGCATGGGATGTTGACAATTCAAAAAAAAAAAAATCCTCACAAAATATTCATTGAGACAAGCTGTGCGAATAGCTGCCATAAAGCTGGAAACAAGGCTCCCATTGTGCTCAAAAGCAAATGCATCCAAGAGCAACCTCGCAAGGTCTGATGAAGAATAAACGCTAACATTTTTACAAAATCAAATCATTCTCTTGTTCAAAAAGGAATGTATTTTGTTATTAGAAGCAGAGGGTGGCTCAATATTGGACTCAATATGCCAAGCTAAATTGGCACAATAGTTTATTAACCTACCTACCTAGAATCATAGAGCTGGAAAGGACCCTAAAGGATCATCAGGTCCAGCCTCCTGCATGAGCAGGAAAGACATCTGGGGTCAGATGACCCCAGCCAGGTGACTGTCCAGTCTTCTCTTGAAGACCTCTAGGGTAGACGATTGCACCACCTCTGGGGGGAGCTTGTTCCATAGTCTGGACACCCTAGTTGTGAAGAAGTTTTTTCTAATGTTCAGCCTGAAACTATCTTCCAGGAGTTTGTGGCCATTGTTTCTAGTTTTCCCCCAGGGCACCCTGGTGAACAGTTGTTCACCAAGCCCCTCATGTATGCCTCTGATATAGTGGTAAACCACAATCAGATCCCCTCTCAGCCTTCTTCTCTCTAGGCTGAAGAGTCTGAGATCCCACAGCCTCTCCTCATATGGCTTGCCATGCAAGTCCCTGATCATGCAGGTGGCCCTTCTCTGGACCCTCTTGAGCTTTAGCACGTCCTTGTTGAAGTTTGGCACCCAGAACTGGACACAATACTCCAGCTGTAGCTGCACCAATGGGGGTCTATTGTTACCCCCATATCCCTTTCATTTGTAGTGCTGGTCAGGTTAGCATTGCCCAGCCTGTAGGTATGCTGGGGGCTCTTCCTTCCCAGATGTGGCACTTTGCATTTCTCTACGCTGAACCTCATCTGGTTCCGTTCTGCCCAACATGCCAGCCTGCCTAGGTCTGTAGCCTATCTGCAGGCGTGTCCACACAACCCTAGATCTTGGTGTCACCCGCAAACTTGGCCATTTGGCTTTTCACCCTCTCATCCAGGTCGTTGATGAAGATATCGAATAGCATTGGGCCAAGTACCAACCCCTGGGGTACACTGCTGCCCACATCTCACCAGGACAACACCGATCCATTCATTTGGACTCTGTGTCCTACCCCAGAACCAGTTTTGCACCCAACTTGCCAGTCCTGCAGTTGAGCCAATAATCTTCCAGTTTTCTGATCAATACCTCATGGGATATCAGGTCAAAGGCTTTCTGGAAGTCAAGGTATATGATGTCAACCACTTTTCTCTACCATGCAGGTGATGAGTCAGCTGATCATAGAAAGAAATGAGGTTGGCCAGACTAGACCTGCCTACGACAAGGCCATGCTGACTGTCATTCAGTATCATGCTTTCTGCAAGTTTGTCACATGTAGCCTCTTTGATGAATATTTCTAGGATTTTCCCTGGAATAGAAGTAAGCTAAACTGGCCTGTAGTTTCCCAGGTCTTCTACCTAATCCAATTACAGAGAAAAGCAGAAGGTCTACTTCATTTTATTCAGTTTAAAGAAACTAGAATGAAGGAGGAGTGTGTGTTAGGAAAATGCGTATGTGATGCTGGGTTGAGGTATTAACTACTTACTCATGCCTTTTAGAATCCACTTTTTCCCTTTAATCCTAGTGCTTTTAAGACCACAAGGCCACTGTTCCTGGCAGCACTTGATTTATTTCCAACCTCTTCTTTTCAACTCCCCTTAGTTTTCCAAGCTTATAGCACATAAATAGCCACATGGCCTTATGCATTCTACCTTTCTGTCTTTCTGGCCGCTGCCTCCCTATTTGGCCCAACTCTGCCTTCAAATAAAGGACTATTCCCTTTGAGATGTAGAATACACAGTGTTGTGGGGATCTACATACATCTGAAAGACTTTGGGCTGTACCATACACAACATCAAACGTCAAGTAACATGAAAGTGAAAAGGCTTCCCCTTTCTCCTTCATCTCTTTCACCTTCCCATTCCTGAGTGGTAGGCTTGACAAAAGGGTGAAAATGCTGCCCACTGAGGCTTTAGTGCTGGAATATCATCTAGGAAGCTTGGATATCAAAGGAAGATTTGTTATTAGAAAGAAATGCCTTTCTGCATCATGTGGAGAGCTAGTAACTTGCAGGTTTTACATTTCAGCCCCTGACTGAAAAATGTATTCTGCAGACACACAACATGATTTAGGTGCCACATGTACAAAATTTAGTGACATGGTAACCTAAACCACATAGCCATTATCTCTCAGTCGATTTTAATGAGAAAGAAAATGGTGCATTTATAGCCTCAAAGAAGGGAGAGAGAGGAGAGAACAAACTTTAGAACCTATCCAAATAAATGCAAGTTCATCTGCTCCAAGTTCAACTCTGCAGCAGAGCATGCAGATTTGAGTAGGGCCTTTGTATGTAATTTGCAAAGTAACAATTCAGCTCTTGACAGTGGTGTATAGAGGCTGTGTTATAACAAGAGTGGAGCCCCTTGCACATTCTTTCCATGATGTTGTAACAACATGTAGGCTAATCCTACAATCCCAGCAATATGAGCACCTTGGTGAATAAGTTAATAACTTCTACTTTAAGTGTCTGGGACTAGGTTCTCAAACTATTTGTAAAGATCTGAAATATAGTAGGAGTCACATTAACTCTTCCCTGACAGTCTTAGAGAAGATCCCCAGGTAGAGGTGTTCATAGGTGTTGGCCCTGCAATTGGCCAAGGGCTGCAGGCTCAATGAGATGCTTTTCATTGGCCTCACTGCATAAACAATGCATACCCCCAGTGGCTGGGGAGGCACGGAAGCACTGGCAGCAGTGAGAGCATGGCGGTAGTAACCAGGGAGCTCCTACAAACACCAAAGGCAGGGGTCAGCGACTACCCGCAGACCCTGCTGGCTGTACGAGCGACCACCAGCAATCACTGACCGCCCACCGGCAGTGAGGGGAAAGGGGGTGCCGAGCAGTGACAACTCACAGGCACCACAGACAGTGTTGGCAGTGCCTTTTTGTAGGGGGTGAATGTGCACTCCCATGCACCCCCTACGCGTTGCCAATGCTTCACTGGCAGCTGCATCAAGGCTCCAGCAACACTGATTCTCAGCAAAGAGAAGGGAATTCTCCATGAAGAGATTCTTCATTCAGGGCAGCTCCTGAAATTTATGACACAAGCCAACTTTAAAAAGTTTATTAGTGGAAAAGTTGATTGGCTATGACTTCACTTGTCAGTTACTTCTACTGAGTTGATGCTGCATGAAGTTTTCAATCCAAGGAGGGTGAATCAAAGCACAGCATCTATTTGGATTTATGCATTTGGTTGACATGTTCACTTGGATAATTACTTCTGTAGCACTAGTATCAGCTCACCAGCCTGAAGAGCTGTGTAAACCTAAGAAATACCCAACTGAGCTTAAACATTTTAACATTAGTTCTCACTTTCTTGCCTTTGTATGCCTTGGCACTAGGAGATGGGATAAGATTCTGGTTTGCATAAATAAGTATAGCTCCAACAATGATTTACGTCAGCTGAGATGTTGGCCCAGTGCTATTTAAACAATACTGAGGAGAGCATTTTGTTTCTTTAGATTACAGGTTTTGAAGAAGACAGTTAAAATGGTGAGAGAAACGACCACAAAGACAGTAGTCTGTGATAACAAATAGGGATTTTGTTCTGCAAGTATACATCATAGCAGTAGTTCCACTCGTTTCAAGTATTTCTTACCTGAATAGGAATGAGCAGTATCCTACCTTAAAAATACCACCCACAAAAGGTTCAGATTTTACAATTAAAACTTCCCCTGCCTTAGAAAAGCAAAGCTCATCACCTTGCAATAAACCCAGCATTTTGACAGCTCCACAGCTTGGCTTCAGACAGACACATAGGTCAACAGACAATACGATACAGAACTATACCCTTCATCCTTATACTACTGTGCTTCAGACTTACCTAGGAGGGAATTTTTTAGAACAGATTCAGATGTCTTTTAAAGAACACAAAGCACAGAAGCATTGATCAGCAGATCCCAGTCCAACTGGAAAGGGGCCAGTGCCTGACAGAGCTTGAATCTGTTGGTCCATATTGGAACAGCTTCATGCTAAAGAACTGCGATTTCAGGAAGCAGGATCCAGGTCAGGTCAGAGGCTGTTTCCACTCTTGAGGTTTGATTTTTTTTTTTTTTAACTTCTCTCTGCTGATTAGAGACAACAGTGAGCTCAAAACACAAGAGGCAGGGAATGGCAGAGAAAAGGACCTGTGACAGAGCTGGCACCAGGTCCTGAAGAGAGTCACAACGTGAAGCTGGGACAGCTGCCCATCTAATCCCTTATTTGTGAGAAGGAAAGAAAATATCCCTCCTTCAGTGCTATCCAGTGCTGCTGGGCACACACAGAAATTACCCATCACACACTTCCTTAAAAAAAAAAAACCCTTCACATTCACGGAAGCCACTGCTTTCCTGCTCCAGTACTTATTTATACAAGTGGCTTATATGCATAACAAGTAGTATTAAATCAATAAAAGCTTGCAGGATCAGGTCCTGCCAGGCTGAAAACCCACATACAAGAGTTTACAAACACACATTAGATCTCTCTAAACCACAGCTATTTGTAAATATTCGTAAGAGAAGAAGAGTTGCACAGAATAATTGCCCTTTCAGCTCATATGCAGCCAGTTACTAATGCCTTCAAGCATTTGTAGGGTGGGGATCTAAAACTGCTGCTATGTAAATATTCCCAACCTAGTTTTTAAGATTGAGCATGTGTGAATTTGACTCCGTAGATTCAAGATGCTAGGTCTAGAATCAAGTATCTGCTAGTTTGGGGGGGAAGGGGGGGCAGTTGAACACAACATACAGTGACAACATAACAGACCCCACATAAAAGTAAAAATTGATTTTTTTGAAAATAGATCTAATCCTCCTTTTGGATTAATATATAGACAAAAATCTAGCTTTAAAAATAAACCCTTTTCTTTAAAACTAACAAATTGGCAAGTACGGATTTGCTAGAGTCCACTCATTCAAAACCAGCTCAGCTGAAATATTTCCCTGGAACAGAAGTTACAGGTTTCCACACACAAAGTTTGGAAACAAGCATGTATGCCAGGTATCATGTATTTTTCTGGGTTCTCTTTTGTTACTTCCCAAAAATAAACAAACAACCCTTTTGTGCTTTGACAGCAGTTGCTAATGAGTGAGCTGTGGTTGACATACAGGTCTAAGTTGTCAGAAGACAGCTTCAGTGTGAATAATGCCAGGGGCTCATGGGTTATGAGAATAAATCTGGTAATATGGATTTTAAAAAATTGGGGATAAGAAATAGCTGAATATCTCAGATTACACAGAAATAATCTACATTAGAACAAGGACCAAACCTTAGGATCTCTGTGCAGACAGTTCCTGCTATATTTACAGGACCTACATCTGAAGCCCTATAGGGCCAGCTCTCCCTAGGAAGCAATATTAACACTGAAGCATTCATGAAAAAAAATGTTTTGTTTGTGTGATAAACATTAACATTTAATTACATCATGTTAACCTTGGCAATGGAAAGCAGCAACCATTAATTTTTATTTATTTATTTTAACTGCTAGACTAGTTGTTAGAGCCAAATAGTACTATTGCGTACACAAACCCACAACTATGCATGTAAATCAGATGATTTGTACACAAGAGAGTTAGCCACATACTTGTGTTGTATGCATACATTATTAGGTATTTAAACATCCTTTGAAGTTTAGAGCCTCGCTGTTTTTGTTTTACAAAATCATGTTTGAGCTAGTAGAGAGCAGAAGCTGGCCCTATTCAGCTTTGCAACTATTTCACAAGGCATTCTACCTCTTGGGCTAGGGATAGAAGTTATACCTAAACTGGTTTAAGTGATCAGAAACTGGTTTAAGCCAGTAACAGAACATAAATTCAATACACATAATGCAGTTTCAAAATGGCCAAAACTGGTTTCAGATAAACCTGGCTGAATGTGGTATCAGACTTAACCAATTTGAATCAAACCAGTTTATTGAGCTTCTGTCCCAGGCCCCTTCCTCATTTAAGTTAAACCACAGTCCTCCAGCATCCCAGCATGCTCTCTGGGCTGGGCTGTGCTCTCTGCTCTAGAGAGCAGGGCTGGCCCCGCCCTTCTGCTCTCTAGCCTGAGCAGGGGCAGGGACATGGCAAGACACTGGTTGGTATGGCCCCATTTAGGCAAAGTGGGCAGGGAGTGGGTTAATTCTTCCCTCCTCCCCCACCACAGCCAGGGTCTGACTATTTACCAGGGAGCAGCAGAGGCAGAGGGGGAGCCAGTGCTGGCAGACTCTGGCTATAGGGCTGAAGGGACAGAGGGAGGAATTAACTCCCTCCCTACCCCCTTCATCTTAACTGGGCCATGCCAGGATGGTGTCTGACCACATCCTGCTGCTGGAGCAGCAAGGGAATGGGGAGGGGCAGCAGCCTCTTGTCAGTGTCCAGGAGGAGGTTCCCCCCCTCCCTTTCCCATCTCCCTCTTCTCTTCTCTTCTCCAGGCTAAAAAAGCCCAGTTCCCTCAGCCTCTCCTCAGAAGTCGTGCGACAGCCCCCAAACCATTTTCATTACCTTCTGCTGGACTCTCTCCAATTTGTCCACATCCTTTCTGTGGGGGGGGGGGGGAGGCAGAGAAGAGAGGGCAAAACTGAACACAGTACTCTGGATGCAGCTTCATTAGTGCCAAATCGAGGGGAATATTCATTTCTCTCAGTCTGCTGGCAACACTAAAACCAATGCAATCCAGTATGCCATTAGCCTTCTTCTCAACAAGGGCACACTGTTGGTTCATATTCAGCTTATTGTCCACTATAACCCCCAGGTCCTTTTCTGCAGAGATGTTGCTTAGCCAGTTGATCCTGAGCCTGCAGCAGTGAATGGGATTGCTCCTTTCTATGTGCAGGACTTGCAGTTCTGCTTATTAAATCTCATGAGATTGCTTTTGGTCAATTACTCCAATTTGTCTAGGTGTCTCTGAATCCTAACCCTACCCTCCAGCATATCTACTACTTCCCCCAATTTGGTGTACATCTGCAAACTTGCTGATGGTTCACTTCATCTCATCTTCCAGATCATTGATGAAGATACTGAACAAAGCCAGCCCCAGTATTGACCCCCGAGGCACTCCACTTGATACTGGCTGCCAGCTAGACAGAGCCATTGACTACTACCCTCTGAGCCCAGTGATCTGGCCAGTTATCTGTCCACCTGACAGTCCATTCATCCAACTCATACTTCCTTAGCTTGCTTGCAAGAACATTGTGGGAGACCGTATCAAAAACCTTGCTTTAAAAAAAAAAAAAGTCAAGGAATACCACATCCACTGGTCTCTGCACATCCACAGAACCAGTCATCTCATCATAGAAGGCAATCAGGTTGGTCAGGCATGACTTGCTCTTGGTGAATCCATGCTGACTGTCCCTAAATCACCTTCTCCAAATGCTTAGAATTGGATTCCTTGAAGACTGGTTCAATGATTTTTCTGGGGACTGAGGTGAGACTGACCCATCTACAGTTCCCTGGATCAATTGGGTGCACATGCACCCTCCCCCCGAGAAGCGCTAGCAGCACTTCTGTGTTTGCCACTGGGCAACCTGGCCGCAGGGTGCTGCAGCAGTGGGGAGGGCTGCACCAGGCTTGCAGCCAGCCCAGCACAGCAGGCACAGGCAGGTAGGTAAGGTTTCTTCTTGGGGGAGGGGAGATCAAGACCCCACAGTGCAGGAGGGAGCAGAGTAGGGGCAGGAGCGAGTCATTTTTCACCCCTGCCCCGCTTCCTGCTTCACTGTGGGGATTGTCCCACGAGCCAGCCTGCCCATGACCCGATTCACTGTGAATGGGGCCCCAGCTGGGAAGGGTCATGGGGCAGTTGGAGCCTGGTGGCTCCCACCATTGCATGCACTGTGGGGGAGCCAGGGGAGGGGCAGTACATTCCCCGCCAAGTCCTTGGCTCCAACACAGCGCCATCTGCCTTGCTGCCCAGCCCACCCAGCAGCGGGACATGCACGGCACCATGCTGCTTTCAAAGGCTGCAGTAAGGCACAGAGCAGGCAGAGCCCAGCTTGCCTCACAGCTGCAGCCCAGCTTGCCCCATACAAAGATCAGGGGGGCCCATGTGCCCCACTTGGCTCCCCAGCACCGCAACTCCGCAGAAGCCACTGGGGATGACTTAGGCAGGGCGCAGGTCCTGGAGGCTCCGGTCTCCTCCAGCCTGGCAGTGCAGCCGAGGCTGGCCCCACTCCAGTTCCAGGCCCCTCCCAGGCAATGCGGGCATGGGGCCAGACCAGGGCCGGTACGGGGAGGCAGCCAGAGCCAGTGCATGGCTGGGGGACAGTGGATGCCAATGCTGGGCAATGACCCCTGGTGCAGAGAAAGGGGCAGCCACATGGGTGCAGCAGACCCCAGCCCTGAGCTTGATCCCTGCCTAGCACCAGCACCAGCCTTGCTCCCTCTCCACCTATGGCCCTTTCCCCTTCCTCTGCAGACTTTCACACCTGCTCAGCCCTCCCCTGCAAAAAATGTTCTCCCTCCACCCCCAGCCTCCTGGTCAGCAATCAGCTGCTGGTACCTGCCCCAGTATTAGGAGGCACCAGTCGCCCGTACCTGGAATCTCCTTCTTCCCTTTCTTAAAGATGAGCACTATAGTTGCCCTTTTCCAGTCATCCATGACCTCTCCAATTTGCCATGAGCTTTCAAAGATGATAGCCAGCAGCTCTGGAATCGCATTGGCCAACTCCCTCAGTACACCGCATCCAGCCCCATGGACTTGTACATATCCAGCTTTTCTAAGTAGTCCCTAACCCAATCAAAATGTGTTGCCAGATGCAGCAGTCTGGGAGCTGACCTTGCCTGTGAAGACGGAGGTGAAAGAGGCATTGAGTACTTCAGCCTTTTCAGCATCCTCTGTCACTAGGTTTCCTCCACCATTTAGTAAGGGACCCATACTTTCCCTAATCCTCCTCTTGTTGCTGGCATACTTGTAGAAACCCTTCTTGTTACCATTCATGCTAGCTGCAACTCCAGTTGTGGTTTGGCCTTCCCGATTTCATGCCTATTTACTCATGCAATATTGTTATACCCCTCCTTAGTTGTTTGTCCAGGTTTCCACTTATAAACATCCTTTTTGTGTTTTAAAAACTTACTGAAGAGTTTCCAGCTAAGCCAAGCTGATCTTCTGCCATACCTGCTAGTCTGCCTGCACATTGGGATGGTTTGTTCCTGCACCCTCAGTACAGTTTCTTTAAAGTACAGCCAACTTTCCTGGACTCCTTTCCTCCTCAGACTGGCCTCCCAGGGGATCCTTCCCATGAGTTCCCTGAGTAAATCAAAGTCTGTTTTCTGAAGTCCAGGGTCTGTACTCTGCTGCTCTCCCATCTTCCTTCCTTCCCTCAGGATCCTGCACTCAATCATCCCCTGCTCACTGCTGCCCCGGTTGCCATCCACTTCTACATTCTCCACCAATTCTTCCATTTGTGAGCAGCAGGTCAAGAAGAGCATGGCCCCTGTTGGTCTCCCCAGCACTTGCACCAGGAAGTTGTCCCCAGCTCTCTCCAAAAAACTTCACATTCTCAGCCTTAAGACTGAGTCGCAAAAGGCAGTGAGTACAGGAACAACTTATCCATCTTTTGCATTAAAGATTTTAAAACTCAAGCAAAGTGAAATAGGATCACACTGCAACCCTTAAGTTTAATTAGGGGTTAATCGGTACAGTAGGGCCTGGCCTTGTGTTCAAAGAATAAGTATGCACCAATAGCAAGGCTGCATGTTTTCTCATGGTGCCCCAACAATACTGATTCACCTGGCACTTCATATTCTAGTCAATCCATTTGTCCATCTGCAAAGTCCACTCCAGCAGAGGCTGACTGCCCAGTAGGCTTACCTGGAGAAATGCTGCAAGCTCCAGGAGGTGGCTGCGCAGCAGCATCACCGCACCAATTTGTAAGCTCCTGCTTCTTCCAGCTTAAGGGGTGCATGGTTGATATCATCATAAAGATGTGCCACACTAGGAGCTTAACAGGGGCAGCTGCTGGGCATGGCTGGAGGGATAAAGAGCAAGCTCTGTGCAGGGCTGAAGAGCTGGGAGAGTGAATCGGTACAAGGGAGAGCCGGAAGGCCCAGTCTGGGGGCCTGAAGAGACAGGCATGCAAACCTGATATAGAGAAGTCAGAGCAGGCAGACGGCAGGACCCAGGGCCAGGAGGTAAAGCTGGGGAGCAGAACTCAGTGCTGGGAAAGTGCCTGGGAACCCCCTCCCTGGGGTGAGAAGGGTGCAAACCTTGCCATAAAACACCCAGAGAAAGGGAAAGCCTCAGAAGTCCCAAAGTTCTATAGCCAGTAGGGGCTCAGCCCTACCAAGGACTATACCTATGGGCTCTATTCAAGTTTTTGTTGTCATTTTGTGAGTACCTGGAGAGCCTGACTGAGGGTGTGCAATTATTTTCTGTATTTTGGATTATTTTGATAAGACATGAAGAATCAGTGCACTACAAAAAGAAAATCCCCACAAATCACACACCATTAGTTATGATATACCACTGTTCCCTGGAACCTACATGGAAAATCCTCAAACAATTGCAACCCATACTAGAAGAAGACCCAACTCTTTAAGAGATCTTGCCAGAACCACCCATCCTAACCTTTAAAACAAGCACCAAACCTCACTGCCCTCATCACCAGAAGCAAACTCTTTAGGACCCAAACCACACCTAATGGATCCAGAGCATGCCAGGACAAAAAATATAAAGCCTGCCAACACGTTTCCCCACTCCCACAATAAACATACCCCACAACAAAACTATCACCGTTCGTGGATTTTATGCCTGCACTTCCAGAAATGTAATACATCTCATCCAGTGTACCAAATGCCCTGATGGGAAAATGTAGGAGAAACCCAAAAAACAACGGCACACCAGAATGAATGCACACTAAAAGTCTATCAAAGACAAGAATACCCAACCACCTGTGGGGGCACATTTCTCACAAGACAATCACTCCCTCTCCAATCTCTCAGTTCTAAACTTCAAAGGGAACTTACAAAACACCTTTCGTAGACAAGCCTACAAACTTCACTTCATAAATCTACTGGATACAAAAAAATCACGGACTCAATAAAGACATTGGATTTATGACACATTATAACCTGACTAACATCTGATTCACCAGGTCCCTGCCAAACCTGACCTTTTACACTTTTCTTCCCCCAACACTTCCTCCTCTCCCCTCTTTTTCTATCTTTTGTCTTTCTAATTTCCAGCCATTTACTTTTTCCCCCCCAGACAAAAACTACAGTAGAGGCTCCTTTATTCAACTTTGGCTCCCCCCATTCCCTTCTCTACCTTTTAGTTTCCCAATTTCCACCTATTTACAATTCTCACTGACACCCTGCCACACTTTCTGCTGCTTTCATTCCTTGGAGTCTCAGAACAGCAGAGACTCCCTATGCCTGACGGGTGATTGCACCTGAAAGCTTACCAAGAACCTTTTTCAACTACCCAGTTGGTCTAATAAAAGATATCACATTTACCCAAAGAACCTCGCCTTTCTAAAGAAACATTTTAAAAGCGGTTTTAATATGACACTTTAGGGCTGTATTTAGCTATCCAATTTTGCCTACAATTCCAGGTCTCAAAAATATTTGGTCCTGCAACTACATTTTATTGTATTAGGATAGGAAAATTAGAGGACAGTTGGAAGACCAGGTTGTGGGTCCTTTACAATCTGGCTGCAGAAACCCACTCCTCCTTGTACTCAGAGTCTCTCATGGTTCAGTTGTAGAATCCTTGCATACTACACAGGAGACGTTGTATAAGCTTCTGGGAATCAAACCCATTACAGCCACAGAGGCACCAAACATCTGGACCCAGTCTGGTCTTTGGATTCTGTCTCAGTGGCCTAAAGGGAGGATGCAAGGTCTGGGCAGCCTTGACTCTTCCAAAAGTTCCTGCCCAGGCATATGCATCTATGGTCCGTGGCCCTCACGCATGCACCATGATCCAGGAGGCTAGATGGTTGCCATCCTTGTACCCAGCACCTGTTTATCCAGTTGCTCTACTTCTGGTGTTGGTAAGAGTATTATACTCTTAACTATTAATGCAGCAGAAGTCTCCTGCAAAGTGATTTGCTTAATTCTTCCAAATTACTTCTCTTGCCCATCCTCCCAATCTTCAGCAGCCTCAAACAAGGCAGAAGATGCTGTCTAAAGTGAGAGCACAGATGTGACTTTTTTTCCCCCTACAGGTTTGCTCATGCTGTAAGTGCTCTTGCATCTGTTGATTTGAGAAGTCCACATCTGCTTACAGTAACATAACTAGGGTGGTGCCTGGGGCACAAGCCTTGGGCACCAACTTAGAAGGGCAATCAAGAATGGAAGCACCAGGGAATCTGAGGTTTTTTGGTTGTAGCCATGTTGATCTAAGGACATAGGCAGGCCTGAAGAAGGGTGACAGAGCTCTAAAGCTTCCTAAAAACTTTTTCCCAGGTACTCAGTTGGTCTAATAAAAGATAAATCACACGTACTCAAAAAACCAGGGAATCTGAGTCGCCCTGCTATGCTGTCAAATCCACCCTTGTTGCAGCTGGCAACAGGAATTGGCACCACTTGAGGAGGAAGCAGAGGATGGCTCAAGGCTTTGGCAGGAGTTGCTCAGGGTGGGTGGGACAGCTGAGGGTTCATACCCCTCATCACCCTCACACCCTGCCCCATGGTAGACACCACTGCTACAGGAGGAGCCAGGGAGGTAATGCAGCTCCATCATTACAGCCACTATTTTGTCAAAGTGTTGCCAATTGCCAGTGGCAGTGAGAACCAGTGGCACTGGGTTACAGGGTTGAGTGTCAGCAGTGGCTGCAGAAGAGGGCTGAGAGAGGGTCTCTGCACCTGGTGGCTGCTGCATTAACCCCCTTACTGCTAGCTGTGCTGCCACCTCCCCCTGCAGCAGCAAGAGCAGCTCCTCCTGGGGGAGGCGGCCCGAGTCTGACAAGGGGACATCTATGATACTATCCCCCACATTACCCAAGGAGTAACCCTTACTAGTTACAGGTCTGGCTGTTTATTAGCTATATGGAGCCAAATCAGCAGGTGCTATACAGGCTTTGCCAGACTGGGTACAGCTCTCTCACCACCACCCCTCCAGTGTTTTTAAGATACAAAGATTTTATTACCCTGGGTTTGGCACTGTTACATGCAAGTAAGGTGACCAGGCTCCAAATGATCAGTTTTACTTTGAAAAATCAACTTGCCCCAGAAACATTTCATCACTATTTGCAGATCCAGGCTAACTTTTGTTCAGAGAAGTACATAGCTAAATCCCACATGACCCAAATGCACTCCTACTTGCATACTCATTACACACCTGAGAGAAACTATCAATGGAAAATATACAAGGCCTAATGCTGTTCTGAGCTTCATCAGAGCCAATATACAGCCTTCACTAAAGGCACCCTGTGTGACACTGAATTATTTTGTCCATATGATACCTATCTTATCCACACAAATATACTTCCACTACTAGCTCCTCAGCAATGAGAATTCACGTGTGTAAGGTAGAATCATAGCCCCAGTGAAGTCAGTGGGAGTTTGATCATCGCCATCACTGGAACAAGGATTTTATCCATAGTTCTCTCACTGTTAGAGGAAGGGGATGTACAGATTCCAAGTAATGCACATGCCCAACTGCATTCAGACTGACTTAAAACTAGCCAAGCCCTGTATTCTTCTGAAAAGATCACAAATGGACTCTGTGCTATGAGACTGCTTACGTAGTTTGACTATCTTCCTGAAGTACGTTATGTATTTTGCTATTAAACCAGCAATTAGCAGCTCTGTTGACATAACTCCTGCCTATTTCTAACAGTCATTTTGCAGAGCTATGGTAAATGTCACGCAGAGGTCAACAGTTTTCCCCACAGTGTAAGCTTCACAGAGAGCCAGGAGCTGTGATAATCAGTTAGTTATGTTGCCAGTGAGCCTTGACCACTTACCAGCAGCTTTGTTTTACCACTGCTGCTCTCTCTACCCATTTAAAAACAAAATATTTATTCAGAAAAGCTCCTTTATCTCCCTCCCTTCCACATCTTTCGTTTAATTTTTTTAATCTTGTGCAGTGCTTCACAGCCACAAAGTTGTGCTTCAGGTGATGGTAGGGCAGTTCAACAATTAGATGGACACAAATGACAGGCACTGTGACATGTTAGGTTTCTTTGGCATTACCATTAGTTTAGCCAGGTAGTTAAAATCCTAGCCTATGTAGTACACTTACCCAGCCAAAGACAAGGCTTCAGAAGACAGTTCAGGTCTCCTCCAAAACAGTCCCTGTCAAAACATCAGTTGCCTCTACAGAGTGTGTGCTCCTACAAATTGAGGTGTAGTACCCAGATACCCATGTTGCCCAGTCACCCATGCTGCACTACTCAGACTTCCAAAACCCCAAGCTCCAATCACAAAGCTACATAGGTAAACGTTCTTAAGTTGGACTTCCCTGCATCAGAGAGGATTTACCTTCAGGCAGGCAGGAGGAAGTGATCACCTGACCGCCGTTGGAAGTTCTGCAATGGTAGAACAACTTTCAAGCTTGCCAGGTACTCCACAGGAGCCTCTCTGTAAGGGTAGAAACACACATCACATTTGTGCAGCCACAAGAATTTTTATGGTGGCACAAGTGGTGAGCAAGTAGATGTCCCTAACCTTTGTCATACTAGACAGGTCGGGGAAGAAAGGGGGGGGGGGGGGGGGTTGCACTTTATGTCAGTGAGCAATATACATCAACCCTCATCAAGACAGAATCCGAGGCTGAGGAAGTAGAAGGATTGTGGGTTAGGCTACATGGGGGGCAAGGAGAAAGGGATTTGGTGGTAGGGGTCTGTTACAGACCCCCACACCAAGGGGAAGAAATAGATGCGGGGCTCCTGAGGCAACTCTCGGAGACCATAAAAGCTAAAGAGGCGGTAGTCATGGGGGACCTAAACTACCCGGACATCTGCTGGGAGACGCAGACAGCAAGGTCCCATCGCTCACGCAGGTTTCTAACTTGTGTACAGGACCTCCACCTGACACAGGAGGTGTATGGTCCCACTAGGGGGAATGCCATACTGGATCTGGTATTGGCAACGGGAGATGACATGATAGGGGACCTCCAAATCGGTAGCTATCTGGGAGACAGTGATCACCTTATGATAGAATTCAACATAAGACGGCGAGTGGGTAAGGTAACTAGTAGGGTGAAAGTGCTAGACTTTAGGAAAGCTGATCTCATTGCACTCAGGCGATTAGTCAAGGAAGCGCTGCAGAGTAGGAGTTTTGATGGGATGGGTGCCCAAGAAGGGTGGCTGTGCCTAAAGGAAACGATCCTTTGGGCACAAAGCAAGACGATCCTCGAGCGAGGCAAAAGAGGGAAAGGGGCCAGGAGGCTTCCATGGCTGACCAGAGAAATCCAGGGCAGCCTAAGGGCCAAAAGGGGAGCACATAAAAAGTGGAAACAGGGTGAGATCACTAAAGATGGATATACCTCCTCTGCTCGTGCTTGTAGGGAGGCAGTTAGGCGGGCCAAAGCTACCATGGAGCTGAGGATGGCAACCCAAGTAAAAGACAACAAGAAATTGTTTTTTAGATATATAGGGAGTAAAAGGAAGGCCCAGGGAGGAATAGGACCACTGCTAAACGGGCAGAAGCAATTGGTGACAGAGAGAGGGGACAAGGCTGAACTCCTCAACGAGTTCTTTGCCTCAGTGTTCCCAAGCGAGGGGCACGACAAGTCTCTCACTGGGGTTGTAGAGAGGCAGCAGCAAGGCGCCAGACTTCCATGCGTAGATCCTGAGGTGGTGCAGAGTCACTTGGAAGAACTGGATGCCTTTAAGTCAGCAGGCCCGGATGGGCTCCATCCCAGGATGCTGAAGGCACTGGCCGACGTCATTGCAGAGCCACTGGCGGGAATATTCGAATGCTCGTGGCACACGGGCCAAGTCCCGGAGGACTGGAAAAGGGCTAACGTGGTCCCCATTTTCAAAAAGGGGAGGAAGGAGGACCCGGGCAACTATAGGCCGGTCAGTCTCACCTCCATCCTTGGTAAAGTATTTGAAAAAATTATCAAGGCTCACATTTGTGAGAGCCCGGCAGGACAAATTATGCTGAGGGGAAACCAGCATGGGTTTGTGGCGGGCAGATCGTGCCTGACCAACCTAGTCTCTTTCTATGACCAGGTTACGAAACGCCTGGACACAGGAGGAGGGGTGGATGTCGTATACCTGGACTTCAGGAAGGCCTTCGATACGGTTTCCCACCCCATACTGGTGAACAAATTAAGAGGCTGTGATGTGGATGACTGCACAGTCCGGTGGGTGGCGAATTGGCTAGAGGGTCGCACCCAAAGAGTCGTGGTAGATGGGTCGGTCTCGACCTGGAAGGGTGTGGGCAGTGGGGTCCCGCAGGGTTCGGTCCTTGGACCGATACTCTTTAATGTCTTCATCAGCGACTTGGACGTGGGAGTGAAATGTACTCTGTCCAAGTTTGCAGATGACACAAAGCTATGGGGAGAAGTGGACACGCCGGAGGGCAGGGAACAGCTGCAGGCAGACCTGGATAGGCTGGACAAGTGGGCAGAAAACAACAGGATGCAGTTCAACAAGGAGAAATGCAAAGTGCTGCACCTAGGGAGGAAAAATGTCCAGCACACCTACAGCCTAGGGAATGACCTGCTGGGTGGCACAGAGGTGGAAAGGGATCTTGGAGTCCTAGTGGACTCCAAGTTGAACATGAGCCGGCAGTGTGACGAAGCCATCAGAAAAGCCAATGGCACTTTATCGTGCATCAGCAGATGCATGACAAATAGGTCCAGGGAGGTGATACCTCCCCTCTATCGGGCGCTGGTCAGACCGCAGTTGGAGTACTGCGTGCAATTCTGGGCGCCACACTTCAAGAAGGATGCGGATAACCTGGAGAGGGTACAGCGAAGGGCAACTCGTATGGTCAAGGGCCTGCAGACCAAGCCCTACGAGGAGAGACTAGAGAACCTGGACCTTTTCAGCCTCCGCAAGAGAAGGTTGAGAGGCGACCTTGTGGCTGCCTATAAGTTCATCACGGGGGCACAGAAGGGAATTGGTGAGGATTTATTCACCAAGGCGCCCCCGGGGGTTACAAGAAACAATGGCCACAAGCTAGCAGAGAGCAGATTTAGACTGGACATTAGGAAGAACTTCTTCACAGTTCGAGTGGCCAAGGTCTGGAACGGGCTCCCAAGGGAGGTGGTGCTCTCCCCTACCCTGGGGGTCTTCAAGAGGAGGTTAGACGAGTATCTAGCTGGGGTCATTTAGACCCAGCACTCTTTCCTGCTTATGCAGGGGGTCGGACTTGATGATCTATTGAGGTCCCTTCTGACCCTAACATCTATGAATCTATGCATCAGTGACCATAACAAAAAGGTAGAATTAAGTTGTGTCATTGTATTGCAGCTAATGCCTATTTGCTCTGAGGTGGGAGAGTGCAGGGAGTCCAGAGCTGCCCACACTCTCCAGCTGCCCTGGGCAGATGCTCCAAGGGCTTAAGAGGCCTGACCCCATACACCCTGGGTAGAATCAGGCCCCTCAAGACTCCAGAGCACCTGCCCATCTTTCTTGGCTTACAGGGACAAGCCCCAGGATACCCAGGGTGCGTATCAACAAATGGGAAAGGCTCACATAGGTCCTAGCATGAAGGCCTGGGGTGCTGGAAATTTCCTAGGACCTGCACAACCTCATGTCTCCATGCTATGATCTGAGCAGCCCATGCTTCATGTGGAAGTATGGGTCAGCATGGATCTCAGTGCAGGCTGGCATGGGGCAGAACAAGAGCTGGGGAATTTCCAGAGCCCCATGCCTCTATAATGGGACCCATGCTGCACAGGTGCCAGCATGGAGCACCAGGGATTCCCCAGATCTCATGCTCCTCCACACCCCCATGCTGGGTCTCATGTATCATGTGGAGACACAGGTCAGCAGAGATCCAGCATAGAGGCATGGGGTTCTGGGGATTCTCCAACTCCTGAGACCCAGGTCAGTATGGGACCTGGCAAGCAGGCACGTGGCAGTGAGGGATGCAGGAAATCCCTGAGCAAGGGGAACACATTAACCAGTAAAATTAATCATCTGTCACAGGTCATGTTCTGATCTGCTTTGATTTGGCAATATCTGTTTCCACACTTACACAGGGAAGTAGCTCACATCTCCACTGGGCTCACCCTCCCTTGTCTTCCCCCAACAAGTAACAGCCACTTCTCAGGCTGCACTCACCACTTTCTTAGAACAACCACAACCCCAAGAAGGAAGGAAGGTCACTGAACAATTACAACCCCAAGAAGGAAGGAAGGTCACTATCTCTTTATACGATCATAGCCCGAAGGGAGACCATCTGTCATTGGGGACCTTGACTAATATCAAGTCTGGGCTGGATCTGGCCCTTCTCTCCAGTCTCTGCATAAAATCAGCCCAGAAGAACTTGTTTGTTTTGCTGCTGTATCACAGACTGGATGCTCTTTTAAAGCAACATTTCCTAAAATTGATGGATTCCAGAAGAGGACACTTCTTAGTGGGTTGCTGTATAGAAGGGTCATTGCAGCATGAAAGGAAGCTGGCAAGGGCAGAAACTGTTCCCTTCCCTGCCCCCCACCTCAAAATGGGCAGGCTGTAGTTAGATACTAGAAGTCAATGCTTGATATTCAGCATCTCAGCCAAAATTACTAATCTAGCATTAATGATTTGGAAAAGCACAGATGTCTGTCATTATGTATCAACCTGTGGACACTGTTTGCACAAAGAGAGGCTTATTCTCTAAAAAATAAATATGGGCAAAGGGAAATTTTCCTGCTTGCTTGTTTAAGATTATTTGCATAATGACCATCTGGAATTTAAGTACTTTTTCCTCCCCCCAATAAAAATGCATGGAAATACTTTTTCCCCTTCATGCACGGGGAAGATTTTTCTGAGTAAACCTTCCCTTTGTCTGCTTGGAGTCAGATGCAGCATGACCTTTACTTACTGCTCTGATCATCTCCCCAACTACCTTTTTATGGGAATTCCTTCCTAATCACTTTTCTTAAATCACCAGTTTATAACAACACTGTTAATACTGGGCCAGTTCCTGATCTCTTGGCCATCAACAAGAGTTGAATGGGACCCCACAACAGTTGCATTAAGAGCATCCTCAGACACAATAGAAATTAGGCACAAAAAACTGTCACTGACATTTGTTTCATTTCTCATTCCAATGACAGCACCTAGCTACTTGCATGAGTAGCTCTATTGGCTACAGTAAGATTATGATACTTGTGCAAGGTCTACCACACAATAAAACAATCATAGAACCGGATATCCAATTACTCCATAGGTGGTAACATACATCAGATGAGGAGGTACTTGCTATGGAAAAAATGTTTAGTCCCTGTAACAAGAAGGGAGCAGAGAATAGGAAACATCTCTCTCTCCCCATAAGCTTCACTTTAGGCAATCTGAAGGTAAACTGTCCTGACATTTTGGTAGACCATTCATTTATTTCCTTCTTCAATAAATGCTTCAGTGCAGTTTTGATTGGCTATTCACATTTGCCCAAGCCCAGACATGGTAATTTTCATTTGCAAACTCCAACTCTTATCTTTGGAGATGCAAGTGACTAAACTGTCCACTTGTGTGTGGGGTAAACTGTATTTAATGAATTATTTAGGCATTATAAAATGCAACTCCATGTGTTTCTACACCCTTTAAACAGGATAAATAATGTGTAAAGAAACTGTACAGCTTGCTTTGGAAAGGTATTACTGAAATGTAGTGGCTGAAAAAGGCAGACTTTGACTCGGTCAGGGAACTCATGGGCAGGATCCCCTAGGAAGCTAGTCTGAGGGGGAAAGAAGTCCAGGATAGCTAGCTATACTTCAAAGAAGCCTTACTGAGAGTACTGAAACAAACCATTCTGATGCACAGGAAGACTAGCAAGTATGGCAGAAGACCAGCCTGGCTGAGCAGGGAACTCTTTGGAAAACAAAATCAGAGAAGAAGTTTATAAGAAGTGCAAACTTGGATAAATAACAAGGGAAGGATATAAGAGCATTGCTCAGGCATGCAGGGATGAAGTCAGGAAGGTCAAAGCCCAATTGGAGTTGCAGCTAACAAGGGATGTGAAGGGGAACAAACAGGGTTTCTACAAGTATGTCAGTAGTAAGAGGAGGATCATAGAAAGTGTGGGTCCCTTACTGAATGGGGGAGGCAACCTTGTGACAGAGGATGCAGAAAAGGCTGAAGTGCTCAAGGCTTTTTTTGCCTCAGTCTTCACAGGCAAGGTCAGATCCCAGACAACTGGACCAGGCAGCAGTTTGGGGAGGCACCTTAAGTACTGAAAGAACAGGTTAGGGACTACCTAGAAAAGCTGGAGGTGTACAAGTCCATGGGGCCGGATGGGATGCACCTGAGGATGTTGAGAGAGTTAGCTGATGTGATTGCAAAGCCATTGGCCATCATCTTTGAAAACTCATGGCAAATCAGAAGAGGTCCCAAATGATTGGAAAAAGGGCAAACATAGAGCCCTTACGAAAGTAAAAAACGAAGGTCCAGGGAACTACAGACCAAGTAGCCTCACCTCAGTCCCTAGAAAAATCATGGAACAGATTCTCAAGGAGTCCATTTCTAAGCACTTGGAGAAGGGGATTAGGAACAGTCAGCATGGATTCACCAGGGGCAAGTCATGCTTGACCAACCTCATTGTCTTCTATGACAAGGGGACTGGCTCTGTGGATGTGGGGAGACCAGTGGATATAGTGTACCTTGATTTTAGCAAGGTTTTTGATACAGTCTCCCACAACATTCTCACAGGCAAGCTAAGGAAGTATGGGCTGGATGCATGGATTGTACAGTGGGCAGAAAACAGGCTGGAGCATCCAGCTCAGAGTAGTAATCAATAGGGCTGTGTGAAATTTCGCCAGCTGTTTCATTCCAACACTGTTTTGACCAGTTCCAAAGTTGAAACAGCAAAATCAGAACAAAACAAAGGCCATCAAAATAGCCTCAAAACAAAATGAGGCTGATCGAAACATTTCGACCAAAGGCTGGGGACAGGAAGTCAGTCCAGCTCGCCTGACTTCCCATCCACTGTGCTTGATTGCGCTGGGGGTGAGAGGCAGCCTGGTGGGGCTGCTTCCCCACCCACTGTGCTTCACCCTGCACCCAGCTGGTCTGACTCCCCATCCCCAGTGAAACTCAAAACAGTCTTTCTGTTTCAGCAGAACAAAATAGAATAGCTGTTTTGACTCTAAATGAAATTAGAGATGAAACACTGTTCCATTGAAACTCAAGGTGAAATGGAACAGTGCCGTTTTGCACAGCTCTATTAATCAAAGGTTTGATGTCTAATTGGCAGGCAGTATTAAGTGGAGTGCCCTAGGAGTCAGTCCTGAGGCCAGTTTTGTTTAGTCTCTTCATCAGTGACCTGGAACATGGCATAGAGTGCACCCTCAGCAGGTCTGCAGATGGCACCAAAGGGGGGGGGAGGGGGAAGGGGGAGGCAGAGGAAGGGGAGAGAAGAGTAGCAGATACTGGCAGGTAAGGCTAGGATTCAGAGAAACCTAGACAAGTTGGAGGATTGGGCCAAAAGGAATCTCATGAGGTTCAACAAGGACAAGTGCTAAGTCCTGCACTTAGGCTGGAACAATCCCATGCACCCGTACATGCTGGGGGCTGACTGGCTGGGCAGCAGCTCTGCAGAAAAGGACATGGGAGTTACAGTGGACAATAAACTGAATGAGCCAGCAGTGTGCCCTTGTTGCCAAGAAGGCTAACAGCATACTGGGCTGCATTGGTAGGCGTGTTGCCAGCAAGTCAAGAGAAATGATTATTCGCCTGTATTCAGTACTGGTGAGGGCACATCTGGAGTACCATGTTCAGTTTTGGGGGCCCCACTGCAGAAAGGATGTGGACAAATTGGGAGACAGTCCAGCGGAGGGGAAGAAAAAAAAAATGATGAGGGGGCTTGGGGACATGACTTATCAGAAAAGAGAGAGAACTGGTCTTATTTAGTCTGGAGAAGAAGAGACTTAATAGCAACTTTCAACTGTCTGAAGCAGTGTTCAAAAGAGGATGGACTGTTCTCAGTGGTGACATGACTGAAAAAAGGAGCAATGGTCTCAAGTTGCGGCAAGGGAAGTTTAGGTTAGGTATTGGAAAGAATTGTCTTATTAAGAGCTTAGTAAAACACTGAAATAGGTTACCCGGAGAGGTGATGGAAGGACCATCCTTGGAGGCTGTCAAAACCTGGCTAGACAAAGCTTTGGCTAGAATCATCTAGTTGGGGATGGTCCTGCTTTGAGCAGGGGGTTGGAATAGATGACCTCCTGGGGTCCCTTCCAACCCTAACTTTCTATGATTCTATAATTCAGAATCACAGGTATGCCTTATTTGGTGCCCTAAACAAATATTACTCTTTTTCAAGAAAGAATAGAGATGTCTTTATCACCTTGCCAACTAAGAGTATCTGGACACCTCTGTGCCATATGCTCAAGATGGCACAGAGTCAGCTCAACTCTTCTTCTGCTAGATTCATTGAATGTCAGGGAGGATACTGTAGATTAGTTTCTCACGAGACTAGCTATAGCTATTGCTCTGATGTCCATATAGCTGTAGCTATGTCTACTCTGCATGGACATTAGACAGCTAATGGGTCTATTTTAGGCGGTCAGAACCTGAAGTTTCATAGTTGGTAGGGTCGGAAGGGACCCGAGCGGATCATCAAGTCCAGCCCCCTGCCATGGCAGGAAAAAATACTGGGGTCAAACGACCCCAGCAAGTTAAAAACACAATGAGCAGACTTAAAATAACATCAGCGAGAGAGTTGAGCCTAACATAGGACCCCCTGCAGGACAAATCAGGACAGCTGGTGGCCAACACAGGGAAAAAGGCAGAGCTCTTCAATGAGTTCTTTGCTTAAGTACTAGCCAAGACAATTCCTGCGATAGACAGATAGATTAGATAATCTGCGAGGGGCTGGATGGGTACAAGTCAGCAGGCTCGGATGACTTCCATCCACGAGTGCTGAAGGCATTGGCCAGTGTCATAGCTGAGCCACTGAGTGCTCAAACAGCCATGTCATAGTGCTCCAACCAGGTCCCTGAGGACTGGAAAAAAGGGCCAACGTGGTGCCCATTTTTAAGAAGGGGAGAAGGGATGAGCTGGGTAACTTTAGGTCAGTCAGTCTTACCGCTATGCTTGGGAAAATACTGAAAAAAAATAATTAAAGAGCTCATTTGTGAAGGCCCAGCAGGGAAAATAATGCTAAAAAGGAAACCAGCATGGGTTCATAACAAGTAGATCCTGCCTGACAAACCTTATAGCCTTTTATGACTAGGTAACACACTGCCTTGACACAGGAGCTGAGGCTGATGTCATCTACCTGGACTTTAAGAAGGCCTTCAACACAGTTTCACATCCTATTCTCACAGGGAAGCTAGCAGACTGTGGAGTGGACGATTACACAATCAGGTGGGCGGCAAACTGGCTTAGGGACCGCACCCAGAGAGTGGTGGTGGATGGGTCATTTTCAACCTGGAAGGAGGTGGGCAGTCGTGTCCCACAGGGTTCGTTCCTTGGACCAGTGTTATTTAATATCTTCATCAGCGATTTCAATGAGGGTGTGGAGAGCACCCTGTCCAAGTTCGCAGATGACACCAAATTATGTGGCAAAGTTAAACACACCAGAGGGCAGGGAGCAGACACAGGCTGATCTGGATAGGTTGCATCAATGGACAGAACAAAACAGGATGCAATTCAGCGAAGACAAATGCAAGATACTCCACCGAGGGAGGAGGAATCCCCAGCGCACCTATAGGTTGGGGGATACCTCCTCAGCAACTCATCGGCTGAAAGGAATCTTGGAGTCATAGCTGACTCCAAGATGAACATGAGCCAGAAGTGTAATGAAGCCATAAACAAAGCCAATCACACCTTACTGTGCATTAGCAGATGCATGACCAACAGATCGAGGGAGGCAATGCTCCCCCTCTATGCGTAATGGTCAGGCCACAGTTGGAGTACCGTGTCCAGTTTTGAGCACCCTTTAAGAGGGACGTGGAGAATCTAGAGAGGGACCAGGAGGGGAACTCATATGATTAGTGGCCTCCATGCAAGACACTACGAGGGGAGGCTGAGGGGTCTGGATCTCTTCAGCCTTCACAAGAGATGTTTGAGAGGAGACCTTGTAGCAGCCTATAAGTTTATCAAGGGAGGACAACAGGGAATTGGAGATGCGCTATTTACCAGGGCACCACTAGGAGTAACTAGGAAAAAGGGGTACAAACTAATGGAGAGTAGATTCAGGTTAGGCATTAGGAAGAAATTTTTCACAGTAAGGGTAGCCAGAATCTGGAATGGGCTGCCAAGAGAGGTGGTACTATCATCTAATTTGGAGGTCTTCAAAAGGAGGCTAGATAAGCACCTGACTGGGGTCATCTGACCTCGGTCCTCTTTCCTGCCTGGGGCAGGGGGTCAGACACAATGATCCTCCAGGGTCCCTTCTGACTCTACAAGCTATGAATGGGCAACTGGTGCTACCTTAGTCGGGGGGGCATGGCCTGTAGGCCCTATGACCAGTCAGTCTCGCCAACTGGTGCTCCCGCTTGCCCCCCTGCCCATCACTTAAGTGGGAGTGCAGCTCTTCAGGGGGTGCACCAGCACTCTCAGGGGGTTCATGTGCACCACCTATGCATTGCCACTGTACCTAAATAAGGGGCTTACGTACCTCTATATTAACAGCTGTTTACTGAGAGCTCTTGGCTAAAATATCCTTCTACTCTGGGTATTGAGCAGCAACTAAGTATCATCTCTGCAAGAAGGCTGGTGTTATACAAGGATATTTTGAATGAAGTATACCAGCTGTTCACATCTCTTCATAAGGGGAAGATTGGTATATTCCCTTTTATATCAACTATTTCACTTCACAAATCAAGAACTTCTTTATAAAGGTTATACAGCATTTTTTAATAATGGGGAAAATGAAGCATAATAAATTAATGACTTTGCCAAAAACCTCACAGCAAATCAGTGGAAAAGGCAGCAGCAAAGCCTAGATCGCCAAGTGAAGTCAGGAACAGAAACAGAACTCAGATAATCTGATTCCAAAGGCACCGCCTTTAAATTCTCCAGTTCTAGTGCTTTGAGTCATAACACAGAAAAAAATTTGTAGCTACACTTGTTGGCACTGGATTTATGACCCACATACCTTGTTCCAGGTGGACCCAAAACCCTCAGACTGACCACAGCCTCTCCCATTCAATAACAGGCAAATTTATTGATATACAAGGATAGCAGATAAAAATAATGTAAACAATTCTATATCTACCAATCCTAGAGCAGTCACTGAGGGAAGGCATGTCTGGCCAGTACACAAGCTTCACCCTGAGGCTCTCCCTTGAATGTCAGATGTAAGCATCCTGGAAGTCGAAGACTTAGGCCCAACCCCACCCTCCCATAAGGGGTAGGCGAGACGGATTGGTGGTACACCCCCTCTACATGGTGGCCTCAGGGTCCCCTCTAAGGGACCCATTTGGTGCTCTGAAATTCCTTCTTTTCTATCCTTTCTCCCTTCTGATGACTCATCTCTGGGCACTGTTGATTGGTTTTCCTATGGTTGTCATACTGTCCACATTCTGTTCTGTCAGCTTATTCTTTTGTTCCAACAAACCCATCACATGCACTCATCTTAATTTGATTATTTACCAGTCCTTCTAATTTGGTCTGTTTACCAAAACTGCAAGTTCCAGGGCCCTGCAGTTTGGCACTGTGCCCTGGAGCCAATGTTGCAGTCCCCAATTTCATGTTATGGAACAGTGTGATACAGGTCTTCAGTTTCCCAGCCCATGGGTCTGCTGGCTTTAGTCACAGTGGAATTTGAAGGAAACCATGTCAAACAGGCTTTTAAAAACCAATTAAACCTTGCCATTCCCTTGGACCACTCTTCTAATACAATATCTACTTTACCTACAAGCCAAATTCCCAAAAAACAAACCTCTAAATACCATTTCAGTCATGGAAAATGAGTTGGTGGGAAAAACGAGACAAAGAAACCACACACACCGTATAAAAATCTAAGCTCATTTTGACATTGGAAATGGGGAAACTCGTTTCTTTTTACCATCCTGCTGAGTTTAATCCTACCACATTTAAGAGGGATGCTCTCTTTTCTGGAAGATGTTTATGTTCAGAGCTCTCAGCCACTTAGATGCCATCACTTCTCTGGGAGGAGATTTATACCCAGTTCAACCTTATCCTAAATACCGATGAGAAAGTTCAGGTCAATTTTGCTCATCATGAGGTTCAAACATGAAAAAAATTCTGAAGACGAAAATTGCTAAAGCTCTTTTCACATATTATAAATTAAGGAGAATAATGTTCTTAAACGTTATCACCTCAACAAAGTTGAACTTCTAAACAGCGGGGCTTTGGCAAATTCACCCAAGAAAGACTTACCGTCAGGGCAGAGAAAAGCATGAAAGATTCATTCAAGGAAAGGAAGGTATAAACAGCTTTATTCCCCAGGAAGGTACCCAATCCCAAGAGCTTCCCCAAATTTTTCATCTTTTTTTGTTTTTCTTCTGCCTTACAATGTCCAGTTCTCTTGTTCATTTCCTTCCAGCACAGAGCATGTCAGACCAAATATCCAGATGATCATAGGTATCTCAGGAACATACCCAGAATTGTTCACAGAACTGTGTAGACTCTATGCTTTAACACCATTTTCTAGCTTGAAATTCTAAGGCAAAAATCCTACCTCCTCCTCCACTGAAGAGATCCTTACCTCAAAACAGAGTTGGGTCAGTCCTGCCATGCCAGTGAGAGCAAGAAGTCTAGAGCTTACATGACAGTCTGCTCTCACTAGGCACAGAGAAATTTAGCTTTCCATCATGTCAATGCACAAAGGTCAAATCCTAGGTGTGAGGCAAAGAAGATGAAGTGAAGCAGATCTGCTGGCTCGTGGCCACAGAAAAGGGGGAGCTCTAGTGAACTCTTATTGACCATTTAGTAGTTATAATGCAGCAGCCCATGAAGGAACCTACCTAGACAAGGGCTACATTGTGCTAGGCAGTATATACACACACACACACAAAGGAGACAGCCTTTGCCTTAAACTTGCACTGAGTTACTGTAGCTCTGGGGATGCACTAGCAGAGCAGTTCTGCCATCATGCCTCAGCCTGGGCATGGGAAAGGTGCCAAGTGCTCCAAACCCAACCATTTCACCCTGCTCCCAGGATTAGTTCTTATTAAGTTCTTGCAACCAGGTTTCAGTTGGAGTGTTTCTCCAGTTCAGAAAATCTCCTGCTTCGTACTGGATTGCAGGCATTTTTGTAGAAGGTGAAGGGAATAGTCCCATAACTTCACCATCTTAAAGAAAATCTTTAGCACTGGCCAAGTCTTTGCCATGTTTGTAACCAGGATCAGAGGTTGCTAAAGGCAACTAGACCAGGATCTGGATTTTTCAGCCATTTGATGTGCTTCAAGCAGAAATCTCTATCCTTTACTTCAGTTTAATCAGTACCATCCAGTAACCAGTTGATTTTGATATAGTGCCTTTTGAATATTTCTATTTCCCTTCAGAAGGGCTAAACTTCCTATTGAAAGAGATGTATTAAGTAAAGTCAGATGCATTGTCTAATGAATCAGTTCATGAACCATTACTGCTAATGCCCTGCCTATCACTTCATATACTGGAATCTAAGGTATTTGCAGCTGAATCACATTTAAGAATATAATACACAATCAAATCTGAACATGATTCATCCTTTTTAGTCATTTTGATGCTCAATCAATCTGCATATAAAAGGCTCTATACAGGCTTTTACAGCCCAGCTCAGGAAGGAGGGCTGTGGCACTATAGTTCCTCAGTGAAGTGCTGAGATGAGCAGGAGAGAAAATGCTCAAAGGCAGAGTCTGACAACTCCTACGAGGAGGCTTATGCTGGTTGTGTGAATAACTAAAAAGGTACAAGGAGTAGACAATGCCCAGCTACCCCACATGGTATCCAGCACTTCTAGCCATGTTAGCCCATGTTCACCTTTGTTTGGTTCCCAAGAACTTAAATATGAATATATTCTAGGGACTTCCTCCACAGGTGAGCAAGGGAAGTCCCAGAGCCCTCTTCCTGCTCTTTGGCATCCATCCACACAGCATTGTCCAGCCTAATCTTGGTATCAGAAGGCATCACTTGAATATACGATACAATCACAGATTATTCAAGAGTTACCAAAACAAACACAATAAGTAAATCTGGGAGATCAGCTACCAGTTCCCAAATTTGTTGCATTGAATTTTCTGACTGCTACTATGTTACCAGAGTGAAACAATGATGAAGGAGCTAAGTAAACAAGAGCATCAAAACAGAAACCATGGAGGCAGATTCCAGCAAAGCCTCAGAAGCCAAAGAATTTAGTCTTTTTTTTTTTTCTTTTTTTTTGGGGGGGGGAGGGGAAGAGTTAAATTAGCATATGAAGGCATTAAGAGAAGTGACTGATGGCACAAGCTTCAGCTACAGAAAGGGAAGACACTACAGGAAATGCAGAGCAGATCTTAATGAAAGCATTCTGCATAATACAAACATGAAGTCCCAGGTCACATTACATTATTACTAAAAGTCTGAAAAGTAGCACTGCCCTAGCCCCCAGCACACAACCATCAGGGCCCAAATTTCTAACTACTTCCTCTGTGCCCACAAACTGCAGTTACAAAACCAATTATTGCAGCCACTCTGCATCAGAAGCCTGAGGACATAAAAACAGAGTTCCAGCTTGAGTAATCAATCCTAGGAGTACTGTGAAGGTCTCAGAGGCCTAGATTGTTGCATGTTTTCCATGCACACCACAGCTTAAAGTACCCCTCATGACATTCAGGTGTACAAGCTTGATCTTTAAAAAAAACAGTCCTGTCTATGCAGGGTGGAGTGCCCACAGGTGGTTGAAGCCAATGCAAGCAGAAGACACTGCAGGTAATCAGAGTTAAAATGAGCAGAACAGTTGCTATGTAGCATACAGATGTAAAATATTTTATGATGTTTTACATTATCTATATGAAGTATGCACCTTAAATAATGTGCAGTTAACAAAAGGAAGAGGGAGAAAGTATTCCTACCATTATTTCTGTTCATGTTTTTAACAAAGTATACAAAGATCACTATATTTACTACCTCTTCATCGTAATCTTTGCTTTAGAAGCTGCACTCAACCCTGACACCACTTCATATTCCAGTGCTAGTCATTAGAAATGCTTAATGTTTGCTCTGCTGATAAATATCAGATCTTTCCATCTAAGATGGAAATGAGAATGATCCTCAGTACATCAACTCAAACACACTCCCTTCTTTAGGGCTTGCTCATCGCCACTCATTCACTAATGCATCACCTCTTAGTAAATGGATCTGTTTGGGTTTTTTTTGTTTTGTTTTTTTTAAGGAAAAAACACACGAATAATTTAAAATAGGGCACTTTAGCATGACTTATAATAATACTGTATTAAGGGAGACTTGCATGTATATGAATTAAGATTGCACTGTTATCTGAATGCAATATGTCAGTCTATATATTTTAAATAAAGAACCATGGGCCAGTGTAACAGGGGATCTCCTTGGGGCTGCTTTCCCTGAGGCCCGCCCACCTGTTCCTGGGCCAACCACCTGCGTTTTCTCCCACCACGCTTTATTGGTATAATTAATTAACAGATGTTAATTAAGTGGGAGGCTGCCCATTTCCTAACCCAATGCCAGGTGGCACTATCTGTGGCTCCATTCCTCCCCTACACCGCAGCCCAAGCCTCACAGATGGCATCACAATGTTCTCACTGCCCCACTCTGGGCCCCAGAATCCCCCTAATTGAACCCCACCTGGATTCCTCTCCTCAGGTGGTCTCATCTGCCTTCATATCAGGCAGCATAGCTCCCTGAACTGCTTCCCCTTTGGGTGTGGTTCCCCCCCCGGGACCTTCGGCTCACTAGCCCTGGCCCGGCTCCCGGCCAGTTGGAGCCCCAGGCCCTCGGCTCTTGGGCATTCCTCGCAGTGGGCCCCCAGCCCTTCGACCCTTCCAGTCCTGGCCCCAGCATGGGACAGTCAGGGGAAGTTCAGACAGGTGTGAACACTGTTCATTTTCCCCATTTCTGCATCCGACCCTTGGCAAGATGCCTTTGTTACTCACAAGGCACAGAGTAGAAGTCAAAGGCCAAAAGCTCTTACTCGTGTTCTACCAATCCACTTGCTGCGTGATGAATGACCTCATTGTTGTGTCCTAGAGCTACCCACAGGGCAACCCCCAGCACTATGGCCACTACACAGTCCAGGATCAGCTTATTCAACCACAAGCCAAATCCTGGTCTACTCCACAAAAAGCCATGTACAAACCCACAATGGCTCTACATCTTTTCAGAGTCACACTTTCACAGGAGCATTAGTAAGCACCATAGCAATGAGCAACAAAGCATAATCTGTACCTGGAGGCAGAATTAATGGTCTAGATAAGACAGACCATCAGAACTGTGCTGTATTTTTGTTACTGGTATGGTCTGATGAATGTGTACGATATGCTATTTTCACTGAGCTCCTAGAGACACTTATGAAAGACTGTAAGAGCTTTGCATAATAAAGTCTTCAATATGCAAAAAACCAAAAACAGCATGATGCTGAACTAGCTTTTTAACCAATAGAGCTTATCCAGTAGCTTGGGAATCATGTAGGAAGCAGCACCCAAGGGGGAAAAAAAGACCTCTGGTTTACCTTGGGTCTGACTGCCCCTAGCTTCACTTGAATCAAAACAGGAACAAATAGCAGCTTGAATGGCAGTTCACTAATTAGCTTGGGGGGATGGGCAGGGAAGGAAGAGAGAGGAGGGTTATCATTTGGATACATCACAGGTAAAGTGGGATAATGGGTTTGTACCTCCTTAGGATCCCAGCATAAAAGGCTTTGTTCTGGAAGAAATCTGTTCTTAGCCCCAGAGAATCTTGGGGGGAAAAAATAGCAATTCATTCAACTCTCTGCTCAGTACTAGACATTAGCAAATTTCAAAATAAACATAGAAACCTACAGTAAGGACCATTCATTTCCCTTCAAACCTTTTCCAGATGACTCAAAGTGGGGAGCAAGATGCATGATTTCAGTCATACCCTATTTCAATAACATAATGAAAAAAGTTATTTGAAACTCAGGATAGCAATTTTTTATAATAAAGATAATTAGCTAAATAGTTGTAAGGTCTTTACATGAAGCATTTAAAATGGTCCTTATCTTTAAAAGCATCATACTAGCAAGTATGGCAGAAGACCAACTTGGCTTACCAGGGAACTCTTCAGTCAACTAAATCACAAGAAAACTTATAAGAAGTGGAAACTTGCAGAAATAAGTAGGGAACAATATAAGAGCACTGCTCAAGCATCCAGGGATAAAGTCAGGAATGCCAAAACACAATTGGAGTTACGGTTAAAAAGATATGTGAAGGGTAACAAGAAGGGTTTCTACAAGCATGTTGGCATCAAGAGAAGGATCAGGGAAAATGTGGGTCCCTTACTGAATGGGAGAGACAACCTTGTAACAGGATGCAGAAAAAGCAAAAGTACTCAATGCCTATCTTACTTCAGTCTTTACATACACAGTCAGCTCCCAGACTACTGTACTGGGCAACACAGTTCAGGGAGGAGACAAGCAGCCCTCCACGGTGAAAGAACAGGTTAGGGACTACTTAGAAAAGCTGGAGGTGTACAAGTTCATGGGGCTAGATGGGATACACCCGAGAGTGCTGAGGGAGTTAGCTGATGAGATTGCAGAGCCATTAGCCATCATCTTGGAAAACTCATGGTGATCGGAGAGGTCCCAGATGATTAGAAAAATGGAAAACATAGTGCCCATATATAAGAAAGGAAAAAACAAGGATCCAGGGAACTACAGACCAGTTAGCCTGACCTCAGTCCCTGGAAAAATCATGGAGCAGGACCTCAAGGAATCCATTTCTAAGCACTTGGAGGAGAAAAGGGTGATTAGGAGCAGTCAGCATGGATCACTAGGGGCAAGTCATGGCTGACCAACCCGATTGCCTTCTATGATGAGATGACTGGCTCTATGGATCCGGGGTGACCGGTGGATGTGGTGTACTTTGATTTTAGCAAGTGTGATGGGCTAGCTGGCAGTGACTTAGCCCAGGGGTTTTGAAAGGGCAAAAGATGATTGGAGGACTTGGGATTCCCTTTCCTCACCAATCAGGCCCCAGAGACTCCCTCCGTGTCCCCTGATTGGTCTCTTGGGTCACCTGGAGGGGGATAAAAGGGGCAGTGCAGCTGACTCAAGAGAGACCAGTGAGAGACCACAAGGAAGGAGTTTCAAAGAGCTGGCAAGAGCTGGGCCAGCGGGGCAGGAGCAGCTGCCCCAGAAGAGCCTGAAGGAGTGGGACCTGCAGGCAGCAGTTGGACCCTCAGTAGTGCGGTGTGCGGCCGTCAGGAGAGGCTCCCCGCTGGGCTCCAGGATCGCCGGCAAGAGGCTGTGGCCAGCAGGAGAGGCTCCCCTGCTCCAGCCAGGATCTGAGCAGCGACCTGAGAGGTTCCCAGCTCTGCTACCAGCTCCTCCAATAAGAGGCCAAGCAGCTCAACGTGAGCCCGGGACTCTGGGAAGGTCAAGGCCCCTAGCAGCTTGGAGCAGTGCCAGCACTGGTGGCTGTGTGGCAGCATTTCTGCCTACTATGTGTGATATCTGAGTTCAAGTTCGTGCAGTGGAAAGGGACCATTGTGTTTTCTCCCCCTCCAGGTACCTAGGCCCTATATTTCTTTGACATTTTGTATTTTATGCCTTTTTATATTTCACCAACCAGTATTGTTTGCTCTGCTGTTTGTGTTTTATGTTTTGTTAACCCTGTCTTTTGTCAATGATTGTAAGTGTCTAACCTTTGTTGAATCCTGCCCCCTTGGGGCATTGTAGTGACCCCTATACCCCCTGATTTATGCCTGTTATGTTCCCAGTACTGTTCTTTCATTAAAAGGTATATGGTTAAGTCCCCATTGGTGGTCTAGCTCTGCTCTATAGGGGGAGGAGAGTCCCTATACCTCTCACAGCGCTTGTGCACCTGCTTTGATCCCTTCAGTTGGAGAAGGGGTACTTCTTGGAGTACCGCCCAGGTTACACAAGGCTTTTTAATACGGTCTCCTACATTCTAGCAGGCAAGCTAAGGAAGTATGGGCTGGATAAACAGACTGTAAGGTGGATAGAAAACTGACTGAAACATCAGGCTCAGACAGTAATAATCAGTGGCTCAATGTCTAGCTTGTAGCTGGTATGAAGTGGAGTGCCCCTTGTTACCCGTCAGCCCTGCGCTCGTGTGGAAACCTGCAGCGGTACCCAGCCTGTCTGACTCATGAAGGACTCCCTCCCTCCCCCCACCTCTGCCTGAACCAAAACCGATCAGAAGCAGGACTTACAAAAAGGCAATGAAGATGCAGTGAGAGACACCCCTAAACCCCTCTGGACAAGCATGACAAAATTAAGGCAACTCCCCTGGTCCCATTTGCATCAGAGATGGGAGCAGGAGGCACCTCCATTAGGATTCAGAATGGAGAAGAGAGATTCTAAGGCCGGGACTGCACTGAACTCTGGGACCAGAGAAGCAGGGGAGCACTGCATCATGGGAGATTCCTGCTCCAAATGCTAAATCAACCCATGTCTGCACACACCCAACTCAGCATTTATCAGACCAATTCTAGTGTCGACTCCTGTATTGGTACCCAAAACACTGAATCGGCCTGTTTGCATTGTGAGATCCCTCAGGGAAACATTGCCCATAGCCAGGAATGATCACCTCCCATTGTCCAGCATAACAAAACAACCCTGGTATACTCCCTTGAGCCATCACTTACCCATAAACAAAACCTAGTGCTGTCCCTTGAACCATTGTTATCCCCCTACAAAAACCCCTACCCAAGCTCAAGTTTCTGTTCTGGTGCTTGGATCCAAACGCTGCACCAGTTCCACTGGGATTTCACCTTCTCCTTTCCTGCCTGGAATACCTTCACTGATTGTGCTGGGGGCTCTGCCTGCCTGTCTCAAGCACTCTGGACCATAAGCTGAGCAGCTTGCCTGCAACCTGCCCACACACCTGGGAACCTCGACTGGTTCAAGCTTCACTGAGAACCTTGGCTGGTTCAAGCTTCACTGCGTGGTGAGACCCCAATATCTCTCTCTGTCTCTCTCCCTACTTTCTAAACCTCAGACTTGGTTTAATCCCTCTCTACCTTACTCCAGGCACAGCTTTCTAAAACAGCGATGTACCGTGGGTCTCCAGCACCTGGGAGCCATGGCTGGCCCCATCCCACCCCCCAGTCAATACGCCACTGTTCTAAACCTGACCTTTGCTTATCATACTTGAGCTAGACTCCCTAAATATCCAATTTAAATTGTGTAATTGTAACTGTTTTGTTTGTTTTTCCTTGTATGGCTGTTACTACTAGTCTCATCATAGGTTTCCTATACCTGGCAATAAAATAACTTAGATGCTCAAACTGGTTGCCATAGTCTCTGAACCTCATTTACTCCTTCTCAGCCTCCCACTTTGCTCTGCAGCCAGACTTTTTACCTAAGCCAAAGACCCCTATAAAGCCCAAAAATCCTGTTGGGTCTGCCCATCAAGGGAGTTACTACCAGGACAACTGTGACAAGAGATTAGGGGGTTATAGTCCAGGGCCTATGAGGGTGTCATCTTGGAAATGCAGATTAACCCTGCCTACTCAGACATACTGTTAATGTATATGCATGTGCATGTTTGTTTGACTGATTCAATAGCTGGAGGAACCCACTCCATTGAAACTAACCCCTGCAAGGTAGCTCCATTGGGGGTCAGGACTTGCAGAAGGGAGAGAGAGAGCTCTGTATAGAAACACGTGACACATCGGTAGAATTACAGACATACAGACTGAATTACAATAGTACATTGGGGTGCACTCATTTATTAGTTATGTTTCTGGGGTGTCTGTAATTCTACCAAAGGGACAGACACATCTGGTAACACTCAGGGGTGGGTCCTGGGACTGGTTTTGTTCAGTGTCTTCATCAATGCCCTGGAAGATGATATACAGTGCACCCTCAGCAAGTTCGCAGATGACACCAAGCTGCGGGGAGTAGTAGATACACTGGAGGGTAGGGCTAGGATTCAGAATGACTTGGACAAATTGGAGGACTGGACCAAAAGGAATCTCATGAGGTCCAACAAGGACAAGTGCAAAGATCTGCACTTTCATAGATTTCATAGACATTAGGGCTGGAAGGGACCTCGGAAGATCATCGAGTCCAGCCCCCCGCCCAAAGGGCAGGACGTCAGCTGGGGTCATAGGATCCCAGCAAGATAAGCATCCAGTTTCATCTTGAAGGTGTTCAATGAAGGCGCTTGAACAACCTCCGGTGGCAGGCTGTTCCAGACCTTGGGGGCTCGGACAGTAAAGAAATTCTTCCTTGTGTCCAGCCTGAAATGATCTTGTAGTAGTTTGTGACCATTCGTCCTCGTCATCCCTTGGGGCGCTCTGGTGAACAAACGTTCCCCTAGATATTGGTGGTCACCCCTGATAAACTTGTAGGTGGCCATCAGATCACCCCTGAGCCTGCGCTTTTCCAGGCTAAAGAGCCCCAGGGCTCTCAGCCTGTCATCGTAGGGTCTGCTTCCCTGACCTCTGATCATGCGCGTGGCTCTTCTCTGGACTCTCTCAAGCTTCTCCACATCCTTTTTGAATTGTGGAGCCCAAAACTGGACGCAGTACTCCAGCTGCGGCCTCACTAAGGCCGAGTACAGGGGGAGAATGACGTCCCGGGATTTGCTTGAGAAGCATCTATGGATGCAAGCCAGCGTTTTGGTCGCTTTACTAGCCGCAGCATCGCATTGCAGGCTCATGTTCATCTTGTGGTCAATGATGACCCCCAAGTCTCTTTCTTCCATAGTGCTAACCAACATAGCACTGCCAAGCCTATAAGGATGCTGCAGGTTTTTTTTCCCCAAGGTGGACAACCTTGCATTTATCAGCATTGAACACCATCAGATTCTCATCCGCCCACTTGCTGAGCCTGTCCAGGTCAGCCTGGATCATCCGCCTGTCTTCTGGTGTGGATGCTTTGCCCCAAAGTTTGGTGTCATCGGCGAACTTGGCCAGTCCGCTTCTGACTCCAGTGTCCACATCATTAATGAAGATGTTGAACAGTATGGGTCCAAGGACAGAGCCCTGGGGGACCCCACTGGTCACAGGACACCACGATGAGTGACTTCCATCAGTTACTACCCTCTGGGTCCGACCCCGGAGCCAATTTTCCAGCCAGTGGATCGTGGGGGACCCAAGGCGACAATTGGCCAGTTTCTCCAAGAGACGATCATGGGACACCAGATCAAAGGCTTTTTTGAAGTCAAGATATATGACATCAATCTCATCTCCCTTGTCCAGGTGATAGGTCACCTGGTCGTAGAAGGAAATGAGATTGGTCAAGCAAGACCTACCCGCAACAAACCCGTGCTGGCTATCCCTTAAGATGTTGGCGTCGGCCAGTCCATTAAGGATGGCCTCCTTAATAAACTTTTCTAAGATCTTCCCCGGGATAGAAGTCAGGCTGGAACAATCCCATGCACCAGCACAGGCTGGGACTGACTGGCTGGGAAGCAGCTCTGCAGAAAAGGACCTGGGGGTTAGAGTGGACAATAAGATGAATATGAGCCAACAGTGTACCCTCGTTGAAAGAAGGCTAACAGCATACTGGGCTGTATTGGTAGGAGTGTCGCCAGTAGGTCAAGCGAAGTGATCACTCCCCTCTGTTCAGCACTGGTGAGACCACATCTGGAGTACTATGTTCAGTTTTGGACCCCCACTACAGAAAGGAAGTGGACAAATTGGAGAGTCCAGCAGAGGGCAACAAAAATAGTGGGGGAGCTGGGGAACATGACTTATGACAAAAAGACTGAGGGAGTTGGGCTTATTTCATCTAGAGAAGACGAGACCAAGCGGGGACCTAATAGCAGCCTTCAACTACCTGTAGCAGGGTTCAAAAAAGGATGGAGCTAGACCACGGGTTCCCAGAGTTTTTATGCTGCGGCTCGGTAAACCATGGCCCAGCAGTCACAGCCAACCGCTGCCAGAATTTCTGACCAGCAGACAGGTAAGGCTACCCCCACGCCCAGGTGGGGGTATGGGCCAAACCCTGCACTGCCGCGGGCCCTGCAAAAGGAGCCACAGCCTCTCTGCCCAGCTTGGGGAGGGAGCCGCAGTTTGCCGATCCACAGCCACTTCCAGTCTAGCAGCCGACCGTGCTGCAGACTGACAGCCAACCCATGGCCCAGGGATTGAGAACCCCTGAGCTGGACTGTTCTCAGTGGTGGCAGATGACAGAACAAGGAGCAATGGTCTCAGGTTGCAGCAAGGGAAATTAAGGTTAGATATTAGGAAGAATTTTCTCACTAGGAGGGTAGTAAAACATTGGAACAAGTTACCCAGAGAGGTGGTGGTGGAAGCTCCATCCTTGGAAGTTTTCAAAACCTGGCTAAACAAAGCTTTGGCTGAGATGATCTAGTTGGGGATGGTCCTGCTTTTACCAGGGTTTAAACTAGATGACCTCCTCATATCCCTTCCAGCCCTAATTTTCTATGATCTATCCATCTGCAGTTAGTTCCTTTTATGTCTTTTTCTGCTACCCACATAGGGAGACTTCAGCAGCTAAGCAGAACTATAGCCTGTGCATTAGTTGGGTCCTGCTAAGCCCAAGGTCTATGTAGAGGGGACTTGAATCATATCTAACCCTCAATCTGAACCTCTGCCCAGAATTAAAATTTCACTCAGGAGTAAAGGGGCCTTGGACCCTATTCCACTCAATATGTAACCAGTAGATGATAAAGGCTACAAACATCTCCTCTCGGGCATCTGAATGATCTTGCTCCGTCCTATGTCTGTTGTTCTTGGACAAACTCTATGAAGGTTTGCAGGATATGAAGTGCTAACAGCTTGTCCTGGGACATTGCAAAGTGCATCTGAAGGGTCACCTTGGTATTGCATCATTGGATCAACGGCAGAAAGGCAGCAGTGCATTCAACCACTCAC
The DNA here is from genome assembly GCF_030867095.1 of Alligator mississippiensis. NCBI lineage: Eukaryota > Metazoa > Chordata > Crocodylia > Alligatoridae > Alligator > Alligator mississippiensis. The sequence continues at coordinate 56,863,159 of NC_081830.1, read as the reverse complement.
TAAACCACGATTGGAAGGCAATATGCATACATAACAATCCCACAACTATTCTGTTGGTCCCAGGACAAACCTGATGCATCTTCCTAGACAGAGACTTCTGCTGAATTAAAGGCTCATTAAGCACTCGCTGTATATAGACTTTCATAAAAATTAAGGAGCCACTATCATTTAGTAGTAAAAAAAAAAAAAAAAAAAAAAAAAAAAAAAAATGCTTAGAAGACGGAATTTGGACTCAATAGATGCAACATCCTACTGATTTTTTTTGTAACGATTGGGGGAAAATCTACCTAGGTACAAATTGCAAGTTCTGTTTAATACTGGAAACTCTGTCATCCTGCAAACTCCATTTTGTATGCAGGGCCCTCTAGCTAGTCCCTTTTTACATTCATGTCACACCAATACTCAAAAGGGTGGTGACAAAGCAAGCAATGGAGAGCTGCTAAGGCCCCAAGGCTTATAATCCAGTATTCATAAGGAAGTCTCTTAAAACAGACTGGCTACCAGTGGCTCAGACCACTTCTGCTCCCCACCCCCTTCCTTAACTCCCTTCCAGAAGGAAGTAATTAAGCAATTAGTGTGCATTTGATCACCAGGTAAGGCTAGCTGAGGAAAGAGGGAAAAATTACTTGGCAGGGGGGACTGAAGATTATAAGGGAAAAGTCTCTCACCAGCTATTCTAGAGAACAGAAGGGAACTGACCATAGAAATCAGAGAGTCTTGGGGCTAGATGACAGGCCACAACTGGCCCACAGGGTGCATCTTTGACACAATGCAGTTTTAGCTTTAACTCAAAATTTCTAGCCACCTGGCAAATTCACAGGTAATAGCTGAGTGCAACTGAGTTCTTGCTGCCCCCCCGCCAAGAACTGCACACAGCTGTATAGGGTAGCAAGCAGAGCTCACGGACACTTCATGCCTGCTTGAACTTTCTTTTAATTCATTCTTTTCCCTGGCTTTCTAGAGCTCCCTTACAAACCTGTTCAAGCATTTAAAGCCTTCCATTTTACCAGACTTCTTCTGCCTCTGTTGAAATGGCCACAGTAGGTGAAGTCTCTTCCAGTGGTGAGGAAAGAGGCAGCTTCTGTTTTGATATCCCTTCCCTTTTCCTTGAGTGTAGTGCTAGCAACACTTTCCAAACAACATCCCCCAGGGTCCTTGTTTGAGACTTGTTTAGGATCAGGCCACTTAGTCCCATTGGGGGTGTTTAAATAAAGAGCCTAGCATCTTTTATAATGGGCAACTATATCTGAACATATAAATGCCTCTAGCTCATCCCTTTGTCCAGAAGGGAGATCCAATTTGCTTTGACAATTTTTTTTTTAAATAAAGTAATTTCTTCCTCATCTGAAGCCTTTATGTCAACACTCAACATTCTTCAGGTATTATGAGATCTTGAAATAAAAGCACACAAATTAAGTTATGGTGCAAGTGACCATTTATAAATATATTTCATATGAAAATTTAAGGGTTTTTTTGCAATTAAAATGAGCTTTCATTAAAAAATAGGAAATTAGCAATCTTTTCTGTCATCTACAGATTAGAGGTTTTCAGAATTGTACCAAAGACACTTTTTACTCATTTCAGAAGCTCAAACTCAAGGGAAAATAAGTTTACTTACCTTCTAACTGCGTGCAAGAAAAGTGCCTGCAGGATCACCCTGTCCTTTGATGATACTCCTGCACCATGGGATCTCTTTGGACCATCAGAGCCAATGGTGCAAGGAACAAAGCAGCTGAATCTCCTGTGGTTCCTTCACTAATAAAAAGTCCCAATGGTTGGGACTCCAAACCCAACCATAGAAGGGATAGAAGATTTTTCACAGAATATGTGCTAAGTGCACATTCCAGAGCCACAGTTACTGACTTGGTTATGGTAAACCAGATAGTAATTCTTCCTCAGATATCTGTCCAGTCTCAGGTTGACTGTTAGTGCCTAGGATGGAGTGATCATCCCATTAAGCCCTTGTCCTCCTTTCCCAAAGGTTGCTGCATTGCAATGTGCAGGATAACCACTGGCAACAGCTGTTCCGGTAAGGACAAGCTTGGTTTGAAGTTCATGAAGACAGCCCATCTGATGTGCTAGCCATTAGGAGCACATCCTTCTAGAGAAGTGTATAGATACAACCCCTCTCACTCCTCCAGGTCTCTGTGAGGCAGATCATCCATATCAGCTACATCACCCTCATCCTCTCCCCGCTTCCAAGGGGGCACACAATTCCAGTCTGCCTGCAGGGTCTCCAGTAGTCTTTTCTCTCTCAAGGAGACAGCTAGAAGTCTCTGTCAGTCTTCAGCAACCCCCACTTCCAGTTGTTTGGAGGACTCGGACTCAACCATCTGCCTAGACTCCAAACCAGGGATTCTGTACAAAAGCAACTAGAAACAGCTTTCTGTCATTCCCATCCTGATTCTTACTGGACCAGTCCAAGTACACTCACCCACCTTGTGTCCCTCCCTGGAGCAGCTCCCTAGGAGCCTGTTGCCAAAAGAAGCTCCCATCAACAGCCATGCACTTGCTCTGAGAACCCTTAAATCGTCTTGCTTCCCACAGCTGCAGCTCATCTGTTCTCTCTCTAGCCAGTCTCCTCCTTTGGGCTTTCTTGCTACTCAGGTGCAACAGATAACAGGCAGGTTGTCTGGGCATTAATGGGGTAGCCCACTTTATTACACCTCTCACCCTTTGAGGACCCTGCCTGGCTTTAGGGCAGGTTCTACAGTTTATACCCTCAGTTAGACACAGTCAGTAAACCTTAATTTCTTTATCATTGCTAGTCTATTTTTCAGACATTAGTCCCTCTAACTCTTTTCCACTGACTGATTTCTGTGAGTAAGGGTCTTTCTCTTGAAGTACTCCCTACACATCAAGCACTTGGCAGACAAAGCCTATCCCTTTCCTTGTCCATCACCTCTTTGAGGTACTCCAATGCTTGTCTGCTGCCAACTTATTGCTTTCTTTCAGGACCTGCTGCCCAGCAGGGAGTTCCAACTGTACTTAGCAGTCAAGATCTGACCTCTCAAATCCTCCCCTTTCCGTGCTATATTTGTGCACTTTGGCTACAAAGAATATTGTGCACATTGGCTATAAAAAGTAGTACCATAACTGCAGCATTAATTTCTCACAATGTCCGTGCTTATAACTTTCTCACAGGCCCTCTTCAGCTGCTCAACAACCACTGTCTAAGCCTGCAGTTGCCCTTGTCTCCTCACTGAACTTTGTCAACCTGTTAGCTTCCTCTTCAGTACCATGCTCCATATTTTCTTCTGGTGCCTCTCCAGTTGTCCTTCTGAGTCAGTTCCCTCACCTCACTCTTGCTTAAGGAAATAATACGCCTCTTCTGCTCTTGTATTTCTGGCAGCAAGCTCATGGTCTTCTTCTCACAAGTAAGATTTCTAACACAAGAAATTGCTTCGTGGCCCTGGTCTCCATTGGCCCTTGTGCTGGAACCTGCTGCAGCTTCTCCTCCTTGGCCCCTTCTGTGCCCTTGGCTTGCAGGACTCCACTATCCCCCAGATACCATTTTTCCCATGCTGTCTACCTGATGTGTCCCACACAAAATACCTAAGCTGCCTCCTGTCCCTACTGGTCTGTACCTCTGAGTGCATTGGCAGCCCAGCAACCCTAGTGACTACTGACATGCAAGTTTCAGACAGTCTAATCCCTTAAGAAGGCAATGCTTTGTAATGTGTCCTCAGATGGTTTGTTTTGCAAGGCTTCTATGCGACACAAAGCAGGAGCTAAATATCATTTTCTGACTTGAATAAACAAAAAGCCCAGCACAAACCAATCAGAATTAGAATCAGAAGCAACAGGAAAATCCCACTGCGCTCCTTCATAAAACTAGCTGTTGCTTTTGTAGATATAGCCATAGATCATATCCATCTGGTTGTGACATTTCCATTAAGAGTTCAATAGCAGTGTCACTGTATAGCCTGTGTTTCAGTTCCAGGGCTGCCTCTTCACATGCACAAATTTAGTGAGCGTGCTTTGTTCCTAAGAGAAAAAAAGACCTTACATCTCTGTACAGTAACCCCTTTTAGCTGATTCAGAGATAGCTCTGACAAGCTCTGATGGAACCATAATGTTATGGCCATGTGGGAGCCTTCTATTCTGGGAAACAAAGTATCAAGTCAAGTATATGTAGAGATTTGATATGTATTTAAAAACTACCTAAAGTGGGAGTGCTCACTCTTACAGTAGTTGGATAACTAATCATGTACTTGATGGAAATACTCACATAGATTCATAGATGTTAGGGTCAGAAGGGACCTCAATAGATCATCGAGTCCGACCCCCTGCATAAGCAGGAAAGAGTGCTGGGTCTAGATGACCCCAGCTAGATACTCATCTAACCTCCTCTTGAAGACCCCCAGGGTAGGGGAGAGCACCACCTCCCTTGGGAGCCCGTTCCAGACCTTGGCCACTCAAACTGTGAAGAAGTTCTTCCTAATGTCCAATCTAAATCTGCTCTCTGCTAGCTTGTGGCCATTGTTTCTTGTAACCCCCGGGGGAGCCTTGGTGAATAAATACTCACCAATTCCCTTCTATGCCCCCGTGATGAACTTATAGGCAGCTACAAGGTCGCCTCTCAACCTTCTCTTGCGGAGGCTGAAAAGGTTCAGTTTCTCCAGTCTCTCCTCGTAGGACTTGGTCTGCAGGCCCTTGACCATACGAGTTGCCCTTCTCTGGACCCTCTCCAGGTTATCCGCATCCTTCTTGAAGTGTGGCGCCCAGAATTGCACGCAGTACTCCAACTGCGGTCTGACCAGCGCCCGATAGAGGGGAAGTATCACCTCCTTGGACCTATTCGTCATGCATCTGCTGATGCACGATAAAGTGCCATTGGCTTTTCTGATGGCTTCGTCACGCTGCCGGCTCATGTTCATCTTGGAGTCCACTAGGACCCCAAGATCCCTTTCCACCTCTGTGCCACCCAGCAGGTCATTCCCTAGGCTGTAGGTGTGCTGGATATTTTTCCTCCCTAGGTGCAGCACGTTGCATTTCTCCTTGTTGAACTGCATCCTGTTGTTTTCTACCCACTTGTCCAGCCTATCCAGGTCTGCCTGCAGCTGTTCCCTGCCCTCCGGCGTGTCCACTTCTCCCCATAGCTTTGTGTCATCTGCAAACTTGGACAGAGTACATTTGACTCCCTCGTCCAAGTCGCTGATGAAGACATTAAAGAGTATCGGTCCAAGGACCGAGCCCTGCGGGACCCCACTGCCCACACCCTTCCAGGTCGAGACCGACCCATCCACCACGACTCTTTGGGTGCGACCCTCTAGCCAATTCGCCACCCACCGGACTGTGCAGTCATCCAAGTCACAGCCTCTTAACTTGTTCACCAGTATGGGGTGGGATACCATATCGAAGGCCTTCCTGAAGTCTAAGTATACGACATCCACCCCTCCTCCTGTGTCCAGGCGTTTCGTAACCTGGTCATAGAAAGAGACTAGGTTGGTCAGGCACGATCTGCCCGCCACAAACCCGTGCTGGTTTCCCCTCAGCATAATCTGCCCTGCCGGGCTCTCACAAATGTGAGCCTTGATAATTTTTGCAAAGACTTTACCAAGGATGGAGGTGAGACTGACCGGCCTATAGTTGCCCGGGTCCTCCTTCCTCCCCTTTTTGAAAATGGGGACCACGTTAGCCCTTTTCCAGTCCTCCGGGACTTGGCCCGTGCGCCACGAGCGTTCGAATATTCCCGCCAGTGGCTCTGCAATGATGTCAGCCAGTGCCTTCAGCACCCTTGGATGGAGCTCATCCGGGCCTGCCGATTTAAAGGCATCCAGTTCTTCCAAATGTCTCTGCACCGTCTCAGGATCTACGTATGGAAGTCTGGCGCCTTGCTGCTGCCTCTCTACAACCCCAGTGAGAGACTTGTAGTGCCCCTTGCTTAGGAACACTGAGGCAAAGAACTTGTTGAGGAGTTCAGCCTTGTCCCCCCTGTCTGTCACCAATTGTTTCTGCCCATTTAGCAGTGGTCCTATTCCTCCCTGGGCCTTCCTTTTACTCCCTATATATCTAAAAAACAATTTCTTGTTGTCTTTTACTTGGGTTGCCATCCTCAGCTCCATGGTAGCTTTGGCCCGCCTAACTGCCTCCCTACAAGCACGAGCAGAGGAGGTATATCCATCTTTAGTGATCTCACCCTGTTTCCACTTTTTATGTGCTCCCCTTTTGGCCCTTAGGCTGCCCTGGATTTCTCTGGTCAGCCATGGAAGCCTTCTGGCCCCTTTCCCTTTTTTGCCTCGCTCGGGGATCGTCTTGCTTTGTGCCCGAAGGATCGTTTCCTTTAGGCACAGCCACCCTTCTTGGGCTCCCATCCCATCAAAACTCCTACTCTGCAGTGCTTCCTTGACTAATCGCCTGAGTGCATTGAGATCAGCTTTCCTAAAGTCTAGCACTTTCACCCTACTAGTTACCTTACCCACTCACCGTCTTATGTTGAATTCTATTATAAGGTGATCACTGTCCCCCAGATGGCTACCGATCTGGAGGTCCCCTATCATGTCATCTCCCGTTGCCAATACCAGATCCAGTATGGCATTCCCCCTAGTGGGACCATACACCTCCTGTGTCAGGTGGAGGTCCTGTACACAGGTTAGAAACCTGCGTGAGCGATGGGACCTTGCTGTCTGCGTCTCCCAGCAGATGTCCGGGTAGTTTAGGTCCCCCATGACTACCGCCTCTTTAGCTTTTATGGTCTCTGAGAGTTGCCTCAGGAGCCCCGCATCTATTTCTTCCCCTTGATGTGGGGGTCTGTAGCAGACCCCTACCACCAAATCCCTTTCTCCTTGCCCCCCATGTAGCCTAACCCACAATCCTTCTACTTCCTCAACCTCAGATTCTGTCTTGATGAGGGTTGATGTATATTGCTCACTGACATAAAGTGCAACCCGCCCCCCCCCCCCTTCTCCGACCTGTCCTTTCTATACAATCTATAGCCCTCAATATGTACCGCCCAGTCATGGGATGAATCCCACCAGGTCTCTGTTAGCCCCACTACGTCATAGGTGTTTAGTGCAAGCAGGAGCGCTAATTCATCCTGCTTGTTCCCCATGCTCCTAGCATTAGTATATAGGCACTTGAGCCCTGCGACTGGTGCCTTTGCTGCCCCCCCACTCCGAATCCCAAGGGGCCCATTGTTTCTTACCTTCTCGTTTCTTACCTGTTCTGTTGTGCTGGTCTCCCCATGGCTTTCAGGTTCCCAATGCTCTCTTTCTTCAGGCTGGGCTGTCCTTGTGGGTGCCACATGGTTTGGTGGTCCACAGCTTCCCCTGCCCTCGTACTCCCCTCCCCCCAATGAGCCTAGTTTAAAGCCCGCCGGAGGAGATCCGCCAACCTAGTAGAAAACACACGCTTACCTTTGGGGGACAGGTGAAGCCCATCCCAGCTGAGCATGTCCCTCGTCGTGATATGTGGGTCATTGTCCAGGAAGCCGAAGCCTGCCTCAAGACACCACTGCCGAAGCTGCCAGTTGGTCTCTCTGATGCAGTTCTCCTGCCGTCTTCCTCGTCCGGTCACTGGTAGGATGGAAGAGAAAACCACCTGTGCACCGAACTCCTTCAGCACGCCGCCCAGAGCACTGTAGTCCGCCATCAGGTGATCGGGGGTTCTCCTGGCCGCATCATTAGTACCCACATGGACTAGGACCATGGGGTAATAATCGGTGGGCTTGATCCTGGCCTGGATTACCTCCGTCACATCCCGAATCTTTGCTCCAGAGAGGCAGCATACCTCTCGTGCCGAGGGGTCCTGGCAACAGATGGGTCCTTCCGTACCTCTCAGGATGGAGTCGCTTATGAACACGCCTAGTCACGTGAGTAAAGACTGCAAGATCTGTCCCAGAGCCATCTACAGGAGTCATCAGTAGCCAGTTGTTGAATGCTAACTCAAGCCTTACAGCAACTAAACATTTCCATTTTTCTAGCACCTTTCATGTGATAAAATGTTTCATGACATACACATTGCTTGGAACAAATCACTACTGATACTCCTTGTAGGTGGGATAAGGAACCATCTGGCAGTTGAAATTGATAGTAGCACCAAAAATCTAGCTATGGAAATTCATGAATGGAACTGTAGAGAAGGGAAGAGAGAGACAGAGACAGAGAGAAACTAAGGCCAAAAGTGTCTGCATTGCTACATCTAAGCACAAATGAGCTTGGAACAGCAAATATGAATCTACATGGATCCTTTCAAATAAACTAAATAATGTTTCCTTCTTAAAGTTAATTTCAGGCCCCTGACAGACATTAAAACAATGGCACAATTGGGAACTGAGAAATTTTATGCCCCATCCCAAAACACTGCATGTCCTGCCACACACATCTGGCACGGCAGCATGTTCAGTGTTTGGGATGCAGCATAAAATTTTCTATATCCCAGTTGTGCCACTATGGAATTGCCTCCAGCTTGATCCATGGGGCCTGGGACTGCCAGGCCAGTGCCAACAATCATCTGATTGTTGGCCCCAGCCCTCAGTCTTGAACCAGACCTGGGGCTATCCCGATGGGTCAACAGACTTCCCCCTGCAAGGGAACTTTGCATACCACTTCCCTAGCAGCCCATTTTCTGCATCAGGACCAGGACTTTCCCAGGCCCAATGCTGACCACCATCCTGATGCTGATTGTCAGCTGATTGTCAGTATTGGGAGGGGGCATGCTACACACTCAAGTTATGGTGCCTTGCAAATGAGCTACAGAGATGTTTCACATATTTTGTGGAATGTCTTTGTGGCTAAATTGCCAACTTTATGATCCCATAAAAATAAATCACCGGAATGTATAGCACTTAGTTATGGCATGATTAACACTTTAATTGAACCATAAATATAACTCATGCCAGGATCCTACAGGTTGTAAACTTAAAAAAAGGTCCAAAAATATCAGTATTGTGAAGCGAGGGATCCTTTTCTATCAAGAACAATTTTTATAACTATAATGTACAGCATCTGTACATTTTCTGTTATCCCCTTTAGGGTTTTATCATCCCTGCTTTTAACATGCAAATATCTGCCTCTTTCCTCCTCTAACCTTGCTGTGTAGTATGTTTTTCAAATTGTCTTCCTCCACAGCATTTCTTTCTTCCTACAGCAAGACAAAAGTGACTTCTAACAGACTGTTTTGTATTCCTTTCCTTTCTTCTAAATAAATGTCTCTTGCCTTTACTCTTATCTTTATCACCCTTGGGTAAAACAAAAGACATGACTGGATGCAGCATCCTAATTATAAATCTACTTCTTTCCAAAGTGATTATTGCTAACCATTTTGCTGCTGAGCCTCTGAAACAGCTAAGCTGCTGCTGTTGATGTACTGCCATCACGAACATTTTAGTATAAGTGTCACCTGCAGTAACAGTTAAGGTCAAGTCATTTTAAAGGGTAAGAAATATGTGGCACAAATTAGTTCTTCAGGGGCCCGATCTGTAAAGGTACTTAAACATCTAAAGGTCCAGATAAGTGCCTAGTTGGATCTTCAAAAGCATCTAAATGCCTCTCTGCCATACAGAAGCCAAACTCCTATTGACTTCTGTTTGTATCTCCTCCTTCAATAGGAGTTAGATGCCTAAGCTTTCAGGAAAATCCTCTTAAGGGCCTAAAAACCTTTCAAAATCTAGCCTTTGGGGCCTCTTTCCATAATGGCTCTGAACCACCCTCATGCCCCAGTGATGCCAACAGAAGCTGAGGAAACTCAGAACCCTACAGAAACAAGCCCATACAGCTCTTTATTTGATTTCTTGCTGTGATGGTAATTTTTTTTTATTATTATTATTTCCCCTATGCTTATTTTCATTGTTGATTTTCACTTGGTAAATATGAACTGAAATGAGAGCCCGATCTTCATCCACAACACAGCAGAAAAATACTGCTATAGGAGCAGCTTTAGACACAAGTTTTAGATACTTCTTAGCACTGCACTGGTACAACTCATAGCCCACTCATCCCTTTTTAGAGCAAGACTAGACAAGGAGGACAAGAAAACTTCCAAACTTCAGGGAAGAAATACTGACACCATGGAGAACATTGCCATGGATATCAGTGAGGTTTGTATTCCTTCCTCCATTCTTTAACTCATCTGGGAGACAATGTCTCCTTCCCTGCATGTCATTTTCACCCAGGTTTTATTGCAGATGCTCAACATTATAGCTTACTTCATACATTTTCCCTATGTGCATTATCATTTGGTTTTTACATGATTTATTTACACACATCTTATACAGAACTCTGGAATGCAGATGCAATGGTACATGTGCAGGGTCTGTATTGATCAAAGCACTACTGTACAATTTGCTTTCTATCACTTAGCCTTAGATTGACTTACATCCTGCCTTTTATAATTTAAGTTCCAGCTAGTTGGGACGTTAAATATCTAATAGTGCAGGATTATGACACCATCACTCTTTCATGATCTCATGACCTGAAAAACTCCAAACTCAGAAAAAAAATTTGAGTAAGATTAATGTTTTTCAAAGTTAATATAATCAAGAATATGCAGACTCTAAGCATCGTCTTAGCAAAATGTTATTTATCTAAGGAACTACATATGGAATGGGGTTGAGTAACAATGTTTAACGCTAAACACTTTCCAGCAACCTCATTTGCTGTCAGTAAGTTCAAAGAGCTCAATTTATTCTTTAGATAAAGTATATTATATGGTTCATAGTGGAGAGATAATATTTGACTCAGTTATGACTTTACTCCACATCTACCCACAAACACCTTTTCAGGAGCAATGATACAGTAGATAAGAAACTGTTGTTAGACAATGAGACCTCAAACATGCCACTGATGACTTGAATACATGTATACCTAGCAGTTCTAGGTTAACACATAGCTTATGTGCTAAATCCTTCTTGTCTTATTTGTACATGTCGTTTCAGTGGACCACATTCACCCTGTCTGTAATTCTACTAGTTTCAATGACATTAGACAGAAAATGGAAATGACCTGAAGACATCAGTGAGATTATCATCTGAATAAAGCAGGTGGGATCTGGCTGATAGTCAGTCTATTCACATTAAGAAGCCAGGGTATAATTTGACATGATTGGTATTCTCGGTTCCAAGGAGACCCATGTCTGGAATTAAAGGGATGCGTGTGATCAAAACTGAAGTGCACTCTACAGAACCTTTCTGTATCTGTGGCAGCTGAAGTAGAAATGCCCACTGCTTTCAAGGACACTTAAAACACACTGTGTCAATTAAATATGTAAGAGGAAAAAAAGAATAGTCTCTCTCATCCTTTCATGCCTATTGGATGAAAAATACTTGTTTCAAAATTGATTATAACCACTAGCCTTTCATCTCAAGAGACCTGAGTTCAGCTTACAAAAAAAAATTTTTAAGCATTTAAAATGTGGAGGGTATTGCCTCTGGCGATATCACTCGTGGAGACTAAACAAACTAAACATGTCTCCTAATATTCTTGGAATCAGTCCTGCAGTTTCTCTCTCACAAAACTCCCATGGAAGAGTAAATGAGCTTCTGGTATCAGAGGAGCTGGTAGAATAACATGTGACAAATCCTAGTTTAGAAAGTGCATGAAACTCTCATGCTTAACACAGCATGATCTGAAATCATCACAGATACAGATTCCAAAATTTAGGGGAACAACCTGAATTCCTTTCCTAGAAGGTAGCTAGAGAATGGCACTGTAGCCTTAAGTGGTTAACCCCCTTAATAATAGAATTTATAAAGACTGTGCAGTTGCTATGAAGCAGCAGAACAGGATTATACAACTAGAAGAAAAGGCATCTAATGAACCCACATGGTCTAAAACCAGAACGGAATCTTTATATGCAGTCCCCTGGGATGCTTTGTTTGGGATAGGATAATTGAGCAACAGCCCAAGCCCAAATACTGAAAAATCATCCAAAGTAAAATCAGAATACTTATGGTGTTGACATGAAACATCTAGTTCCATTATCACAAAAAATTGATTTCAATATTCATTTTAATAAAACAAATAAACATCCCTTCCATTTCTCACCCTTAATATCCATGGCGCTTGGGAATAAATTATATTTAACAATGAAATGTTCCCAATAAAGCATTATCAATGTTACTTTTACTGCTTCTACTGATGAATTAAGAAAATGGGTACAACGTCATAAAATTATTCAGCAAGTGTACATGCAACCTTGTACAACAAGCTTTTCAACGGGTTTATTAAACATCTACATTTCCTTTTGAGAACATTTAATTGCTAATGTTTTATCAAAAATGTAAATGTCTTAGTAGTCTGATGTATCATCTTTAACTTAAAAGTTTCATATTAATACAAAAAATAGACAACATTATACATAAGCCACAATTTTCACACATACATAAGTAGACACACACGCCTGTATGCACACACACTTATCAATATCCTTATATATTTTCTACAGTCCAAGTCTTCTTTTTCCTATAAATTCTTTGTATTTTCTGAAGGCACAACATTCAGGTAGGTAATATAAAATGTGCTTCTCACAGGGAAAAAATGGTGGTCTCATAACCTAACACTATTTGGAATTTTTTTTTAATTCGATATTGCAAAGTTCACCATGTTCCCTTTGAACAGCATTGGAGAATATTAACAACAGGCTTAACAAGTATTTGCAGGTGGCTGTAGTTTTCATATGCGGCGCACCATTTTCCCTTTGTGAATGTGAACATTTTTTAGCAAACAGAATTGAGAGAAGTAACTTCTACTTCTACCAAGTTTAATAACGTTCCTGATGGTCCAGACAAAACCCACAGGGACTGAGAGCCAAAATCATCATCTGGCTCCATGCTGGAGCTACAACAATTTACAGCAAACTAGTATCTGACCAACATTTTCATTTTATTGTCAAATGGTAGTTTTGCTCAGTAAAAACTGTGGAATGGACCCTGCAAACCAAAAAATGTATGTTCCTACCTTCTGTATAGGCAAACAAACACACATCCATACATTAAAACATCGGGGGAAAATGAAGTTTTACACTATTTATATGGAATCTCCAGTTTATTTTTCTGCTCCCTTGCTTATATCAGCTGGCAATGAACATGCCAAAAATATACTTAAGTATTTTATCTGCCTATAGCAATTGTTTGCACAACTGTGTGTGTGTGTGTGTGTGTGTGTGTGTGTGTGTGTGCGCGCACGCACACACACAAATGCGTAGCCCATCTGTATACAAGCTAACCTTTTCAGTATTATAATCATCCATTTAAATTCTGTTTTGTTGGGGGGATTGCTTTTTTGTAAATACACATACTCTCTCTAACAGAGAATCCTGAACACACTTCAAGACAAAAAATAAATATTATTTTAAAGCATTTGCCATTATACTTTTTATAGAGATAGAGTGGAACTTTGCTTGCTTTCTTCCTCCGCCCCAGCCCCTGCCATTTTTTTTCAGTACAGTACAACTTAAACATGTTTGCTATTTAAGCAGAGAATGATTTGAGATATGTGCATATGGGCATGAAATCTGCACTATTTGTGGGATTCATATTTGTTCACCAGAAAAAGCAGCTTCTAACCTTTGAACAGGAGGAGATAAACTGCCAAGCTGTTGATCTCCTGTTGATCTTCCCACTTGCCCCAACAGGGACCCTTAAAATGTCTATGTTGCTATCAAATGTGTATATTAAACAAATACCTTTCTAAGTACACGTGTGCAATGGGCGTGATTCCCAAACAATCGAGGTAATTATAAAAATCATTTATTATTTTCTTTATTCATATCACCCTGGAACATTTATTTTATACAAAAGTCCAATTCTCGGTATTATGCTTTCAAAATCATCCTGTCCCCAACACAGGTGTCTCAGGAATTGGGTAAGTCTGTCATTACCATTGTCTGTTTGTAAACAAGATTTTGGTACCGAATCCTCCCGGCATTTCAAGAGCAGGGAAAGGAGTTTTTACAAATACTATTAAGTTCCACTTTTTTTAATTGTCTATAACCCGGCAACGCAAAAATGTTAACGTGCATTACCCTCTCACAGTCTTTGGGGGAACAGCCATACCCCAGCTTGCAGAAGAACCAAGCTGCCCTCTCTTGCTCCCCCTCTCCAGCAAGCACAGCTGGTTCCTGCAATGGGCTCAGCACTCAGGGTCAGCAGATCTGCAACCCTTTGGGGTGGATAATCGCAACCTCTCTGCGCCCCACTCACAGCCTCGGTTTCCTGAGCAATGTTTTGCTGAGGTCCTTCACCTCCTCGGGGCTGCTGACCCTCTCATAGCCCAGCACAGCCATCGGCTGGTGGCAGTACTCCTCAATCTGCTTTATCTGCTGGTAGCTCAGTGCTGTCCTCCAGGCACTCAGTGCCTGGGTGGCGTTGCGGGCAGACACCACAAAGGGCTTGGAGGAGTAGCCTGGCCCGCTGGTCATATTGAGGGCAAATTTCTCCATCTCAGGGCTCACCACCAGGTTGACGAAGCTGTACACCTGACGCAGGGTCTTGATGGGATCCACCACCAGGTCCTCATAGCGCACAGCCAGGTAGTTGCCCTGCAGCCAGTCTGGTGGGTGCAGGGCAGTCTGCAGGGTCCTGGCCATGCTGCTGCAGATCACCTCCATGGCCCCCAGCGCGTGGTAGTCTGAGCCGCCGCCACCACCGCCACCCTCCTTCTTGCCACCCAGCTTGTGGCTGGCATCCAGGAAGGGCATGCGGTGGATGCGGGGGTCACGGCTCCGCACCACCTGCAGGCTCTCGCGGATCAGGCCGTGACGGGACTTGATGCGGGAGCTGGCCACAGCGCGGGGGTCCCGCACCAGGTGGATGACTTTGAGGCGCAGCATAGGGTCGCGCAGCAGGGGCGCCAGCACGGCCAGGTCGAAGACGCGCACGCCCTTGATGACCAGCGTGCGGTACTGGCGGCACTGCTCCTGCAGCAGGCCCAGGCGCTGCGGCGGGCACTTTTTGCACACCTTGTCGTCCACCAGGCCCACTACGTCCTTGCGGTAGGCCGGGCACAGCGGGGCGGAGCAGATCACCTTGTTGGTGGCCGCGCCGAAGATGCCCAGTGTGGTGAGGTTCCTGCCCGCGCCCGCTGTGCTGTACAGCTGGAAGACAGACAGGTCGCAGCGGTAGAGAGCACCCAGCATGTCCCGCGCGGCGCCCTGCAGGGACACGGCGTCGCCCGGGTACAGCTTCTGCCACACGTGCCACACGGGCTCGTAGAGGAAGAAGACGTCGGGGTTCTGGTTGAACAGCTCCCCGAAGAAGGACGAGCCCGAGCGCCACGTGGTGAAGACGTAGACCAGCTGGCGCGGGCCGGGCGCCGCCGGGGGCTCCGGGGGCTGCGGCGGCGGCTGCAGCTGCGGGCGCGAGGGGGCGCGGCGGGCGGCGGGCGGCGGCGGCTCGGGGCAACGCGGCGGCGGCTCGCGGTGCCACTTGTAGTCCAGCAGGTTGAGCATGGTGAGCAGCAGCAGCAGCGCGTAGCCCACGCACAGCCCCAGCGCCTTCCTGCGCAGCACTTTCATGCTGGCGGCGGCGGCGGCGGCAACAAGTGCTGCTCAGCGCCCGGCGGCGGCTGCCCGCGGGCCCCGGGGCCCGGCCCGCCTCCGCCCCCGGCCCCGGCCCCGCATGGCGCGGGGACCCCGCTGCAGCCGCGCCGCTCACGGACTCTTCCGCCGCTTCCGCCCCTTCATAGCCCGCGCGGCCGGGGCGAAGCTGTGCGGGGCGGCCGGGCCGCTAGGGCCATGCACGGGGGGCGCCGCGCGGCCGCCGCCCCGCGCCGCTCTCGGCCCGCCGCGCACCGCCGCTCATGCCCGCTCCGCGGGGCGCACTGCCGGGCCCGCCCGGGGAAGGCTCCGCGCCGCGGCGGCAGCGGCAGCTCCTCCGGTTCCGGCTCCCGGCTCCCGGCCGCCGTCCCCCGCGGAATGGATGCGGAGCTCCAGCCTCTAGCGCAGCATCCCCGCGCGCTCCCCGCCCCGCGCCGCCCCATTGGCTGCCGCAGCCGTCACTCCGCCGCGCCCCGCCCCGCCCGGCTCCGCAGTGCTGCCCGCTCTCTGCGGTGGCGGCGGGGCGGGGCGGGGCGGGGGCCGGGGTCCTGCGCCGGGCGGCGGGAGGGGGCGCTGCACCAGCCCCGCCGCGGGCACGGCGCGTCCGCGGCGCCCCGCGCCCTGCCTCGAGCCTGCGCGCGCGGGGCCGGGTCGTGCGGCGCCGCCGCCGCGTCTTCCCTCGCGCTCGGCTCCACGAGGCTGCTGTGGAGCGCGGCGGGGTGAGGCGGCCGCGGCCCGGGGGCGCTGCCCGCGGCGCCCTGCTGTGCTGTACTGCTGCCGGGAGTGCGGCGGACTCGGGCAGTGCTCGCCCGCCCAGAGCTGTCCCCTGGGGGCCGCTGAAAATAGTCGCGGGAAAGCATTAGCGCTGCCTCCCCGCAGCTGGAGCCAAAGCTGCTCCGAGACGTCAGAACTGGAGCGGAAGAGGTCGGCGGGAGCCAAGGGAAGCGGCTCCCCTGGCCCCGGGCTGCTGTGCTCTGCGATCCCAGCCGTGGGAAAGGCGTGCTTGGGCAGTTGCACGGTTCAGACTAGGATGTGAAACTGTTCTCAAAACGGTTCCCTTTGACTTCATAGAAAAAAGGTTGTAAAGAACCACCCCTTCGTCCACAGGGATGGCAAGGGTTAGAGATGTCACCAGGTCTAAACCACCCAAGGGTTACAGGTGTCCAATATGACTATTTCCTGAAACCTGTTCTTCGGATCCTGCTAGATTGGGTCCCTGTAGGATGCTTGTGGGCAGGCACTAATTCTTTCAGCTGCTCCACCAAGTTCAAATGAGACTGCGGCCTGTACTTTTGTGGCATCAAAATCTGGCCTATCAAGATGGTTGTTTGAAGCTTCCTGCCAAAAAAATTAATGAGCACATCTCATCCTAGAAAGATAGGCTAGACACTCAAGGCCATGATAGACATTACACTTTACAGCCCCATGATGTGTTGCAACCTGTAATGTGATACACACACGGGATTAAATTTCATTTAGGGGCAAAATGATTGCATGATACCTAAAGCTCAATGGACAGTTTAGGTGAACCAGATGCAGTTGAACTAGGTTTTGTCTATCACACAAATGTGATTTAGGGTCTGTCAGCATTGAGAGTTTGCCCACCAGATGTAGCCCCAAAGCCTGTAATTTCTTAACTCCACACTTTCTTGTTGTGGGTAGGTGTGAGGGAGTTAAATAGATAAAGCAAGTTTTGTTGCTGGAAGTGCAAAGTAGTCAATTATCACCTGGGTATTTGCCAACTTGAAAATTCAAATAGCCACTTGAGCTAGGAGTTTTCAGCAGTGGGATCCTGAACTGTCTATCTATAATGGCTTAGACGTGGATGTGAGAGGACACTAAGACCAGGCATGCCCGGTGCAGGTCTCACACACGAGTGAGAGACAGAGCTGAGACCGGGCATGCTTGGTGCAGAGCAGACATGGGTGTGAGAGGGTGCTGAGACCAGGGATAGATTGTAAGGCTGGAAGGGACCTTGGAAGATCATCTGTCTTTCCTGCCTGGTCCAGCCCCCTGTACCAGGCAGGAAAGACAGCTGGGTTCAGGCACCCCAGCAAGGTGATAGTCCAGTCTCCACTTGAAGATTTCCAGGGTAGGTGATTGCACCACTTCTGGAGGGAGCTTATTCCACAGTCTGAACACTGACTCTGAAGCTGTTTTTCCTAACGCTGAGCCTGAAACGGTCTTCCAGGAGTTTATGGCAGTTACTCCTGGTTTTCCCCGAGGGTGCCCTGATGAACAGTTTTCACCAAGCCCTTGATGTACTCCCCTGATGGCAGAGCCGTCCCTAAGGGGGTGCAAATCAGGGTGACTGCCCTGGGCCCCCACACTTTGGGAGGGCCCCGCAGAGCTGGGCCAGCTTCACATCTGGCTGCTTGCCACCCTCTCCCGTGGGGGCCCCCCCCGCTGCCGCTGCCACTGCCACTGCTGCATCCGGGCTCCTCACAGGCTGATTTGCCCTGGACCCTGCATCCTGCTACAGTTGTTTCTGCCTGATGTAGCGGTAAGCTGCTATCAAGTCTCCTCTCAGCCTTCTCTTTTTCAGGCTGAAGAGTTTCAGGTCCCTCAGCTTTTCCTTGTATGGCTTGCCGTCCAAGTCTCTAATCATACGAGTGGCCTTTCTCTGGACTTTCAATTTTTACCACGTCCCTGCTAAGGTGTGGCACCCAGAATTGGATGCAGTACTCCAGCTGGGGGTCACCAATGCCAAGTAGAGTGGGAGAATCACTTCCTTGGTTTTGCTGAAGATGCATCTATTGATGCATGCCAGAGTACTATTTGCCCTGCTGGCAACAGTGTCACACTGCTGGCTCTTATTCATACTGTGGTCTATTATTACCCCCAGGTCCCTTTCATTCGTGGTGCTGGTCAGTTTGGAGCCGCCAAACATGTAGGTGTGTTGGGGGTTTTGTCCCCAGGTGGAGCACTTTACATTTCTCAATGTTGAACTTCATCTGGTTCAAACTCGCCCAACTTGCTAGCCTGTCTAGATCAGCCTGTATCTGTAGCCTATCTTCAAGCGTGACCACGTTTCCCCATAACTTGGTGTCATCCGCAAACTTGGCTAGTGCGCTCTTTACCCCCACATCCAAATTATTAATACAGATGTTGAAAAATAGTGGACCAAGCACTGACCCCTGAGGGACACCACTGGCCACTTCTCACCAGGACAACACAGATCCAGTGATTAGGACTCTGGATCCTACCCCACATCCAGCTTCATACCCAACTAACTGTTGAGCAGTTAAGCCCGCAATCCTCCATTTTTTTCACAAGAACATCGTGGGATACCAGATCAAAGGCTTTTTGGAAGTCAACATATACAATGTCCACCTCCTCTCTCTTATCCAGGTGGCGAGTTACCTGATCGCAAAAGGAGATGAGATTGGTCAGACAAGACCTGCCCACAACAAAGCCATGCTGGCTGTCATTCGGAATCCTACCTTCTGCAAGCCTGTCGCACACAGACACCTTAATGAATTTTTCCCTGGGATAGAAGTTAGACTAATTGGCCTATAGTTGCCTGGGTCCTCCCTCCTCCCCTTCTTGAAGACGGGCACAACACTGGCCCTCTTCCAGTCATCAGAGACCTCTCTGGAGCACTACAAGTTTTGGAAGAGTTTTGCCAGGGGCTCCATGATTACTTCGACCAGCTCCTTCAGCGCTCTTGGATGAAGTGCATCCAGTCCTGCTGACATGTATGTCTAATTTCTTTAAATGATCACACACCAGTTCTATGGCAACAGTAGGAAGGTAATTATTCCTGCCCTGCTTATTCTGTACCCTATCTGGCATGATTTTCCCCTTGGCCCAGTGAAATACTGAGGCAAAGCAGTCATTCAGGAATAATCATTCAGTTCTGTGTTCTGCAGGGCACAGACACGGGTATGAAATGAAGCTGGTATTTGCCAACACTGAAAGTAGTGCTTGCAACACAATAGTGGTATGGGCAATGCAGTTCTAGGAGTTTTCCCTCATCCTCCAAGCAAACACCCTTAGGGTGGGGGTAGGAGTTGGTATACTTAAAGGCCAAGCTTAAACTGGAGTGTGACATGCGTTGAAACTGCTAGTTCTCTGCCAGGAATCATGGCAAGGTCTGCAAACTCAGATGCTCCAAATAAAGATGGTTCTGTTGCTACCAACACTGAAAATTCAAATATGCTTACAGATACAATTCAAAACTCTCATGGTCTCAGCAATGGAAAGGGCATTTATTCCATTTATTATAGCAATAAATATCGTAATAAAAAAAGTCAGGAAGTGTTAAGGTAATAAAAAGAAAAAGCTTTTACCTCTGTAAAAAAACAATCATAATATGACCTCCCTTTATGTTATAGAAAAAGACTGGTTTTTTTTTTTCTTTGGAAGGATAAAAATGATTTCATAGATTTCATAGACATTAAGGCTGGAAGGGACCTCGGAAGATCATCGAGTCCAGCCCCCTGCCCAAAGGGCAGGAAGTCAGCTGGGGTCATAGGATCCCAGCAAGATAAGCATCCAGTTTCATCTTGAAGGTGTTCAATGAAGGCGCTTGAACAACCTCCGGTGGCAGGCTGTTCCAGACCTTGGGGGCTCGGACAGTAAAGAAATTCTTCCTTATGTCCAGCCTGAAACGATCTTGTAGTAGTTTGTGACCATTCGACCTTGTCATCCCTTGAGGCGCTCTGGTGAACAAACGTTCCCCAAGATACTGGTGGTCACCCCTGATAAACTTGTAGGTGGCCATCAGATCACCCCTGAGCCTGCGCTTTTCCAGGCTAAAGAGCCCCAGGGCTCTCAGCCTGTCATCGTAGGGTTTGCTTCCCTGACCTCTGATCATGCGCGTGGCTCTTCTCTGGACTCTCTCAAGCTTCTCCACATCCTTTTTGAATTGTGGAGCCCAAAACTGGACGCAGTACTCCAGCTGCGGCCTCACTAAGGCTGAGTACAGGGGGAGAATGACATCCCGGGATTTGCTTGAGAATATCTATGGATGCAAGCCAGCGTTTTGGTCGCTTTACTAGCCGCAGCATCGCATTGCAGGCTCATGTTCATCTTGTGGTCAACGATGACCCCCAAGTCTCTTTCTTCCATAGTGCTAGCCAACATAGCACTGCCGAGCCTATAAGGATGCTGCGTGTTTTTCTTCCCAAGGTGGAGAACCTTGCATTTATCGGCGTTGAACACCATCAGATTCTCGTCTGATGTAGGTTGCTGGAAGCATTAGTATTCCTAATGAAGGAATTTTGTTTTAATATCTGTCTTGTGTGGTGTGCAGTATGAGGAATTAATATTTTGAAGGGGGCTCAGCTGTGGATCAGGTGGGCCAAGGAGAGAGCCAAGCCCCTGTCCGCATTGCACCCAGCCTAAGCCATGCAGAGCCCCCAGGAGCTCATGCTGCCTCTCCCATGGGCAGTGTCCAGCAGGGAGGCCGGGAGCTTGCCCAGGACGGAAGTGGGTGGAGTAGGGAAAGCTATGCCGGGTGATGGGGGCAGACAGTCCAAGCCCTCCTGCTGTCCTGGGTAGGAACCCCAGTGCAGGTGTCTAAGGATGCCTGAATCCCAGGTGAGCAGTCAGATTTGCTGGCTGGGCTATGCAAGGCTGCATAGCCCAGCCAGCAAATCCACCCCAAGGGATAGGCACAGGGGAGCCACTAGCAACTTCTCTGCCTGTGCTGCTTCGCCTCTTTCCCCTGCACAACCTTTCTATTGTGCTTTGACAGGAGCTTTCATACCTCCTGCCCCCTCTGCTGACTTAGTCCCAAATTGGTCAGCACACCGACATGTACTGCTGCTGCCAGAACCACTGCCCCAGCATCTGCACCTCAGAAGATAGCACCTTCCATTTCTTCATCTTGGTGGTGCCCAGCAGCAGCAGAGGGCCCCACAGGCTTGGCTCCGGCCTACTGTTGTCTGATGCTGGAGAGGCAGGAACGTGGGGAGGTGGTTAGAGCTAGGGTCAGGACCAGGGCTGGGTTGATCACATCCAGGAGGACTGGAGGCTCCAACCCCCTCAGCTGGGGCTGTGTTGCACTGCCCAGCTATGTTGCCGTGGGCTTTGGAAGACTGTCCAGGGTGATAACCAGGGCAAGATACAGACGCATTCGCATAGCGAACCATGTTAAGGCATGCACATGTAGATATGCACCTAAATTGCCTTAGTGAGCCTTAGGCTAAGGTGCATTAAGTTTAGGTGCACATAAATTCACATGTAGACACACCCAGTGTAAAGCATGGACTTTTTTCTTGGTCCACCAAAGTGAGAGGACACAGTGGTTAAGGCAGCAAGCACATGCACATCCTACTATGAATTGTGAAGATAATATCAAAACCACCCTCACTTGTTTATCATTAATACTTTGTTTTACTTCCTCCTTAATTTGTGCTGCAGGGAGAAGTATCATGAAGGAAAACTACCCAACACATCTTGAATGACAGTTCATGCATTGGTTACTACTAAACACCATTACAATTCTGCATGTCTGAAAATTAAATACACTTTTCATTTGACCTCTGCATGAATATGCAGTAGGGGTTTTCAAAATATGGCTTATCACATTGCATAGTCACTTTCAATCATTCAGGAAATATTTACCCCCATGTAAACAATAAGATCCAGTCCCCCTTTTCCTGCACAAGTCCCAAATTCCTGTGCTTCAGAAACACATTTTTATTAATAACAGATCTAGAAATTGCTCTAACATTGCATTATATTTAACTAAAAGTTTATAATACAAAGATCCATTTTTTATAATGGCCTTTTTTCCCCTGTGGTTCCTGTTGACTTCAGGCATTGGCCATTTGAACCTGTTCTCCCATCCTCAAGGACACTGACGAATGTTTTACTTCAAGGAAAATTACTGACACCTGCACTTTTTCTCTTATATAAGAATTTACTGGACCATGCTTTACAATGTGAGGTCTCACTCCTTCAACTCCACAAACCTCCCTCCATCCTCTCAAAGCAGACATCCAGAAGTAACACTGTCTCAGAAATGCAGGCTGCTTGGGGGTATTTTAAACTTTAGCTTTAAGTCCCAAAAAAGAAACTATTTATCTCTTCTCCCTGGCCTTGTCAGCTGAGACAGGAAGACTACTTCCTCCCTCTTTCTTTTTCTCAAAAAAGAGTAAGATGGCTGCTGACTCACCCCTTTTCTACTCGAGGTCAGCCCTGAGAACCACATTCCCAATCTTTCATGAAGGGAAAGCAGATTGATACCATTCCAGCACAGTATTTTCAGCTAATTACTAATCAAGATATACATGTGCAGGGAGCCTGCTCCAACGCACTGGGAATCCAGTGAGTTTGAGCAGACTCAATTGCTGGAGCATGGAAATTAACATGCTCCAGATGAGCTTTAGTTCAAAGTACCTCGCCACCAGTTTTCAGTGTGGGGACACTGATACACATGACACTCAGTCGCTTTTAATTAGCACTGATCGCTAATTAAAGCGCCCCCCCCCCCCCCCGCCCGCCTCCTGGAACATGTGTAAAAATGCCTTTAGATGACACAATGACATGCTGAGCCTGTTAAAACCCTAAGGCAAAATTGTCCCTGCAGCTACATGACTGCTGTTAGACACCCATATTTTCCACTGTCATTAGCCTTTTCATCGTCCTCTACCTCATTTTCCCCAAAGTCCTGTGTCAACTCTTTATTCCTTGGCTTGGGTCCTGTCCAGTCAAGCACAGAATACTAGTGCTCAAGTTTTGGCTGGGAATCAGGTATATCATTATTTTTTTAAAGCAGACTCATTTTCCTTCCATACATTTGTTCTCATGCTGACATATCATTACATGGGTGTTCTACATGCTCCAGAACTGATACCCCTTATGGTTCCAAAAAGGAACTTATTCACATGCATCACCTTCATTGTCCTTGGTAATTCATTTGTTGGTCTATGCTTTTTTTAAAATCATATAATTATACACAGGACTATGTGAAACTATTTCATTGTTATAGGGAAGTTTCCTATTCAGTTTGCATCCCAGTAACTATCATGCAAGAGACCACGTGCATTCTAGTGACATTGGACAAGAAACCAGAATGGCAAATAAACATTAAAACAGCCTGTTTTGGGGTTTTTTCAGTAGTCTTAACAATCTGCTTCTCATCCACCATTTTTCATCTGGCCATTTATTGGCACAGCAGATCATTTTTAACATGTTTGGATACGTGTTGAGGCAAAACTTAGAAATTCATTAGTGCAATAGTGTGGGACATTGTGTGGAACTGTTGCCATTACTGTGTGCACAAAGAATTTTGATTTTGGAGATATAAACCAGTAACTGATGTTATCTTTGACAATGTTTTTTTAAGTTTTAGCAATATTTAATATTTTAAAATATATATTTTTATAGCTACTTGAAAATAAATGAAACAAACATATAAATGCTGAGCCTATAGCTATCCTTAAATATTCTGGTAACATTCTAGCCACTGTATCCTCTTTTTTGATTATACAGAGTAGCATTTAGGATAATATGTACTTTCCTATCACTTGTTCAGTGCCTTTATTCTAAAAGTGACTTTTAAATACTTTATCTCCTAGATGTGCCCTATGAATTCTTCAGGAAACTTGGGTTCTGGAAAGTGTGGCAGACAAACCACTCAATGGTATACTGCAAGTGGCCAAGTGGTGATGTCTCCCCATTTTGCTTATTAAGCTGCCCTGAGAAGTAAAAACATGTTCAACAGCTTTCCTAATTTGCTTCCGTGTAAACAGTTGGTATGATTGCCACAATGGCAATGTTTGATTGCCAATAGGAAGGACAATTGTGAGAAAGTATGTGGAGTTAAGTAATGACTAAGAGACAATAAAGTTTCATCTGTGAGATCATCTCTCTCCATTAGATATATAGTCCATTTCCTGAGAACCCATCTAGAATGTCATTTGAGAGAAACTAAAATGATGGTTCTGTCTACTTTTAATAATACTCCTTTGACAGATGTTTTCCTATTCACAATGGTTGTTGTTATAAATTGTTGGGTGACTTATTCTGTAAAATGAGGTAAGCTTTTCTTCACCATTTCTTGTCATCCTTCAGCAAAAATTCCAGCTGCATTGCTGAGACAGGTAGTTTACAAAACCCTCATAAAAATACTTTTATATAGAAACCTCTTCTGTGAAGGCAAGGCCCAAGCTAGCTTGTGGTTCCAGTTATACTTGATACTCTTGTATACCTTTTAATTTGCACATGCATTCGATAGCTTAACAAAGCTATTCCGTCTGGCATGCAGATTTTTGTGATTGAACTGAACCCTCACATGACATTCATTTTACCCTCTGGCCATTATGTGCCTTAAATGAAGTCTTAGTGTTATTTAACCTATTTTTCTGCATACTGAATATTCATAGGAGAGAGCCAGAGATTCCCTCAAGTGTATTCATTTTTCAGAAATATTCTATAATTGTTTTTGTTGTTGATCTCTGTGGATTGTTAATTAACAAATTTCCCTACTCATTTGATACATTGTGTGTGAAATTCATCCCTGTGCTGAGGGACACATACACAAGCTACTGAAGTTTCACCAAAAGCCCTAGAGTTAGGCTCTTAAGACCTTACAAGCACTCAAATAGAGGACTTATTTTTCAACCACAGAACACATTCAGCTGTTTGTTTTGCTTGAAATTAATGGACTTATTTTTCAACCACAGAACACATCCAGCTGTTTGTTTTGCTTGAAATGGCTATTTAACACCAGTTTTGAAATCAGGAGACCTATTTAGGATCCTAAATAAGGAGCTGCAAAACCTATTTTTGTCATCTGTTTTTGACAATCCTGGCCATAAGGTCAAAGATCCATGGGAAATTAATCAGAACAACCCCCTTGTTGCTGTGCTACATACATTCTGCTCTTATGTTATATTATTTTCCCTGCAAATGAATAATAAATATATTTTTGCAGGATCTCACATGTAACAGGCATGAATTCTTCAGACTTTCCTTGGGCACAAATTCTATCAAAGGGAACCATCCCTGAAGCAAAGCTGAAGGATTGGCTTTGTGGCCTTTACTGATTATTCTATGCCTGTAACCAAAAACTAACTATCAACTGCTTGACAGCGAGATTACATTCTAATCCTTTGATGAAGATGCCTCCAGTTACATTCTCACAACTCTATGCTGCTCTCCATGTACTTGAGAGAAAGGTTTCCCGGTGACCTGCAAAAAGGGAAAAAGGGGGAGGGCAGGAAGTTGTGCCATGTTTTAATTTCTTCATGACATATTAGCCAGAAAGGTCTCTCATCCAACACCATTTCCTACTTGTTTTTTTCACCTTAAAAAACCTCTCTGGTGGTTGAAGAACTAATAAAAGTACTTAACATCACAAAATATTTGAAGCTGTTATTTTGAGATGGAAAGGAGTTTGACTTTTTTGTTTTGCTACTGCTGCTGTTCTGTTTCTTTGTTAATGCTTGCATTCAACATCCCTTCCACCTCTTCAACAGCAGGAGGTCCAACACGTTTCCCAGAAAGAGCAGAGAAGACCTAATTTCACATTCTCAGTATTGCTCAGGTAAAAAGAGACAGATCCTCCTACTAGTTTCAAATAATTGTCCTGAATATGTCATAACTATGAGACTTGCAATTTTGTAGCTATCTTTTTAATTTTATTTTGGAATTCAGTAAAAAATTCTTTAAAACATTTGTACAAATGTTTTAAAGAATTTTTATTTCTTCATATGAAGATCTTTACGTACAAAGGGATGGTGTTTATGGTTTCTTTATAATAAGCCTACATATTAACTAGAATAACCAAAAAAGTAGGCTAATAGGAAGAGTTTCTACTATTATTCATGTTATATCTGTATTTGTCTGTAATTCACTCCTGTAATACACTAAGCATAAAAATGTACACCTGTTCTCATCTGCAGGCTAACTTATTAATGCAGAACAGGCAAGTCAGTCTTCCCCAAACAATTTAAAGCTCAATCCCATTAGCTTCCTCGAATCATAGAAAGTTGGATTAGAAGAGACCTCAGGAAGTCATCGAGTCCAACCCACTGCTCAAAGCAGGACTAGCCCCAACTAGATCACCCAGCCAAAACTGTGTCTAGCCGGGTCTTGAAAACCTCCAAGGATGTAGCTTCCACCATCCCTCCGGGTTACCTGTTCCACTGGTTTACTACCCTTCTAGTGAGAAAATTCTTCCTGATATCTAACCTAAACTTCCCTCGCAGCAACTTAAGACCATTCCTCTTTGTTCCATCATCCGCCATCACTGAAAAGAGCCTAGCTCCTTCCTCTTTCGAACCCCGCTTCAGGTAGTTGAAGACTGCTATTAAATTCCCTCTATCTCCTCTTCTCTAAACTAAATAAGCCCAGTTTCCCCAGTCTTTCCTCAAAAGTCATGTTCCCTAGCCCATCACCATTTTTGTCACCCTTGATGAGAATCTCTCCCCTTTGCTGAATAGAGGGAAATAATTACTTCCCATGACCTACTGGCAACACACCTACCAATGCAGCCTAGTATGCTGTTAGCCTTCTTGGCAACAAGGGCACACTGCTGGCGTATATTCAGTTTATTGTCCACTGTAACCCCCAGGTCCTTTTCTGCAGAGCTGCTGCCCAGCCAGTCAGCCCTCAGCCTGTACTGGTGCATGGGGTTGTTCCATCCTAAGTGCAGGACTTTGCACTTGTCCTTGTTGGACCTCATGAGCTTCCTTTTAGCCCAATTCTCTGATTTGTCCAAGTCATTCTGAATCTTAGCCCTACCCTCCAGTGAATCTACTACTCCCCCCAGCTTGGTATCACCTGCAAACTTGCTGAGGGTGCATTCTATGTCATCTTCCAGGTCATTGAAGACATTGAACAAAACTGGCCTCAGGACCAACTCCTAAGGCACTCCCCTTGATACCAGCTGCCAACTAGACATTGAGCCACTCTCTGAGCCCAATGCTTCAGCCAATTTTCTATCCACCTTACAGGCCATTCATCCAGCCCATACTTCCTTAGCTTATCTGTGAGAACATTGTGGGAGACCATATCAAAAGCCTTGCTAAAAATCAAGGTGCACCACATCCACTGGTCTCCCTGCATCTACAGAGCCAGGAACCTAGTCATAGAAGAAAATCAGGTTGGTTAGGCATGACTTGCCCCTGGTGAATCTATGCTGACTGCCCCATATCACCTTCTTCTCAAAGTGCGTAGAAATGGATTTCTTAAGGATCTGTTCCATGATTTTTCCAGGGACTGAGGTGAGGCTGACTGGTCTGTAATTCCCTGGATCCTCCTTCCCTTTCTTAAATATGGTCACTATGTTTGCCCTTTTCCAATCAACCGGGACCTCTCCTGATCGCCATGAGTTTTCAAAGACAATGGCCAATAGCTCCGCAATCACATCAACCAATTCCCTCAGCACCCTCAGGTGCATCCCATTGAGCCCCATGGACTGGTACACCTCCAGCTTTTCTAAGTAGTCCCTAACCTGTTCCTTCACCTCTGAGGGCTGCTCACCTCCTCTCCAAACTGTGCTGCCCAGTGCAGTAGTCTGGGAGCTGTCCTTGCCTGTGAAGACAGGCAAAAAGGACATTGAGCACTTCAGCCTTTTCTGTATCTTCTGTCACAAGGTTGCCTCCCCCATTCAGTAAGGGACCCACACTTTCTATGATCCTCCTCTTGCTACCGACATACTTGTAGAAACCCTTCTTGTTGCCCTTCACATCCCTTGCTAGCTACAACTTCAATTGCACTTTGGCCTACCTGACTTCTTCCCTGCATGCCTGAACAATGCTCTTATATTTTTCCCTAGTTATTTCTGCAAGTTCCCACTTTTTATAAGGTTCCTTTTTGTGATTTAGTTTACTGAAGAGTTCCCTGCTAAGCCAAGATGGTCTTCTGGCACACTTGCTAGTCTGCCTGTGCACTGGGATGTTTTTGTTCCTGCCCTCTCAGTAAGGCTTCTTTCAAGTACATCCAGCTCTCCTGGACTCTTCTCCTTTCCATCTGGGTTCCCAGGGGATCCTGCCTACAAGTTTCCTGAGTGAGTCTAAGTCTCCTTTCCTTACTATGCTGCTTTGCATCATTCCTTTCCTCAGGATCCTGAACTCACTCATCTCACGGTCACTGCTGCCCAGGTTGCCATCCACTATTATATTCCCCAGCAATTCTTCCGTTTGTGAGCATCAGGTCAAGAAAAGCATGACCCCCAGTTAGTCGCTCCAGCACTTGCGCCAGGAAATTGTCCCCAACACTCTCCAAAAACGTCCTGTGTTGCCTACACACTGCTGTATTGCCCTCCCAGCAGATGTCAGGGTGAAGCTTCAGGAGAAGTCCTGAATATCAGTGCATGTAGTACTAAGATCCTTGTTATAAAATTACTTCTTTAAACATTTAGCTATGCCCCTAGCTACATTAAATTCCTGCTACCCACCCATTTGCAATCCCACCACTTTTTCACAGAGACTGAAAGAAGACATTATTACTTTTGGTGCTAATTCAGTACTGCAGCTGTGTTTCTGGTAAAGCAATGAATAAAATACTCCACCTTTCAGGACAGATGGTATGTTTAATAGTCTTGGTGTGAAATACAATAATGATACTCTACCTAAAAATGTGTTTTGTCCATTGGCTGTTTCATGCATCCTTGGAGGCAGCAGGGATTTCCCCCTTAATGACTGCTCTAACCACTAGGCTAAAGAGTTGTTTCCTACCTTCTACCAAATTATTTTTTTTACTTCTAATTATTTTCGGCACATTAAAACAGGATTGGTGGATGGATCCTGACTCCAGGAGAAGCTATAGCTGAGTAGTAAGTAGGGCACCGGTTAAGGATGTGGGAAATGTAATATTGAATCCCTTTAGCAAAAGAGGGCACTGAATGTAGATCTCCCACATTCTAAAGGAGTCTGTACACCATTATTGTACTGGGAGAATCATTACGATCATCAGTCCACTTGTATGTTTTTGCTGTGGGAGGAAAAAAAAAGGGCTTGGGCACCTTCAGGAGAGTTCTAGGCTGTAAATCCACAGTGGAAAGATGCATCTCTCTCCGCAGCTCTGAATAAGGCACCTAAACTCTAGACAGGAGTGGGGTTTAAGAAGATCCATCACAGGTACCCTACCGGCAGCATTTCTCTTTTGACTAGTTCTAGGCATTCCCCAATGCAGTGTGCTGACTGCAGATTGATCCCTGCTCAGGGATTGTACCGTTTCTTTTCTGGATCTAGCCTGAAATTTTCTCCCAGCATATATTTCAAACAAGAGTCACTTTCCCTGGGATAGAATGTTCAAGCATAAATCAAGGGGAAAGTGCCTATTAATTGCCATACTAAAGACTGGTCGGGGGGGGGGGGGTTGAAGAGTATTGTAATTGTTACTTAGCTCCTTTTGTGTTTGGAACTGGATAAGACAAGAGGGGAAACAATCTGTGCTCTAGAAAGTTTGTTATCCACATACTTTTTAATGCAGTAGAGACTTTTCCCTTTTGATTCCAGAAAAAACTTAATACAGTAAATGTTTATGGAAATATAAATAATGATACAAACATGCCTGTGCAAGCCAGGACAAATTTTTGTTATCCCTGTTAGAGAGAGTGGGTACCAATATTATTTTGTTTATCATCACTGGATCCAGAATTTTAACTTGAAAAAATGATCTTTTTCAAGAAGCTAATCAATTTCTGAAAATTTCTTCATTAGTTAGATTTACAACTCACAAGTGTATGTGTCCTAACAAGGCCAACAAAACCCAAGAATCTGGAAAGTGGAAACAAGCTTCAGTTCAGAGTCAGATTCATAGATGTTAAGGGCTGGAAGGGATCTCTTGAAATCAACTGGTCCAGGCCCCCTGATCTTGGGCAGGAAAGACTGCTGGGGTCAGATGACCCTTGCAAGGTGAGCATGCAGGTGCTGATCCAGCTGCTCAGAGCATGGCTCTGGCCAGCCAGGCTCCATTTATGGTGGTGCACACTGCTGGTACATACACTGCACCATTTTTTTTTTTAGCAGTGATTTTTGACACCAGGATCTCCCGGTGTCAAATTTTGCCTCTGCACTGCAAATTAGTAGAGTGGTGAAGAGGTGCACACGCACTGCGTGCAGTTTGCAGCACCTCAAACAGCTATGACATGCCACAAACCATATGTGGAAGCGCCGTATGAAAAACTTTAGGACTACTCCCAGTTCTTGTACAACTTAAATAGCAAATCACAATAAATGAATGAACTTCAAATATGACATTCAAAATGACATTACTGATCAGGAAAACTACAATGTTTAAGTTCTAATTGAATTTCTGTATAGTCCTGCCACTGAATAGTATCATCCTTCCTTCTGATCTGGTAATTGTAAAGATAGTCTTACTGACATCAGGTTCATTACACTGTTGCATTCTGAATGTAGTAAGGGACCAAAGGATATTTTTACTTAGTACATAACACACACCACTGGATTCGGCCTTCTTTTTTAAAACAGGATATGTGTGAGTGTGTGTGTGTGTATATATATATATATATATATATATATATATATATATATGTTCCAAGCAGCTGGACTTAGACACCCTCACAGCACTCTTCTGAAATCAATTAATATCTTTGCAGGTGTGGTGCTCTACCCACGCAAGTTTCAGGCTGAGACCTTAGTTATTACTTTAAGCAACTAGATACCAGTAAATAAATACTTAACTACATATTTCACTTACTGGAACATTTATGGAGCCAAATCTCAGCTAAAAGCTTTCAAACTTGTTTATTTTTTAAATGTCTGTATGCTGGATATAAAACACCAAAGACTGCAAACCTGCAGATATTAAATGCATTTTTTTCAATTTTATTAGAAATTTGCGGCTCATTTTTTTAAGATGCACTGCTTAGAGCCAGTCAAACTGTGGGGAAAGCTGCCGTCCTAGCAGTTACAGAATTCATGATTTAACTTTCAGTCAAGGATTTCAGATTTTTGGGCATCTTTGTTCAACAGCTGGTGGACCTGTTGGGAAATAGATGAACAAATGTCATTGGGAGGGACAACATTAGACTTTGAGCCACATGGGAGGCTAAAGGGCAATAACAGTTCCGTAACAACCTTGTTGCAAGGCAAGGAACCACAGCCATAATCTTGCAGTAAGAACTTTAATTATACCAAGAAGATACAAGGTTAAACTTTCCTCTGCTAAGTTTAAAAAGGAAAGTCAGATTTAAAACAATGTTCAGAGCTCACTGTGAGCGAGCAATGGAAAAATATAGATGTGTTGACTCCCAATACACACACACACACACACACACACACACACACTTATTGCAAGTATAATTTAAAAGCAACTGATTTGGGCCCCTTTCTATAAGGATATCCCATGACTTTTCCACACAAACAAATGCTGTGATAAAAATGTAGCCTTATACCCTGAGTCAGGGAAGCATCTTTCCTCAGGGAACTGTTTCAAAATGTGTTTAAATCCCATTAAATTAAATTAGAATTGGATTAATTTTAATCCAGTGCTTCAATTTAAGCATTTTAAGCACATTCCTGAATTGGAACCTTAAGGAATGGGTAATAGGTATTTTGCATATTTTCAAACAACCTTTCAAGCAGAATTTTTTTTTTTTAGTCTACCTTTTTGGCTCCAATTCTTCTGGATGTTTCAGCCAGGCAGAGCATCACAACACTCAGTGAGATTGTGTGGTTGCAGGAGCTTACCCATGTGCAACAATAGGCAGAATAAGGACTTTAGTCACAAGAGCCACAGTAATTGTGTGAAAAAAATCTACTGAAAGAAAAATGGATTTAGCTGAATCCCTGCATTTAAAACAAATAAAGCAGAAAAACTAAGGACCAAGCCCTAGGAACTGGTTATGTAGATGCAGTTCATTTGGTTTCAATGGGAGCTGTCAGTACTTGGCACCTTTGCACGCTGCAGGAAGAATACAGAGACAGACTGGGTATCAGAAAGAGTCTAGTGTGGCAGCGCCAGGACCTAAGCTGGATCAGATGTTTCAACACTATGCTCTGTATTACATTTTTTAGTATAGACACACACACACCAATTTTGAACCAAGGGATATACAAATTATATTATAAACTGGTACATCAAAGAAATGACTCTGAGACAGAATATATATAATCCCAGTACTTATATCACATTAGTAAATGCAAGTAAACAGAAACATAAGAAAAAACCTGACCCTTAGAGGAAACGCTTATCACCTCATTCTGTTTAGCCTCAAAACTAAATATCCTAAACAAAAGATATTTTAAATTATAAATGGCAAACTCCTTTTCAGGGTCTTTTCTACAGGAAGCCCAGTGAAGGCTGTAAAAATTATTTGCAACCATTGAGTCCCCAAGGAAACAGTCCATGTCATGTCCCTATCCTGCCTCCTTTCCACGAAGTAAACGCACCAAATTCCCTCAGTCTTTCCGCATATAGCTTGCATCCCAATCCCTCTTTTTAATCTTAGTCACTTGCCTTTGGATCCTCTCCAGTTTTTCTACATCCAAAATGCAGTGCCCAGACTGGGCTTTGTGCTACAGTGGAGACCTAACCAATGCTGAGAAGAGTGGCATGACCACCTCCCACATGTTGCACACAATACTTTTATTAGTGCAAGCCAATTTCTTTCAAACACAATCTGAATATTTTTTTTAAATCATACTATAACAATTGCTCTAGATAGCCCAACAACCAAAAGGATCTGTAACCAGTCTAAGGAAAAGGAAGAGAACACCATACATACACTAATAACAGCTGCAGTGAAGTCCGTTGTCAGTGTGAAAAAAAAGAACATAGAAGAAAGTTCTTATCATATCAAAAAATAAGAACAGCAAGCCCTGATGCTGGGACATACCAATTGATTTTTCAGTCAGCGTTGTCCTAGAACAGGCAAAGAGCTTAATGTTTCTCTCTCATGACTTCAGAACAGGGATTTCTAGAGTGAATAAGGCATAATGAAGATACACTAGAAACTTGAGATTCTGTGCACATCTAATATTCCCTAGGAATCTCACATGTTCCTTAGAATCAGACAGGCCTGAAACATCAGGCAATATACTCCGAGGCAAAGGTTCTTCTTCCACTGTGGAGTCTGTTCCAAAGTTTTAAGAGATCTGTTCTTTATTATATTTTTTTCTGATATAGGGGGAAATTTGCACTATTTTCATTGCATTCCAGTCTAATTTCATCCCAGTTGATCCTTGGTTATACTGGATATTTGGTCTTATTTGATATAATACTTTCTCCTTCACTGGGTAAGTTGTTTCAATAATGAGTTCTCCTCATCATCCTGAAAAAATGCACCTTATTTCTAGCTTGAAGTTGCCCTCTTTTTCCAAATATTAGAACTTATTATGCTTTTCTCTGCTATATAAGGAGCTATCTAATCTCAGAATCTTTTCTAAATGTAGGTACCTGTAGAGTAGGATCAAGTCACCCCTTGAGCAACATAAATAGATTGAGATTAAATTTCTCAGGCATGTTTTCCACATCTCAAATAATTCTTACAGGATTTTTCTGGACCTCTTTCAAATTTTCAACTTCCTTTTGGAAGAGTAGACACCAGAACTAGACATATCCCATCCTCACTCATGATACCTATAATACTACCATCCATCTCTTAATTGATATTCTCTTTTTTAGATCCCCGCCAGACATGCAGGTAAAGGTGTGATAGGATCTGATACATGATCCACACAATTATGCTTCCTGTCCTGCCACACATGCATAGCACACGTTGTGATTGCAGGATCAAGCATCAGGTCCCATGATGCCTTATGGCTGGTGGGAGCCCAGGATCCTGATCCTCAGCTCACCCTGCATCTGCAAGTAGCAAGCTCCTGCAGCTGGGAACCCTCTCACATGGTGGAGCTGCCAGCCATAAGAGTGCGCAATGTACTTCCGCGACTGGGAGCCCCCCATCAGCTGTGGGCTCCGAGTATGGAAATGTTCAGGTTCAGTTCTTTAATCTTTCTTCATAACCTAGCCTCTGTATCCTTTGACTCATTTCTCTTGCTCTTCTCTAACTTCCTTCATATTTACTAACTAGGTATCTTTCTGGTGGGAATGTCCAGCATTCTAGCACTTTCTTAAATCCTAAGTTTTATCTTGCATGAGTTATGCATATTCCATAGCTCTAATATTTTTCTACTGTTTTTGATGTGGATCACAATCCTACAAGAATGTACTAAATATAATGTGGGTCATCTCAAAGTTTCTTATGTATTACACACTTTGGACTCTCTCTGACTTCCACTCATATAGCTTGCCATACCTCTTGCCCAGTTTTGGTATGATATTTGAAGAAAGGATTACAGTGAATTATGGTTTTGTCAGGAACCAACACTTATTCCCCCTCTATTGAGGCTAAGTGTTGCCTGATGTAAGTGAAGGTATTATCTTTTAAAATAAGGGTGTCAAACTCACCTGGGTCCTAGACCAGATCCAGACCATGGGGCTCCTCCCAAACTAGATCCACCGTGGAGCAGTCATTGTGGCTACTGCAGTGGCAGTAACAACAGTGGCAGGTCCAAAGTTGGCAAGGGGAGGAGTCCAGTGGTAGCAGCAGTTGGTCCAGGGATTCATAGATGTTAGGGTCGGAAGGGACCTCAATAGATCATCGAGTCCGACCCCCTGCATAAGCAGGAAAGAGTGCTGGGTCTAGATGACCCCAGCTAGATGCTCATCTAACCTCCTCTTGAAGACCCCCAGGGTAGGGGAGAGCACCACCTCCCTTGGGAGCCCGTTCCAGACCTTGGCCACTCGAACTGTGAAGAAGTTCTTCCTAATGTCCAATCTAAATCTGCTCTCTGCTAGCTTGTGGCCATTGTTTCTTGTAACCCCCGGGGGCGCCTTGGTGAATAAATACTCACCAAATCCCTTCTGTGCCCCCGTGATGAACTTAAAGGCAGCCACAAGGTCGCCTCTCAAACTTCTCTTGCGGAGGCTGAAAAGGTCCAGTTTCTCTAGTCTCTCCTCGTAGGGCTTGGTCTGCAGGCCCTTGACCATATGAGTTGCCCTTCTCTGGACCCTCTCCAGGTTATCCGCATCCTTCTTGAAGTGTGGCGCCCAGAATTGCACGCAGTACTCCAACTGCGGTCTGACCAGCGCCCGATAGAGGGGAAGTATCACCTCCCTGGACCTATTCGTCATGCATCTGCTGATGCACGATAAAGTGCCATTGGCTTTTCTGATGGCTTCGTCACACTGCTGGCTCATGTTCATCTTGGAGTCCACTAGGACTCCAAGATCCCTTTCCACCTCTGTGCCACCCAGCAGGTCATTCCCTAGGCTGTAGGTGTGCTGGATATTTTTCCTCCCTAGGTGCAGCACTTTGCATTTCTCCTTGTTGAACTGCATCCTGTTGTTTTCTGCCCACTTGTCCAACCTATCCAGGTCTGCCTGCAGCTGTTCCCTGCCCTCCAGCGTGTCCACTTCTCCCCATAGCTTTGTGTCATCTGCAAACTTGGACAGAGTACATTTCACTCCCTCGTCCAAGTCGCTGATGAAGACATTAAAGAGTATCGGTCCAAGGACCGAGCCCTGCGGGACCCCACTGCCCACACCCTTCCAGGTCGAGACCGACCCATCCACCACGACTCTTTGGGTGCGACCCTCTAGCCAATTCGCCACCCACCGGACTATGTAGTCATCCACATCACAGCCTCTTAACTTGTTCACCAGTAATGGGGAACACCAGGATGGGGAACTTAAGGCAGCTGCAGCGGCCAGCCAATTGCGCCAACGATAGCTATAGCCTCCACAGCCAAAGAGCCCAGGGTTCTGCAGCAGGCCATGCCCTGAAAGTCCAGTAGCCCATTGGGCTGGAGAGAGAAGTTCCACTGGTCACATGCTTGGCATTCCTATTTTAAAACCATGATGGCATTTTTACACTACTGATTGAACTCAGCTAAATTATAGAATCATAGGAAAGTACAACTAGAAGGGACCTCATGAAGGTCATTTAGTTTAGCACCCTACATGCGCTGGCAGGATTGTCCCTGACCTGACCATCCCAGCCAACCATCTGTCCATCCTGTGCCTGAAAACTTCCAAGAATGGAGATTCCACAATTTCTCTAGGTAGCTTGGTTCCAATGTCTGATTATCCTCATAGTCAGAAAGTTCCTCTTACTCTCCAACCTAAATTTCCCCACTGAAGCTCGATACCATTGCTCCATCTCATCCCCTACAACCACAAAGAAAAGACCATTCTCCACCCTCTCTGTAATTGCACCACAGATATTTAAAGACTGTTATCAAATCACCCCTCCTTCTCTTTTCCAGACTCAAGAGCCCTAATTCTTTCAACTTTCCTTGTAAATCATGTTTCCAAGGCCTCTAATATAATTTTTTTGCTCTGCACCTGACTATTTCTAAACTTTCCACATCCTTCTTGAAGCCCAGGACCCACAACTGGAGACAGTACTCCAGGGGAGGCCTCTCCAGTGCTGAAGGGGGTAGATCTTAATTGACACAGAATAACCACAATTACAAGGCAACAATGACAGGTTGCAAGCTTGCTGGCTCATCAAGGATCCATGCTAGTGCTGTACTTTATCATGGCACATGTGAAGACTTCTGGCCATAGTGGCAATGTAAACTGTGTTATAATATGGATGCTGCCTTTGGTATTATGGAGGAACATGCTTGCATTTCTACAATAATGTTTGGAAAGATATAAATCTATGAATTCCCTACAAACTTATTT
The DNA here is from genome assembly GCF_030867095.1 of Alligator mississippiensis. Lineage (NCBI taxonomy): Eukaryota > Metazoa > Chordata > Crocodylia > Alligatoridae > Alligator > Alligator mississippiensis. Next base: position 56,826,064 of record NC_081830.1, on the reverse strand, counting down.
AATCTCTATAATGACTCTTCACATTCCTGCTTTGGCACTAAGGATATATTAAATTAGGTTACTCCCAGCTTTGCGTCATTTTCCTTACACCTTTCACAGGCTAGCTTAAGGCCATTTAATTTCTTCCTGCAGTGCTTTTCAGTATGGTAGATTACCCTTGCTGCTAGTTTGAGAAAAAATACAGTACATAGGTTGACATTGGATTTCTACCAAAGTAATGATGCATTCTAGTCTTGAATCAAAATCAATGCTCAACCTATACCTTGATGACAGTCTCTAAGTTGAAAGATGCTGATATTATGCCTTCTCAGCCATTACAGTCAAATTGCAAATTTCTGTATCAGAAATACTGAATATTGCTGGAATTGGAAGTACCTCATGACTCCAAAATCAGGGTATTTTTCAGCCCTTTAGAAACTGGCAGGCAATTTCCAGCCAGAGCTGCTGCTTGGAAATAAAGAGTAGTCAGGAAATTGTAGGATAAGCTTACACTAACTGTTGTATTATAAGGCTGCCCTGTAGGTACACTAGGACTCTACTGACTATCAGTGTATCCATCTTGAGATTCATCTTCAGCTGCTGACTGGGGTATATTATCTATCTCAATTTTTGCTAGTGGGGGGAGATGGGGGACATTGATGGTTTCCTTGCCAATTCAGGCCCATCCATCTTGACTTTGAGCTAAATATCTAAAGCATATGGCTAGACCAAATGTCACAACTTGCTGAGTTTCTTCTCAAATTATGTCAGTTGTGATTCTCCAAGATGATAAAAATAGTATTTCTCCATTTAACTGGGAGAGTGCTGATGGAAGACACATTGTTTGAGGATGCTTCTTGACTGGAACTCATTTCCTGCCTGGTTATTCAGGCTGCAAGATTCAGTGGAGGGGGACTGAATCAAGAGCAATAAGAAATAGAAACCTTTTTAGAACTGGTAAAGTTTTCAGCAACTTCTTTCTTTTTTAAATTAGTTTAATTTAATATTATGAAATTGTAAGATTGAAATATTTATGCTGTATAATAAACCTAGAAAATGTGGTAAACGCAAAGGAAAACTTCAGATGAATGCCAACATCTAGACCTTAATGTTTAACTATGGTTGCAAGTCTGTTTAAGAGTAAACATAGCTTTGCTAGTTTTACAAACACCACATGAAAGTCACATTCTTCAACCAAGATACAAGTTATAAGAATATGCTGCAATGTCCAAAAAGCAAATTCAATGTGTTCTGCTGAATGAATGCCCAAAAGGCTGCACTGAATGAAAATCTTGCAAATCTGCAAATCAGTGGAAGTATATATTTTAGCCAGATTGTTGCTGAAGAGAAAAATGGAGCAGCAATCTTTAAAATTATGGAATGATTATATTTTGCAGCATTCTTTTTAATATTGCTTAGCATTTCAGTCGCTTATCTAATCCCATGTTTTACTTGCTGATTTTTTTATAGTCCCACTAATGGCTGAAGTCTTAGGCAGCCATTAAGCTGTTGATGTAGCAATCTACCTTCTGAAGTACTCATTTTTCCTTCAGATGTTCCTTTAAAACTGTTCATGCGTAAGTCTATGCTGCAATTGAGTACCAAATGCAAGTGGCATATGTCAAAACGAAAGTAGGAGTTGATAACTATTCTTAGAGCTTAACAAATTGGGCATCTGATCTGTAGTGAGCTGTTTTTCCCTCCATTGCTACTTTACATCTGTCTCCATTTAGACAAAGTGGCATTTTCAAAAAAGTTTTGCTATTTGCAGATTCCTGATTGTGCAGCTGAAGAAATGCTTGAGTTTTGTGTGTGTCCTGGGGACACTATTGTAAAGTTACTATTTCTGTGTTTTACTGAAATTGCAACTCCTTGCACATGTTATGATGATGTACTACATATTCTGAAAGGGAATTAAGATAGTCATTGAATACCATTTATACTTTTAACAACATAGCTTTAAAATTGAATTCCTATCCAGTTTATTCATGTATCACTGATGCAACTAACCTCTAATCTGCTATAAAGAAATACATATGAAGAATAAATTTTGAAATTAACCAGTCTTGTCTAACAAATCTGTGGGACGGCAAGTCCTTCAGAACAAAGCAAGAGAGGAAAGCTCTCTTTTTTCTATGGTATTATCAAGCAACTTCCTAGACCCAGGTCTGTTCACCCAACAGTAGCATCCAACAGACAAACAGAAAGATTACTAACAAATACTAATACATACATCTCAACAGATTTTGCATTCCTGCAAGTCAAATTTCTGTCAATCTTACTGTTCTGCTTGTGTCTAACATAAGCACCTTTCAATCATACCCAGTCTAGAATTGTTTGTACACCAGCAGCACTCGGTAATTATTTGGGCTGGAGGGCAATTAGGGAGCTTTGGTGAAATGTTGCAAGCTGGGTTAGCACATCCTCTCGTCCCCCGCCCAACAGCTCACCAAAACTCCCTAAGTGGCTGAGTGATCCCAGCCCTGCCCGCCCATCCCATTACCAGCCCACCTGTGACCCTATCCTATCTGCCCAGCCAAGCACACCCTGCTGTCTCCATGGAGACCCCACTCACCTGCCCACCCACTCCATCCGGCACCCCCAGTGGTGGGTGCAGGGCAACAGGGACGGGGTACCCAGGCAGCAGGGTTAGGCCCAGTAGTAGCAGAGATGCTATCGGCAGGAGTCACCGCCAGGGCTTCCAGGAAGCAGAGCTAGGGCTGCTAGGGGCAGCATGACCAGCTGCACACACCATGGCCTGGACCAGCCCCTGCTCCTGGGCCAGGTGGGGCCAAGGGACCTGCTGCAGGCCGGACAAAATCCCTTGTGGGGGCCAGATCTGACTCACAGGTCATATTTTGCCCACCCCTGGTCCAGAGAAAACTGCGCTTCCCTTGCCTCTCCCCACCTCTCACCCATGTAATCACTAAGTTTTCTGAGCACTAAAGACTGTATATGGCTCTGATTTTGTCAAAACTCCAGCCCTTGTGTAAGACCAGGCAGGCCTTGGTGAGACATCTTGTATAGTAAAACTAAGAACAGGCATTAGGTCAGGGCTTTCCAAATGGTGGACAACGAACTACATGCAGCCCATGCCGGTTTAAGTTGCAGGTGGCCACCTGGGCTCCTGCCCAGCTGCTGCTCGTCCTACCCCCAACAGCAATTGGAGTCTCTGGGGTTCCCTTCCCTCCTCTGGCTTTTGCTAACTACACCCTCCCCAGAAGGGCCCACACAGGCATGTGGTGTAGCAGCAACTGACACAGGGTAGCAATTTGGGGAGGAAAGGGGTGCCTGCACCACCTGTGGCTCCAGCTTGCTCTGGTGTGGCCCGTGGGTATGTGGCCTCCATTGGTGGTTGGCTCCAGGCTGCTTAGAAATTGGACAGCCCTGTATTGGGTAATAGATTTATGCAATATGCCTCCTCCACAGAAAAACTAAAATTTAAGATTCTCCACAACTGCTGTACATATTTAAAAACCACTTAATCCCCCATCTTTTTATTTTAGCAGCAATTAGATGTAGGAAATATTTGTTGACCAAGACCAGGAATATACATGTGAAACCAACCCAGGCCTCCTTGACAAATCTTTGAAAAAACAAGGGAGGTCAATGCTGCCAGTGGGAGAAGAACAAAAGCTATTATAAAGACCCTAACAGTTTGGCAAAATTTCTGAATAGGAAGAATTAGGGTCAACAAAGAGAAAAGTTGTCAAGGACAGAAACTTGCAATAGACAGAATATAAATATAGATTTTAAAAATAAAACTGATCATTTTCTCAGTGTCATTTGGAAAATGTTCTACACCAAATACAAAAATCATAAAGCAAATAAGGGAAAAAACCTGTTAATGTGAAACTGTCATTTCCTTTTCAAGTAACCACAAGCACAAAACTTTCCAGCTTACATCTATCAGCGTTAAACAGAAAAGCACCCTTACACAAGCTTAGCCTTTAGCAAGGAAGTGATGGAAGTCATAGGCTTATAGAAACAGATGAGAAAAAATCATTGTGTGTGTTAGGGTTTTGGGGAAGTTTTTAAGATAAGAAGTTTTCTGGAGTCCCGTAAAAGAATAATGCATGTAGGTGAAATTCATTAGCATTTCAGATATGACACTTAAATGAAAATGGTTGTAATCTCCCATGTCTTTCCCCTGAGTGTCACGAGTGTGGGTTCTTCTCGAACCTCACTGTGGCTCCTTGGGCTGAACAGCCTGGCTATTGGGGTGACTTTGGGCCGGTCCCCCAGAGGCCTCGCCTGCCACATCTTTGATGATGTTTATATTTGGATGGGGAAGACAATGTTTGGCCTGCCTCCCTTGGCACCTTCCCTTGGTCGTTCCTGCTGTTCTTCCTTTGTAGGGCGCCACCTGCCCTACACCCCACCTAACACCAACCATGATGTCGTCACCTGTGTTGCCGAGGTTGATATTCTGAACCATCTTGGCACTTGGTCTCTCGGGATCTTTGGCCATGGGCTAATGGTGATGCTTCTATGCCAAGCGTCTCCTATGGCCCCACTTCCCTCTGCCTACACGGCATCCGGCTTCAGCACTGTTCCATCCCCCAGCGTAACTCTTCCCTGGGTTTGGTACCTGACGTCCGTCACCTACGTCTGGATCCTGGCACTGCTGGGTCCTGCCATACTCCACTCAGCACTGCCACCTTCCTCGGTCCACACCAATAAGTAGATCCTTGGGTCCTCCTTGGCCCTACACTGCTGTTGTGACCCCTTTCTGGGGCACCTACCAGGTCCCCTCGCTGGGGCCGCTCAAGAACTCTGGCCCTTCCTGGCCAGTTGGGGACTCTATTTCTGGTCCCCTGGGCTTGTCTTCCGCCGGGTCTTTTATCCCAGCTCTAGGCGTCTGGCTGACCAATCAGCCCTGGCCACTCTTATAAAGCATGCTCATGTGGATGCGGGAGCCGTTCCCAGCTCCTCTCAGCTCAGCCGCTTTTTTTTCTTTTGATCATTTCCCGCAACAGTTCTGGCTACGATTTCACTTTTGCCAAAATTGGCTTCCAGCACGGCGTCACGCTGCCTCCCCATCTCTTCTGGTAAGTCTTTTCCACAATGGTTCATTCAACATTCATTTAAAAGCATTAACTAACTGTAAATAATAGCTCTTGGAATAACTCACCTCATCATTAGAACTAAGAATTTTCATATACTTCTTCTGAGCAGTTTTAATATTTAAAAGGTCTGAAGTATTGGAAATAAGTCAACAGCTTTGTTGGGAAAGGAACTCTGGAAATTAGCCTAATATTCCATGTCATTATAATAAGTCCAACCGCTTTTGAAAAGAAAGTTCACTTAATTTAGGAAGACATAATAAAAACATTAAATACCAACCTTAAAAAAAAAATTTTTAAAAATCAAGAAGAATTCTCACCTCAGCTAATTCCATAACCACTACCCTGAAACAAAGAGTTTACTGGACTATCATAGTCAGAACAGAGACACTGTAGAAGAAAAAATATAAGCAAACTAGGAAAGCTGCTTAATATTTAGTATACATTCATGTACTTGGAAACATACCGAGATCATTTATTTTTTTAATTTCAAACAGAACATGGGCACAGGAGGTATGATCTATTTATACTACATTCAGTGTAGGGCTGCAGCAGTCATAGTAAAGTAAATGCAAACACAACAGACTCAATCCGACAACACACAGCCATGACAGTCATCCTAAATGCAGCATTTGGACCCAAATGCATTTACAAAATAAAATTACTAATTTAAAATAGTCCCATTCTTCCCCAGGTACAAGATTTAATTTCCCCACAAAGGCTATGAATGAGTGGCATAAAGAAACAAATTTCCAAAATCATTTACAGTTGCCCAGAAAGGATTACTTGCACATTTTGGCCTCTGTTTATTGTGTTTGCATTGTCTTGCACATTTCTTGTAAAAAGCTGCATTTTTTATTAATTTGGGCTTTCTAAATAGTCCTGAATAATGGACTACAATGGATACAAAAGTAAAATGTCCTTCATGTATTCATCTATAAATATTTTCTTTCTACATTAAAAGAGACCAATCTAAAATGCTTTCTGACCATTTGAAATAGCAGCCTGGAAGAGACAGAGCTGGACTTTCCTTATTATGAATTTTCAAATGTGGTGCCTAGCAACTTTGCTGTTTCAAACAGCAGGCATGTCAACTACATGCCAAAATACATTTTGTTAGATATAACTTTAAATGTAACTAAAAACTGACTTAAAAAAAATCAAATAAAACTACTTTGAAAGCAATTGAATACTGAAAATTTGTCGGCCTTGTCAGATTCAATCAACCTAGCATTTGTTAACCTGTTCATTAAAAAAAATAAATTCCTTTTTTTTTCCTTCATTAAGCTTCAGATTTTAAAAAAGGGAAAATGTATTGAAAACGCTGGATGTCTTAAATCCAGGTTGTACTCCACGCTTCCTCATTAGCCAAAACATTGCAGTATTTATTTCCCTAAAAGAAAGCTATTGGGGATGAGCACTAGCTACTACATCATGTTTTTGTTATTTTAAAACAATAATCAGGACAAGACAATATCAATGTAACCCTAAGGGAATTTGTCCGTAGAAAAGGAAACTAGGTCAATGCAGGATAGGCTGGCAGAAACTTAAATAAAAAGCACATAACTGAAATAGCATAAATGCAGAAGAACTCCAGAAAAAAATGCCCAAAACAAAACAAGAAACCTGGAGAATACCCTCCACTGCCTCCTGTACCCAATCAGATCTGCTTGATTAATAAAAAGGTGATTTGTGACTATATTCATCAATAAATGTTGTGAGTTAGTTGCTGGGAGGGGAGGGGGGTGGAGATTAGATCAGATCATTATTAAGATGGTCACACAGCAGTTTTTAAAGTAGTTATATATCTCAAAGTGACAAATGATTATCAAAAAGCTTGAGCAGGAAGTGCGACAAACTATCATTTGTTAATGTGTTTTAGCCTTTTGTTGCTACACTCAACTACCATGAGTCTTGAACATATACAACCCATTATATATGTGTTGTATCCATTATGAATGGCGAACAGTTTACAACTAAGGTACAGTCTGAAACTTACTTCGTATAAAAACCAAGGAGACTCAAGCCATAGTCCAAAGAGCATTTCCTAGTCTCCTGCAGGGCAACATCCTTGCCTCCTCTACATTATCCCTTTAAAAGAGTCAGCTACAATGGCAAACCCCTTGCTTTTCCACTTAACTAAACACTAGTTTTCACTAGGATTTTCTATGCAGTAAGAAAAGCAGCAGCTTTCTCCATTATGATGTGGCCCACATACTACAGGCCTGTATTAATCTTACTAATATTTTCCAAAACATATATTCACAGAAGTCAGGACTAGTTCACAAGCAACAAGAACTAAATTTTCAGTTAAGAATTCAATTGACCGTTCAATTGACCCAGAGGCCTTTGTTAAACAATGCTTATCATATAAAGCTGAGTTTAGGATATGTTATTGGGCAAATGCTTCACTAATACACATGTGCATAACAGATTCAAGAATATAATCATAGTATACAGTTTGAGTTTAATTTTTAGTCTTTAAGATATCACCAAAGCGAGCACCAACAACGCAAAGGCTCCATGGATGTTATTTAGCCACAATGGTAATGACGACTTCATCTTTCCTCCTGAAAGGAAAGATCTGAGGCCACAGAAAATGACAGGGTATGCTGTATTTACTTAAATGCAAATTAAGACAACTCCAAATGACTCCAAATTAAGACAACTCACCAGTAATTAGATTCTGTACATGGAAAATGTAAAAATGTTATAATTTTCTATGAATAGAATTGTATTACTGGTCATTTTAAATTAATCCCTCCTGCTTCCCGGGCAGCACGGAAAGCAGTAGCAAGAAAGCAAATGTGTGTGTGTGTGGGGGGGGGTCAAGTAGTGTGACCCCTGCCCTACCCCTTGGCTCCCCAACTTTGCCCTCCCCCCCCACCATGTGCTGTCCTTGTAGCCTACAATCTGCCCCCCGCCCTGCCGTCTCACCCCACTCTGTTGCCTCCCCACCACTGCCTTTGCCCAGTTCCTCCCCCCATGTCTCCCCCTACCACTTACCCTCCCTCCAACTGTGGCAGGCACTGGCCCCACTCCAGCCTGAAGCACCTTTGTTCCAGCCCCAGTAGCAGCAGTGGTAATGGCAGTTCAAGCCAGATTCCATCAACAAGGGTAAGGGGGGCCGGGGGAGAGGAGAGGAGAGGAGAGGAGAGGAGAGGAGAGGCGGAGACAGCAGGGGGAGCAGACAGAAGCTGCAGCTCTTACCTGATCCTGGTTGAGAATAGTCATCACCTTATATTCAAGTACAAGACAAGCAGCTTCCCTGTCCCCCACCCCCTTGGATTTGAGTGAATACAACACAGTATAACCTCATAAATCCGTTACCAAAAATCTGGAATTATCAAAAATCCAGCACTTCCCTCACCACTCCGGGACCAGCCCGTTCCCTGCCACCCTCCCAGATGTAAAGGGGGAAGCTTACATGTAGCGGCTACTGCCACCATTCACCACACTGCACCGTTGCTCCAGGACTGGCCACCACTACCCACCTTTCCCCCCTGTTCTACAACCAGCCACTGCAGTTTCAAAAATCCAGCATTTTCAAATTTCCAGCAAGTGCTCAGTCCCGAGCATGCCGCATTTGTGAGGTTATACTGTACTATATTTAATTCCCACAGAATCAGAGTATCAGTTAGAAAATTGGTTTTGAATCCTTTTATCAAAGTTTGTTCAAGGAAGATCAACCTCTGCACTCCCAAATCACCAACACTGCCAGTTCCTCCAATTATACATGCTCACTACTCCTATTCTAAGTCAGGGAACAATTGTGTTATCACCCCAAAAAAAATCCAAGGAGCATCCCCACCCATCATTTGTAACTAACTGCACATGCAGGCTCTTTTGCAGGCCCTGAGGCAGAAGAGAAAGCATTTCTCATTAGCTGGGCTTCCCATACATTCTTGGCTTCAGGGATTTTTCTCCATTTTAGTAGAAAATGACTGAAAGAGGACTAGGAGCAATGGCCTCAAGCTTCAACAGGGGAAATTTAGGTTGGAGAGTAGAAGGAACTTTCTATCAAGGTGATCAAACACTGGAACAAGCTGCCTAGATAAACTGTGTAAATTTTTATCCCTGGAAGCTTTGAAGAGCAGGTTAGACAGCCACTTGGCTGGGATCTTGCCTTGAGCAGGGGGCTGAACTTGATGACCTTGAGAGGTGTCTTCCAGTCCCACTTTCCTGTGATTCTATGGTGCAGTTACAGAGGGATCATCAGGCTTTAACTTCGTGTGCTCAACAACACAAGCTCTGAACACCGATTTCTCCTTTACACAATCAGGAATTAGTCGTTACAATCAGAACTAGTCATTTTGACACTACAGAGAAATTTTCAACTTTCAAGGGCGGTTGAATTTTCCCTTTCCAATATTACTTAATTTTTGTAAAGGATCTTGTGTCTAGAAGCTGTATTCCTATTACCCAAGCCACAAACAAAATTATTTAGAAAGAGAATAGGATAAAGAGAATCAAAATATGTTCTGTTCAACAGAAACTGGTGTCAAATTTGCAGATTCTTAATAACTAGTGACAGTCTATTATTAACACAACAGCTTTTCTAAAGCCAAGGAAATGAGCAAAGAGAACAAGAGGTAAGAGAATGATAATACACAGTGTTTATGGATTATAGGTGTTGATAAAACTAACATAAAATGAAACCATTACAAAATGTAAGTCATGGTAATGTCTATTCTAAGAGTTGGGAGGTTGAAATTATTATAAAGTTACCCTCGGCGATTATGGATGTTCCGAGTTACAGACCTATGAACAGAGCAGCTATTAACACTGTTTTTAATGTAATGACTTCCCTCTTAAGCACTTGAAGCTATGACATGAAACACATTCTAGGCCACAGATACAAGTACATTTATGTGATAAACTAAATTTATCTTGTACCTAGAACTAAATCACCTATAAATTACATGCTATTTCATCACTGTTGCAGATGCTTATAAACAGATGTTTATTTGACCAGAGTTGAGGGGGGTTTTTTATGATGTGAAGCAAGGACTTCCCCCATGCCCACGCTCATGTGCCACACTTGTGCTAATTTTTGCCCTACTAATATTTTGTGATCAGACCTTACATTAACAATATTTAAAGAGCTCTTTCAGATACATTTTTAATCAAATAATAGCAAAGCCAATGCTATTGTTTGCAGCTGAATTCATAATATTACACCTATACTCTATAAGCCAAAGGATAAGAAAACGTTAAGAACAAATACTGCATCTTAACCAATAGGGCTGAGACTAAAACATTGCTAAAATAGGTTTATATAGCATTTTCATATAGAACTCAAACAAATTATTCATTTCTCATATATGATGCAACTATTCAATACTCTGTTAGAGTTTACAACACACATCATGTACTACTTCTTTGTATTTCTAAAAAAATCCAGAATGTCTCTGTCAGTTTCTAGGTTATCAGGCACAACATTCAGTAATGCTTCATTTAGGAACCATCCCATCTATAAATGTAGGTATTATTAGATCAAAGGCACCAATGGGAAAAGGTAAAGAAGATTAGAAAAGTAAATATGCAGACTTTATTAAAGAATATTTTTATCCTGTTTTTGTAACCACCTTTAGCATCTTAAGCTATGCACATACAAATTTACACATTTTTCACTGTCCTACCTGTAAAACTCAAGACTTTAAAAGCTGCAGATACACCAGCCTATCAGTACATCCAGGACTCCATGGCTATAATAAAGCACAGCTGCAGCTTTTAGAAACATTTCACAGGAGTCCAGGACCCTTTTTATTTTATTTTTTTATTACAAATTGCCCATGTCTCCAAAGATAAGCACTGAATGCTCTGGACATCCTACAGTCCCCAAATGAGAGAGTTAAGTGATGAAGAGCAAGATGAAGGAATATACATCAATACCTAAAACAGGAAGAGCAGGAGGCAGCCTAAAATGAAGAAAGTTAGCAGCCTTTTGGTTCCAAAATAATAAACAAACATATATTAAACCGTAATGTGTGTCCCATTTTGAACAATTTCCCAAGGAATACATTTAATAAAAACACATAATGTAAAAGCTCTCCTTTTGGAATAAAAATCTACTTTTGAAAAACCAATACAGGATGTACTATGTTGCAATCATTGTAACTATATTTAGTGAGAAAAAAGTCATTCAAGTCTTGAGCCTTGCTTTCCTTTCAACATTCCCATAGACATGTCATTAATATGGCTTATTAATGTATCACTGTGCATACAACCCCTCTAGGGGTATATCTAAATTCATTCTAGTTTCTGAGATATTCCCTATACTTAAAATGGAGAATACTGTTAGACCACAATTTTTTTTTTTAATTAATGTCCACATGGACCATAACCTGCAATGTTAAAGTATCACAATCAGAAATAAGGTTATCAGATGGATCCCAAGGTGCTCTCATCTTGGTATACAAACTAACAAAAAATGAGACCACAGCTGTTGATATATAATATATTGAAGAAAGTTTTCCAACACAGTATGTCTGAAATACACAGTACTTCCAAACAAACTATGAACACTTTGAAAGATTCACCATCTGAGCAAGAAAACCACATCTTAATTTTCTGTTCAGATTTTATTTGAAATCTAGTTCAAATTGTCAAAGCTACAAAAAGGGGGAACATTTGAATTATTTCTATGTCACAACATTCTAAAACAAAATATCACTACTGCCAGCAGATCAGTTACACACATTTCTGATGAAATTTCTAAACACAAAAATGTTTCATTTGGGGAAATAGCCACAATGAAGATATTTTGTACAATATAAAACAATGACAGGTCTCCAGATGCAGTTACTTATGAGTATACACGTGCATTCACAAAAAAAAAAAAAAAAGAAAAAAAAAATCAGGAATGCTTTTTTGTTTGATTTTTTTGTTTGTTTTTTAAACAGACTGTTCAGGCACAAAAACAAAACCGCATTTCTGTTAAGTGACAGCATCATTAAAAAATATTAACAGTGTCAGTGTTTGCTTTTCTTCGACTTCTTGTGAGATCTGTGTGGAGAACGAGACTGCGACCTGGATTTTTTCCCTGACTTTTTAGGGGACCTGGATCGTGACCTTCTTGATCTTTTGGGTGTCCTTGAGCCAGATGGGGACCTGGAAAACAAAGTTTTTCATCAAGCTGAGAGCCAATTTGATTTTTTTGTGAAGTTATTTAACCCCCCCCATCATCTTATTTTCTCAAGACTAAGTAATACAGAAATATTTTAAACAGGGACAACAGACATTGACTACTGTATCTTGGTAATAGGCACTAGATATGTATTTATGAAATTTTAAAATGTGCACTGGATCACAATTTTAGTATTCCAATAGCACAAGAACATCATCCTCAACTAGTATCATACCTAAATCAGGCAGATAAATCTACAAACTTCCCCATATGTGTCTGCAAATGCACCTCCAACCTTACCATTCAAAGCCAACCTAATTCAATATTGTACCAAACAAAAGAGTGATGCTGTAAAGTGTATCATGCTTGAAAAGGCTCTATTATCCTGACCAAACATATTCAACTTGTGCCTTGACCTAGGAGACTTGAAAAGAATGAACAGTAAAAATACAGCACAAGCCATCTCTCACAATGCACTCATCTGATCTCATGTTTCATCAGGCTACATCACCACTGTCTGAGCACTGCAGAAAAATATCAGCAGCCCAAAATACCATTCTGCTTTTAACACAGGAAGCTGATAGCTGATTATGTTTGAAAAAAACAGCACATACAGAATGTATCACAAGTTTTTTTCTACCAACTCACTTATGGAAATTCCCCAACCTGTGCGCTACAGACTGCATGATATAATAAGCTAAACATTCGGACCCAATACTAAGAGCAAACAAAGCAAAACAAATGACACAAACCTGATCAAAAATGCAGATCAAAATTTTTTATACCAGAAAAGACTAACTGCATGCATGACACAGGCTAGAGACTAGAATTTGCATCAGTCCAGCATGACATCATTAAGCTATCTACTTACATTAAGCTATCTACTTGTGTTACTGAAAACATCGAGCATACTTAGGTACTGTAAGTAATTTTGAAAAAAAAAAATTCTTCATCAGAGGGAGAAGCATCAGGTAGGCAAGGCATGTGGGTGCCTGCAACATTTTCACTATGTATTAAGATACCATAAACCAGCAAAGGTTTTCTGCATCTAAGCTCACATCCATGAAAATCTTAACCTAAAATGACTTTAATGGCATTTTTAGTCACAAGTGCTAGTAAACACATGTATGAGATCAGAAAGAATGAGAAAAATCTTGCTGACAGGTAGGCAATACAAGATCCAAGAAATAAAGGTAAAATAAAGCAAAATACAGCCATCCATTCTGAATATAATACAATGTTAGTAAAACCAGCTACATAGCCTAGTATTATAGGTAATTCTTGTGTAGGCAAACACTAGGCAAGTGAAGGAAACCTGTAGTCAGACAGCCTGCTGGTACTGTTGCCACCCTTTCACCCAACGTGCTATACCATGCACTAAAAAAAAAAATACACACACACACACACACACACACACACAACAGATTTACAGAAGAGCTGCCAACTTACCTTTTGGCTTTTTTACTGACGTCTCTAGGAGAGTCTTTGTGTGATGACCTGGAACGTGAGCTCTCTTTGTGGGACCTTTCAGATCGCTCTGAGCGCTCTGATTTTGGTGATGGAGATTTTGCTCGTCTACTGCCACTGCTGCGAGATGGACTGGGTGATGCGCTGTGTCGTCTTTTCCTTTGCCAAGGAATCAAGAGAGGTTACATAATTTGTCTGGACAGAAAGTATTCAGTTTTTTTTAAAAGGCCCCCCCCCCTTTATCAATGTAGTATACAATTTCATTCATTCCTTTAAAGTGCATTAATGAATGACTTTCAAGCTGTGAAAAAAATTAGGTAGGTGATTAGACTTCCTGTGGTTCAACACACCAAGACCTATGAATGAGCCTAGTTCATGGCTGATCACTACAAATTCTTGAAAGATCAAGCCCAGTTACAACGGCTAGGTACAGACATTACAAACAAACCAGTTTAAGTAATCAGAAACTGGTTTAAACATGTAACAGAACATAAGTTCAGTGCACATAAACCAGTTTGAAAATGGCTAAAACCAGTTTGAGATAAACCTAGCTGAATGCAGTATCAGACTCAACTGATTTGGGTCAAACCAGTTTATACAATGTCTGTCCCAGACACCTTGCTGGTTTAAATTAAACCAGACTCACTGAGCATCCCAGCATGCTCTCTGGGCTGGGCAGGTCTCTCTGCTCCACAGCAGAGCTGGCCCCTCCCCTCTGCTCCCTGGCTAGAGCTCGGCAGAGACTGCAGGCATCTGCCTGGCTTCCCCCTGCTAAGCACAGATTTCCTCTGTCTTCTCTGCCTTACACAGGCACCTCTCAGCATTAGCTAGCAGACTATATGCTGGCTACAGTCTGGGACAAAGACAGGAATCAGCTGGTAATGCCCCTCTGTTGTTTTCTTAATGGGGTGACAAACACTAAGTTAGGGGTGATAAACACTGTGTTATCAGTTCCCTGCTGATCTGGGGGCGACCCCTCCCTAATCAGAGCATCCCGCCAGGGCCTGGCCAAGCCCCCCTTCAGCTCAGCACTGTCAAAGGGAAGGGAGGGCTGCTCTAGCACCCCCCCCCCCAGCTTCTAGTCTGAGCCACTCCAGGCATGTGCCTGCATTTCTGGGATGTCTGTACAGTTACAATCTGATTCAGCCTAGCCACATGAGACAAACCTACAAAGTTTGAATCAATTCAGGCTCAGGCTTTTTTAATATCTGCTCCTAGCCAAGCAGTGTACTATACTTCATTAAGCTGTATTAAGACAAGTTAAATGTGTGTTTGAGGGGGGCCAGCATACAGAGTGTACAAGAGACTGCATACTTTCAATTGATTTAGAGGGAGATTTTCATTGTGAGGCAAGAACATTAAGACCAATACAATTTACTTTAAAATAATGACTTAAGTCCAGTTTTCCAACCGATAACTTTCAGTTCATTTACTCCTAATATCGTAGATAAGTATACATCACTTTCAAAGAGGTCATGTTTTCCTTTGAGGATGGGGGGGAGGGGAGAAGAACCTTTATAAGTCTTCAATTGTCTACAAAACTACTAAGCAAGTTTTCATTTGCATTGGAACAAAATAAAAATTGCACCTTTCTTTTCTTGTTGGTGTACATTCTTCTTTCTCCTTCTTATCTTTGGATCTGGATTCAGATTTTTCCTTGTCTTTCTTGTCTCTTTCCCGTTCTCTTTCTAATTCCTTTTCTTTTTCCTGTGTTATTAAAAAGCATTGAGCATTTTAGATTAGGTTCTATGGTGAAAGGGTAAGGGTATCCAGGATACCTGACCAATGATACAAGTTTTGAATAGAGGAAGGAAAAGGAGCAATGCTATGAAATATGTGGAGTAAGAGAAATCTGTTTTCCAAACAGGAGAAAAGCTGAACATAATGGCTGCTTGCAGACATTTAAAAAAAAAAAAGTGGTATTTTAAACTCAGTGTGTTCCTATGCTGAGCCCAGCGCATGCCCAAAACAGGCAGCACCTTAGTTGGACCTGGCCCGCCTGACATCTGTATACATCAGGCGCTTTAGTGGGGCTTTTTGGCACTTTTATTCAATAGCTGATTGAATCAGCTTCAGCTAAAAGCACCAAAAAGCCCTAGTGAAGTGCCCAATCTATACAGATGCTGCAGAACCAGGTCAAAGTAACAGCTGCTTCTTCCGGTAAAGCACGTTTTTATTTTATTTTTATTTTTTTTCCGAACATTAGCACCAGGGCACCCACAACAGGGATGTACATGTACATAATTTTACAGATTTAAGAGAATTGCTACTGCTGCAATAAATTTGAAAGAAAGAAATAACTTCTTAAGAACTACAATCTTCTAAATTTCCATTTTCAGGAGTAATGTGAACTTCTCCCTGCTTAAAAATACACATTCTACTAGTCCCTGCATGTCTTGAGATTGGGACCACCTTATATCTATGTTACAGAAAAAAATTCCAAGAACTGTACTGGCACATGCTTCTCCCAGGTATTAGCAAACATGTGTTTTACCATATGTGTAAATGAAGGAAAATTTAAAAGAAAACAAAATTAAAAGTTAAGAACAGTGAGCTTTTTGAGTTCTTTTGTCTGCTCATCTAACATCCTCTAAAAAAACTGACTAAGAACAAGCCTATATTGTTAGAAAACTTGGACACAGATGCTAAAATGAGATGCTAGCACCAATATCCTCCTGAAATTACATCAACATTTCTGTTTGTAGCAAGAAGCCAACTATACACCATAACATGGAAGGAGATGAACCACTCTAATTTCTGCAGTACCACCAAAAGAGCCAACATGGGATGCCATTATTAAACACTGATAAAAAATAACTTTCTCCTTTTATTTTGTTCTGCAACCACTGAACTAAAAAAGACTGATGACAAGATAAATATTTCAACATTTCAAAGATAACATCTTCTATGACAGAAAATCCCAGAACATCTGAATCCTATTTCTCACATCTTTAAAATATGGAATAGTTGAACCTAAAGCCTATTGGTTACTCTTTCCCCTGTTAGTCCTTTACACCTGTTGTGTTGAGTTATACACTAACATTTCACTGAAATCAATGGACTGTTAATATGTACTTGGGCACAGTTGTCAATACAGCAAACTAGTTTTATCTGGATGGACTTAGATAAGCCAGCAACAGTCCAGTTGTTAAATAGCTAAACATTTATTTTTTTTTTTTCAAAAACCAAATGTCATACTATGAGGTGACTTATCCTTGAGATGCTCATTCATGGTAACTTAAATAGGAAGGAAAGAGTGACCATCTGAAGGTTTCATGTATTTTTCTTACTCAACTGTAAGCTTTATTTTACAGTCAACACAAAGAAGACATTTATGCACCAAATAAAGGAAAACAGTGCTGTGGGCAACAGCATGAAAATATCCATTGCAATTACAACCAAATATTTATTAATATTTGACTTTGCTAACGGAATAAATCAAAATAGCCAATCAGGACCATGCCCGTATAGAACATATACGTTTGACAAAATTATCTGAATTGTAATCTCTATTTTTCAAACGATTTGCTTATAGTATATACATTATGCCTACTGCTCAAGAGAACATCATTTCATTTTCCAATTATAGCCAAAACAGAGAAAGTGAGGTGCCTTAAAATGTCAACTACACTTAAAATAGAGGTTCTTTAACTCGAGCAGAGCACTATAACACTAACATGTAAACCTCCTCCACTAAGCAAGTCTGGACTCACATAATAACTGCCATTCACTGGGTCAGAAAATATAGCCTCCCTAGTCCAGTATCCTGGACCCCACAGTGAAAGAGGTGATGGTAACTGGAAAGGTAAGCAGAGCATGTCCAGAATTTTCCACTTCCCCGCTCCTTCTCCAGTGCAGCTTCCAGAATTCAGAGGTTTAGGAAGATCCGATTCAGAGGCTGTAACCCCTACCTATCATATTCAACACCTATTAATGGACCTTTCCTCTATGAATTTGCTGAATCTCCTTTAACATAAGTTAAAACTATCATCCTCCACAATGTCTTGTGACTGAGTTCCACAAGTTAATTAAACATTTAAAAAAAAAACAACTTCCTTTTGTTCATTTCAAACCGGCTACCTAACAATTTCATATTACATCCCCTCTAGCATTGAGGGGTAGTAAATAATAAATCTATTTACTTTCTCTGTACCATTATTATGTAAAGCTCTATTTTGCCTTATCCTCATCATTTCTTTTCTAAGCTGAAAAGTCCTAGACTATTTTATCACATCACATGGAAGCTCCTCCAAGCCTCTGATCATTCTTGTTGCCCTTCACTGTAACTTTTCTAGTTTTTCTGTATCCTTTTTGAGGTGAGAGGAACCAAAACTACATACAATTTGACAATCCTCTTTCCTAAAAGTAACCTGCAAAGTCTATTTTTAAGGAATTTAACACTACAATTATGTGCTGAAAGCCCAAAAGAACAGTAGGCAGGGCAACACAGCACAAATCACTGTTTTAACTTCCAAAATATTGTGTGAATAAATCCAGCTCTAGTGACATACCAGATCCAATGATTCAATAACCACTACCAGTGTCTACAGGGCTAGCCAAGTTAGATTAGACTCTTGGGCACAGTTTACTCATAGGATACAGATTTGAGAACATTTCTCTTGTATTTAAAAAAAAATGCAAAATCATGACATAATTTTTCAAAACACCTCTGATCTAAGTACATAGTCTATGCTCCAAATAAGATTTTTTCCCTTACTATCTGCAAACATGTAACACATCTAGTGTGTATCAATTTAGCAATAGAGCTATAAACAGTCTACAACAATGTTCTCAACCTTTTTAGACTCAAGACACCCTTCCAGAACTTTTATGAATTGAGCAGCACTCCATTTCATACACAAATGTATTTATTGAGTGTCTGGGCAATGGGGATGGGGCAGCAGCCGGGCTGGGACAAGACTGAGCCTGCAATTCTCTCTTCACACATGCTTATCTCCTCGCACCTCATGAAACCCTTCAAAAGATCTCGTGGCACCCTGCTTGAGAATCACTAGTCTACAGCCTACTTCCAGGTACAGAATTAATTTTTCATTGGATTAACCAGACTACCTTGTTTCATTGTCAATAAAGTCCATAAATGAGTGTCTCCCTCAAGTTTTCCAATTGGTTCTTGCCAAGCTATTTCAGGCAGCTGCATTTTTTTTTTTTTTTTTTTACACATTGCTTTTCTCAATTAACTCTAAAATACTCAATATATTTTGATACAAGTAAAAAGGCATATTTATTCCAGGGAAACTCCTTGACTAATCAAGCCTTAATTTGGAATCAGTATAGAATTTCAACTAAAGGCATTTGTTAATGTAAGACCTCTAATACAAAACTATATCTGAAAAATACAGTAATAGCCAATTAATGGAATCACAGTGGAATATTCAAAGGATCATTTCTTACCCTCTGAAGAAGTTTGTCTCTGTAGTGTTCAACCTGTTCCTGAAAACTTTGGCCTGGTTTCTTGGGTCTTTTTCCAGACTCTAACTCATCCTGGAATTTCATCACCTTAAGCTGCAAAATATAAAATATTTATTTAAAATGCATCTTTTTACTGGGTTTACATCTTTCCAGTTTTAAAAAGTTGCCTAAAAGTGATTTGTGTACTTTGTTCTTTCAATGTGCATGTATGAAAGATAGCAATATTAATTGTATTAACAGGATCAGTGATGAAATTGGGTACTTGATCTTTGACACCTGCAACCATGTTTACCAAGAACTATTAATAACATCTGAGATTTATTCTCAGTTATTTTACTCAATTTTGTGCTCACTATTGGGTTGTTTGTTATACCCTAAAACTTCTAAAACCACAGTCTACATTTTTTGCAAATGAGACAGTTTATTGCAGGTTTCTTACAATATTGTTTCTAACTCTTGTCTGTAGGAGTTTCTTAGAAACTGCTTTTATATTTAACCCTAAATATTAAAAAAACTGAGTTCAAGTGACTGATAACCAAGACAAAACTACTAAGCCTTTGCTTCTGAGATGTTGAGTGCTTGCGTAAAATAATTTTCTTTCAAGATAAATTTAACATATCGCCTTTTTATACACAAGCCATTATGCCAACAAATTCAGCTCGTCAGAAGTAATGCTGCCTTTCTGTGACAGCATCTCCACCAAGATTCACAGCAATAGCAAGTCTTTGAGGCTGTTTTCTCAGTAAGGAACTTCTCCTTTCCTTCTTTCTATGCTAAACTTTTCCATCAAACTATATAATTTTATTTCAACTTCTTAAATTTTGCTAAATAGTCAAAAATATTTGTATTTTCTTTATGTATTTCCACAACTGATGCTATTTCCTACAAGCACTATTTAGCATCTGCATATAAGCAGCATTGTATCTACAAGTACTCCTTTATTTTATACTACAGTCATTGGATAAAATACATTAAACAGCACTTGAAATAGGGACCAGAGTCAGGAGGTCTCTCCTTCCCAGGGAAGAGCCTAAATCAATAGACTAGATAGGGTCTTTTAAATGCATATCCTGGCCTAATGAATCTTGAACTTAATCTTTAACAGCAGAAGCAGACAGGCATAACCTGTCACCTAATGATTAAGGCAGTTTCCTAGGAGATGAGATGTGGTTTTCACTTGCCCTGTTTGAAAACATTGATGCCAGATGTCCCACACCCTGGGGAGTGCTCCTATCACTGAACTACTAAATGGAGCTGGGTGGCACCACAACAGTCACAAAAAAACAAGGATCAAAAAAGAACTTAGGCACCTAAATCAAAGAAATGGTTCCAGATGGTCCCAATCTGACAGTTTCTTAACCCAAAGTGTACGAACATATTTAGCTCAGCATTTCTTATTGGCTTAATGTGCGCTGTCATAAATGCTATCCTGAAATGTCTAACTTCCCATGCATTGTACTGTGACCGTATGTGCTTATTTCTGAGCTCGGTGTATTCTACTGTGGGGGTTATACACCTAAATGTTAATTCTTTTATTAACTAGACTTTTTCCCATACATTTTGTAGGAGTCCCAATTAATAGAACTGTATTTAGAAAGAACTGTTTGATAATTTGCTATTCTGATATGTATATTTGAGGCAGATAACTTTTTCTGACAAACTATTTGGGAACCCTGTCCTTGACACTACCTGGGACCACAGTGTGCAAGGTGTCAAGTTACATGAGAAGGCTCTCAAGAACAACCTCCACAAGAATGCAGAGGCTGCAGAGACTGGTCTCCTTAGATATGGATGATAAAAAACTTGAGAAGCAATAGAAAAGATACATAGGCCAATATCTATTATTGTTCCTCTACCTCAGTGAGACAGTCTTCCAGAGAAGGCAAACTTTCTTGAAGGTCAAAACCTTAATCGCGCAGCTGAAGAGGCTCTCAAAGAATGATACCAAATACACTAAACCAAATACCATAGGGTCAAGTACAGTCAGAGTGAATACCCATAAGAAACATAAGGGTAATACAGGAGTTCCCAAGATTTAGTACCCCTAAAGAAGGTTTCAGACCTGAACCAGTACTACAATCTAACCACACTCTGGAATCATAGCTAATTATTAAAGCCAGTGACAGTATTTTGATGGTACAGAAGAGCCTTCTGCTGCTTCCTGACCCTGACAATAAAAAGGAGTTACCTTTGTCCAGGGAAGGAACTTTGCCAGCTGGTGTTGCCTGTGACCCACTCTAAAGTTTAATTTACTGATACCCCAGAAAAAACTTGGTACTGACATAGATACCAGTACCTCAGATAGACTTGTCTTCATTTGAGACAAATGGAAAAAGGGAAATAAGAGATTTCTTGCAGCATATACATATTTAATATGGCTTGCATAGCATGAATTAGAGGCAAAGACAATTCATGCTGGAGGAAGTAACAGTAACAACTGCTCTGAGATTGTTGGTGTCAAAGTCACCAAAGCTTAACAAAAGAATTGTACACTTGAACCACTGTAAAGGAGGACAAACATGCTAAATGGTCTCAGGAACACAATTTAGTCACAGGAAGTAATTTCTCTACATCTAATGAGAAGTCATGCTTGCAAAAAAGCGTGCTCAAAAAGACAATATTGGTCGTAGGAGCTTTTTCCTAAAGGCAGTATCAGTCTTTAGGGATTTAAAAGATATACCTGATAATGGATGACCCTGCCTCTTGCCTTTAGTCAACTTTTAGGGATTTATTCTCATCAGATACTGTTTTCAGCCCTGTGGCAGCTACCACAGCACTCCTTGAGGTACATAATCTGGTGCCAAGCAGTATCAGAGTAACACAGAGCAGATGCCAGGTATATAGATGGATTTTTCCAAGCTCACCTGGATCCCTTTATTCTCTTTTGCTTGTCCCCACAAGGACCTACATACACAAAACACCTCTCCTACAAACCATGCCCTTTTCCCAAGAAATTGGGCACCTAGTATGACCACTATACTGAGAGAGACAACCACCTGACAGGACAAACAACGCTGAAATCCCAGGCCTCTTCTAGTAGGCATCTGAAACAAAATTAATAGTACTGGAATACCATGCCAGAAAAGAAAAATACCTCTCAAATAGAAAGAAGAGGGAAAATATAGGGGGGGAACTCTCAATGCTATCTATCTTCTTACTAACTGCTGACTACTATGTAAACTAAGCTTAAGTATTTACACAAGAGTGCTGATAAGCCCCGATAGCAATGAGCTGTGAGGCTGTCACTGGGAACTATGACTGCAGTGATGGTGAAAAGAACTGAAAGGGGTCAGGGCACCCTGCCCATTATGCCCTCAACTGAAGGCACAAGGGCACTAAAAATGCATACGCTTCCACAATTAGTACAGCTGATCAAAACTATACAGACTGAGTTCACTGTGTATGCACACACAAAGTAAAATACCACATTTACCCAAATCCAAGACAACCCTGAATTTAAGACAACCCTCCTCCCTCAAATAATTAGATTCCATACATGGAAAAATTTATAAATGTTATAATTTTCCATGTACAGGATCTAATTATTGGATGATCATATTCAATTCATCCCCACCACCACTACAAAAGGGAAAGCAGTGGCAGGGGGCAGGTGGGGGGGGGGGAGACAGTAAGGGGGCAGACTGTAGGGGGGGCAAGAGTGAAGCACATGGTAGGGCAGGTGATGGGTGGACAGGCAGTAGAGGAGGCAGTAAGAAGGCAGGCACTTGGGTGAAAAGTAAGCAACAGGCAGTAGGGAAGCAGACAGTGGGGGAGGCAAGCACTCCTGTCCCCAACCTCCCACTCCCATCTTCCTACCCCTCACTGCCTCCCACTCAGTTCCAAGACAAAGGGCTTTCTTCCCATGTTAAAATGGGAAAAACCTCATCTTGGAATTGAGTAAACATTGTATTTATGCACACAGAATCTGTTGCATACACTGATGTGTGCACAACTGGCTTGGCCAAGTCAGGAAGTTTTGGTAGAAATCCCTACCTTACACTGTTTGTCCTTATACCTCTCTCTATTCAAGGGCATAAAGGAGACTAAACCACACAACTATTTCTCAGTTCCTTTTCACTGAAATCCAAACAGATTTGGGTTTCAAAGGAGAGAGGAAGAAAAGGAGTTGTGTAATATATAATTATTTGATATAAAGATTGTGTTTATGTGCACATACTGAGACACATACACTATAAGACAACAGTTACAGAAGAAACAAGTCATTGTTTTCTCTTCAAGTGTTTGTCCACATATACATCCCACTCCCAGGTGACTAGCAAGCACTCCTGAGGTTTGAGATGTTTTGTAGTTTATTTGGAAAAAAAATCAATTGAAGCATAAATTTATCAAAGCCTGCATCACATCTAGAGGTCAATGTGATCTAATAAAGATGGGCAAACGCCGATTGAAGACCACTTTACTCCCTTTCAAGTATCTTTAACTGGAATGTTTGAGGAAACCAGCAAGAGGCCTGGCCTCTAGCAGAGAGAGCTGTCAGTTTGGAAGGCAGAAGTTTGAAATAACTCTGGACATAAACTGGGTGTGTGGTCTTAGAAACTTGCTTATCCCAAGGGGAGGTTTGGCTATACGATGAATCTATCAAAAGGGCCTGACGCTTACCTATTATCTTGGCAGTAATTCAGATGGTCACATTGGGAAATAACTATGATAAAGGGCAGTTTATTCAAAGGTTTGAATGAGAGTGAATAATAATTTTGGTAGTTACAACTTTTAAGAAAACCTACCCTTAATGAGGGGGGAAACTGGCCCAGTCCTTCAAAAATCTCTCTATGATAGGATCCAGGGAAACTGACTGCCTTCATACTAAGGAGTGGAGAGCTGAAATGGCTCCCAAATGCATACTTGTGTTACTAACTTTCAAGAGTCCAAAATTCCTTTTACAGATACCTAAAGTGGAGAGATTTGCTGCTGAGCTATATAAAATGAAAAAAAAATAACAGTTTTGACAATTAAGTTATTCTGCTGGGGCCTTTTTGACTCTTCACTGCTTCTCAGCCTTTTGGCTCAGATCAAGCATACTTGCTGTGAACAACCATTCTCAAAGATGGTCAGTCATTCAATCACTAAACTGACAAACACCAGTTAGTCGCACTGACTAAACCTACAATAGTTCTTTCATTAGACAGGAGGAAAAATCCAGACTGTTCACACACTCCCCACTCCCCCCAGCACAGCTTCCTGGCAGCTGAGTGTGCGCTCTAGTGCCCCCTGGCTCCCAGACTGAGCAACTGTAGGCATGTGCCAGTATTTCCTCAGTCCAGAGAAAATGTCTCTGCAGTTGCAAATCAGTTCAACCTAGGCAGGTTAGAGTAACCAGCATAGATTGAATCAATTCAGACTTCAGCTTTTTGAATGTCTGTCCCTAGCCCAGTGATTGCTAAAAGGTACTTTCACTGCTGGAAAACTCTATTAACAGATGCACCCCACCTTAGGATCATTTTGAGGAAGGAAAGTAAAGGCAGATAGATTTGTGATAATCAAATTATAAGCACTAAGCAAGCAAAGTAAATAGTTCCCACAAGGAGGAGATTGACTCTCCTATTCAGACAAAGAGTATTCTGAGGTATGTTTAGAGGTTTAGGAGGCCAAAATGAGGATGCAACTGAGAAAACACTTGTTGTCTCTGGAATTTGTAATGCCTTTGAAAGTACAGATGTGCCTGGGTTGAAACGAAATGCATCTATGCTGGCTGTTGAAGCATATCTTGTATTCTTTTAAGGCTAGAACTCCAAATGCCAAGGCCAATCTATACATCAGTTCCTAAAAGGCTTGAAAAATTATCAG
The DNA here is from genome assembly GCF_030867095.1 of Alligator mississippiensis. NCBI lineage: Eukaryota > Metazoa > Chordata > Crocodylia > Alligatoridae > Alligator > Alligator mississippiensis. Next base: position 56,801,188 of record NC_081830.1, on the reverse strand, counting down.
AGAAGTTATTTTCAGTACTACAGTGTCATACTTGGGAGGATGTTGCACACAAGCAGCTGCTGTTCTAGATCCTATAGATCTTCATTAAAGGGATCAAAATTGAAAATATGCTCTACCAGTTGAATTGATGCTTTCTTGGAGGCTTAGAAATAGCTAAGACAAAGTACAAGATGTGGAGGTATGAAGAGTACCCCAAAGAATCAAATTTTTCAAGCAGACAATGCATATTAACATAATTATGGATGTCAAGTAAGGGCTTTTTGGACTTGGAAATCTCTTTAGAAGCCACAAGTAGCAGAAGGCCTGATGAAAAGGAATGCTGTTTCTTCTCAGTGCAATGTGTGAGGAACACCATTTTATTCCCTTTGAAATACAGGGAGCTGATGAAGTATTTTTGGGCCAAGCTAAGTCCTATCTTTCAACTCATGAGTGCCTGGGGTCAGAGTAAGAATACACAGATTTTTCCATCAGACACCAAGATGCATTTCTCAAGACTACTGGGTTCTGTTCTTGAAAAGACTTCCAGGCATGACATTTTTCTTTTCACATCCTTCTCCAGAGACGAACCAAGTATGTAGCATGCCCATCAGTTATGAGCATAGCATCCTCACAAACAGAACACTATTTTAGGCCAGAAAACTTCTGTAATGTCAGAAAAAAAGAAGCAATTCTCTTTTCAGTCCAAGATAATTTTTAAAACAGGTAAGTAATTTAACAAATTAGTCTACAAAATATTTATATGCAAGACAGCAACAATTTGTAAAGAAAAGACCAGGCACTTGAACCAAAATGAAAAGCTCCAACTGAAGAAGAATGAGGTGATTTTGTGCCTTTCATGCTCTTGGCCAGATGCACAAGGAAGGGTGCAAAGTGCATGCATCATTCCTGCAAGGATTTATACTAAAAATCCTTAAGTGCAGTGTACATTTCAACCACATGGGATATATCAGTGCACAAGCACCTTAACTTAATGTTTCCTGATTTAAGTTAAAATGAAAAGCCAAATGAATGCAGCAATCTTTTTGTCACTTAAAAGGAAACTGTAAACTGCTAATACTAAATGCTAACATCATGTAAATGTTTTTATTTTAGCATCTCAAATGAGAAAAACTGTGTTTGGGGAAGGAAATAATTTACCCCGACCAAGTTTAACCAGCTATATATGCAGGCATAAAGACAGCTAATTCCAGCCTTTGATGCTGGTACTGTTTTGCTACACTGAGTTTTCCCAAAGGCTGGGTTAACAGGCAGCAGGTTATCTCTTCACGTTGAAATGACTAGTTGTCCAAACTGCCAAGATAAAAAACTAATTAACTTATCTAGGGGGAAGAGAACCATTCTGTGCACTTCAAGGACACACATGCAAATTATCCCAACTGCAAGGAAGTCATAGACTGTGCTGTTGGTAAGGACAGGGCTTTATCAGATTCCACTAAGTTTTTAGGTGCCAAATGTACACTGGTAAATTATTGTGTAACTCAGATTTTTTTTCCAAACCTGGTTATGGATCTGCTTCTCAAAAAAGGGCAATTTACATACCAGGCTTCAAAGTTCATTCAGTTTTGGCAGTAGAGTTAAAAAGAATGGTCTACTATGATTCTGAACTAAAGTCAGCTCTTATCAAGGACAATTTTCAGAAGATAGGGCAAAGTCTAACTTTTCCTATAAAATACGTTTTTAAAAGCATTTTTCTCCGAGGATGCCAGAACACAAACCAAAATGGCAACGTATTCCAAGAAGCAAGACAAACATGTTAAAAGCTCTGAACTACATGTACCAGCTGAGACTGCTATGGCCACACTGCTAAAAACATGATTGTAAACACTACCAATACACACATTTTGTGAAACAGTAAGCACATTTCCAATTCGTTTTAACATTCGTTAAAGTATTAATAATATTACAAATTACTGGGCTGAACAAAAGTTCGTTCATGATTGTTAAGCCAATGTTACAGCAAATTGGAAGCTAGTTTATATCTGATCTTACTCTACAAGCACCATAATGAGAGGTATTTTTGGTAAAATACTGCCACCAAGTAGGGAAAGAAATAAATTCCATTTAAATTATTTTCAAATAATTTATATTTCATGCATATGAACTGCTTTTTACCATGTTAACTTTCAAACTGCTGGGCTAAGCAAGAAGGGTATAATTTCCACTTATGGCTTAATTTTTATAATCTGAGTCGTTAAACAGTGTACATCAAAGCACACCTGGAAAAGCTAAGAACTACCATTCTTAAAATATTTTTTGTTCGCTTTGAGTATTGACTATACATTGCTTTTATATAAGAAATGCATTGACTAATTATTGTACAAGCGATTAAAATTTGATGTACACTATATTAATCAAAACAATGCTTTACTACCAAAAGATGCTGAATCTGTAATAACTAATTTAGCAGCCTTGTAATACCATTTTCATTTACTGATACAGTGCACTATAAGTCAGCTTGTAGACTATTTGCCAAGCTTTGAATAGAAAACAATTTAGAGAAAACTGCAAGTTTTAAGCCTGTCTCCGTAGTTCTGTATAGTACCCTGTGAGGAAAAGCCTACATTTGTTGGATGAACAGGGGCTTTTAGATCTACTTCTACTCAGCTGTAGGTTAGTAGAAAGAAAGAAAAGGTTGAAAATCTGTGCTCCTTGAGCTTACCAGCTGCTCAAGCAACTCTGTTAAGAGCAAAAAAGGGGAACAATATACACTAAATACACTAAAATGGATTGCTATATGCTAAATTGATAGCTTTGGTTAAACTGCCTCTCTGATACCACTTCCAGAGCACCTGGCTTGGTGGCCCTGATATTTAAAGCAATGGCTTCTAGTGCTATCATCCTGTCTATGACGTTAAACCAAAAAATAAGGCCTCTCAGATGAACAACTTAGAGAAAATACCATAAAGGGACTTGAAAGGCCTAAGAGACATTTCAATTTGTCAGAAGCAAGGAACTATACAGAAGGATGCAAAGAAAAACTGAAGCAGAAGTGTAGGAAGTAAACAGAGTTGAAAGTCAGGTTGTCACTTAATAGGTGACTCTACCCCAGTTCTTCATTTTCTTTTTTGTGGGTAAATATTCCTACTATACTCAAGTGCAATACAATAACATTGAATTAACAGAAACCATAATGCAGGACTACAACACTTTCATTCAAAATATAAAGTTTCCTGTTCTACACTATTGTTTTCTTTAAACATACTGACCTCAATCTCTCGAAGCTTGGCACGCTTTTCTTCACTCATTTCAGAGTATTTGATTGATGACTTGGATTCAGGCATTTCTTCTTTGATGGGATTGGAGTACATATGCTGTTCTTCTGATTTTGAACTCTGAGTATCCTCCTCATCTTCGCTTTCCTCTTCTTGACTTTAAGGGCAAAAGTGAAAAATACACTTAGCTAATAATGATTTTAAATGTTACAAGTCTTACTTACGTCTGTGTGACTTAGTCTTTTAAGAGTTTTTTTTAAGTGATCTCTACATAATGTCAATTGATGTACGAAAACCTGAATATATTACTTCATTATTTACAGCATATGGTGTCAAACTATCCTAATTTTCTGCCTTTCTTATGGAGCATGATTTTTTATGCTTCAGATAATTCTCACTTCTCATCTAAATACATCTCAAACCCTTTCAAGAACTCTATGTTTTCAGTTGAAGTCCATATTTTGCATAATGAAGCTAACGTGTTATTCAAGAATGATTAAGCAATATAATTTTGCTTCTTCAAATGTAATTAAGTCTATAACCCAACAAAAGATTCTGTTTTAACTGGTAACTGACCTAGAGATATCAATTTAGAGTGATATTCCCTTAACAGCCACTAGAGTGCTGCATCTCAACATAAAATGAAAACTCAGTTGTTGCACACATTAATACCCATGCTCTCAAAACTACTTAAAGATCAAAAGACAAAAACTGAGTAAGATCTATTAATATCCATACAAGTACATCTGTGAAAATGTTACTTGCTGTTCTTTTGATTCAAAGTAGAAAAGCAGATCTTCAGATTGAGGAACATAGGTTTGTCATGCAAAAAGCTCAGAGCCGAAGTGGTATTTGATACTTACTACTTAACATAAATGAGATATGAAACATAACTTCCAAAAAAACTGCAACTGACAACACTGCTACAGAAAACAACTAGCCAAATTAGAAGATGGTGAATGCTGCTGAAAAGGTCTACGACTTAAAATCCTCTCTGATCTCTGTACTTCCATGTTTTCCTTATTTTCAGAGTTTAAATTGTCACATACGTAACTGAAGTGGCTTTTTCCAAAGGAACTGAATATCATTTGTAAGCATAAAGGGTTTTAAATGACTGTTGAAAATAATTTTAAACTGTAAGCCAATTTTGTACACGCTCAGTATTTTCTCAAGCTCAAGGAAAATAAACAGCCACATTACTGAAATGAGTGTGAAACTTCCACCACAAGGATACAGACTTCAGAAATGAGCTTGAGAAACAACTAGCTTTTAGCATGCAAAAAACTGTTTTAAAATGTATTTACAAATTATAAAATACCTCCACACTTATCTAAGCAGTGATTTTGCTCGCATCCTGACACAGAAGTAACGGAATGTGGATTAACTGCAGGTACCTGATGAGCAACTGATTCCCCAGCCCAGCCCCTGGCTTGTTTACTTGTCATTCCATCCAGGAAGAGCACACACCAACTGCTGAAGCTTCCTTAGCCTGACGAAGGGTTTTTGAACTCGAAAGCTTGCTTAATAACTATTCTCCAACTATTTGGATTGGTCTAATAAAAGATATCAAATTCACACAAGGAACCTTGTCTGCCTATGTCCTTAGACCAACACGGCTACAACTTAAACCCCTAGTACCTGATTATGTATCTTGTGAGAATATGGGAAGGTACAAGCTTTCTGGATGTACCAATGAAATAATGTAGAATGATTATATGATAATATAGAAGCAAACCCAGTATTGGCATTCTAGATCAATAAAAAGTCCATGAATAATTTAAAGAAGAAAATAACATGTTAAATTTGGGATTAATCATGCCATATACACTGGCTAAGCATTAGAAGGACTCTATATATCTAGAACAGAAGAGTAGTTGATTCAAGTAGCTGAGGTAAAAAAAAAGTAACAGCTTTTTGTATTGTGTCATCTTTCAGCTTTTCTTCCTTCATATGGCATAAAACAAATAGTCTGAAATTCTCATGTTTAACCATTCTATATTCTGGGATCTGTTTCTCCATTAAAACCACAGAATAGAACTACAGTTTGATATCAAAGTTACAGGAAGCTAGAGTCTACTTTCAAAGAAGTCTGGAGATGACATCATCTCTACTCTTTACATAAACAAAAATATTTTAAGTGAAGAGCCAATAGCTACTCTCTCATAAAGAAAACTGGTATTTTTCAATCCCAAAACTCAATCTCACAAGTAGATCTTTAAAACTTAAAGGAACACACTGCTAGTTTTTCAGTCATCCATAACTGTTCATTAGATCTAACGTATAACTAAAACTGCACTGGGGAAATCTAAGTCAAAGCTAAGGATTTCTTACTGGTTTTTGGATATAAACTGATCAAAAATATTTTCCAAGATAGCATTTAATATATTTCAAGAGCATCAATTTTACCTCTTACTTTTCAGAAAAAAAGACTGTCAAACTAGAAAATCTAGTAGAAATAGACAGATGCCTACTACTACTGTCTTGCAACACAACAAGATTACACCAAGTGAGACATGAGCTCGTTGAACATAATCCTAGTTTGAGAGAGAAAGCAAGCTGGAGTAACCTCTCCCAGGCACAAAAGCCTGGGCAGTGTATATGGAGACACTAAACTGCCCACACACCAACGTCCCCCTCTCAACCTTCCTGGTTTAATCCAAAGGGAAGTCAGGTGCCATATATACATATACTCACACACGCACGCACGCACGCACGCACGCACACACACACACACACACACACACACACACTCACATTTGATTTTCTTCCTCTTCTGATTCTTCATGCTGGTCAAATAATTCCCATTTAGATGTTGTAACAGCTGGAGAAGAAGTGGGGGACATTACAAAATAAACATTTTTTTTCCATCTGAAATTTGACAGTCATTTGTAAAATGTTTTATAAAATTTCATAAAATAAAACTTCATGACACTCCGTGTTTAATTCAAATGCCCCTATATTCACTGAATAAATTTCACTGACTTGAAAACTGAACTTAAAACCAAAACATGTATCTATATTTGAGATTTATTATTTAATAGAATTCATAGCAAAACTATATTTTCTCTCTCTCTCTAATCTCACAGGCCTTATGGGCCTATAACCACCTTAACCAAAGCCTGCGCAAGATGTCCACAAGCTCTTGATTATGTCTTCTCCTCCATACTCTTAAACTGTACCAAATATTTTCCTTAGCACTTTGTTTTCAAATACTGGCAGCCTGTTTCCAATTGCCTTTGTTAGCCTCCAGGATTCCCATTTGTATAAAAAAAAGCTAGGTTGAACAATTGTTTTAAAAAGCTAGATTTTAAGGTTCCTTGACATTTTCCTTGATGCAACTGTTTTCTCCACGCTCAAGTCACATATTAGCATTGTTTTTGCCTTGATTTCTTCAATTATTTGATTTTCCCTAGTTATTACTGTTCCTAAATATTTAAATTTTTCTACCTTCTCCCCATTTTCATTCCCTATCCTTACCTTCCTGTGACCTTGAGATTTATTTATGGATATGATAACCTATTTAGTCTTGCTGACACTGACAGCAAACGCATCTTATTTGACTATGATTTCTCTATTCTTTTCTACTATTTCCATTTCTTCTCCTATTAGGCAGGTATCACCTGGATATGCAAATACCTGGTGCAATCTGTTAGGATGCAGACCCTTTTTTTCTTCTTCAGCAGCTCTTAAAACCTTCTTAACCATCAAGCTGAAAAGCATCAGTGACCCCACACCCCTTGTTTGAGACCACTATTGATTCCCATCAGGTCCGAGAGTATTACCTCAATTCTCACATAACTCCTTGACTCTTCAATTCCAAACCCCACCATGATTGACCACAATGACTCTCTTCTAATACTATTATGAGCTTGATGAAGTCTATATAAAACCTGGTGCATGTCTTTTGCAACTTCCTATTTATTTTCTAACAATAACCTCATTGAAAACATCTGAACACAAGTTGATCTTTCTTGAACCCACACTGGTAATCTCCCACAATTTCTTGCACATCTAGGAGCAATCGGTTTAGCAGCAGTTAAGAAAAAACTTTGTACATTATGCACAGTAAGGAGCTACCCCAATAATTACCCTATCTACTTGGATATAAGACAACCCAGAATATAGGATTACCCCCCAATAATTAGATACTATGTATGGAAAATATATAAATGTGTTATAGTTTTCCAGGTATAAGATCTAATTAGTAGAGGTTTGCCTTGATTTTGTCCCACTACAGTGAGGAAAAAAATCTGGGGGAGGGGAGGACCAAGTGGCCCCCTTGCCCTCTGCCACCCCAACTTCTTTCCCCTGCAGCTCCTTCCCCACTTCCTTACTGTAACATTCTGCTCTCCTTGAGCATATGGAAACGAGGAGCAAATTTGAAAACACTGATGGATGAACTGAAATGTTTTGTTTCCCCCCCCCCCCCCGATTGATGCAAGCTTTAGTCCACATATTTTTAAGCAGCACCTTTGTACCTACCTCCTTTATATAGAGTACAAACTATGCATGATATTAGTTCAAAGCCAAAAGGCTCATTTTTTACCATATACTTAAACAGGCTGGGCCCCAACAGAATTTCAAGCCACAGTGATGCTATAGCTCAGCACTGCTCAGTATGTGCGTGTACTCCAGATACCTTTCAACAAAGGATTCATGTGCTAATTGGCCCTCAACTCATGACTGGAACCAGGTGTTCTTGTCATAAGTCCAGAGACCCTCCAATAATTTACATGCAGTTGAGTTGCAGGACAATCTGGTCTGGTTCCATTGAAACAATCTGAAGTGTGGGGCCACGCTAATCACAGTTAACAGGGTAAGAGAGGAGGCAACAGAGGAATTCTGGCTGAACTGTTTGCAACCCTATTTGGTGATGTCTGCTGGACATTTAACACTAGTGAAGAAACAAGAATAACTGGAAATGGGGAAGAAAGGCACAGAGCTTGGCTGTGGGAGTGAAGAGGAAGTTGAAATGTATCAAAATAGTGGCTCACCATGACTTGAAAAAAGGGTCAGTACTGAGGGAGACAATGCAATGGACACTACCATATATCTTATTTAGATAGGCTGCACTAACCTAGCTGTGTGATAGGTTTAGACGGTTTATTTAGAAATATCTGGGCCTGTCTACATGAGACTGACTGTGCAGTAGCCCAATAAAACTCCACAGTAATGTGTCACAGTACTGGCAGTTATAATATGCTACTGCACAGCATTATTAGGCTACTGCACAGTAGTGTCACTAAAAAGATGTTCACTGGCACCACTGCAAAGTAACCACTGTGAGGTAGCGTCTCATGAAGACATGCCCTCTGTGAAGAAAATGACTAAACTCACAGAAAAGGAAAACATCACCATTCCAGTTTATTTAGAAGAGTGCCTTTAAAATTAAGATATTACTTCAAACTAACCTTGAGCTTCTAATTCCGATTCATCCACTGCTTCCCATTTTGAAGGGGCAACCTTAAATATAGGCTCATTTTTTTTAGAATCTTCAGAAGTATCCACTATTGAGGGAAAAAACACTAAGAAAAATCATTGTTGAAAATTCTCCAGTAAGTCTTTAATTCTTACTTATATTGGGGAACTTACATGGTAATCAAAAAAATTAAAGGCTTGTGATCTTGCTATTTGTACTGCTGGTACAAAAGGGACAAAGGCCATGGCTCAACTATAGTAGGTAAATGCAGAGAAAGACATTGCCCTTGTCCCCCAAGACTTGACAATCAGAATTACATTCTAAATTCATTCTTGTACCTTGCATACAATTATTGATTAATTTTAGTTTCCATCTATCTTGCTTAATGTTGTCTTCTTGCTGCTATTCCAAAAACAACTCTTGTGATTACTGAAGTTAGCAATATAGGATATTTCATTACATTAGGAAATTTAAAGAATTCCAAAATCAAAACTAAACCATTTCTTACAAGGTACACCATCAAGGTCATCATCAAGGGATTTAATAGGGACACCATCAAGATCATCAATGGGAGCAGCATCAATAGGAATTCCATCTACATCTTCCAGTGGTGCACCATCAAGCTCTTCCTCAATGGGGGCACCATCAAGATCATCTGGTACTTCCTGGAGACAAAGTAAAACCTGAAATCCCTTCAGCTAGTGTGCTAGGTTATTTTCTTTAATTCTTCCAATTACTTCACTTCGTAAAACAAATTTGTTTGCTTTAAATAGATAAAAAAGCATCAAACCTTTGAAATACAGAGCAAAACAGTCCCAACCATACAAAAGTCAGGGCAGCATTTCAGTTTGATTTTTGCTTCTTACATAATTTTCAGTGAAAGAAATTGTCACCTTCTCTCTTACACAACAATTATAAGCAATAGCCTGTAATTTCTCAGCAAATTATCTGGAGTTTTAAGAGATTGATTATACAAAAAAATGGTACATACAAATCACACACTGCTTCAAGTAAGCCACTTGCGTGAATTCACAGAAGCAAAACTTAATGTACACCTAACAGACACTGAAAAATTCCACAGGAGTTTTTTAAGTCCAGGAGCTGGCAAATGTTAATACCATTCCTGGTATTAACACACAAAATGAACAGCTGGTAAGTAACTTTTCTAATATATTAGGCGTGCCCGTTTTCTTCAGGCTTATATGTTTTCTTGGGGTTTTTTTTACTGCTTAGTGGAAACAAATTTACCTTCCATTTATATTGTAATTTGCCTACCTCTTTTTCAATACTATATCTTAGCAGTGCTACAAAGTAGAAACTGCTCCTAACACTTTTCTATTTACTGTGAGTTGACCTTCCCAACATGGGATATATAAATCAGATGTAAAAACATCAACAAACATCTTCCCTATGCTTTGGGAATTCTAACATGAAAGTGCCCAATGTCAAAATAATGCCTTAAATCGTTTGTACATCCCATTCAAATAACACATCCATATTCCTCCATAAGCCTTCCTCAAAAATAAGTTAAAAAAAGATGTTTCACATTTAGTCTGGAAATTTAACAAACTTCATTTCTGAGAATGATCTACCAACTCCTTCCTTTGATATCAACTGAAAAAGTTCAAATGGCTTATTAATTCTACAAGTAACACATGGCATTGGGAGTCAAAAAGGTGGTTCAGGTAACGAAGTCCCCAAGTTTTCTAGGCCGTGAAAAAAAATCAAAACCAACACCTAAAATGCCACCTGGAAATTCACAGACAAATATTACAAAGTACATCCAATAGAAAGTAAGTGACCTGTCACATTCTATGCTAGCTTCAGTTTCTAAATGGTTTCTGTATGAAACTTCATGTATTGTGCATTATAGTAAGTAAAAAGTAACAAAAGACAAGTGGTGGTAGGAACAGCCACACTTGAAAGCCACTGAGTGTGTGTCTTTTATGGGATACGTGGAAAAAAAGTTTTCAATTCCTACCTGAATACCTAGACGAAAGCTCAGGTTTGACAAAATCCATAAATTACTATCTCTGTCATGAGCAGCCACACACACTCAACTAAGGATACTAATATAATCCTTGTTGCTTTTTGTTGTCGTTTCCCCTAAAGAAGCATCATCACCACTGTGTTACCTTTACTAATTCAACCACTTACCTCAGCTTCTTTATCTTCTATGATATTTACAAGCCCCAAGAAAATATTCTGCAGTTTGATTAAAAAGGGTTCTGGATAAATTGCCCAGTCCTCCCATGCTCTGAAGCATGTCATTACCCGTTGCTAAAAGTAGCAGATAAAAAAAACTAGTATAATTCATAAGAAAATATTTAAAATCATCAGAAACATATTAGAGATAAAGTGATATTGCTAAATAATTCTATTTGTACATATTAAGATACCATTATGTTCAGAATATCTAGTGACCTAAAAACAGATCTGAACTATTTTCTACCTCATTTGGGTTTTGTTAATGTCTGGTTAAACTTACATTACTTTCATTTTCTGCTAGCCAGTTCCAAAAGCAAAGGAAATTAATCATTCTACTCAAAAGTTCTATCAAAATGACCATCTTTACCAAATAAAATAGATGTTGGTTCCTTGTGCAAGAACATAGAAAAGTGTATCAACATGTGATTGAAGTAATTAGAGATGTGTTATTTGTATAACTGAATTAATACTGTACCATCATTTCCATTTAAACACTGATTTTTATTCTAAGTACATACAATTTATTAAAAAATTAGCCAAGTGCTCAAACTTGTTTGCCAGGTTGCTACCAGAATCACAATTTACAAAGTCTGAACACATGCGTTTGGCATATAAAATATTTTCAACAGGAAAAACATTAAGTATTGTATAGTTTTCTGTGCCTTGTGAAAATTAGAAATGAATTTAGCTTTAAAATAGAAAATTAGCATGCTGCGGGGTTTAATAAAGTCTAATTATCAACTACTAAACTTATTTTAAAACTGTTTTTCTTTTAAACATTTTTTTAAAAAGGTCACAATTTCAGCACAGATTCAAAGCAGCTATTTTTGAAATAATAGCCAATCTGCTGTTAAGCAGATTCCAATCCGCCCCACAAGCAAAGGATTTGCAACAAAAGTTACAAATTCAAACATCAACTTCTTCATTGTGCTGGGACAAATTTTGCATCTTGTCACATCTTTACCCACCAAAAGTTGCACAGTACTCTGCTTTCTCCCCCCACTTCCAAATAAATGGGAAAGACAGCAGCTGGCTCCCTGAGAAAACACCCAACACAGTCTATTAAGGAGGACCGCTTGGCTACCACATGCCCTTTAAAATATCTGGAGTAGCCCAGCACCAGGAAGCCGCCTACTGTGTGACCTTTAAAGTTTCAGTGGGTGAGCAGCCCTAACTGTAAAGTGAACTCAGGCAGCTGCAGCACTAAGGAATGGGTTGCCCTAAGGAATGGGAAAAGTTAGCATTACAGTCCAGTGGGGAAGGGAAGGGAAGCAGAGCAGTGACTAAGGAGGAGGGGAGGGGAAAGGGGCCAGGGGGACTAGTACCCCCTGGCCTATGAGGGTAAACAGGAAAGCACCAGGCAGCCTAATGATCAATTAGCTGCTCTTTCACAGGTGCTCCTTCCTCCCAGCACCACCAGCAGCTGCATCAGACTGGGAAAGCTCCTTGCCTGCTGCTGCTCGCATTTAGTGGCAGGGCTTGCCACTGACTCTCCCTTCCCCCCCACCCCCCACACCCCTCCTCCTCCCAAAGGCCCCAGGAGCAGCTTTCTGTAGCAGTCACGTCTGAGCTATTGTGTTATCTGTTAACCACTTAACTGACATAATTAGAGCAGGTTAAATGGATACTTCTTTAAACAATATTTACATCCCTAGATTCCCCATGTTGAGCTGCTGGAACATCCTTTAAAGTTCCAGCAGTCAGGCAACCACAGAGAACAATCCCTGTGGGATAGAGAACAGCAATCAGAGCTACCCCCAACCCTGCAGTGTGCCCCAAAACAGCCCTGGGTTAGGTGGCAAGGGTGAGGAGTCTCACTGTAACAGGGGCTGATTTGGGGGTGCAGGGCCTATGTCCCCCCATCAGATTCTGCAACTGGTTACAAGAAGCCCCTTCACCCTCATCTCCAGTGCAAATGGAGGTAGCAGGGGCTGATCATGGCAGATATCCCTGATCAGCCCCTGCCACCCAGGTAGGGCTGCCTGACAGATTTCAGTCAGCTCTCAGGCTGCCTGGGAGCTAGGAATTTAATGGGCTCATAAACCTGTCACTAAGTATGTATGGGTTGCAAGCCCTTTGAAGTTCCCTAGGGATGGGCGGAAGAGAGAACTACAGGGTAGCACCCTATTGCCCCATGGCTGGAGTGTGCGCCTTTGTGTCAATTCTGTCATCCTCAGGCTAGGGGGCTTTGAATGCCTAGCCACCCAGAGCACTTTATTTTTGGTAGTGCTGCACATTTTGCAGTAAAATAAAAATAACTTCTGGAGGGGCCTTTGTGATAAAGAAATGAAATGGAACTGTATAAATACAAAGGGATTTTTGTGTTAGCCATGTTATTTACCCATGCTTTTGTGAAGAAGTATATTCCTAATTCACCTTTTTAAGTGTCATATAAACAATGATACACATACCTTGAAATTCTCAGACTGCAAATGGCCTTGTATTGTACGATAAGTAGCATTGAGATCAGAGAATATCTGACATAATTTTGTTTCAAAACTGGAATTAAAACACACGCATTTAGTTAAATTTTGTACCATGACAAATGCCATTCCAGTGCAGTATATCATTAATAATTTCTAAAACATGTTTCTTTTAAATGGATCGCATCTTAAATGTCTTCTTATAGACCTCTAAACTTTAAGCCATGCATTGAACTTAAAACTAAGACAATTATACATGAAAATGTAAAATGGAGATCCTCACTCACTCCTCCTTTAGTCCCTTCAGACTGCTCTAAAAAGGCTGCAGCAAAAAAAAGCATTCTTACAGCCCCATATCCAGCCAGACAGTGCTTTTTTTGAAAGTTTAGTACAAGGGCCACCATCAAGCTCCCATAAAAGGCTTGACTGAAGGACTTATGTGAGGGGCTGCTGCAGGCAGAGCTTCAGAAACTCTAAACCATGATGCTATGGCAAGGATGCCATAACTTCAGCAGCCTTCAACCTCCTGTACTTACCCAGGATAGAGAACCCAGGAGTCCCCAAGCTCAAGGGAAGAAAGAGGATCCAGGGAACTACAGACCCAGTCAGCCTCACCTCAGTCCCCAGAAAAATCATGGAGCAGGACCTCAAGAAATCCATTTCTAAGCACTTGGAGAAGGTGATTAGGAACAGTCAGCATGGATTCACCAAGGGCCAGTCATGCCTGACCAACCTGATGGTTTTCTATGAGATGACTGGTTCTGTGGATGCATTGGACGTGATATACCTTGAATTTCAGCAAGGGTTTTGATAGTCTCCCACAGCATTCTTGCAAGCAAGCTGAGGAAGTATGAATTGAATGAATGGACTGTACGGTGGCTAGAAAACTGGCTGGCCTCAACAGGTAGTGATCAATGGCTCAACATCTCATTGGCAGCTGGTATCAAGTGGAGTGCCCCAGGGGTCAGTCCTGGGGCTGGTTTTGTTCAATATCTTCATTAACAATCTCAAAGATGGGATGTATTGCACCCTAAGCAGGTTCGCAGATGACACCAAGCTGGAGGGGAGTAGTAGATTTACTGAAGGGTAGGGCTAGGATTCAGAGTGACCTAAACAAATTGGAGGATTGGGTCGAAAGAAATCTAATAAGGTTAAACAAGGATAAGTGCAAAGTTTTGCACTTAGGACAGAAGAAACCCATGTACCGCTACAGGCCTGAGACCAACTGGCTAAGCAGCAGCTCTGCAGAAAAGGATCTGGGAGTTGCAGTGAACAATAAGCTGGATATAAGTCAGCAGTGTGCCCTTGTTGCCCAAGAAAGCTAACAGAACACTGGGCTTCATTAGTAACACTGCTGCCAGCAGATTGAGGGAAGTAATTATTCCCCTCTATTCTGCACTGGTGAGGCCACACCCGGAATGTCCAGTTTTGAGGGGCCCACTACAGAAAAGATGTGGACAAATTGGCGAGAATCCAGCAAAGTGCAATGAAAATAGTTCAGGGGCTGGGGCACATGACTTCTGAGAAGAGGCTGAGGGAACAGGGCTTATTTGGTCTAGAGAAGAGAAGACTGAGAGGGGATTTAATACAAGCCTTCAACTACCTGAAGGGAAGTTCAAAAGAGGATGGAGCTAGACTGTTCTCAGTGGTGGCAGATGACAGAACAAGGAGCAGTGGTCCCAAGTTGAATCAAAGGAAGTTTAAGTTGGATATTAGAAAAAACTCTCTCACTAGGAGGATGGTGAAGCACTGGAACGTGTTACCTAAATATGTGATGGAAGCTCCATCCTTGCAAAGCTGTGGCTAGAGTGATCTAGTTGGGGCTGGTCCTGCTTTGAGCAGGGTTTTGGACTAAATGACCTCCTGAGGTCCCTTCCAACCCTGATTTTCTATGATTCTTTAAGATGGGATGCATTTTTTAAATATTAATACATTCTTTTATTTTGATTGACAATAATTTAAAAAAGCTGATACTTACAATTTTCTATAATATGAAGCATTGGCAACTTTAGCTGAAGAGTTGTATAACACATCTGATACCAAGTATAATCTTGCAATCTATAATAAAGAATGTCCAAATTAAGACCAAGTTACTTTAAAAGTTGCATTGTGATAATACTGTACTCTCTTGGCATAAATGTTAAAGACAGACAAATTCAAGAGATGTTTTGCCATTTTCAATTAAGCTAGCAAGATGCAGCTGTATTTTTACTACACATTAGCAGGTAACTAGTATTCTTTTCTGTGTTTTGAATAATGTCTTGTAAGAAAAGTCATCAAATCTTCAGTACATACATGAATTTCATACTCTTATCAGGAAAAGATTTTAGATTTCTTATTTTTACTTCCTGTATTGGAAATTGCATATTTGTCCATGAAGATAAAAAAAGCTAACACTTGGAGGTACAAAAGGCTAGCTTAGGAATGAATGGAAATCGGTTTCAAGATTAAAAAAAAAAAAAAAATTGTAAGTAAGTAAAATGGTTACAAATGCAGGAAAAAAAGGATCATCAACGTCAAGTCCTAGTTTTAAAGAAACTTAAGGTGCAAATAAACACTGCCCTTGCGTGGGCATAAGAATTTTTATGCCATCAAAAGTTATAAGCAAACAGACATCCTAGCCCATTATTATGTTCTAAGAGCCCAAAAATGTTGCTGCTACCAAAGGTAGTCACAGTTTGTGAGGACCTCTGTTTGCTTATTGTGCATCCTGGGAATCTCCCTGCAGGGGACTTCCCCAGTGCTTGCATCAAGCTGCTACACCCCAACTTGGGGCATGCTCCTGCAAGTAGACAAACTCATGCAGGGGTTCCCTGCACCAGAGGAATCCCCTGCAGAGGATTTCTGCACAGTAGATATTTCACTGCAACACAAGAGTGCAGACAGTCCAGCTTTTTCTCCCAGAGCAAAAATGGCTGTTCTGGGAAAAAAAGAACCTAAATATAACAAGATAGAAATTGTTCCTGGGAGAGTTTCTCCTGAGAGACTGAACATCTGTCACACTTTCCTGCTGCTTACCCTCCTTCGAGGTCTGGCAGGAGCTGACCTGAGGGAGCAGCACCAAAAGCCCCCTGGCCTGGTTCTCACACTGGAATCCCAGCATCAAAAGCAGTCAGGGGGCTTTGCCCCACTGCTGCAGTTCCCCTGGGAATAGGACAAATGAAGCAGCCCACACTTTCCCCGAGCTTGAATCACTTCAGTCTCAAGGTGAAAGGAGCAGGAGAGAGGGAGGGATGCAGACTGAACATCTGTACTTTTTCCTCCCCCATGAATCATTTTGTACTGCTAGAGTTGAACATTTGTATGTGCCCATGATCTGTGCAATAACAACTTTTCCTGCAATATGTGCATAAGCAATCCCAAAAAACATATGCAATATGATTAAGGCAAATGATCATACCTTTTTGGGAAGAGGAGTCTTCAGAATGGACAGCGACTCAGTAATGCAGTCTACAATTTCTTCAGCAGCTTCAGCATTATTAAGACAGAAAACCATTGCATCCCCAATATCATTCTTACGAGGCGTTAATCCACGCAGGATTTCCTCTAATTTGTCCCTCTGTCTAAAATTTCATACAGTGTTTTAACATGTTTTCGTATAAATTAGCAGCCCTTTTGTCAAAAAATTCCTAACTTAACATGTGGTGGGTTACATTTTTTTTTATGGCCAAAATAACCACGACAATTTTATAATTTATTGTAGTAGGTTTGCAATGCCTAAGATGCATATGTATTTAGAAGATACGCATTTACTGCTTGTAGAGAAATCTTGGGGAAGCTATTGAAAATAACCACTGCAGAACAAATACTGATGTGAACACACTTACTCCAAAGTGTGGCTTTATGCAAGTGTAAGCATGTCAGCATACACACACGGGGATAGTGAGGAATTGCTATTCCATGCTTTTCCTCATATAGGTAAGACCTCAGATTAAAAACAAACAGACAAAAAGCCCAAATCTGTTCACTCCCTTTTAAAAAGTTAAATTGTAAGAAGTTAAACAGCAAAACATCACAGATCATTGTAATCTCTCTTATCTCCTTGCAGTTATAACCCATTTCTAAAACTATACTTGCTACAGTAGTTATATTGCTGAATAGAAAACAAGGATAGAAAAATGGAAGCTGAATCTATAAAAGGAAACTCAGGTAAATTCTATTACACTGACTTCAAAGACCTATTCCTGACACATTATCTGTGTGACAGGATATCAGGCTGGCGACTTCCAATCTAAGAGGCTGTGGATGCAAGCAAGTACACAAAACTATTCTTTGCCATGTGACTCTGCATTGTGCATACTAATCAGGGAATCCATTTGTCAGATGTATTTGTAAGAGGATTATTTTCAAGTTTCTATTCTGAACTGAACTGGAAATACCATGGTTGATTTCAATAGTTCACTGACAAAGTTGGTCTTGTACCAAAACACTTTGATCATGTCAACTTTTGTTATTAGCATGTCATCACAGGGTAAGTGGAAGAACAGAACATTTGTTGTACTGTTTCCTTCTGGCTATAAGTAGCTCTTCCTAGGGATGTGCGAAGCTTCAGTAGCTCATTCAATTCGGAGGAGATTTGGCCCTATTCAGCAGCCAAATCTACGAATCCAAATAGAACTGGGAGACCCATTAAAAGGCCCAAATCAAATCAGAAGCCTCTGAATCGATTCAGAGAGATTCAGTGCCGGTTGGGAGATTCAACCATAGACTAAACAGGCAGCAGTCCTCGACCACGCTGGACATAGCTGCCTCCAGCTGGTAAGTCTGCTGTGGTGGGCGGAGGGGCAAGGAAAGGAGCATCGGGGGGTGGGGACGGCAGATCAAATGCCCCCACAGCGAGGGAGGGATTGGGGCTGGGGCAAGCCAGGGCAAGGGAGCATAGGACTTAGGGAGGGGAGCTCCCACCACTGTGCGCCACTATGCACCCCCAGTTCAGGAGCTGCTCTTTCAGTGGCTCCTCCTGTGGCTCTTGCCACCAGTCCAGGAAGGCAGGGAAACAGGTGTGCGCCCCCAGATCTGCGAGGAGCGGGCTGGGCTGGGCTCTAGACAGGGGGCAGAAGGCACTGGAAGCGGGGACTATGCCCTCCTGCTGCTCACCCAGCAGGGGCGGGAAGGCATGGGACAGTGCCACTGCGCTGCCTCAGACAAGCAACGGGCAGTGGCAGAAGCTGCTCCAGCCTCACCGCATCTCTCAAACAAGCTGCTAGCTGCCCAGAGCACAGCCCTGGCTCTACCTGCCCCACGGAGTGCAGGCCAGTGGTGGGCAACTGGGGCAAGCCTCCTGGAGCACAGCCCAGCCCACCCCACGCAGATCCAAAGGCACAGGCCCGCTCCCATGCCCTCCCAGACTGGTGGCGAGAGCCACCAGAAGAGCCATTGGAAGAGCAGCTCCTGGACCACTGTGCAAGCAGCAGCAACAGGGCATGGGGCCGGACACATGCACCTGGATCAGGGCAGGGCCAGCACCAGGGGCTATGGTGAATTTTAGGGTGGATGCACCCCATATAGCTCCTGCTCCACTGCGCTCTGCAGGGTGAGCAGAGCCAGGGCTGCGCTCTGGGCTGTGGCTGAGGCTAACCACCCAGAGCACAGCCCAGCAGCAGGCAGCTGGGGTTAGCCTCCTGGAGTGGAACTGGGCTGAGCCTGCCCCGTGTAGATCTGGGGGCACACGCCCACTCCCATGCCCTCCTGGACCGGCGGCAAAAGTTGCCAGAGGAGCCACCAGAAGAGCAGCTCCTGGACCGACGGCACACAGTGGCAGGAACCCCTCTCCCTGAGTCCCACACCACCCACCATGGCTCGGCAGCTTGTCCCAGCCCCAGCCCCAATCCCTCCCTCGCTGTGCAGGCATTTATCTGCCCCCGCCACAACCCTTCCCTCCCCCCTCCGCCCACCACAACAGACTTACCAGCTGGAGGCAGCTGCGGTAGAGAACTGCTGCCTACTTAGTCTATGGCCAAATCTTCGAATCCGATTCAGCAGAATCGGATTGGGACAGTGACTCAAATCACCAAATCCAAATCGGAATCAAATACTTGCCACTTTGCACAGGCCTAGCTCTTCCTTATTTTAAATTTTTGGTCAGTGGAATCAGTAAATATAAAAATTTAAATATAAAACAGCTACTCCCCTAGTTACTGAAGTTAGGCCAACCAAATTTTGCTGATAAAATATGTAAGCAGGGACATCATTAACATTTAGCTCTTTTCTGATATCCAAAGCAGCCAAAGTCTCATGAAACCAGCAAAACATGCCAGTCTAGAGTGCAGTATTATACTACTACACTGCCAGAAAGTAGAAAGAAAACCAGGCAAAAAATCTGTGACAATCTTCCCTCCAATTCCCTGTAAATACAAGACTCTTCCAACTGAACAATCTGAGCATTCCCTTCCACATAAACTATAGTAAAAAAAAGAACAAAAGAAATAAAATTTAAAGGAGAGCTCCTACTTAACATTCCAACAAATATTGTACCATGTCAAGATTTACACATTGTAAAGTTTGC
Source organism: Alligator mississippiensis (assembly GCF_030867095.1). Classification (NCBI taxonomy): domain Eukaryota; kingdom Metazoa; phylum Chordata; order Crocodylia; family Alligatoridae; genus Alligator; species Alligator mississippiensis. Next base: position 56,781,421 of record NC_081830.1, on the reverse strand, counting down.
AAAAAAATATTCACAAGACAGACCCATTTGAAAATGTAAAAGCTCTTACTCCTCCTTAAGTGCACCCTTCTTATTAGGTTCCTCTACAAATGCTTCAGTTTCTTGCTCTTCAGACATCCCATGCAGGTATGGGTTTAATGGTGGCGGCCTCCAAAATGATCCATTTTTGAACATACGAAAATCTTCTGTCCTCCATTTGGTTGGAGCATCTCCCTAACAAAAACAAAAATATATCATATTTGGTGTTTCTGAATTTCATATTTAAAACTGTGAACCGCCACTAAAATGTTACTTGCCTGTAGAATTGAATAAAGCTTCCACCTGTAGTAAACATGGGCTGGAGTTTGGTTTTCAAATAAAAACCTAAGCCAGAGATGGAGAGAAAAAATAAAGTATGTTATGAAGTATTTAAGAGATGTGAAACCCAATAGGAAATGTATCATCTAAAGCAGAGGTATCAAACATACAGCCTGTGGAGACGGGTCATCCAGTCCCACAGAATTTCTTGTAGCCTGGACCACCCACCTCTGTACAGCATATTCGGTAAGTGGTGCTCATCACCATGGCTGATGGAGCCTCTGCAACTGTGGCAATCCCTGCAGGTGCCAAAGCTGTCATTTCCAGAACCAAGGGAGTTCATGATACTTGTCTACCCTCACCCTTTACCTGCTGCCAAAAATCAGTGTTTCTAGTCACCCCTAAGGACTAAGATTGGTGGCAGGGAAAAGGGGGTGAGTGGCAAAGGTGTTAATTTCCTGGGTTCCAGAGTTACACTGCAAACAGCAGCTCTGGGTGCCAGGGGATTAATTAGGCCACTGCCTGTGGGTTACTTGATCTGTGAGAAGCCTGAGGACCTGAATCTGTCCCACAGAAAACCAGTTTAGATTTGGCCCATAAGTTTGACACCCCTGATCTAAAGCTGCTGATTCCTTTCAGATGCAACTCCTGCCTATCATGCGGGCAACACAGTACATCTATCCCACATTCTTGACATTTCTTGAAAGGCTACTCCTAAAAAGGTCCTGATCATCCCAGCCACACCTGGAAAAGCAACAGTATGAAGCTGCTGCATATATATTCCCTACTACGGTCACTCTCAAGACTCCAGCTTCTGGTAAGAGCTGCCTGCTATGGGGGATTGTCCCCCAGAGCAGTCCGCTGCCAAATGTCCCTGCTTAGCAGAAAGGAGAGGAAGGAAAGCAGTTGGTACACTTGGGAGCACCTCTGCTAGAACACACTGAGAACACAGTAACAGACATACACAAAGTCAGCAAAAGTGAAATAACGGTCTTCCACAACATTAGTACAGCTGGTAGGAAACAGATGAAGGAAACCCACAACATGCAGAAAGCGCGTGACGAAAACTAAAGTTCCACGAGGACTTCGTGAGCACCAGAAAAGTAGAATTCTGGTAGCTGAGCTGGTGAAACTATGCAGACTAACTGGCCACATAACACTGCTGACTAGCTACTCTAACATGGATGCTATGCAGGAGGAATTTCCCAGCCTATGAGCACATGGCTCAGTTACTCAGGTGGTACACTAAACAGTCAAAGCTTGCTGAAATTTTTCCAAAAAACAAACTGATTCGACAAAAACCCTACTCATGGGAATGTTTCGATAATGCTGTTGTGCTTCAAGTTTCATTCACTACCTGTATTATAAAAATCAAAATGATAGTTGAAATGAAGCACCTCAACCTTACTGAAATAAATATTTTGTAAGGTCACTCTTGTGTCTCCAAAATTAATTTTCTAAGTATTTCACAGAAATGTTGACCTTTCCAAATGGAACAAGAGTAAATTTCAAAATAACCATTCTTGTGAAGCAGAAATTCCAAGTTCCAAGCAGCTGTAACAGGATCTAATTCAAATTCTGTTAAAGTTAATGGAACAACTCAACTCCTATGGACGCTATCCAATTTATATTTTCTCATTTGTTACTATTTTTATCAATGACTTTTGAGCTGTTCAAATGACAAGGAGCTGTGTATTATTTGAAAAATAGATTTACCAGATTAGCTTTACTATAGAATTACAGTATTTTTAAATGGACTAGTCTATATGACATGAATATTAATTTCAGTATCAGTACCACATGAATTGTATACATCTGCTTGTACTTGAAGGAGAACTTCTAAAACTCTCTTTCAAAATTTAACCATGTACTCAAAATACTCACTTAGCATCTGCCATTACATTTTTTTTTTTTAAAAGATAATGCTTAGCAATAGCTCAACTAGATTCTATGTTGTTATATATTGATAAAAAAAAGCACCTGAACATTGGATTGTTGATTTCTCTGTTCATGATCATGGCTTCAAACATAGGCCCTTCACGTACCACAAACTCTATCATTCGATGAATCAATGCGAGCAAATTCCTACAACAACAACACAGTTAAAGAAAAATTGATTCAAACCTAACATTATAAAAACTACACTTCACCTAAAATACTATATCTGTGCAGGAGATTATTTTGCTGTACTGTTAAAAAAACTGTATAAAAGATAAGGTAACAGAGCAATGTTATAGCCTTGCGTTGTGAATATAGATAGGCATTATAAAATAAAAACATGCCTGATTATGGTGGAGTGTGCATTTTCTAAGTGAAAATATTATTTCTAAATTTCAACAAGCTGACTTACAGTCATGAGTTTTGCCTTAATAAAAACTACTTTAATAGTACTTATCAAGAAAAATGGGCAAATGAACATAAAGTGTGGCCTAAGTTAGTTAACAGAAAACAATCCCTAAACTAATTTTGTGCAGTTGTATCGAAAAATTAATCCAGCTTCTGCACAATATCAACTACATGAACGCTGAACTCAAAATTAAAAACACGCGTGATCATTTTAAAAGATTTAATAGAAACTCCATCCAGCTTTATTGCCAAATAAATGCAAAAGAAAAACCAAAATAACTGATGTTGCAAACCATGCATCAAGTTTCCCAACTCAGAAACCAGATGGAGATTTTATTAAAGCAAGCCACTGAAGAGGCAACATCCTTTTGATCAAACCTTAAAATGGATGCCATTGGAACAAAACCATACATCATTTACACCAGATAACGTTTCTTCCATTTTATAACTACCTAAACTTAAACCAAATGACATTTCCAAAAATTAAAAAAGCTACACCAATTTTGTTCTGCACAACATTCAGAGAAGCATGTCAGAAAAATGTTTTGGATTGCATTTGAAAATGTAGATCCACTTAACAAGTGGTAAAACAAATACTAACTTATTCTCAGAAAATATTCGTTATTTTTAATTGACCTTCTGTGGAATATACTAATATTACAGGCAAAAATGATTTTACATTGTAAAAGAGGATCCTAAATTTTCAAATACCATTCACAGCAACACAGTACATGAAAGCTTTGAGGCCTACAATTTTAGCATGTAATGCAAGCAAAACAAGTGTAGCTTTTACCCCATAAGTTATCTAAACACAACAAAAGGATATTGGCTCTTTGAACACGTACTGTAAATTTTTATTTTAATGATTTTAAAACAAGTTATAACTCAGAATGCATTATAATTTAATTTATTTTTAATTGTTCATAAAAGATACAGGAAAAAATCATTTGTAACCACATAACAAAGTGCATATATGATCACTAGGTGATGGTTATTTTATTTTTTTACCATCTTATCTATTCAAAGTTCTGTTACAGATAAAAAGTGCTTAACTGGATTGTTTTTTCCTACAAAACTAAAAACTAATAAAAAGAAATTTAAGACTCAAGTAACAGAATATGCCCCTATAGCCTTAATAATTTGTAAACAGTCTATATAAATTGCATATTAGCACTAAAACTACATTTCCTCCAAATGTTACAGAAAACACCAACAGTATCGCTCAGTTTAAGTCCTTCCCAAAACTCAGTTTTACAGAAACCCTTTTTGACAATCCTGGAAACATCTGCAGAAGACAAATCAAAATAATTCTGCAGCCATTTCATTTAGTGCAGTGTTCTGGAAGTCCAAGTAGAAAGAAATACTTAAGTATGTGCAAACTGCATTTGAAAATACCAGTACAGTAAAATTACAATGATGCTGATAAATTCACAGATCTGAAGTCTAGCACAAAGTGATAGCCTCTTGCCTAACATCCTATATACCGCAACCACAGAACTTCATTCAATAATGCCTCCAACAAGTCTGATACAAAGTGCGGTTGAGCAAAAGGCATCTTTCTTAGGATGATATAAAGTTTTGAAATAAGCCTGGATACAAACCCCCTCCCCCCCACCACCACCCTCAAACTTATTACACTCCTCATCTGATAGAGGTGATCATAACAATTTTAGCACTTACAAAAGCACTGAATACTTTAAAATTAGTTTATTTAAATACTGATTATACAAACAGGAAAAAAATTATTAAACTAGAAAATAAGTAGCACTAAAAAATAAGTGCTGCTAGAAAATAACAGGAAGGAAAGAGATTTTATATTCTTGTACTTGGATTCTGTAGACATTTTACACATCACTATATAGCATCACTGCAATTAAGCACCTATATTAAATATTTGCCCTATACTGTGCTTTCCCATCTATTTTGCTAAAACCACAACAAGTAAGTTATCAGCAAGAAGAAAATATGTTTAAAGCTATTTTCAAATACAGTTCAGTTCATGTGAAGGGTAGAAATAGCATGTGAACTTTCAAAATGCTGCAATAAATTAAATGGTAACATAGCTTTCTTTGAAAGCTACAAACTACAGACATTCCATAGTTTAAAAAAGAAATACTTCCTATACTAACCAAAAGACCTTACTAGGTAAATTCCTGGTGGTCACTATAGCTATCCCACATCACTAGTCAGCAAAAAGTTGTACCATCCTGAAATTCTATCAAAATTACAGATGCATCTGTGCATACTAGAAAAAGTGTTCAATACTACTGCCTTAAGCTACTTATACAAATGCCTTTTTACAAAAAAGGGGGCTATTTTATGACAATTAAAACAGTGTAGTACAAAAGGATGAGTTTAAAGTGCATTATTAAAAATGTTAATTATCTTAAGTTGGCCAACAAAAAAAATGTCTTTCAATTATAACAAAACCACATTTATTGGAGCCGATCGTACCAATGTCTGGTCAAAAACTGTATACTTTCCCAATCCATCCCATGATGTTTTCCTGGTCCCCCGCTGCCGCAGACAGTTCAGCTGGTGTTGCTCACCAAGGCCAATGTCAAAGAGAATTTGGTAGTCTTTCGTGCTCATTTAATTTTATAACAGTGTTGTGTTCTTATGTTTGGAAAAAGGTTTTAGCTTAACTGAGCAAGGGTATGCCTATATTAGTGAGAAGATAGAGGTACTTCTATAGGTCAAAATAAAATACTACTTCTTACTGCTGTTTGTGATCTATGAGAGCCCTTTCCCAGTGATCACATATCTAGCTGACAGCTGTGCTACTTGCATTTAAAATAAATACATAAATAAAAAAGGAGGAGAAAATAAAAAGTATTTGAAGCTGGTTTTGTTTATATGCTCAACTGAATCAGGGTTTTGAGTTTAATCTATGTAATCCAAAGAAGAAAGCAATATCACATTAGTTATAGCAATGTTACAGCTCAAAAAATATTCAGTTGTTAACAAATTGTCATGAAGGTTAAATCTTTCCTTGGATAAGGGTTCACTAATGAAATAACTAGCATTCAATTTGCAACTGGTAATCATATTATTCTATTCTTCTCCAACAAAAAATGCTGAGATAAATATAAAATACAGGCTATGAAACAAATTAAATTCTGCTATAAGGAATATGGTAGAACCATTGCTCAGTCAAGCCATTACCTTTTCCTCAACATCACAATTTTTCTTTAAAATTCCGAAGGGGATATTTTCTATATTTAGATGAGTAATAATAAAGAAAAACATGTACCTTTCTGTTGGGATAACCACTTTGACTATGGCTTGCGACAGAGTCTGTATATGAAGTCACATCAGATAATAAACATAGAATATGTGAGTATTGTTAACAAGTAACAAGCAAAAATATACATATGCATTGAAAATACTACACATCTATCACAAGATTTGCAGGCAATCACTGCTGTGAAGTTATAACTAAGCAAGTACACAAAAAGCAAATGGTTGTGTTCAGTGAACAATGAAGGTTCACTAATTGTAAAGTATCAGAACATTCCTGTCAGAATGCACATCAATGCACTGAATAGGTACTACACTGAGAATAATTAGAATAAGGAGTTTTAAATGTATGAAACAAATTCTAAAGTATTTGACTTGGAACTTTTTATTACTTTGTTCCCAAGCCATTTAAAATATAACCCTATCATTTAAGTGTCATTCATTAAAGAATCAACATTTTTTTTTTACAAATGTAATATCAAGTTGGGTTGTGTTTAAAAGATACTTACCCTTCAGTTTAAAGTCATAGCCAATGTTCTTTAAAAAAAAAAATCTCTGAGAACTCTCACTCCACAATTATCCTCAAATAAATTATTCAATATATGAATTACCAGTCTTCTATGTAGAAAAAGTATCAGCTCATTCTAGTGTAAAAATGAAGCTACCGAACTTAAGCATTTTCTTTAGAGGAAATAATTTAGACACTGCAAGTTTGGCAGCTAACAAAGTGGGGGACGTAGGAGAAAAAATCCCAGGGAGCCTGGAGGGGGAAAATGATGGCCAGATTTAAAGGAATAATTAAAAAAAACAAAAACAAGGCCCAATATACTGCAACCTAATACACTGACACAATGTCTCACAAGGAAGGTCCCTTGGTTTAAGGCAAGGAACAACTCAGTTCAGACATCTTAGGGCAGCGAAAAACCAACTGAACAATGCAATTTTCTAAAGCCATTGAAAAAAGACTATCATTGATTTTGTATTTATAATTTAGATTTGGCCCAGCGTACATTCTTAAGTTACCTTCTCAAAATCCTCCTTGTTTTTTGGTGGTGGTAACATTGGAGCATTAGGGTTCTTCAATCTCTCCCGAGGCTGAGCATTAAAAGGCAGTCCTGATGGAGGTGGTGGGAGAGTATGCTCCATCATGGAAGGTGGAATGTATATTGGATGCGGTGGAATAGGTACAGCTTTGCCCCAACCTAGCTTCATTTCAAAAGACATAATCATCTTGCCTGCAGAAGTAAAAAAAAAAAAAATACAGTTTATAAAACTTACCTTTCACTTTTATTTTTCGTCACTATTTTTCATTCCTATGTTGCATCCACTGAATCTGTCTGCCTAAACTCAGATTACATGTTTTTACTGTTGTACATGCACTGTTACTTTAAAACTTTAAGTGACCACTCATGACAGCAAGTAATTTTGTAGTTCACAAGTGAAAATATATATTTACATATATATTTGTTAAACTACACTTAAAACAACAATAAATGATGTACTGATGAGAGTGTCTTCCCTTCGTGTTAGTTACATAAAAGCACTCCTCAAGTCTTTTTGTTACTGGGTCTTCATTTGGCAGATTTTTCTCTCCTAAACTTGCTAGCATTACAGTACAATATTTACACATCAAGGCTAATTCATCAAATTAATTTGATTCAAATCACATTGATCAAATTTTCATGCATGTTACATTAGATCTAGACTACACTAGTGTTTTGTTGGTATAAACATAATTTTTAAAAAATAAGTAAATAAAACATATTACCCCCAGTAGATGTTACTATATCAACAGAATTTCGAAATATAGACTGTGCTTCATGTAGTACTACTGTATCAAACCTAGCCAATTCCTTATTAATTACTGTAACTATTTATATTATAATAGTATCCTTATCACCTTTTACAACATGGAAGACTGGTTTCCACTCTCAAGGAAATGGAAGCCATTATGACTGAAACACCATTTAAAAGTTAATCAAGTTGTACAAGCAAGTAAAAATAAAATATGGCAGGTTTTCAAATTTTTTTCCTAAAACATGCCTTTTTCCATTGCTTCAACAAAAGAAACTTAACTCCAAAATTTACATTACAAGCCTCTCCCAATAAAAGTAATGCAATTTAAAATCTTGTTTACCATTTAGATTCTTCAGTGCTCGTTCAGCATCTCTCCTGCTCATAAAGGCAACAAAGCCACAATTTCTCTCTCTCGCTCTTTCTTCATCAGTTCTTGGCCACATAATTTTAACACTTGCTAATGGTCCAAAGCGTCCAAATTCTTGGCACAACATCTCTTCATTCATCTACAAAAAAAGAAAACTAAAATTAGCAGGCAACTTCAGTTTTAACAAGGCCCCTAACCATATTGTATCCAACTGCTAAAATATTATTTCTCTCTATTCCCTGGGAAACAGGGGACTACAAATATATCTAGAGGGACAGTGAGGGAGCAGTAGTTCTTACAGAAATCAATCTACAAGAACGTTCTCTTAAATACAAATGGCCTAGGCTTCATACAGACATTAATTTCTACCGGAAGGCATTCCATGAGACACATGGGTGGAGAGCTTCTTAGGAAAACTCTCTAGGCAAGAAGCACTAGAGGGCTGCTCTTTGAACCACCCCTGCCCTTAGAGGAGCCCATTAATTGATAGCCTACCATCTACTCTGCCTGCAGAGAGTAGGAGGGGGAATTCTCCCAAGGTGGAAACCCTCTCAGTTTTCCCTCTGCAGGAGAACAGCTCTACTCCTTGCCCTGTTCTGGGCTGACCAAGAGCGCAGGGAAGGCAGGCAGAGCCCTCAGATACTACAGTAAGACTCCACAAGCCTCGTCTCAGGGCCGTAGCAGCTGACCCAGAACAGTGCAGAACAAGGTGGTGGAACGGCTCCTAAGTCCTGCTCTCAACAGCCAACTCTTGTATCACCAACCCACCGCTCAGCTGGGCAACAAGGGGAAGCTAACAGGAGCCAGTACAGCCCCCTGCCTCTTCCCAAAACCAGGGACTGCCTGATTTGGTGAAGAGGCAGGAAGCTGTGGCTGCCTTCCTCAGCTCCTGGTCTACATGGAGGGAAGGGGAGGGGAGAGCAAGAGCTGTCCCCTGTGCCTTCTCATGAGTGGAGTGACCCGTTTCCAGAAGGCACAGGAGCCTGTCCCCTGGCTCGATTCCTCCTGATCTCCAGGAGTTAAATCTAAAAGAAAATGTAGAAATGTTCCATCTCCTAGAAGAAAGTCTCCCAGAAGCAATTTAATGCTGGTTTTTCCAGGGTTATTTTTCTCCTGAAGGGGACATTTCTGCTCCAGGAGAAAAAGCCTGAACATTCTCCCAGTGGAAAAATGAATGTCTGTACATTGCCCTATTCTAACCAAAGAACACTCAGGGTTCAGCTTTTCTGGTAAGAAGACTGGTCTTTTGATGAAGGTTGCCTCCAGAAATTTATAAACTCAGCTTGGTTCTCTAAATGACTTTTTCTGCATTTATCCAAGTAAACAGAAACCTAAAATACAACAACTGTGTAGAGAATATGTGAATATAATAATGACCAGGTTCTTTGGGTAAATCTAATATCTTTTATTAGACCAACTCAAATAGTTGGAAACATTTTTCTTTGCTTTTGGGTACAGATACCCTATGTCAAGCTGAGGAAGCATCTGCAGTTGGTCTGTGCTCTTCCTGGATGGAATAGTATAGTAAAGCAGCCAGAGGCTAGTATGTATGCAAGAAAGCCAGTCAGTGAAAATGAATATTGAGGTAGTCAATGAACGAGAGAGGGGTGGGAGCAGGGGGAAGGAGAAATGAATGTAACAGTAGTCCTTAAACCAACATGACTACAACCTACACCCCTAAATAGTAGTTTCTCCATACAGAAAACTCATGAAAATTAATTCATGAGAGTGCGGCTTAGTAAATCTGTAGATAACATGCAATTATGTGGAGTTGCAAACACTCCGATGGGCAGAGCTAGGATAGACTGAAGGATAGACTAGAGAAGTAGTCTGCAATCAATGAGATGAAATTCAACAAGGACCAGTGCAAAGTCCTGCACTTGGGATGTAATAACTGCATGCACAAATACAGTACTACAGAAAAGGACCTGAGGATTCCAGTGCCTCAGACTTCAGCAGAGGAAATGCAGGTTGAGAGTTCGGCTGATTATGAGGGCTGTCAAACACTGGAACAGGCTACCCAGAAAAGTCGCTGAATCTCTAACTTTGGAAATTTTCAAGAGCTGGTTAGACAGACCCTGGGCTGGGATGGTTTAGGCAGAGATGATCCTGCCTTGAACGAGGGGCTGGACTAGATGACCTCATAAGGTCCTGTCTAGCCTTACTTTCCTATGAGCCTAACTAGATACAATATAACTGCTGCTTTTAGTAATTGATTATATCCAACATTACCTGAGGATTAATGTTTCCAAGGTACAAATTGGTTGTACTTGGATCCCCAACATCATGCGATCCTGGTGCATAATCATCCAACACTATAATGAGGAGAAAAAGATTATAATCCAAAGTAGAAATTTAAAAGACAATATTCTACTAAATGAAAAAAAAGAATTTATATTACCACCAGATGATCTGTTTCTTCTTGAAGGAGCATCCACTAAACAAAAGAATACACAATTTAGTCTACAGATTTTATAAAACAAAAAAAATGATAAAATAATAACAACTTACTTGAACGACGCTGGCCATCTGAATCCGATTGAGGTGGCTCAAAACGACTTAATCTACCTTTTGTTTTGTGTCTTTCATCACGCTCCTCCTGAATTCTATAAAAAAAAATAAAATATTAATAGCAATTCACTATACTTCTAACAAAGATTTTAAAAATCACTTCAAATTGAGTCTAGGACTATATCCTAGTATTAAATTTATTGTTAGTTAAAAATTATCAAAATACCATATTTACTTGAATATAAGATGATCCAGAATAATTCAATTCTATATAGGGAAAGTATACTAATTTGCTAAAAATTTCCAGGTATAAAATCAAATTATTGGTGGTCTCCCTTGAATCTGTCCACCCCTCCCACTACCTACAGCAGGGAAAATAAATCTGAGCTCGCTGCCCCCCCTCCCCTCCCTGCAAATTCTTCCCCCTGCAGCCCCTTTCCAACCTCCTTACTATCAGACTTTGCTATGCCTGAGTATATGGAAGAGAGGAGCAAATCTGAAAACACTAACTTTAAAATTAACATATCCGTAAAAAAAAAAATTATAAAATTACTAAAAGTATCCATAGGCTTAGTTGATCCAAAATTGATACATTTTGCCTTTTTTTAAACTGATGCAAGTTTTAGCACAGGTACTCCATGAACACGCTGTTAAACAGCACTTTTGCATCTACTTTTATATAGCGCAAACTATGCATAATATTAGTCCAAAGCCAAAAGGTTCACGATTTGCCATACAGTTCTTTGGGCTGGGCCCAGCAGGGTCAGTGTTTCAAACCATGATGACCCCACAGTTCCGCGCTGCTCAATACGTGTGTATACTCCAGATACTCCAATAAAGGATCCATGTGCTAATTAACCCCAACTCATGGCTGAAACCGGGTGTTCTTGTCACAGGCCCTGGGATCCTCCAAAATGTATGCGCAGATGAGATGCAGGGCAACCTGGTCTGGCTTTACCTCATGGCAGGCAGGGCCACACTAATCATGTGAGACAGGCTGAGCAAAGGGACAATAGAGGGATTCTGAGTGAACTGTTTATGTCCCTGTTTGGTGATGTTTGCCAGACATTTATGGCTGGTAAAGAAACAGGAATCATTGAAAATCGGAAAGAAAGGCACAGTTCAGTTGTGGGAGAAAAGAGGAAGTAAAAACATATTCAGTGTAGTGGCTCACAATAACTTTAAAAAGAGGTGGGAGTGAGGGTGACTGTGAACAATGGGCACTACCACACATCTTATTCATGTGGGCTGTACTAACCCATCCTTGTGGTAGATTCCTATCAGCATATCAAATTTTGATACACCAGAGAGGTGTGGGGGAAAGTCCATGCGTTCCTCCGGGTGGTGACAGGTTTCAGAAACCTGACCAGGAAAGCGGCTCTCTCTATAGGCACCTGACCAGACAGCAAGGGATCCCATATTGAGGGAGTGCTCAAAAGCCACCATGGCTCACTAAATGCATCCAGGAACGTCTCAAAGCCAAAAAGGAGGCATACACCCAATGGAAGGGAGGGGCCATCGCCAAGGAGGATTATACCTCCATTGCTCGAGATTGTAGGGGAGCTGTAAGGAAGGCTAAGGCAGAGATGGGACTGGGACTAGCAACCCGGATCAAGGATAACAAGAAGTCCTTTTTCAAATACATAGGGGGTAAAAAGAAGGTACCGAGTAATGTGGAGCCTCTGCAGGACACACTTGGAAATCTGGTGGTCGCACCAGACGACAAAGCTAACCTCTTTAACAGATTCTTTGCTTCCATTTTTCTGAGCAGGGATAGGGACATCCCGCCCACTGGGATCCTGGACGAACCAAGGGGAGGCGCAGCCAGGCCCAGGGTCAGTGAGGACCTAGTCAGGGAATTTCTGGTGGGACTAGACATGTTCAAATCAGCAGGTCCTGACGACCTCCACCCCAGGGTGCTGAGGGAACTGGCAGAAGTCATTGTGGGACACCTGGCACAGCTTTACGAGCACTTGTGGTGCTCTGGTGAGGTGCCTGACAACTGGAAAAGGGCCAATGTGGTCCCCATTTTCAAAAAAGGGAGGAAAGAGGACCCAGAAAACTATAGGCCTGTTAGTCTTACCTCGGCCCTGGGAAACCTCTTTGAGAAAATTATCCAGAAGCACATCTGCAAGGGACCAGCAGGGGAGGTTATGCTTAGGGGCAACCAACACGGGTTCATTAGAGACAGGTCCTGTCAGACCAACCTGGTTGCCTTCTATGACCAGGTCACAATCCTTGGATGCAGGTGTCATGGTGGACGAAGTCTTTCTGGACTTTAGGAAGGCCTTCGACACTGTCTCTCACCCTATTCTCATTAAAAAATTAGGTGACTGTGGTGCCAACACTTACACAGTCAGATGGGTCGCAAACTGGCTGGAGGGCCACACCCAGAGAGTGGTGGTGGACGGGTTATTTTCATGGGCCGCTAATGTGGGAACGCGTTCAGGGGGCTGGACTCAATGATCCTCCGGGGTCCCTTCCAGTCCAAATGTCTATGAAATCTATGAAAGAGCTTTGCCAGGGGTTCTGCGATGACCTCAGCTAGTTTCTTCAACACTCTCAAATGGAGTCCATCCGGTCCCTCTGACTTATGTCTAGCTTTTCTAACTGGTATTACACCCACTCAGCATCCACAGTGGGGACGCTGTCAGTCCCAGCATGTCCCCTATGAGCCTTATCTCACTTGACATTCCCCATGGTCCAGTGAAATACAAAAGCAAAGTGGGCATTCAGGAGTTTTGCTTTTTCCTGAATATCAATTACCAGCTGTCCCAAGGTGCTAAGCAGGGGTCCTGCACTTCCATTTGTTTTCCTTCTACTGCCTACATACCTAAAGAAGAACTTCCTATTATCCTGGACTTCTGTAGCTAACCTAAACTCTGTTGCCACCTTGGCTTCCCTGATTATTTCCCTACAAGTGCTGGCCACTGTTGTATAGTCCTCCTTGAGGACCATCCCTAGCTTCCACTATGCATACATCTCTTTTTTCTTTTTTAAGAGGACCACAATGTCCCTATTAAGCCAAGAGGGCTTACCAGCCCTTCTGCTGCCTTTCCTCTTAGCAGGAACAGTTTTCTTTTGTGCTTTGAGAACCGTATCCTTGAGCAACAACCACTCTTTGTACACCCCTTTCGCCTTCCCTTCCTGGTCCCACATCGCCTCCCCTCTGAGTCTGTCGAAATCAGCATTTTTGAAGTCCAGGACTTCAATCCTACTGGTTGATTTGTCGACCCTGCAGCAGACAATGAACCAGATAATTTCATGGTCACTGTCGCCCAGGTTATCCTCAATACTCAAGCCACACACCAGACCATCTCCCTTGGCCAAGACCAAATCTGAGAGTACTACCTCTGGTTGGCCCTTGTACTTCCTAGGTCAGGAAGAGCTCCTCGAGCTCCTTGGCAGAGTACTGGAGGTGGAGAATATATTTCTTAATGTATTTACTTTTGCGAAAAAAAAAAATAAAATATAGCATATCAAATGCAGCATTTTGAACACCAAATGGAAGGTGTCAAGGCTAGCTCTGGCCCTCCTGGTACCAACATAATAGTACCTCCAGGCCTGGTGCCTGTTCCCTGCAGAGGGAATGCCTTCCTGTTATTAGGGCCACACACACACACACACACACACACACAAAAAAGGTTTTCATCAGTATATTTGTCCAATGTGGCCATGTGTTTTATAGTCATGCTAAGTGTTGAATGCATTTAATCAGCTTCATAGTTGGTTTCCATTACTGAGCACATGCTGCTTTTGGTAGCAGCTTAATGACAGACAATATATTTAATGAGATCTCCTTGTATGCAAAGATAATATGAGGTGCTGTTACCCCATGCTGACTGCAGTCGGGAGAAAAGCCTCATCTTACATTGGAGTAAATATGGAACTAACACCTGTGTATAAACAGAACATTAACAGAACTGAAATGAGAAAACTGAAAAGAGTGCCAAGTACAAAGTTTTTTATGCCACCAGTGTGCCTCAAACCCAATGCAGATCGTCCAGCAAGGAACAGTCTAAGGCAATATTTCTCAACCCACGGGTTGCAACCCAAAAGTGGGTCACACAAGAAGATAAGGAAGAGTCACAAACAAACTTTAAAAATGCTTGGAACTGGGAGGAGTAGCAGGAGGTCACCAGAGGGTGGCAATGCATTGGAGGGTGACCTCCCCTCTTCCCTAGATTTGTGTAGCAACAGCAGGCATGGAGCTGCAAGCTGGTTGGACCAGCATGTGCAGGAGCCACCTCCACAGCCCAGCAGGACCCCATGCCAGCAGCATAAGAAGTAATGGATGGCGTGGGGTGGACCATGTTGCCCTCACCTCCTCCTGATTCCAGCCGCATGAACACCAGGCCACAGTTCTAACCTGCTGCCATAGCTCAGCCGCTGCCACCTCTCCCTTCGGGCTGCGACTCTATCCCAGAGGTGACATGGGGCAGGGGCAGGACAGGTGACCTGAGGGGAGCAGCGGTAGCAGCAGCCTGGTCATGGCAGTGGGGTAGAGACGTGGCCTGGCACATGAGCAGTTGGTGGCACAAGGAGAGGATGGCAGCGCAGGCCACTCACCCATTACTTCTCACACTGCTATCAGTGCAACTGGAATAGGTGTCCCGGAAGTGTCTGCAACAATGACTCTTGCTGCCCCCACCCTCCTGCACCTGGTCCTGCCCACTAGGCCACGGAAGCAGCTTCTCCCCATCCTGGTCTGGCCAGGCAGTAACCCCATGCCCACTGTGGATACACAAATCTGGGGGTGAGGTACATAACCCCCCTTTCCCCATACACACTGGGGAGCTGGGGCTAGTAGGTTGTTAGGGGCACTGGCAGGCCTGATGGGGTGGGGGGCTGTGGGTTGGAAGTGAGGGGGGGGCCTCGAGTCCATAAAAGGTTGAGAACCACTAGTCTAAAACACTAGTCTGAAAACGAGCAGACCTGGTTACTCTGTCCAAGGTAGAGATGTAAAAGGTTAAACAATTAAACTTCTAACCTAGCCCAGCGAGAAGCCCAGTGATAATTGTTTAGCTTGCCAGTTATTGTTTAGTGTGGGGCTGGACACAGGAAGAGAAGAGAGGAAGAGAAGCAATGTGGTGCCCTAGCAGGAATCAGAAGGCAGCAGGACAGACAGGAGAAAGGGAAGGAGGGGGAACGGTGATGTGGGAATAGTACCCATAGCCTATGAGGTTAAAGAAGAAAAAAAAATGGACAGCCTAATGACTCATTAAGCAATTAGCTGCCCATTCACAGTGCTCCCTCCCTCCCAGTGCAGGGCTTCACCTGAGCTGTGTTGTCTGGCAGGCTTGCCACAGCCCTCCACCCTTCCCTTTCCACCCCCCTCCATCCTACCCACTCCCCATGGGTGCCAAAGGGCATGGGGAAGGGCTTCCAGCAGCAGTCGTGTCCAAGCTGCTGTGTTATCGGTTAACCAATATTATGATTTGAAAGCTTTTTAAAAAGCAAAATACCACAGAAAACATCAGGAGCATATAAACTGCATATGAAGCTCCTGGCAGATTAAAATGACAAGTGGAAGACTCAGTCTTAAAGACTTTTGCTTTGGTTTAAAATCAGGGGTATCAAAGATGCAGCCCTTTGGCTGGATTCACCATACATAGACCCAGGGACAGCATCAGGTGCTGGACGATGGGGCTGAGCTGGCCCACATGCCATCACACCAGCTTCAGCAGCAGCGCCCACTCTGGGATTTGCACTACATTAGGTGCCCACTCTGGGACCCGTGCTGCATACAACACCCACTGCTTGTCTGGGATTTGCACTGCATGAAGCTCTCGGATCTGGCTTGGGGAGGCAGGGCTATCCTGTGTGACGCAGAACCCAAACCAGCTGGGGGAGGTGCCGTATGTTGCATGGAGCCTGGACCAGCTGAAGCAGGCACCACATGCAGCAAACATCCCAGGGAC
The DNA here is from genome assembly GCF_030867095.1 of Alligator mississippiensis. Lineage (NCBI taxonomy): Eukaryota > Metazoa > Chordata > Crocodylia > Alligatoridae > Alligator > Alligator mississippiensis. The sequence continues at coordinate 56,764,942 of NC_081830.1, read as the reverse complement.
TGTGCTGCATGAAGCACTACCCATTCTGGGATCACAACACACGAGTCCTGGACTGGGTGCTGCTGGCCTGGATCTGGCATGATGGGGAACAGAGGTGGAGCAGGGGGTGATTCATGAGCCCAATCCAGTCTATGGACCAGCCTGGGGCCAGGCTGGATGAGTCTGACATCTCTTATTTAAACTGATGTGGTTTATGAACTGTGAAATAAAAAAAAAAACTTGAGAAAATTTTAAATTATCTTCCATTATTGTCAGGGTAACAACTGAAGTTAATTAGCATCCAAGCATTCTATTGAAACTACACTTTAATTTTAAAAAGTTCTTAAAACAAAACAAAACTGAATACAGTTCAGCAGTGTGTCTTTGTTGCCAAGAAAGTTAACAGCATACTGGGCTGCCTTACCAGAAGCACTGTCAGCAGATCAAGGGAAGTAATTATTACCCTCTACTCTACATTGGTGAGGTCATATCTGGAGTATGTGCCCAGTTTTGAGCATCCCACTACAACAAGGATGTGGACAAGTAGGAGAGAGTCCACTGGAGGGCAATGCAAATGGGTAGGGGCTGGGACACATGACTTCTGAGGAGAGGCTGAGGGAACTGGGCTTATTTAGTATACAAAAGAGAAGACAGAGGGAATTTGATAACAGCCTTTGATTACGTGAAGGGTGGTTCCCCCAAAGAGAATGGAGCTACACTTCTCAATGGTGGAAGATGACAGAACAAGGACCAATGGTCTCAAGTTGAATCAAGGGAAGTTTACGTTGACTATTAGAAAAAAACATTCCCACTAGGAGGGTGGTGAAGCACTGAAACAGGTTACCTAGAAAGGTGGTGGAATCGCCATTCTTAAGGGCTTTTAAGGTCTGGCTGGAATGATCTAGTTGGGAATAATCCTGCTTTGAGCAGGAGGTTTGGTCTAGATGACCTCCAAGGTCCCTTCCAACACTAATTTTCTACAGTTCTCTGATTCTAAACCAAGGCCAGTCAGTGTCACTTCCATCCTAGGCAAAGTCTTTGAAAAAATTATCAAGGCTCACATTTGTGAGAGCCCGGCTGGAAAAATTATGCTGAGGGGAAACCAGTACGGGTTCGTAGCATATAGATCATGCCTGACTAATCTAGTATCTTTTTATGACCAGGTTACAAAACACCTGGACGCAGGAGCAGGGGTTGACATCGTTTACTTAGACTTCAGGAAGGCCTTCGATACGGTATCCCACCCCATACTGGTGAACAAGTTAAGAGGCTGTGACTTGGACGACTACACAGTCCAGTGGGTGGCGAATTGGCTAGAGGGTCGTACCCAGAGAGTCATAGTGGATGGGTCGGTATCAACCTGGAAGGGTGTGGGCAGTGGGGTCCCGCAGGGCTCGGTCCTTGGACCTATACTCTTCAATGTCTTCATCAGCAACTTGGACGAGGGAGTGAAGTGTACTCTGTCCAAGTCTGCGGATGACACAAAACTGTGGGGAGAAGTGGACATGCCAGAGGGCAGGAAACAACTACAAGCAGACCTCGGCAGGTTGGATATATGGGCAGAAAACTACAGAATGCAATTCAACAAGGAGAAATGCAAAGTGCTGCACCTAGGGAGAAAAAATGTCCAGCATACCTACTGCCTAGGAAATGACCTGCTTGGAGGCAAGGAAGCAGAAAGGGATCTTGGAGTCCTAGTGGACTCCAAGATGAACATTAGTTGTCAGTGTGACGAAGCCGTCAGAAAAGCTAATGGCACTTTATTGTGCATCAGCAAATGCATGACGAACAGAACCAAGGAGGTGATACTTCCCCTCTATCGGGCGCTGGTCAGACCGCAGTTGGAATACTGCGTGCAATTTTGGGCGCCACGCTTCAAGAGGGATGTGGATAACCTGGAGAGGGTCCAGAGAAGGGCCACTCGTATGGTTAAGGGCTTGCAGGCCAAACCCTATGAGGAGAGACTGGGGCACCTGGACCTCTTCAGCCTCCGCAAGAGAAGGTTGAGAGGCGACCTTGTGGCTGCCTATAAGTTCAACACGGGGGCACAGAAGGGAATTGGTGAGGCTTTACTCACCAAGGCGCCCCTGAGAGTTACAAGAAATAATGGCCATAAGCTGGCAGACAGCAGATTTAGACTGGACATTAGGAAGAACTTCTTCACAGTTCGAGTGGCCAAGGTCTGTAATGGGCTCCCAAGGGCGGTGGTGCTCTCCCCTACCCTGGGGGTCTTCAAGAGGAGGTTAGATAGGCATCTACCTGGGGTCATCTAAACCCAGCACTCTTTCCTGCCCATGCAGGGGGTCAGACTTGATGATCTATTGAGGTCCCTTCCGACCCTAACATCTATGAATCAAGGGTAGGCAATGTTTTTTGGCCAGAGTGCCGAGAAAACTACAACGTCTACCTTGGAAAGTGCCCAAGTGCCGACATGTTGGAGCCTGGAGCAGCTGTTTGCAGCCTCCTGGCTGCAGCTGGCACATAGGGCCCAGTCTGCTTGCACCAGGGCTTGCAGCCTCCCAGCTGCCTGCTAGGAGCACCCTGGGGTCCGTGGCTGGCAGGAGCTGCTTAGAGCCCGGGCTGGCAGTGGCGTGCCAAGCAAAATGGCCTTCTGTGCCAGGTTCGGCACAAGTGCCAGGGGTCGCTGACCCCTGTTCTAAACAAAAAATACTTTAAATCGTTAATTAATTCTATCTATCTACAGCTGCACTGGATGCAATATAAGAAAAGTCTTATGCATGATTATGGTGTAGATCAATCAAATTAGGTCTATACCAAAATCCTTGATTACTCTTTTGGGTTAGGATGAAGCAGCAGTTTCACTTTCAGCTTCCTCTTCCATTTCACTGTCTAATAATTTTACTACTTTCCACATGTAACACTGAGTGAACGCATATCTAACAAGCAAGTCCTCTGAACTGTAGCCTCTCGGTGACTGGCTTACAAGTAAGGGCTGGAACAAAAAACCTAAATTCCTTCTTTTGAAAGCTGCACTACAAATCAGCAGGCAAAAGGGAAGCTCAGATTTCAATTTTTCAGGCTAGAAAGTGAGGAGAGATTGGTGATTGATTGGATGAATCAAAAACCTTGATTTCCTGTACACTCCTTAACTGCAAGGGCAGTTCACTGGCCCCAAAGCAATCATTTCTGGATGGCTTCCAAAAGCACTTATTAATATTGCCCATTTACTATGATCAGTGAAAATAAATACTATGTTGTATTTCTAATCATTTCTGCAAAACATCTCATTTGAAAAAGAATGACACTCCTAAACCCTTAGGTTCCAAGAATCTTTCCAACAAGGAAGACAACGCAACTTTTCAAAACTGACAAACAGTTTACCAACACAAAGAAGCTCACCAATTTCAACACACATTAAGCAACCAAAAAGGAAAGATTTAAACTGTCAATGTAATTTTTGTTTGACTAAACGTTTTAGCAGAAGTTTTCAATAGATAACATTCTACAGTAGGATATATTTTGGCAAGAATTTACCATTGATGTCGGTCCCCTAAGTGGTGGTAGAAATAAGAAACACCAAAGACTTGGATTTAGGTGGCCAGTAGCTTTTTAAATACTACAGCTAGGAGTGCACCGATAGAGATGTTGGGGGCTGATACAGATCACCGATTTTTAAGGAGACGTATTGACCGATACCGATCTGATTTCTGATACAGCTGCGTGCAGCTGGTAAGTCTGTTGTAGTAGAAGACAAGTGGGGAGGGAAGGGGCACTGAGGGGGGTAAGGTGGGGGGGGGCATATCAAGGACCCTGAGGTTAAGGAGAAGTAAAGCTGGGACTGGGGCAGACACTACACCAAGCTGGGGCAGGGCGGGGAAATACGGAGCCGTAGCTCGTCCAGGGGCTGCGGGGGGGGGGGGGGGGGGGGGGGGGGGAGAAACGGACAACGACGACACAGCTCCCACCACTGCACGCAGCCCAGAAAGGCATGGGGAGAGGAAAAACACATGTGACCCCCAGATCTGCACAGGATAGGGCAGGGAAAGCTACAGCTATGGGCTGGGGCCAGGACGGCGCAGGGCTCTTCCCGGTGGGGGCTGGGCCGGGGCAGGTGGCGGCAGCGCTGGGAGGGAAACAACAAAAGGGCTCCAGCCACCCCAAATTTTGCTGTAGCTCCCTCCCAGTGTTGCCGCCACCCACCTTGAGTGCAGCCCTGGCCCAACTTCTCTCCCTTTCCCTCCCCGCCACATGCCGGGAAGAGCTTAGTGCAGCCCCGGCCCCAGCCCACAGCTGCAGCCCACCCTACCCCCCATGCAGATATGGAGGCATATGCCCACCCCCATGCGTTCCGGGGTGAGCGCAGAGGCAGAAGCCAGCCTCCCCACGCCCCATTGCTCTATCCTGTGCCCCACCCTGCCCTGGCTGGGCACCACCGGCCCCACTCCCTCCCTCACTGCAGGGGGCATACATCTCCACCCCCCCCCCCCCCCTCCATGACCCTTCCACCACAACAGATTTACCAGCTATACACAGCTCTCCAAGCTGCTGGCCTGTGCTCCTCGCTGCCTACGTGCTGCGCTGCAGCTGCATGTATGCATGGGAATTCATCAGCCAAACTATTGGCCACATCAGGCTGATTTCCAGTACAATCAATTCGCTTTACATCAGTGCTGATCCAATATCTTACTGACGTATCGGTGCACCTCTAACTACAGCACACAGATCTGTACACAGGATCTTCACAAATTAAACTTATCCTTTTTGTGCTTAGCCACAAACAATAGAGCTGCACCATGACAGAAGGGTCTGATATAATTAAAAATTTAATGTTAAAAAGTAAAAGGAAGCTACCATAAATGCTTACACAAATTTTGCTTGATTATGATATTCCATGGACAGAAAAACTTACTGTTTTAGTTCTTCTTTGAAAAGTTCCAAATTGCTCTTTTTCTTTTCTTTCTCCCCTTTTTTCAAAGGCTAAAACAAAAAGATATACCAACTAGTATTTCAGAACGACACCCAATGAAAACTCTGTTTTAATAAATTTGCAACCTATATTTTAGATTGCTTCCAAGCAACATTTATCTTTGATCCACAGATTTCCAAGTGATTAAATGAAAATTAAACTGTGCAAGCATTAAGATTAATTGGTAGGTGAGATAGAATTAAGAAAATTACAAAAGTTAAGATTGAATATGAACTTTAACCCTGCCAGCTGGGTTCCTATGTTACAGTATAGCCTTTATTGTATCCTCAAGTTTCCACATTTCATCCACAACTTATGAACATTATACAAGACAAAATGCATTACAAGATGTTTATTTAAACATCTTCACAAATGTTTCCTGCATCCTTGGCGACTTAACCCCTCATGTTAAATAATACATATTTTTATTTAAACACAAGCAATACATTTGAGCAGAATTTCTTTTCTTGGCTTTTACTTACCATGGAGAGAGAGCTCTGAGGAAATTAATTTATAGGTCAAATTTTCAGAAAAATGCTCAAATTAATAATAAAAGGTATTCTAATATGTCAAGCTTTATTTGTTTCACAGCATATGCATTTTACCTGACTCTAGGGTGAACCATGTCATCTCCTGTCACATTATTTGCATATCACATAATTTAAATGATTTTTTTTCATATAAACCAATGTAACAAATGTTTATCATATTACAGCTCTAGAAAAAAATTCCTACAGCAACATGACAGCAAGGGGCTGGGGGGACAAAATGTACTGCTGATGCACTATTAGTAGGTCTATTTGTAATCGTTTCTCTTACCCACTGTGAAAACCTACATAGTTATTATTCAGTATTATACTACTATGACATAGCATGTAAAATTAGAAGTTCATAATTTTCATCACATGTATTTCTCCACACTGGCGCACAGAATTATAGATGCTTGGCACACATTTAGAGCTATATTTAAGTGTGAACATGTAATTAAAGACTATGATAATGAATATATGCTTTTTTCACTCTTCCTAACTCAAGTACTCAATTAAGAACTAACATTCCTAGCAAGGTTGAATTTTCAGGGATTTTTCTTTAAAGCAACACACAGAAATCAAACCAAACAATGCACATATTAACTAACAGAACAGATCAAAGGTGAAGAAAATAAAAGCAGGACTTCTTGTTTATCAAGTTCTTCAGTTTATTGATCATAACTCGAAAGACTGAAGACTTTGCTCAAACAAAAACAAATAAACATTGAAAGAAAAAAAAAAAAAGAGAAGCTTAAATCAACCTAAAACTGAAAGTTTCTTACAGTTTTGATCTAAAAACAGGTGGTTATGATGAAAACTATTTTGAAATATTCACATACTGTGATGCTAGCAGGTAACAGTCAGAGCTGTTTTCCTGCTAAAGCCATAAAATTAATTTGTGATAAAGTTGCTTTGATCAAAACAAATGCTATAAAATGTATACAATATTTCCTTTGCAAAAAATCAAATCAAAGTATCATTTTAAAGATCTCTGGGATATTAGCTTGACTATGTGTTGTGATATCTACACTGACTTCCTATTCAGTTTTAGGCAAATCACCAACAATAATTAAAAATAGATAGTAAAAATAATGATAAAACTACTCTGCAGGATGAGTTTATACACACCTATACATATGCATATACATATACAAAACTGATCTGGAGAGGTATTAAAAAGAAAATATTTTAAATAGAAAACTTACAGGCTTTTTGGTTTCTATCATTAGAAGGGATGGAGGTTTCTCATTAGATGGTTGACTTTGTTGATTTTTTTGATCTGAAAATCGCGATGAAGGTTTGTAGATTTTACCTCGTTTTTCATCTGTTTCATGGTCCTCTGAAATTAAAAAACAAAATCAATTTAAAAATACTTTATTAAGTTTAAAGTTTAATAAATCAATGACAACTAGTTACTTGTTTCCTATCTTCATCCCCACAACCCACAGCCTAAAAATACATTTATTCAAAAAGAAAAAAAAGTCAAGATGAGATGCTATAATGGAATCATGCTCTCTGCAAGGTAAGTGCAATAGTTAAGAAAAACTTTAAGTGCAGTTGGGAAACAAAAATAATTCTTCTATTTTAATAGAAAAACAAATGATTTCATTAATTTGCTAAAGAGCTATGCAAACATCTCCAAAAAACATATTTATTTACTAGATTTATATCCTGCCCTATTCAAAAAGCCCAAAGCTGTTAAAAGCCAACTACCATAGACACGATTCCCCAAACAACCCCTTCTCCAAAACCAAAGAACTCCAAACCTTCCCATCACCACACTTACCTGCCCAAAACCCTACACAAGCAAACCCTCCCACCAATCCCTACCATGTCTCCCAACTGCCATTCAAATCCAGTTAGAAACCTTTTCCCAACCCTCCCTGCAACTCTCCACCTTATTCCCACCACCCTGCCTCAACTCCAAGAGAGATCCAAGTCTAGAGAGTACAGGGTGCTGCTTACTAACAAAGAGATACAATATTTACTTTAAAATAAAATCCAAACCTCAGCTTTTCCTTTTATATTTACCTACAGTTTGCTGGGGTAAGTGTTGCCAAAAATCCAACGCAGAAAATTCAGACTTACCACTCTTACCTTTGGATGCATTAACAACTCCTCCTCTCACAAATGTTTTTACTTTATTACCATCACTTCCTTCAAAGGCAGCAAGGAATTCTTCATAAATTTCTGCAGCAGCCTTCTCATCCTCCTATAGAACAAGTATAAAACTTTTTATTAGAGGTGCCCTGATACATCAGTAAATATCGTATCCGCACTGATAAAAGGAAAATTGACATTATCAGCAATTGGCTTTTTTTTGGCCGATGTAGCCGATAATGTCACTGATAAATGCCCGTGCACGCGCACAGTCATAACACAGATGTTGCCAGGAATGCAACACAGCAGCTTGGAGAGCAGCATCCGGCCAGTAAGTCGGAGGAGGAGGGGGCAGATTGAGGCCCCCATGGTGAGGGACGGAATCGGCAGGGGCAGGCACTGCCCAGCCAGGGCAGGGAGGGACATGGGACAAAGCCATGGGCAGCTCATCCAGGAAGGTGAGGGAGGCTGGGAAGGGGGGGGGCAGCTTCCAACACTCAGTGTACCCTGGCAGAGGCATGTGGGGCATGTGCCCCCCCACCTGTGCACAGGGCAAGGACGGGCTACCCTCTGTGGGCTCTTCCCAGTGGCAGGGGGAAGGGGAGGCTGAGGTAAGACTGCACTCAGGACAGGCGGTGGCAGCGCTGGGAGAAGGGGTTACAGGGGGGATATGATGAATCTTGGGGTGGCTGTAGCTCCCCCACAGGCCTCCTCCCAGCACCACCACCACCCACCCCAGCCCAACTCTCCCACTGAGAAGAGGTTAGCACAGCCCCCAGCACAGAGCCCACCCTTGCCCCATGCATAAATCCAGTGGCACATACCCCCCATGCCTCCCCCAGGGGTGCGCAGAGCAGCAGGAGCTGCCCTCCCCAGCCTGACAACCCGCCCGCAGCTCCATCCCATGCCCCACCCCGACAGCATCTGGCCCCGTGTCCCAACTCCACTCCCTTCCTCACTATGGGGGCCTCGATCTGCACCCCATACCTCTCCACCAATCCCCCCCCCCCCCCAAACAGACTTACCAGCCGGATGCTGCTCTCCAAGCTGCCAGACTGCATATTGGCAATCAGATAGGTATCAGCCAATATAGCTGGTTAATAATCGGCCAAAAAAAATCTTTATCAGTGCACCCCTACTTTTAATTATTATTACAAACTCTGAGACACAACTATTCTTAATCAGCCATAGGATTTTTTCTTTTATTTTCTAGAGTTCAAGAATTATGGGTGGCCCCATGACCGAATTATGCCAGATACATTTTTCTTTAAGACCAAAGGATTCAATTTTTCAGAGAAATGTTGAAAGATTATGCCCATAGGAGTTGCACAAACAGCTAGATTTGTATAATCAAATGACTGTTCATTTAATAAATGCAGTTGCTTTAATGGTCTTCAATTTAGAAGACTAAAGATGATGAGCACAAAATAATATTAGAAACCCTGGTTACAGTAGCTTCATTATGCAGCTTTACCTTCTTTTTTAATTCCTCTTGTTCCTTCTTGCTTAAAGTCCTCTTGGCAGCACTCATTTTGCCAATACTGAATGCTTTAAGTTTGCTTTCCATAAGAGGCTGCAAAAGGAAGAGGAAAAGCAAAGCTTAACTGATTTTTTTTTTAAATAATTCTTAAATACCCTTTTTATTTAATTCTAGTAACTAAAGCAATGCTTTACCTAAAAGGCTTTGCCAATGCTACATGCATTTAGCTGTATGAACAGGAAAGATACCTCAGCCTCCCTTACAACCTGTAGTTTTCCAACAATCAATAAGATTTTGAAATATTTTTATAATATAACTATTCATCTGTAGTCAAGTGAGAAGGCTTTCAACAGAAAAAACTTTTAAAAACACCAAGATAACTTAGCTTGGTAATCTACTGTTATATTCTGCACAAACCTTTAAGAAATCCAAGCTTGGTAATCTACTGTTATATTCTGCACAAACCTTTAAGAAATCCAAGTATGTTTGTGAACCCGCTCCATAGATACACACATTTTAGTATTTACTGAAGAAGCACAGTTGCTAAAACTCTAGAGAACAACATAATTTATATCAGGGCTGTCTAACTGATGGATAATTTTAAGTAAAGTAAAAGCTTTGTTATCTGGCATGAGTGGGGTAAACAAAGTGCCAGTTATCTAAAAATTCTGGTTATCTGAGAGTTATACCCTGCGCAGCCAGGATCGCAGGCGGCTAAGCAGACAGGTAAGTTCCTTTCGATCTACTTTATTTTATCTGTGCACAGGGCAAGGGCAGGCTGCAGCTGCAGGCTGAGTTCTGTTCCCTGCCTCTGCTTCAAAAGCAGCACGGCACCATGTGTGTCCCCAAACTGAGCAGACTAGACAACAAGGCTGGCCAGTCCCAGTACTGCAGCCACCTGCCCACAGCGTGGCCACCCCCGCCAGGAAGAGCCTGGCACAGCCTCAGCCCACAGCAGCAGCCCACACTGCCCCATGCAGATCTATTAAACTCTGGTTAATAAAGTATTCCAGTTAGTAAAATGCCAGTTAACACAGCTTTTACTGTATTGTAAATTGCTGTGCTATTTTTGGACTCTGTCTGAATTATTTTTGTTTTTTCCTCTCCAAACCTGATGAGTATATGAGCATATAACACAACACACATTCAATTAAGTTCAAGTGTTGGTGATATGCTGATTAAATGTCAAAATGTATTTTCTCCTATAATGTGGTTTCTATACAGATTCCTCCCAACCCATGCTTCCTCTAACATTCCTACTTCAGCTAGGGTCTCCAAGCTCCCCTTCCCTTCCTCCCTCCTTTTCACTTCTGGCTCCTGCCCCGGGGGGCAGAGCAGTGCAGCCCAAGGTACCAGGGGAGTCCATGGAAGAGCTGAGGCAGGGGCCACCCACACACACAGTGGTGGGAAGAGCTGCTGCCCACACGTGGTGCAGAGGGCCACCCATGTACGCTGTGTGCAAGTATGTGCATGGGGGGTTCTGCCAACCCAATGTAACAGATGCCTGAAGATGCAGTGCAATGGTGTATATGGGATGTGGCAGCTTGTGCATGGGGTGCAGCTGGAGGTGGTTGCAACCCAAGGGCCTGTGACTTGCACTAGTGTAGCCCCAGCTTCTTAGATATTAGACAGCCCCGCTTTACATCATCACTCCATGTTAATCCCTTAAGAAACACCACCAATTTCTGAAAGGAGCTGAAGCAAACTCTCTTTGCCAGAAGACTAGCTGTGCAATCCGAGCCAGCTCTGAAAGAAAATTACATGGAAATAAATTTAAAAGTTTGCTCAATGAATTGCGTGTACCCTTTCGCAGAAGCAGATAATATGTTTTTGAGTTTTTGGCCCGAGCCATATTAAAACTTAACTCCATAATTTCTTTCTCCTCTTCTCATATTTTAATTTCCATCCTCGAGGCCATCAACAAAAGGAGGAAGATCACTGAGCACAATTGTGTTTTTAAAACATTTGTCTGTAGGTTTATTCTTAGACAGACATATACTGCTTGCAGATAGAATAACTGGATAGGTGAATTAATTGGAGTATTTCATTGCTATTTTAATTTCAGATGTACAAAATGGCTCAACATAGAATCTACAGACCCAGATTGCTGACAGATGATTTTGGAGATTTCACTCTATTTTAACACTAAGTTTCTGTGCTATTTGTGGACTTTATAATAGCTGACAGTTATAAAGCTATTACAACCTGAGATCAAACTCAATACAAATCTTTCTGGCTCATGCATTAAAAAAGGGTTCTGCCATCAGAACTTGAAAACTGTTGTTGATTTACAAGCAATTCATCAACTGATAATAGAATGTTACATTTATACACTAAACTGAAATTCTGAAAAAAGCCATGTGCAAATGGGCCTTTGTTTAATGTTTTGGAGCTCTGTACTGCTCTTGCTGATCATTTTTGTTTTAATTCATGGCATGGACAGATATGCATTTGAAGTTCTTCAAAATCAGTTTCCTTCAGCACTCAGCAAACATGCCCCTGAATAGCTTAACTCCGGCCAGTCGAAGTTCTCTTTTGCTAGCAGAGCTGCGTCCACGCTGGGGCTTTTGCTGACAATTACATTTCTTATAAAGTGTGATGTTTTCATGCACCTAGACAATACAGCAATGTAGTCAGAACCTTACATCTAATTTGTGTGTTTGCATGAAAACGTGTGGCAACAAAAGGCAGCTTTCGTTAAACTAATGTAGAGTAGGCTGGAGTCTACATATAATGTATTGTCCCTGTTTTTGGGAAGTTGTCCTTTTTCTGTTCCCCTCAGTCACTGAAACAGAGATGCCTGCAGATTCTTGCTTAGTAGTGTTTTTGAGATGAAACATGCCCCTGGCAGCACTTCAAAAATGGCTGTGAAGGTACATAGTGGTACTGCTCTCTAGTCAGGTACTCAAGACTAGCAGAGCACACAGGAGAGTAACCACCAGCTGTCTGCCCTGCTCTCCCCACTTCTCCCTCACTGTGGGGGGGAGAAGGGAATAATGGAGCACTGCGAGTTGCCAGAGCACTGCTAGAGGACTTGGAGGTTTCAGGAAATTGTTCAAAACGAAGTGCTTCAAAGCTAATTCTATTCCATCTTGGAGGAAAGGCAGCAAGAGGGCACAGCAGCCCCCCTGGCTCTCCAGGGATCTAGCAGACCTCCTGAGGCTAAAAAGAAAGGCCTACAAAGGATGGAGGATGGGATTCACCTCCAAGGAGGAATATTCTGCACTGGTCCAGTCTTGCAGGGAGCAAACCAGGAAAGCCAAGGCTGCAACTGAACTCCAAATAGCTTCGAGCATCGAGGACAATAAGAAGTCCTTTTTCAGATGTGGGGAGCCAGAGGAAAAACAAGAGCAACATTGGACCCCTGCTGAACCAGATGGGACAACTGACGCCCAGGAAAAAGCCAACCTATTAAATGGGTACTTTGCATCAGTCTTTCATCAGTCCCATGGGACGCCCATGCCCACTACGGGACAGGGAGGTCCGGGTGAGGGAGGTCCCTTGCCCTCCATCAATGCGGACCTCATAAAGGAACACCTTGAGATGCTGGATACCTTCAAGTCAGCTGGCCCTGACAATCTACACCGCAGGGTACTCAAGGAGCTGGCGAGCATCATAGCCCAGCCTCTGGCACAGATCTTTGAGAACTCCTGGTGCTCTGGTGTAGTGCCTGAAGACCAGAAGAAGGCCAATGTGGTGCCTATCTTCAAGAAAGGGAGGAAAGTGTATCTGGCAAACTATAGGCCCATCAGCCTGACTTCTATCCTGGGGAAGATCTTAGAAAAGTTTATCAAAGAGGCCATCCTTAATGGACTGGCCAACGCCAACATCCTGAGGGATAGCCAGCACAGGTTTGTAGCAGGTAGGTCTTGCTTGACCAATCTCATTTCCTTTTATGACCAGGTGACCTATCACCTGGACAAGGGAGAAGAGATTGATGTCATATATCTTGACTTCAAAAAAGCCTTCGATCTGGTATCCCATAATCACCTCTAGGCGAAACTGGCCAATTGTGGCCTTGGGTCCACCACAATCCACTGGCTGGGAAATTGGCTCCGTGGTCAGACCCAGAGGGTGGTAATTAACGGAAGTCAATCGTCATGGTGCCCTGTGACCAGTGGGGTCCCTCAAGGCTCTGTCCTTGGACCCATACTGTTCAACATCTTCATTAATGATGTGGACATTGGAGTCAGAAGCAGACTAGCCAAGTTCACCGATGACACCAAACTTTGGGGCAAAGCATCCACACCTGAAGACAGGAGGGCGATCCAGGCTGACTTGGACAGGCTCAGCAAATGGGCGGACAAGAACCTGTTTAACACTGAAAAATGCAAGGTTCTCCACCTTGGGAGGAAAAACCTGCAGCATCCTTATAGGCTCGGCAGTACTACGCTGGCTAGTACTACAAAAAAAAAGAGACTTGGGGGTCATCATTGACCACTAGGTGAGAACGAGCCTTTAAATGCAATGCTGCAGCTAGTAAAGTGACCAAAACACTGGCTTGCATCCATAGATGTTTCTCAAGCAAATCCCGGGATGTCATTCTCCACCTCTACTCAGCCTTGGTGAGGTCGCAGCTGGAATGCTGAGTCCAGTTTTGGGCCCCACAAAAAGAATGTGGAGAAGCTTGAGAGAGTCCAGAGAAGCACCACGCGCATGATCAGAGGTCAGGAAAACAGACCTTACGACAACAGGCTGAGAGGCTCTTTAGCCTGGAAAAGCGCAGATTCAGGGGTGATTGGGGGCCACCTATAAGTTTATCAGGGGTGACCATCAGTATCTGGGGGAACGTTTGTCCGCCAGAGCACCCCAAGGGATGACGAGGTTGAACAGTTATAAACTCCTGCAAGACCGTTTCAGGCTGGACACAAGGAAGAATTTCTTTACTGTCCGAACCCCCAAGGTCTGGAATAGCCTGCCATCGGAGGTGGTTCAAGCACCTACATTGAACACCTTCAAGAGTAAATTGGATGCTTATCTTGCTGGGATCCTATGACCCCAGCTGGCTTCCTGCCCTTCAGGTGGGGGGCTGGACTCGATGATCTTCTGAGGTCCCTTCCAGCCCTAATGTCTAGGAAATCTAGGAAATCTATGTTCCTCTTTTTTCAAGGGTCACTATTTAAACTTTTCTTCAGATATGAAGATTTGCACTGTTTGTAGTGCTTCAAAGGTACTTGGAGCACTTCAAGCAGAGCATCTGTTCATGGCCTCAATGTACCAAGAATGTGACACAGAAAAAAACCTCAAGGAAAGATAATAAAGCAAGAAATCTAGCCAATCAGTTTTTAAAAAGTCTGTTGTGCCAGCAAAAAAGGTAATGTTTAAAAGAGAAAGCAGTTCTAATTTATCTTGAGAAACTAACTTTACACACACGATATCACTTTAAGCAGAGGTTCCCAACCACTGGGCTGTGGCCCAGTACCAGGCTGCAAAGGGTTGGCTGCTGGGTTATGGCATAAGCCCCCAACTCAGACCCCCATCTGTCTGCCTGGGCAAGTGGCTTCCACTGCCAGCAGTCATGTGCAGGGTTAAAGCTGGGAAGTGGGGCAGCCCCAGGAGGAAGGCAGCCACTCTCTGTGCCCTGTGCCGGTCCGCGGTATAAAAAAGGTTGGGACCCACTGACTTTAAGTATCATCGATTCTAAACAAACTAAGCTATGCTTAGTTTAAACAGTTTCTTCAGTGTAACAATAAATGTTCTATCGTCACAACTGTTTTTTCCTGCTTAAATACCTGTTTCCATTCCAAAGAATATTCAGCAAAGATTATTATACTGGCAGTTATGAAAGAAAAGATTTTGTTCTAAGCTTGTTTTGTGGGCTGTAACTGAGGGAAAGCAAAACTCTACAGTGCCACTGAACTATAATTGTTATAAAGAATGAGTTTTTAAAAGCTTAAGTGCTAAACTGATGCACACTGTATCTCTACAGGACATAACCTATTTATATTAAAAACATGTGACATGGGAGACTGACAAGACAAAAGGTAAAATAATTCTGTAAACCATTTCCTAATAAATACCAACAAGTGACATGCATTACACACCAATAACAGCTAGCTGTGGCAAAATAAGTATTCTTTTAATGCGACAGCTATATTCTGATCTTTCAGACTTACATGTGTATCTGCAGATCCAGTGGTATGTACTGCATCTGGCGCTCTGACCTGTAGGCGATAGAAAAATAGTCATTCAACATACAGGAAGCATTTACTGATAAGCAAAAAAACTTTTCCTGTCAACTGGAGTTTTAGAATTTTCATTTCAGTGCCTATCATCATTATTCCTAAAATCATCCTGCCCTCAGATATTTAAGATTAAATCCCTGAGCAGTACAACATACTTACAGAATGTCACTTTTAACGAAAGGCAGACAAGGATCCAGAGCAGCCACTGTTTTTGCGCTCACCATAAACACCTGAATTCTGCCCCTTGGATTTCACGGTGTCATTAGCCCTTTCACCAGAATGTTACACTAAACCTGCTTGCATCCTGACTGTCCATTAAATGGTACATTATTTGTCTTATATGTATCTTTATTAAACATCTTATTAGTTCCTAGCTATCACCATACTGTATTTAAAAACTGGAAGGAGGCAATATTAAGGGAGGACTTATAGTGAACTTAAATCCTTACTACTGAGATGTATATTAGCTGACAATAATTAGCATCTTAGTATATCCCAGTAAGTAAATTAAGTCTTTCTTCTATTAAATTGAATATATGAGAGTTCTGGGCCTATACCTTACAAGAATTATACATATTCAACAGTAATTTTTTTTAAAACTTACTATATATAACAGTGGGGAAATATGTGCAACTGCATCAATGCTGTTTCAAAGAAAATATGACAATGTACTTGGTTAATTCTTTGCTGAATGTCAAATATGTTACAGCACACAGAATTTGAAACACAAGTAAAGTACAATGTTCTCCAAAGCATAAATTTCCCCGCTTTATGCCATTACTGCACTATTCTCTAGAAATGCAGCTCTTTTTGGGGTATGAATAGAATGAAAGGGATAAATTTGTCTTTCAAGACTCAATACAAGTAGTAACTTTCAGAGTAGATTTTGTGTTGTGGATACCAACTAGTGAAAGACCTACAAGCCATTTCACATACCTGCAGTATTCATCAGACAGTAACAAATGCTCAGTCACTACCACCTAGGGCTCACTAAATAATCTGAGTGTTTCAACTGTCATGGCCCAGTTTCATTCCTTGGAAACCCCATGGCTTCAAGGTGCATAAAAGAACTGCTCTTAGGTTGTATAAGCCACTTTATGGACCAAGTCAAGCACAGATCAGCCCACAGAATCACGGAGTCACAACTGGTTCCCTCCGGTCTCTTGTGACAACACAGTCCCAAAAACCTATTATTTCAGACAGCAGAAATCAATAAGAAAAACATGTATTCCAGTTGCTTGTTTTTTGCATCCATAAGATTATAGTAATTTTATTAGTGAAGTTCTGAGAATGAGATTTATTACTTAAGGACAGAAGATTTTAAAATATTTTTCTACAGATCTATTTTAGACAACATTTAATGCTTTCAGATAGAATGACTGGACAGGTAAGTGAATTGGAACATTGCACTGCTATTTTCATTTCAGATGTGAAAAGTGGCTCAACATAAAAGAATCTGCAGACCTAGATTACTGATTGAGAGTAAAATCTCTAAAACAGATTATTTTGAGTTTAGTTGAATATTTGTTGTGTTACATACACATATATCCGTAGAAGTTTTAGAGAGAAAAGGAAAAAGATAATTCAGACAGATTTCAAAAGTAGCACAGCAATTTACAATATTTAAGTGTTGGTGATATAGTGGTTAAATATCAAAATGTATTTTCACCTAGAATATGGTTTAAATATAGATTTCTCAGGCCCCTGTACTAAAGAAAAGGAAGCCATATTAAAATATATAGAACAGAATATTACCTTGAGGCTGCTCCACCTACAGCTAACACATCCCCTTTGGAATACAGTAAACAGGCTTTACAGGCCTCAGCCTACCTCTCATTCAATAAATATTTGTATCTATAGGAAATTAAATATTAAATGTTATAGCAAACCATAACTTGCCTAGTAATAACTCTCCTGTTACTAAAAAGTGGCACACAATTCAACATAACACTGAAATATCAAACCAGTTGGACTCCAACATTAGTGCTTAAGCCTTTCTGGAATAAATGTAGTATCTTTCATCATCACTTTCAATCTACTGTAGTGAAAAGATCACAAACTTCAGTGCTTTAACAGTAAAGCAAAAGGGAGTTTGCCAAGTTGCCTTTCTAAACAAGTAATCAAAATTAATGT
Organism: Alligator mississippiensis; assembly: GCF_030867095.1. Lineage (NCBI taxonomy): Eukaryota > Metazoa > Chordata > Crocodylia > Alligatoridae > Alligator > Alligator mississippiensis. The sequence continues at coordinate 56,747,608 of NC_081830.1, read as the reverse complement.
GCCCTAGTAGCTTTGAACAGAAATCTCACTTGTCTAGAAATACCATGCAAAGAAAAAATTGCCAATATGTGCAGACAGTTCTTACCCGACTCTTGGTAACATGTTATTAAAGTTTAACTTTTATTTTAGACTTGAACAAACAACATCTACAATGTGCAGACATATTACTCTTAACTAATCATTATACATGATTTACAGTAAAATCAAATATAAGTTAATCAGTGTACACAGAAGAAAAACACATGCAAACAAGCTGGTACACGAATAGCCTCATCTTAAGGACACGATTTATTGTAGAAAAAAAAATCCCTTGTTAAAATTTCAAACAGTTGACATTCTTTTCTCAGCCAGCAAGATAATGACATTTATTTGATCATAATAAGAAATATTTAAATAGACACCACAAAACAAAACAAAAGTAGACACACACACACACATATAAGTTTGTGATCTTTTCACTACAATAGATTTTGCATTAGCCAGCAGTAGCTCATGGGGCACTATCAGTGTTGGGGGGGGTGTACGCGCATGTGTATGTGTGTAATTTTATATATATAATGCCTAACTTCCAGAAAATTCCAACACTGATGGTGCCCCACGAGCTACTGCTGGTTAACGCAAAATGCACGTGTAAAATAATGTTTAAGTCAAAATAAAGATATAGAGATTATCCAATTTTCTTATTTGTTTTATGAATTTCTTCATCATTACCCATTGAGCATTAGCACTTTTCCTGTTCTCTGATGATGTGATACTATGAAAATGTAACTTGGACACGGAATAACAAGAGCTGTATAGATAAATAGGCATGGAAAAAACTTTGCTAAGAATACATCTAATTTTCAATCAACTGTACATTTGCCTAGACACTACCATTTACATCTAGGTACACTACTAATCTTTAAGGAAACTATCTACATTTTTACCATCACCAAATCCTTTCCAAAGTAAGGGTCAACAGTGCTTCAAGTAGGGTTGCACCAATAAAGATGTTTCTTGGCCAATGCTGATGGCCAATTATTAATGAGCCATATGGGCCGATACCAATCCGACTGCAGATATGCAAGCCACCAGCAGCTTGGAGAGCAGTGTCCGGCTAGTAAGTCTGCAGGAGAGGGGGGAGGGGGTGGAAACAGATGGTGGCCCCCTTTGGTGAGGGAGGGAGTGGGGCTAGGACAGGGGTATGCACTGCCCAGCCAGGGTGGAGCATGGAGCCAGAAGAGGCTCATTCAGGGGGCATGGGGAAGGGGAAGCAGATCCCACTGCTACATGCACCCCAAAGGGAGCCACGGGCTGCACGTGCCCCTCAAATCTGCATGAGACAAGGGTGAGCTGGCGCTGCAGGCTGGGGCCAGTGGCAACGCCAGGCTCTTCCCAGCTGCGGGCTGAGCCAGGGCTGCACTTGGGGCAGATGGCAGTGATATTGGGGTGGGAGGGCTATGAGGGGGAATCCATTTCCCCCCTCCCCATGCCCCCCCCACCCCACTCCCACTCATCGCAGGAACCTCGATCTGCATCCCTGCACACCCCTTCCCTCCCTCCGCCCCCCGAAAACAGACTTACCAGCCAGACACTGTTCTCCAAGTCGCTGGGCTGACTGCATGCATGCTGCAGCTATGCACGTGTACTCGGCATTTATCAGTGACATTATTGGCCACATCAGCCAAAAGAAGCCAACTACTGATAATGTCAGTTTTCCTTTATTGGTGCCAATACAATATGGACCACTGTATCGGTGCACTTCTAGCTTCAAGAATTCAACTAAGTCTATAAAAGCAAAAAATGGTGCATTTTAAAAAGGACATGTCACCACGATTTAAAAATAAGGGGGGAAAAAAGTGTCACCTCCATTCAAATATCTTCTCTGTACCCCTTCCTACACTGTCATGTGTTCTATGAAATGTCTTTATTTGTAAATTAACTCAAGATGCATCTCCAGTACAGTGGCTACAGTCACACTGCCTCACTGACATGCAGGTATATCCTAAACAAAACAAACTTCTTCCCTGATTGAATTCTTCCCTTCATATTTCATTTTACAGTAGTGCCTAGAAATCTAATCAAGGATCAGAGATCCATGGTTCTATACATTGTATAACATAATAAAGAACCAATCTCTGCATCCAGATCTTAAAAACTAGGTGGATTAAACACCCAAATATTACTTTGTTACTATTTTAAGAATACAGTGATCTTATTTTGCACAATGAATAAAAGCATATGAAGATTTGAAAAATACAATCACATTTAGAGTAGGCAAACCTCAGCCTAAAATATCATCTACATGCCCATACTTTTTAAAGTGTCTGAGCTCGTAGTTTTAAAAGCTACTTTCCAAACACAAACTGATGCAAGATTGTCTTCCTAAAATGTGTTTCTACAAACTATAGCAAGTACTCACTATCAAAATTACAGAAAGGTCAAGCTTTTTGTAAAGAATGTATTTGGTTCCCTAAACTGAGACTCTATACGGGGCTAGTTTTCAAAACACAGGCGCTCAGCACTTACTAAAGGGTCCCTAAAGGGCAGCTAAAACTAGTTGGATGTTTTGAGGTTTTCAAATCATTAGCTTCAGTAGTAGTAGGCAACTGTCCATCCTCTGGATCATGGTGTATGTGTAAGAGGTCTAGTCAGGTGCTTGATAAATCCACTTGTAAAAGTCCTGCAACCATCACACCACACCAAGACCTTGGATGTATATGTCTAGGTGAGAGTATGGAGGAGTGGATGCTGCCCAAGACCTACCATCCCCACTTTAAACCACTGAGTCAGAATCTAAAGGCCAGACCGAGTCCAGATATTCAGCGCCTCGATATCTGTTGCTCTCTGGCAGAAGCTACAGCCAAGAACTGCTGATGATTGCCTAATGCCTCAGTGAGGGCGCATCTGTCAAAGTGATGTGCCTTAGCCTTTCTCCAACCAAGGAGCACCCACAGGCAGTAGGGGCTAGGGTTCTGATGTGCCCTATACTTGCCTTACTTTGGAGGTTACAACGTTGTGGTGTTTTATAGAAGCGACCCCACCACAAGTAGCCCCACGACATTACCACCAGGTTCTCCAGTCAGATGCAGTTTACAGTCATACCCAGGACCACATTAGCTTCAACTGAATGAAAAAAAAAAATGCAGTAAGGGTCACTGTCCTGACAAGAAACTTAGCCATCCCTTCACTAGATGCTGGCATTATCATCAAAATTCTGTCCATAGCTGCTTCTTGGAGGCAGCTTTCATATTATTTTCAAGCCAGCCCAAGACATGTGAAGTTCTGTCACCTCTATGACTGCTCAGGGAGAGAATAGTTCTGTGACCTCTCTTCCTGAATGCTGAAAAAATTCAGACAATGGCCTTCTTACAAAGTTTTAAGTTGCCTTTATGCTTTCCGAATCACAAGGCTCGAGGCCCTGAGAGGGTCTCAAGTCACAGACTGGGGGAAGCTCTAAACTGTGCCAGCTGTCAGAGATCTAATCTGGAATCACCAAGGCACAGGAGCCAGCCAGTCATGCCACCAACTCAAAAATAAGACCACATGTAAATCAGTGTCCTGGCTCTACCTACCAAGGAATTAGGATTCCACGAGAATAAAACTTGCAATGTCAAAGGAATGCACAGCAGCCATAAAAAAGACTAAAACTCTGGTCCCACATATGTTCTGACTGTCCTCCATCCTCATGGCTATCGCCAAGAGAAAATGGTTAAAAAATAGAAAGTTAGGATAGTTCTCTTTTGAGCCCTCTTCCCTGTGAATAATTCCAATGCCTGTCAATCCTATTAATCACAGCTTCCCAAAACTTAAGTCATAGGACAATAACGTCATGATTACTGATAGCTTCCCAGTACGTCACAGGGCTCTGTGTAACAGCATTAAATCTTAAGTTTTGTTCATACTGGTAGTCTACAGAAAGACTACAAATAACAACAAAGGCACTAGAACTGCCTAAGACAGGGGCGAGCAATTATTTCGGGTGGAGGGCCATTTACTGAGTTTTGGTAAGCCACCGAGGGCCGCATGACAGGCAGCCGGGGCAGATAAATATTAATTTTCTAAATTTTTCAGGGGCCCCACAGGCCAGATAGAACGGTTTGGCGGGCCACACCTGGCCTGTGGGCCACATTTTGACCACCCCGGCCTAAGAACACAACACTGTACCATTCCATGCTTAGAAAAATATATTTAAAGCTATTCAGAATTACTGTTTATAAATACATAAAAGTTTTATTTCTGGAGAAGCTAGAAGTTTAGATTTCAAAGCTCAAAAGGGAAATCTTCTCAGTCACTGCTAATAAGTGGATTTTTCAAACCTACCTTTAGTTGTAATCTCCCCTCATCCATATACCTGTCTACAAAGTATACCTCTCAAAGCAAGCATAAATCCTGCAAATTAAAAACTTTGTACCTGAAGTGCTTACTATTTCACTGTTTAGTTCAATATCATTTACAGAACTTAACATAGGATGGAAAGTAGTTTCTTTTGAAATACTTGACACATTACAGCTATTCTACTCCTAAATTTGTGAGAGCAAGAAGCAGCTCGTATTCAGGCTTCTGCTGGTGGCTCTTACATTCCCACCAGCAATGGAGTGCAGACCTGCCTCTCCTGTTCTTGCAGCAACAGAGAGAGTCATATCATCAGTTTCACTGTCCCTTAGGCTGTTGACAGACAACCAGGTAAAGGTGTGATGGGATCTTATCTGCCATGCCTTCTACTATGCCACATGTTCATGGCAGGACGTGATTTGGGGATTGGTGATCAAACTCCAATGATGCCTTGCTGGCCAATACAGAGGAAAGCCCAGGATCATAATCCTGGGCTGTTTTTGCACCAGCAAAGTTGTTCAACAATTAGCTGATTGTTGGTTGGCCAGTCTGAGCCTTAGACCAAGACTGAACCATGACCTGAACCAGCCAGAATACAGTCTCTGCCAGCTGACAATCAGCTGATCACAGGTAGTATCAGGAGCGCAATAGGGCTGCCCAGTGTGATCCTGATGCTTCTGAGAATTAGCTCACAGGAACCATACTATGGACAGTTTGAGCCCCAAAGCACTCCCAAAACTGCCAGCAATCAGCTGATCAACACCCTGCCACATATTCATTTTAAGGAGTGACAGAAACCAGCCACAAATTTTACACATTTTTGTGCAATAATTTTGTGGCTGGCTTCACTTTTTGATATGCCTGGATGTGTGGCTGGGTTTCAATTTAAAAAGCAATTAACTGTTTAATTGTATCTTAAGTGTAATGTCTTCCAGGGCCCTTTGCATTTTATACAAAACAACTGCAACTCACATTTTCATAGATTTTCACTTACCATTCCTCAGACTTCCTAACTAATCAGAGAAAGTAGCCCACTCACAAACAGCCAAGAGCTATTTTAAGCTTTTTCTTTTTTTTTTTAGTACACTGCCTCAATTAAAGCAGCCTAAAAAGTGAGCTTCATTACCTGATGGCATAGTGAAGATAGTCCAACTTTTCCATGAAGAAAGAGGAAAAGCTACAACTACAGTACTGATAAACATGTTTTCCTTATTTTTGTTGAACTACAGTCATAGTACTCAGAGTCCAATTTACACAACTGCTGTTCCTACTAATAATTTAGCAGAAAATTTACAATACAGTTATTTTACTAATTCTCAGAGGATAGCCATCTATTCTGTTTAGATGCTTGATCTTTCAGATGCAGATCTTACTATCACAATCTGGGCTGTTTGTCATTTCAAGATTATACTACTGCAACACACTTACGTCTTTTAAAATGTTGATACTGATAGAGAAGGTAACTGCCAAATTAGTAAGCAGGACAGAGAACACAGACCACTTGTACTACAGGCCCTGCAGCAATTACTCAAGGAGTTTACAAAGAGATTTTAAATTGCTAGGTTGTACTTATAAAGATTTTATTTCAATCTTTGAGTAGGATTAAGAGATTGTTTCTGGCCAGTATTTCAATCTAAGGGAAAAGTGACCAAGATAAGGTCCACAGGCGAGATGACCCAGCCCAAAGAACCATGTCTTCTGGTCCTAGGGGCTCCATACAAGTCCACATATTAAGCAGCATGTCAAGCAGCAGTAGTGGTAATTACTGCAACTCCTGAAGCTGCAGCAAACAACACTACCACTGCTCATCCTGCCACCAAATTTCTGGACCGTGAGAAGTGCCACAGGCTGGATCTGGAGCCTGGAGTCATGTCACCTGGCCAACACGGCCGGAAATTTGACAGCAGGAGGAATGGCATCTGCCTCACCTCTGGGAGCTTCAGAGCTGCAGCAATTAACACTGTGCCAAATTCCGGCCCCACAGGCCAAATGAAGCAGCTCTGTGCTCTGGATCTGGTGCACAGAATGGCCCAGCACTACTCATCTGGCTCATGGGGCTAGATCAGCTGCACACCACTGCCCTAAGGAGTTATTGATATTTAGTGGCATACTTGACTGAAGGATTAAGTTGACTATATTTTGTTCTACAATTTAAAGTAACTGCTTGGGGTTTGTCTAAGCCCTTTTGCCTAAGCCCTTTTCACTGTTCTAGCTGGAAGGAAATACACTGTGACACGTCAGGAACAAAGACTGAACCTTATTATGCCTAGCAGGTGCTATTAATGCATATAAATGTCAGAGTACTCCTACTGAAATGCCCAGGAGTCAGGATTAAGATACACTTTGGCTGCTCATCAGGACAACTCTAATTCTATTCCACCTTCAACACTGGCCTCTGACAAGCAGATGCCATCACAATATCAAATGCATCAAAACAGAACTTCACCTCAGGTTTCAGAAGATAAATAGAATGAGATCAATTTTAAAGTACATTTTTAAATAAAGATATTTGACAGACATAATCTTAGCTCAAAACATTATGCTACAAGCCTCCTCACACACTTCTTTCATTTAAGATATTCACTTCACCTTTAAGAATGAATGAATAAGCCAGTCACACAGGAAAATGCATTAATAATAATAAAAATATTACTTATTTCTGTTCTAGTATAGTCCTTCTGCATCCACGTGGATGCAACATAAACACTGATTAAATGAAGTCAGAATTAAATCAAAACATTCAGTCTATGAAGAGTGTATGTACCTTCAGTAGAAGTAGAGTAGATAACCCCATGTGTCTAATCAAATACATTTTCTTGGAGGACACTACATAACTTAATTTGACATTACATTTTACCTTACCAGCAACAGTAAAGAAAATAAGCTCTTCTGACCAGACTTTCTTTTCTTTTGAGCTATTCTGATGTCAGAGGCCATGATGGCTGTTTGCAGATGTTAAAAAAAGACAAAAAAAAACCCACTTTACCGAAAGAAACAGCACATTACTTTAACCCAGCTCTGCAGCACCTCTATAGATTGGGTGCTTCAGCAGGGCTTTTTGGCACTTTTAGCTAAAGCTGATTCAATCAGCTATTAAAGTGCCCAAAAGCTACATTAAAGTGCCTGATTTATACAGACATCAGGCGAGCTGGGTCCAACTAAGGCAGTGCCTCTTCTGGGCATGCTCTTGGCTAGGCGCAGGAACGCGCTGAATTTAAAGTAAAACATTTTTTTTTAAACATCTGCAAGCAGCCTATGTGCCTAGTAAGAGCACAAAAGATGCCACACTGGGCCAGATCACAGGTCCATCTAACCCAGTATTCTGTATCCAACATTGGCACAGAGTAGATGCTTAGAGAAAGAGTGTTTATGCAGGGACTATCCAGACTGATCTGTCCCCTACCCTTCTACAATAAAAGAACCAGGAAGAGCTAATGTGGAGGTTGCAGCCCTACCATTGTGTTTAATCCCCACAGGTGAAACTATCCTGCATGAACCTGTCTGATCCTTTTTCGAACCTATGTAAACTGTCAGCCTTCACAGAATCCTGTGACAATGAGTTCCGCTATACATTGCATGAAAAAACTTCCTTACGTTTGTTTTAAACCTGCATCCTAATAATTTTATTGTATGTCACCTAGTTTGGAAAAAGGTGGGAAATAATTAGGGGTGCACCAATACAGATTTCTGGGATCGATACCGATATCCAATTTATAAGGAGGCATATCAGCCAATATCGATCCGATTTCTGATCCAGCGTGGAGAGCTGTGTGCAGCTGGTAAGTCTGTTGTGGTGGAAAGGGAGAGGGGGAGGGAGGGAGGAAGGGGCATTGGGGGGGGGGGGGGGGGGGAGGGGGGATGCAGATCAATGCCCCTGTGGTGAGGAAGAATAGGGCTGGGCAATCCAGCCAGGGCAGGGCAAGCACAGGATGGAGCCACAGCTCATCCGGACGGCGCAGAGAGGAGTGGCTCCCACCGCTGTGCACACCCTGGGAGTGGACAGGAGGGGCATGTGCCCTCAGATCTGCACAGGCGGGGTGGGCTGCAGCTTCAGGCTGGGGCCAGGGCTGCATTTGGGGCAGGAAGCAGCAGCAGCGCTGGGAAGAGCATTATGCGGGGGCTGTATCCCTCCCAAAATTCACCACAGCACCCTCCCAGTGCCACCACCACCCACCCCAAGCACAACCCTGGTCCAACCCCCACCCCTCCTCAAAGGGAAGAACCCAGTGCAGTCCTGGCCCCAGCCTGCAGCTGCAGCCCAACCCACCCACACCCCATGCAGATCTGGGGGCACGCACTCCCCCCCACCCTCCTGGGGTGCACGCAATGACAGGAGCCACCCCCCCCCACTCAAGCCCCGGACGAGCCGCAGCTCCGTCCCACACCCACACTGCAGCACTTGCCCCAGCCCCACTCCCTCCCTCACTGCAGGGGCCACTGATCTGCACCCCTATGCCCCTTCCCTCCCCTCCCCTTGCACCACAACAGACTTAACAGCTGCACACAGCTCTCCATGCTGCCAGGCTGCGCTGTGGCTACATGCATGTATGGGCATTTATCAGCCAAATTATTGGCCTCATCAGGCCAATTTCCGATACACTCAATTTTCTTTATATCAGTGCTGATCCAATACGGGATCGATGTATTGGTGCACCTCTATAAATAATACATCCGTGGGTGGATCTCAGATTTTGAAGGGGGGGGGGGGGGGCAGGGAGAGTGCAAGTGATATGGTACATCATCCCATAAAACAGCATATATTTTTTTCCAATTTCCAAGTAAAAACAAATGCAACTGAATCACTGAGGGGCTGACTACCAGATCCAAATTGGGCAGGCATCTGGTGCTGGGTAGTAGGTATACCTGTTACACTCTGATCAAATGGAACTCCTCCCTGTACTCCTACACAAGTCCCCCAGACACTCCACCATGGCCCCAAAGTGTCCCACACTGCCCTTTATATGCTCCACCTGCCACCTCAAATTCCCCCTGCCTCTACTCTGTCCCCCATTATCCCACATATTTCCATATTCAGCCCCATCCTATCAAACCCCAAAACCATCAGATCCCACAATCCCCCCTCATGCCCCACAGAGGCCTATGCTACTCAATCCCCTCACTGCTCCTATGAATACAGTATACCCTACACCAGGGAGTGGGCAATTATTTCAGGCGGACGGCCGCTTACTGAGTATTGGCAAACCACCAAGGGCTGTATGACAGGCAGCCAGGGGCAGATAAATATTAATTTTCTAATTTTTTCAGGGGCCCCCTCGGTCCAGATAGAATGGCCAGGTGGGCCACATTTTCCCACCCCTGCCGTACACTGTGGATACTAAATGGGTCAAGGGACTAAAGATTGGCAGAAATCAAGTAGATAATAATAAGCTATGAAATCTATAGACTCTCTCACTCTACCTGAATAGAAATTCAGCTGTCCCTACCAGGCAGTTTGTTTTAAACTTTCAGTGGATCAGGAATCAAATGGGGATGTGACTGTACTCCTTCCCCCACCCAATCCACTCATGAATATATCCTTATTTACTTCCTTCATGCCACTCATTTTATTTTATGAACCTTTATCATATCCACTCAGTCATCTTTTGTCTACGCTGAAAAGTGCAAGCACATTTAATCTTTGCTTATTAAAAAAAACAAAACTTCTCTATGCTCTTGATCATCCTTATCTAATCTCATACATACAGCACAATTGAGGCTTGCCTTCAGCCAGGTATAAAAAGGAAACCAAATTAGGAATATTCATCTCAAGTAACTACTGGTTTAAAGCTCTCAGTCACAAAATTATCCCTAGGCAGGTATAAATATTTCCAAAATGGGAAATGGGGCTCCATATATGAATCAAGTTAAGAACCTGCATAAGTGTTTGCAGTGCTGAAGACATAATATTTACAATAAGATAGTGGTTCTTTCTACCACAAAAATATCAACTCCAAGCATTCCTAGAGCTGTAGCTGAAAAGGCTGCAGCATCAACCCTGCAGATGTAACAGAGCACCACAGGGGAACAGGATCTGTGCAGACACTGCTGTACAACTCGGGCTAACTGAAGGAGCCAGGGAAAAAAACGACCCCTGGAACCATAAGACTGGAAGATCTGGAAGATGGGGAGAGGTACTGCCCAGCCACCTCCATACAGAACTAGGTCTAATCCTTGCGGCTCCACAACAGTCTCTCTCTCTCATGGAAATAAAGAACATTTAAGTTAGGCTTCCCTGGGAAAAGAACCATCACAGAGAGCAGAGTGACAATGCAGCACAAAACCGAGGAGCAGTTTCCAGCCCAGTGCTGGCCAGAGCTGCAGACACATAATTGACGAGTTTGGGGGGGAAGAGATCTTTAAATGAAGCCCTACAAGGCTCTGCAGAGACCGAGCACTCAGCCAAGCCAAGGCATGGCGAGATCTGCGGCTAGAAGAGGAGGCTCCTCGTCTCCAAGAGCCCTTCCACAGGGCCCGGCCAACCCCGGGCAGCCCGTGCGCGCCGCGCGCTCCCAGCACGACGCGTGAGTGGCGGGGGGAGAAGCGACAAGCTCCCCCCCCTCCTCAGCCGGGGCCTGCCGAGGTTCAAACGCCCCACACGGGCATCGAAGGCCCCAGCCGCTGCAGCGGGAAGAGCCGCGGGCACCGGCCTCCAGTAGGCCCCGGCGCGCCCGGCAGCAGCAGGGCCGGGGAAGGGGGCCAGAGCAGGCCGCGCAGCCTGCGCACCCGCCTCCCCGCGCCATGCTTGCTCCGGCCGGCACTTGCCACTACCACGGCCCGGCCCGGCCCGGCCCACCCCCTGCCGCGGGCCCCGAGCGACGGTGCCGCGTGCGCGCCCCTGAGGGCGGCCTCACCTTCCCGCTGCCTTTCTGCGAACCGCCTGGCGCCCTGTCCGCCATCTTGGCTCTCTCCCTCGGCCAGCCCTGGCGGCCGGAATCGAGCGCCGACTTCACCGATTGAAGAGGAGAGCGAGGAAGCCTCCCGCCTGGGGGGAGGGGCGGCGAGCCGATGACCGAGCTAGCGATCGGGGAGGCGGGGCCGGCGCTGCGGCCCTGTCACGCCCGGCGGCCGCAGGCTCTGCGGTTCTGTAGGGCGCTGCTCCTTTCGCAGCCCCGCGGTAACGCATAGGCAAACTAGGCACATGCCTAGGGCCCTAAGAAGCGGCCCAGTTGTGATCATTTTACATATTATAATTATTGAGTGGGAAAAAAACATTTATACAGTATAAATATAATATAAATAAATAATATACATATACCGTATTAAGTAGGGTCCATGAGTTTGTTTGCCCAGGGACTGCAAAAGGGTTCATCTGGCACTGTGCATGAGGGAGTCCCCGTGTTTCCCCACCTCCCCCCCCAGCTGGCAGGGTCCAGGGCTCAAGAGATGTGGCCCAGCAGCGGGTACAGGAGACTTGCCCCCCAGGGCTGGGGTTAAGCACCTGCTTTCCCTGCACCATACATCTAGTTTACCACAGCAGGTGCGACTGTCACATCCAAGGAAAACACTTAAAAGGCAGCAGTGCTGCAGAAGCGGCCTGCCCAGCTCCCCTCCCAGCCCGGGGCCACGGGAGGAATGTGACGTGGGCACCTGGGGGGCCTTTGAGCTGCTCTGTGGGCATCTCTGCTCCCAAACCATGAGGGATCCCAAGCCAGGGATCCTGGGCAACATGCCCAGGTCTGCAATTTAAGGATTTTTTTTTTTTAAGCAGTCTGTCAGATCTCAACCATGGGGTTTTTTTGTAATGCTTCATCAACAGAGCTAGGCAGGTCAGGCTGTCGTAGCTGCCTTGTTCCCATTCTTAGCTCCAGCTTTGTTTTATAGTCCTGGCCTGTCTCATTTCAAAGCTTTTTAATTTCTTTATAAAACCTCCAGGCTGAATCTTAATTTAAGAGTGTTCTGCTCTGGAACAGTTCTTTTGCTATAGAATTACATGAGGGTTAAATCCAGAGAGGCCACAGCTCTGCTACCAGATCAGTATTCTGATGTTCCTCTATGGCAAAAACATGCCTCCTAGAAGGGAAAGTCAGCTGTGGTGCTGATTTGGCACCAGAGGCAAAAGGAATCCTATACTGATGGATTATTGATGGCAATTTTTTTCTTTGTCACCCAAACAAAGAATTATGAGACAGTATAGACAGTATAAGACTCTATAGACAGTAATATGAGACTGCTTCCCCACTGAGATCTCCACCTTGTGACACTTATGCCATATACTACATCAAGTAAGGACCAAATCTAAGCACCTTGCAAATAAAATAACTTTGTATAAATCACTGCAAGGAACTGAAACATCATTGTAGACCACAGAGTAATAATACAGTCCCAGCAGAACTATGATCTACAGTGGCAGCTCTCAGGATGCTCCCTGGACACATTAGATACTGACCAGTGGATCTGAATAGTTGCTGAATCTATTGGTTGGCCTTTCAGCACAGGCTACATCATACATTAGAATCACTGTGGGTCCCCAGATATGAGGCTTTATATATTTATATACTTATATATTGGAGGAGTAATGCTATAATTTTGGTACTAGCATACAAGACTAGAGGATCAGGCCCCAGGAGTATAGGCTTCTGGTGCTGGTAGTGGTGTTACAAACTAAAGAAAGGCAGTAAGTTATACTGTAGGACTTTTACCAACTGATAGATTCCTTCCTGATTTAGTTTCCAGTGCTGGGAGCTGGTTTCCATGTGGGTCCCCAAACTAGCTTGACATAATTGCTTTGAGACGGGGTACTGTTTCCTGAAACTGGCACTTAGCAGCTCTTTCTGCCTATAATACGTATAGCACTGTGAGGTGAGATCCCCAGTGAGTCAGAATGCTGTCAGAATGGATGTAGGACACTGAGCTGAGGCTGGAACATGACATGAGAATTCTGGAAGTACTTTTTTGAAAGCCAGATGCAACAAGAGATTTAGGAGAGAAATCTATAGGAAAGTGTGGAAAGAAAATCAGGTAGGTGGTGCCATGAGTGGGTAAAAAAGACCATATGGGTTCAAAAAGTAGGAGGAAAAATGGAAGCAAATTGAGATGATTGTAAAGGATAGAATAAACAGAAAGGAGAGGACTGAGCAAAAGGGAAATGAGAGAGTCCCAGAATAAACAAAGAAGGTGAGGGAGAGACATTGCATGAATGCCTTTATTACCTCTAGTTTAAATAACTGCTCTGGGGATCTTTCTGGGGTTGACTAAAAAGGCTGCTAAAAATCTTCACCTTATGAAGAACATAGCCCAACATCTGAAGGAGGTGTGCTAGTGACAACATATCAGATTACTACTCCACATTGCACTGGAGGCTAATTACCCTTTGGGTATAGAAAGCCCCCACAGGTGCCCACGTCGCATTCCTCCCATGGCCCCAGGCTGCGAGGGGAGCTGGGCAGACCACTTCTGCAGCACTGCTACCTTTTAAGTGTTTTCCTTGGATGGGGCAGGGAAAGCAGGCATAACCCAGCAAGGGCGAGTCTCCTGTACCCCCTGCTTGGCCACATACCCTTTGGGTATAAGCTATAAGCCTGGAAGATCTGGAAGATGGGGAGAGGTACTGCCCAGCCACCTCCATACAGAATTAGGTCTAATCCTTGCGGCTCCACAACAGTCTCTCTCTCTCTCATGGAAATAAAGAACATTTAAGTTAGGCTTCCCTGGGAAAAGAACCATCACAGACAGCAGAGTGACAATGCAGCACAAAACCGAGGAGCAGTTTCCAGCCCAGTGCTGGTGAGAGCTGCAGCCACATAATCGACAAGTTTGGGGGGGAAAAAAAGAGATCTTTAAATGAGGCCCTACAAGGCTCTGCAGAAACCGAGCACTCAGCCAAGCCAAGACATGGCGAGATCTGCGGCTAGAAGAGGAAGCTCCTCATCTCCAGGAGCCCTTCCACGGGGCCTGGCTGACCCCAGGCAGCCCGTACACATCCCGCACCCCCAACATGATGTGTGTGTGGCAGGGGGAGAAGCAACAAGCTCCCCCCCTCCTCAGCCGGGGCCTGCCGAGGTTCAAACGCCCCATACAGGCATCGAAGGCCCCAGCCGCTGCAGCAGGAGGAGCCACGGGTTTAGACGGTTACTAACTGCTCTTCATGATATAAACCCCAGCTCAGTAAAAAACTGAATCACATTTTTAAGTCCTATTTAAGTCAATAGAGATGGTTACACTTACATCATCATCATCATTAGGTGTTTTCTTGATATACTGTGTTCTAATATGTAAGGATAAAATTAAATGTGAGCCAAAAGTAGTGCCCCTTCCTGAAGGCAGAGGTGGGAAGCCTGTAATGTATTGCCAGGACCGTTATGCCAAAGGATTTATTGTTAATTATGGTATGGCCTGTGATGGGTGTTAACATTGTATTATGGATGAGGGCAGTCAGACAAAGTTCAAGGATGACAAGATTTTGAGAAGACTGACGTCAACAGTATAGAGGGTAGGCAACCTTTGGAAGCTACTGCCATAGGTTCTCTACCACTACATTTTGGAGACTGTTACTTGCATCATCCCCATGTGACCTTGTAACCAGAAAAAAGCTGCTATGTTTCTGACCTGAAAGAACCTTTCAGATTGACTTTCAAATGTATTCTCTGCTCCATTCTCCTCCTTTCTCAGTCCCTCTCCAACCCCAAATTAATACACATGCATTACTTTTGCCCTTTCCCTCCATTTATATGGATTAAATGAAGATTTTCCTCTACCTCCAGTAAAAGTCAACTGTTAACAAATGGCATTTCCATAGATAATTATTATTAAAATATCAAATTGTGTAAAATTATTAACAGGTATATTTTCTATGATTGGAAAATAAGACGACAGCAAAATTGCAGATAGTAAATTAAAAGCCTTGTAACAGGGAGCCCCCTTTGTACACTACCCTTCTGGGCATTGATATAACAGAAGCCCCTTCTTGCCTGCACCCTCTTTCCCTTTTTGTGCATTTCTTTTTCCTTCTAAGTATTGGCAGAGACCTAGCACATTCATTGCATGGGTGTGGCAAGGCTCCGAGCAAGCCAGAAAGCTGAAGTGGCTTTCTGTAGGAGAAACCTACAGACTACATCTATGTATCAGTTGAGCTGTGTCACTAAAGAAAACAAAAGAACTAAAATATCCACTTCAAAGCAAAGCCTGTAAGAGACAAGAAAAGCCAAGGTGCACTGAAAGCATGACTGTAAATATATCCTGGTAAACACATTTTTCCTTTGATTAAGACCTATTTCCCAAAGCAAACTTCCCATATCTGTCTAAAGTTTTATGCTAAATCAGTCTGCATGAGTGCATCTAACCCCAGTGGCCGTTGATCCTCGCTACCTCATCTTGCATTTTTCTATATTTCTCACAGTACATTTTTATATTTCATGTCTCATCTTTGCCCTGGCATTTTGTATTTTATATTTTCTACCTTTTAACTTTTAACAAATGTATTCTTTAGAGTAAGTCATACCTTGTATTACTAAAATTATTATTATAAGAATGCACTGGAATTGTAATAACTGGAATTGTATTGCTGTATTGGGCTGGTCCCCTGAGTGAATGCGGGTATGGATGAATCAGTAGGTAATTGAACGTCAAAGCAAGAGCCCCTGTCTGTTTCATAGATTTCATAGACATTAGGGCTGGAAGGGACCTCGGAAGATCATCGAGTCCAGTCCCCTGCCCAAAGGGCAAGAAGTCAGCTGGGGTCATAGGATCCCAGCAAGATAAGCATCCAGTTTCATCTTGAAGGTGTTCAATGAAGGCACTTGAACCACCTCCGGTGGCAGGCTGTTCCAGACCTTGGGGGCTCGGACAGTAAAGAAATTCTTCCTTATGTCCAGCCTGAAACGATATTGAAGTAGTTTGTGACCATTCGACCTCATCATCCTTTGGGGCGCTCTGGTGAACAAACGTTCCCCCAGATACTGGTGGTCACCCCTGATAAACTTGTAAGTGGCCATCAGATCACCCCTGAGCCTGCGCTTTTCCAAGCTAAAGAGCCCCATGGCTCTCAGCCTGTCATCGTAGGGTCTGCTTCCCTGACCTCTGATCATGCGTGTGGCTCTTCTCTGGACTCTCTCAAGCTTCTCCACATCCTTTTTGAATTGTGGAGCCCAAAACTGGACACAGTACTCCAGCTGCGGCCTCACTAAGGCCGAGTACAGGGGGAAAATGACGTCCCGGGATTTGCTTGAGAAGCATCTATGGATGCAAGCCAGCGTTTTGGTTGCTTTACTAGCTGCAGCATTGCATTGCAGGCTCATGTTCATCTTGTGGTCAATGATGACCCCCAAGTCTCTTTCTTCCATAGTGCTTGCCAACATAGCACTGCCGAGCCTATAAGGATGCTGCGGGTTTTTTTTCCCAAGGTGTTAATTGACAATAGCCTAGCCAGAGGAACTTACCATTACAAAACTCTACTCTACAAGCCATTCTAACCTAATCAAGCCACCTGGAACCTGCAAGGACACAGCCATTGAGTCAATCAAGTCAAGGGTGGACTCCCAAAACTGCACCATCGGGTGGAACCCCCCAGGGACTGTGACTGACAGCTGTCATGCACTACTCCAGACCCATGGGGGACAGCAACCTCCAGATTGGGTGGCAAGATGATGCTGGGGGATCGCAAAAGTCTGCCAGAAAGGGATAAAAGGCAGTGAAGCCGTCTCAGTGGTGCCCTCTCATCCAGCACCCAACCTGCTGAGACAGAAGGACAAGCAGGCGACCCCCTTCTGGAGAAGACATTGCCTTGGAGGAAGCTGATCATTGACAGCAGACTCCAGCACCCCAGATAGGTATAAACCAACATCCGTGCTACACTACTATTGCAGCAATTGTGTGCGAGTGTGTATGCGTGTGTCAGTATGTGCTAAGGTGGTACCCCTCATAACTCAAAGTTTGCATTTATGATTTTATTGGTAACTTCACATCCTGTACAATCAATTAGAATTTATTATGATCCTGTGAGTTGGTTCTTTGTAGCCAACAGCCTCATAGCACTTTTCTGCTCTTGCAAATGGCACTGTGGTATGCCATGTGTATTATGTCATATTCCTAAATTTGCTTAATTACAAAAGAAGAAATGGATATTTTCTGAATGCCAACACTACAGATTCATCCTAGTTTGTAAAAGTCAGGCTGTTTTCTGACTCATTTATGAACAGTAATAAAGTTTAAGTAATGAAGATTCTGAGGCCAAATTCTTCCCAGTGTTATATCGCTTCACCCCCATTTTTCTCCTATTCTATCCTCAGTTACACCTGTATAAACTCAAAGGGTGCATCCACACGAGCGCGCACATGCCTCTTGCCCTGTCTCATACCCCTTTGAGGAACGTGCAGGAATGAAAAAATGTTCCCCGCGCTTAAAGTCTGCAGCACAGGGACAACATTAGACCCATGGATATCCAGGGGTCAAAAAAAACTGCTCCACAGAACAGTGGGGCAAACATAGGAGTCAATCCTCCAGAAGAGATGCTCTGGTTTCGGCCAGAGCATCTTTGTAGTGCTCTTGCTGTCCCCCAGTGCTGTCCAAGGTAAGCTAGGGAATGGGGGGATTTATGGGTGTGGGTTGGTGTGTGTGTGTGAGGGGTGGCAGGGGGATGTCGGGGTGGGGGGGTGTTGGGAGTGGAGGGGGTCTCAGGGGCTATGGGGAGCGGAGGGGGATGGGGAGTCACAGGGGAGCATGTCCCAGTGTGGGACATGGAGGGGCCCAAGCAGGGGCTGCCACACGCCTGCCTCCCTACCCAGTCCCTGTGGCGCTGGTGGTACCAGGCAGCATGGCTGTGGCTTTGCACCAGAGCATGTCACACAGCTCCTGTGTAAAGGCACACTAGATGCGCAGCCCAGACCGGATCAGGCCAGCATGGGTCATTGGAAAATGCGCCCCACCAGCCCGATCCATGCACCTACTGTGCCTTTGTACAGGAGCCATGCGACCCACTCCAGTGCAAAGCCGAAGTAGCCAGTCACGCAGTGCTGGGCCAGGTCCTGCCATGCACTGCCTCCCCGCCTGCACAGCAAGGCAGGCAGCGCTGCTGCCGGAGGCCAGACGCAGTGTGGTACATCGGGACCATGCGCTGAGCCACATTGGGTCCTGCTGGCAGTGGGGCTGCTCACACTGCCAGGCCGGCCCAGTTCCGGGGCCAGCCTGGCTGCATGAGGGCCCCAGTGCTAGCAGGACTCAGAGCAGTGTGGCACACGGTTCCTGCATGCTGTGCTGGATCCTGCAGCCGTGGGACCGGGCCGGCCTGGCTGCATGAGGGCCCCAGTGCCAGCAGGACCTGGCACGGCTTGGTGCCAGGTCCTAGGTCTAGTGGGGCACCCAGGGTCCCCGTGCAGCTGATCCCAGCTGGTCCCTGCGGGTACGCAGTCCCTGCTGCAGAAGGTAAGTTATGGGCCCTGCACAGGTGGGGGAGGGGCTGTGGCCTCACAGGGTGCCTGGGACCCTGCATGGGGGGGCGCTGTGGTCCTGCAAGCTTCCTGGTACCCTGCATGAGTGGGGCTGAGGCCCTGCAGAGGGGAGCTGGGGTCCTACAGGGGGGGCATTCCATGTGCTGGGGGGGCTGCACCCTGTGGGAGCCAGGGGACCCTATCTGAACAGAGCCCCCCACAGGGTTCCCCCACACCCACCCACACACCAACCCACATCCTTCCACACCCACCCGCCTTCCCCCACACCACATCCTGCAAACCCCACATCCCCCATCACATACCCATCATGTGTGAAGAAAACCAAAAGCACACATTCACACATATAGATATTTAGAATTAATTTTATTATAATGATAGAGACACTGGTAGGCTTCCAAATTGCTTTAACATTGTAAATATACCAATAAAGCATTGCCCAACTGATCAATCCCTCTCTGTCTGTCTCTCTCTATATATATGTGTATGTGTGTAGAGTGGTCTTTTGTTTTAATAGTGGAAGAACATGCATCTTGGGAGAGAGTAGCCCTGAGCTGCTTGCTAGGGCAGCTTTCTATACTGCTGGGGACAGCGCAGGTGCTGGCCCCAGTCTCTAGCTCCCCCTGGCTGCAGATCCAGGAGGAGCCAGGCAGGGTTATTTTGCCCCAAGTGGCACAATTTGCCCCACAACAAAGTGCATGTCCAGGCACGTGCGCCGAGGCAAAAAGCCCCAGCTCAAATTTGCACTGCTTCTGTTTGAGCTGCTGCAAGTACATGTGCCTGCATGTGTGGACGCATCCAAAGTGGTCAATGGGATTACACAGCTGCACTGGTGGGCAGAATCTAGTCCAGCAATTGGAATCTGTAGTTAATTCCATGATGATGAAAAGCAGAAATAGAATCCAGCTCACTTTTCAATCATTATATTGGCTTGGCAGTGTACACTAATTAAGTTCTACAAAACCCATTTGTATGCATATGCAATTAGTTTTGAGTCTGAATACACACCAGGGAAAAAAGGTACTTTTATGTTCAGTCACTTTTCAGAGTAGAGCCACACTATGTTATTTATTATCCAGTCAACACTAGAGGGCACATACAGCACAGTTAATTTTCAAAAGAAAAATAAAATTACAAGTAGCCACTGGTGCAGGCAAAGACAGGTTGTGAATATCACACGATGCGCTTTTCAATTTCCTGAAGGCAGCATTTCCTCTGGAATACTGGCAGGCTTCTTCATCAGGCTTTTATCCTACCAATACATCTATCTAAGGGAACCTGCTTTATCAGCGATCATAATAGGTTGAATTCATGCTGGCTGTAACTGTTGATTGCAGTAGAGTTATTCTAGGGATGAATTTGTCCCCAATGTGTTATTTCCTGCCTGCCCTGAGGGATTATAAAATCTGCTGCAGGGAAGGGCAGTAGATCAGCCAGCATGTGCCCACATTCCAAACTGCCAATATCCAAAGCATGTCAGTCATCTACACAAGGCTATTTAAAGGGGACGAAAAGGGAAAGGCAAATTACTCATAATAAAATAATAACCTGAAGGATATTTCTTGCCTTCATAGAGTAACTTCCAACTTCGGAATGGATGTTGATTTTACCTTTCCTAGGCACCATTCCTGATTGTTTAGATCTGAATAAGTAGCTCATAAAAAAAGAAAACTTGAACTAAGAAAATTCTGCAGAAACAAACTGCCTCACTTCCCAGTAGGGTAGTGGGGTAGAAGGTTAGTTGAGGACAGGGAGGGCTGGAGAAAGGAAGGTCACATGCAAAATGCATATTTCTCCCTTTCCTGCCTGCTCCCCACCACCATTGCTACATAATTCCATACAGAAAAATTATCTGGAACAAGCCCAGGTGGAGCCACTGACAGCTGCAGTGGCCCTTAGAAGTGGCAGGAAGCCACAGAACCATGTAGGGAGTGTAGTTGTTCTTAAGAGCTTGCAACTAAGCATCCATTAACTTTATTTAGATATAACCCACCAACTAGATTTTGCTGTAAACTTCAGCTTGTCACAATGCATTGTGCACTTTCCTGGGTAGAATCCCACCTTCCAAGTAGGGATGATTTCTGCGGACACCCCCGTAGCATCTGCTCCACACAGAGTGAATTGGCTTCCTGCAACTCCCTTAGGATCCATCCACAGATTCTTGGGCTGGAAACAATGTCTACTTTGGAGCATGGATGCAAAGGAGAGAATCCCTGCTGGAACAGAGAAATCTGGGGAAAATTAAGGAATTCTTTGAAGGATTTTCCACTCCTCAAACTTAGTCACAGGTATTTTCACAGAAAAGGGTGATATGGAATATTTAAATTTTAGTAGTAGGTCAGTAAGGTCCCTTAGGCTTCTGAGATTTGAATGGTCACTGATGATAGTGAACAGGGCTCACATGATCCCTTAACTTCTTACTATCTACTTGATGGTCTCTCCATCTGACAGTGTACTGTCTGATCTCCCTTGGACTTTTTGCTCCAGGACACTGGACATAGATACAGCAGTAAGTTAGAGACAAAGCAATATAGAACTGTAGTATACAGATGGTGGCACAGACACAGAGGTAGGACCACATCAGGAGGGGATGCAAATATACTACCAGATTAAATTGCAGTTTCACTGGCTCATGTGCCTGACTAAGGAGGAATATCAAGGACTATGGATAAAAAAAATTAAGTGTCTAGCTGAAAGGAGCAATGTCTCTTAATATATTGGGTTCCCTAATGTTTTGATAAATTCAGGCTCCATTTGGCCTCAGTCCATTCATTTTAATCCACCTCATTAATCCTTTTAATTATCCATTTTATTGTCTAAATCCACCCACTTACTGCTCAGCTGTCATGCAATTGTAATTAATAAACTCCACAAAATTATGAGCAACATGATCCAGAGTATGCTGTGAAAGGGAAGAATGACAAAGCCATAGCTGATGTTTTAAAGGTCATCACTAACAATACGTTTCATACTGAGGCGTATTTCTGAATCTGTACTA
Organism: Alligator mississippiensis; assembly: GCF_030867095.1. Classification (NCBI taxonomy): domain Eukaryota; kingdom Metazoa; phylum Chordata; order Crocodylia; family Alligatoridae; genus Alligator; species Alligator mississippiensis. Next base: position 56,725,918 of record NC_081830.1, on the reverse strand, counting down.
TTTATAACACACTGCAGCAGCCCTTTTGTACAATAGCAACCAGCACAGACTTAATGAATGATAATACCATGGCCACGTCTTGGGCTTAACCGAGGCACTGCAAAGATGCACAATTATTAATAGAGGGTTAATGCTGGAAGAAATAGCTCAATTATTAATAATAATAATAATAATAGAGTAACATTTGGCACTTACATTTTTATAACAATACAGTACAACTGGTAGGATGCAGATGTAGGATCTGTTCAGTTATTGTTGGCTCAATACTGGCTACCACTGTTCAAAATACTACATAAAATTGTGAAGTATTATGAATAATTAACATTAAACTACATTAAGCAGACCACATGCTGTTATCCCCGTTTCCCTTATGCCTTTATTCACTTAGAGGAAGGTCCTTCCACCCTAGCCTCCCCCCTCAGTATGGACAGACCTGATCACAGCAGAACTGCTGCAATTTCACTGCACAGGTGAGGAAGTGAAGCAATTTAGGAAATGATGGAAACTCCCTACATCCTGAAACAATGGACATTTTTAACCAGACCGATAGAGGGCCAGGCGGGGGTTGAGAACAGATCTAGTGGATACATAGATTCATAGATTCATAGATGTTAGGGTCGGAAGGGACCTCAATAGATCATCGAGTCCGACCCCCTGCATAAGCAGGAAAGAGTGCTGGGTCTAGATGACCCCAGCTAGCTGCCTATCTAACCTCCTCTTGAAGACCCCCAGGGTAGGGGAGAGCACCACCTCCCTTGGGAACCCGTTCCAGACCTTGGCCACTCAAACTGTGAAGAAGTTCTTCCTAATGTCCAATCTAAATCTCCTCTCTGCTAGCTTGTGGCCATTGTTTCTTGTAACCCCCAGGGGCGCCTTGGTGAATAAATACTCACCAATTCCCTTCTGTGCCCCCGTGATGAACTTAAAGGCAGCCACAAGGTCGCCTCTCAACCTTCTCTTGCGGAGGCTGAAAAGGTCCAGTTTCTCTAGTCTCTCCTCGTAGGGCTTGGTCTGCAGGCCCTTGACCATACGAGTTGCCCTTCGCTGTACCCTCTCCAGGTTTTCCGCATCCTTCTTGAAGTGTGGCGCCCGGAATTGCACGCAGTACTCCAACTGCGGTCTGACCAGCACCCGATAGAGGGGAAGTATCACCTCCCTGGACCTATTCGTCATGCATCTGCTGATGCACGATAAAGTGCCATTGGCTTTTCTGATGGCTTCGTCACACTGCCGACTCATGTTCATCTTGGAGTCCACTAGGACTCCAAGATCCCTCTCCACCTCTGTGCCACCCAGCAGGTCATTCCCTAGGCTGTAGGTGTGCTGGACATTTTTCCTCCCTAGGTGCAGCACTTTGCATTTCTCCTTGTTGAACTGCATCCTGTTGTTTTCTGCCCACTTGTCCAACCTATCCAGGTCTGCCTGCAGCTGTTCCCTGCCCTCTGGCGTGTCCACTTCTCCCCATAGCTTTGTGTCATCTGCAAACTTGGACAGAGTACATTTGACTCCCTCGTCCAAGTCACTGATGAAGACATTAAAGAGTATCGGTCCAAGGACTGAGCCCTGTGGGACCCCACTGCCCACACCCTTCCAGGTCGAGACCGACCCATCTACCACGACTCTTTGGGTGCGACCCTCTAGCCAATTCGCCACCCACCGGACTGTGTAGTCATCCACATCACAGCCTCTTAACTTGTTCACCAGTATGGGGTGGGATACCGTATCGAAGGCCTTCCTGAAGTCTAAGTATATGACATCCACCCCTCCTCCTGTGTCCAGGCATTTCGTAACCTGGTCATAGAAGGAGACTAGATTGGTCAGGCACGATCTGCCCACCACAAACCCGTGCTGGTTTCCCCTCAGCATAATTTGCCCTGCCGGGCTCTCACAAATGTGAGCCTTGATAATTTTTTCAAAGACTTTACCGAGGATGGAGGTGAGACTGACTGGCCTACAGTTGCCTGGGTCCTCCTTCCTCCCCTTTTTGAAAATGGGGACCACGTTAGCCCTTTTCCAGTCCTCTGGGACTTGGCCTGTGCGCCACGAGCGTTCGAATATTCCCGCCAGTGGCTCTGCAATGATGTCGGCCAGTGCCTTCAGCACCCTCGGGTGGAGCTCATCCGGGCCTGCCGACTTAAAGGCATCCAGTTCTTCCAAGTGACTCTGCACCACCTCAGGATCTACGCATGGAAGTCTGGCGCCTTGCTGCTGCCTCTCTACAACCCCAGTGAGAGACTTGTCTTGCCCCTCACTTAGGAACACTGAGGCAAAGAACTCGTTGAGGAGTTCAGCCTTGTCCCCCCTGTCTGTCACCAATTGTTTCTCCCCATTTAGCAGGGGTCCTATTCCTCCCTGGGCCTTCCTTTTACTCCCAATATATCTAAAAAACAATTTCTTGTTGTCTTTTACTTGGGTTGCCATCCTCAGCTCCATGGTAGCTTTGGCCCACCTAACTGCCTCCCTACAAGCACGAGCAGAGGAGGTATATTCATCTTTAGTGATCTCACCCTGTTTCCACTTTTTATGTGCTCCCCTTTTGGCCCTTAGGCTGCCCTGGATTTCTCTGGTCAGTCATACATTTGTCTGAAGTTCTCCAGTCATATAGTGGAGAATATATGGCTGATGAAACCTAAAGCCCCAGTGGTGGTCAGAGAGTAGCTCTGTCTTTTGTACAGCCCAACGAGACAGGATGTTTTTTCCTCTGCAGCACCACTATTCAGGCTGGTTTCAGGGAGCAGAACGTGGATGCTATTTTCTCTGTCAGTAAATTCTCTAACATACAATGTATCCAGTGTATCATCCAGTCATTAGTGTAAGTATAAAGTAAAAGCTCAACTCTTTCAATCCTTTGGCTTTCTTCATGGGAAGTTTTGCCTCTGTAAGGACTGCCAGGCTGGAACCTGGTTGTGCACATTCAGTGTCTATTTGGAAACGTGGAAGTTCAGAACTAGTGAGAACAAATTGTGCAAAAACCCACACCTCAGTCAGGGCTCATTTTTTCTCTCTGGAGGAGTATCCTTGTTGGGTGAAAGCCAATCCCAAAAGGCCTTTCACCCAACAAGGACACTCCTCCAGAGAAACAGATCATACTTTTGAAAGAGCCACCTAGATACCACGTGAAAGATTGCTGAAATACAAAAAAGAAAATCCCCATGAATCACACACCATTAGTTATGATATACCATCCCTCCCTGGAACCTGTACAGCAAATCCTCAAACCATTGCGACTCATACTAGAAGACGACCCAATTCTTAAAAGAGATATTTCCAGAGCTACCCATCCTAGCCTTTAAACAAGCACCAAACCTCGCCAACCTCATCACCAGAAATAAACTTCCTATGGCCCAAAGCACACCGAATGGATCCAGAACATGCCGGGACAAAAAATGTAAAACCTGCCAACACATCACCACCGCTCCCACAGTAACTACACCCCACAACAGAACTATCACCATTCCTGGATCTTACACCTGCACCTCCAGAAGTGTAATATAGCTTATTCAGTGCACTAAATGCCCTGACGGAAAAATATGTAGGAGAAACCAAACAACAACTGCAAAACAGAATGAATGCACACTGAAAATCTATCAAAGACAAAAAATACCTGCAGATACACACTGCTCACAAGAAAACCACTCTCTCTCCAATCTCTCAGATCTAATCTTCGAAGGGAATTTACAAAGCACCTTTCGTAGACGAGCCTACAAACATAGGTGGAGTAACGAACAGGCAAGCTGGGCACGAGCCCAAGGGCTCCTACCATTCTGGGGCCCTGGCCCTGCGATCCTCATCAGCAGGGAAGTGAAAGCCACAGTTTTAAACTTGGAGCCCACCTTTGGCACCAACTTTAAAACTATGGCTTTCACATTTGCTTCACAGGGAACTAGATGTAGGGCCCCTTCGCCAATGGGGTGAAGTGGGGCTGGGCTGGGGGCAGGCCAGGAGAGCTGCATCACACCTGGGTGGGGGGGGCATGCCAAGTGGTGCTGCATTGGCTGGGGAGGGGTCCAAGCCGGGCTGGGAGAGCTGCACCCCACCTAGCAGTGGGGGTGGGGTTGGAGCCAGGCCAGGAGCACCGCGTTGTACCGTGCCTTTGCAGGAAATGGCACTGGGAGGGCATTGGGGGCTGTAGCCCCCCAAAATTAATCTTAACCCCCCACAGCCATTCCTCCCAGTGTCACCGCCCACCCGCAGAGACACGGTGCTCCCAGCCCAATGCAGCCAGCCCTCTGCATCTGCAGGGCTGCACGGGACAGCTAGGCAGCAGCTCCTTGCAGGTAAGTGTAACAAGGGTCAGGCAGGGAGCAAGACTGAGCTGCAGGTGGCTGGGGGGCGGGGAAGCAGGGCAAAGCGCTGCCTCTGTGTGGGGGTGGGGAGGTCCTGTGAGGGGAAAGTGTGTGTGCATGTCTCTGTGCACGTGCGTCTGCATCTGTGTATGTATCTAGGTATCTGCCTTTGTGTCTGTCCATGTGCAGAGAGTAAGAGTAAAGTGTGCACGCCTGTGTTTGTGGGCGCCCATGTGTGTGCATGTGTATGTGTTTGGCCATAGTGGGGTCGGGGAGCAGAGAGGAGAGGCAGGCATGGAGGGAAAGGGGCACCTCTCCCCACCTCCCTGCAGCCCAGCTCCCATGGGGGAGGGGGCCTCCCATGTTTTGCTTACCCACCTCTGCCTACAAACTTCATTTCATAAATATACTGGATACAGAAAATCATGGGCTAAATATAGACACTGGATTTATGGCAGTCTGCATTTTAGCAACTACATTCTTCTATCACCAGTTCAACATTTCCCTCCCCCCACCTCCTGTCTCACACCTATTGTTGTCCACCCCTCTGATCCTCACTGCCACATATTTGTAGTTTCACAGACCTGCATTTTGGCTTCTGTTCTACCCAGGAGTTCACACAAAACACCAGCAGACTCTCCCTATGCCTGAGGAAGGGTGTTTGTGCCTGAAAGCTTGCAAAGAACAATTTTTCCAACTATTTAGTTGGTCTAATAAAAGATATCACTCTACATGGTGGAGTTTATCCTTATAAGCTGAATGTGAGCGAGCAGTGTGCCCTTGTTGCCAAGAAGGCTAACAGTATACAGGGCTGCATGTCAAGAGAAGTGATTATTCCCCTGTATTCAGTACTGGTGAGGCCACATCTGCAGTCTTGTGTTCAGTTTTGGGACACCCCCCTCCAGGATGTAGACAAATTGGAGAGTCCAGCAGAGGGAGACAAAAATGGTGAGGGCTAGGAGACATGACTTTTGAGGAAAGACTGATGGAACTGGGCTTATTTATTCTAGAAGAGGAGACTGAGAGGGGACTTAATAGCAGCCTTCAACTACCTGAAGTGGGGGTTCAAAAGAGGATGGAACTAGACTGCTCTCAGATGACAGAATAAGGAGCAACAGTCTCAAGTTGCAGGAAGGGAAGTTTAGGTTAGATATTAGGAAGAATTTCCTCACTAGGAGGATAGTATAACACTGGAACAGGTTTTCCAGAGAGGTGGTGGAAGCTCCATCCTTGGAGGTTTTCAAAATCCGGCTCAACAAAGCTTTGACTGGTATAATCTAGTTGGAGATGGTCCTGCTTTGAGCAGGGGATTGCACTAGATGAGCTCTTGAGGTCCCTTCCAATCCTTCCTGTGATTTTATGATTCTATACCCAAATAACCTTATCTGTCATTGAGTTAGTCATGCATGAACTCCCCAAATATCTTTCCTTAGCCAGACACTTTACAAACTAAGGGTCCAGTTCTTGTAACTAGGGATGAGTAATATTCTGAGGATGAGTAATATTCTCTTCTGTCTGTAAGGAGTCCCTTTGGGTTCACTGTGAGTTAGGGTCTTTGTGCTGGGCCTTAAATCAAGGGAGCACATACAAAGTCTATTGTGGGTGCATCAATACGTTCATTAATGCACCATAGTTACTGCACATTTAGTTTAGTACTTCCTCAATGAAGTACTAAATTAAATGTGCAGTAACTACATTTAATATTCAGTAGCCCTGGCACATGGGTTTTTTTGTGATGCTTACTGTGCAGTAGCCTAATAATAACAATGCATAGTAGCATATTAGCACATTTTTTGACCAGCACACAACTGTGCAGTGTTATTAGGCTACCACGCAGTAGGAGTCTCATGTAGATGAGCCCTATCAGTCCCAGAATGCCAAATTTTCTTTTACCTCCCACAATCCTATGAGAGCAAGACAACATTATCCTTTTAAAAGGATACTTAGAGCTTCACTATGCCACCCAACACATTTTTTTTTGTAAAAATGTGTGTCTCTCTCTATATATATAAGGTTATATACATCTATGCTCTACTTATTACAACACAAAGTATTAAAACTTTCCCATTACAGAAATCTGCACCTGTGCACCTGTACAAAGGCCTGCTGGTCACCCAAACCCATTACAATATACGCAAACACACGCAACATGCACAAAACAACATTAGTGCATTCTGGTCCCTCCAATCAGCCCTTTCTTCATTTCCACCCCTGCCCTGCTTCCATGGTCACATGCTCAGTTCAAGTGGCCTCTCCGTCATTGTTGCTCCAGCTTCTGCTGGAGGACCCGCTGCTGCTGTCGCTGTCCTTTGTTTCACTTCTATTCCTCTTCTCCACTGCCTTCGCTCACTTCTTCACTCAGGGGGGGTTGTATGGTCCTGTGCCAGGTGATGTTTGCTGCGTCTGCTCCGTCCTCTGCTACCGATTTCTGGTAGTAGGTCCAGAGTTCACTCAGCGCCATCTTCATGCAGCCCACTACCTCTACGTTCATTTGACTGTACAGCAGGAAGTTCCTAGCCTTCCACAGGGCACTCCTAGCACAGGAGGCAAACTGGTCAAAACGGGGTGACAGGTTCCCGTACAGCGCCAGGGTGACAGGTTTGGCAAGGTTCCTGTACAGTGCCACCTCACTGCTTAGCCGACTGATGCCAATCACCACTTCACAGAGCTGTTTCACCCTTTTCCACACCTCCTTGGTGCAGGTGCAGAGCCACAGAAGGTGCTCGATTGTCTCAGTGACCCCATGGCAGTTGGGTCACGGACAGCTGGGTCTCCCCAATTGTCCTTCTCTATGTCTCCAGGCTCTCACTGGTAGGGCTCGCTGGGCTATGAGCCAGTTCAGGTCCCTGTGATCTTTCCGCAGCCCCTTGTGGTCAATACGCTCCTGCACGGCTTGGCATGCGTCACCAGGGAGCAGGTCCATGGGCGATGGGATGTCCCTTAGTCTCACCGTCTCATGGATCTTCCTGTGGCTGCTTATGGTCGCCAGGTCCACGTTCTGCAGGCCGTACACATTGCAGCATCTATGCCACCCAACACGTGCACATGGAAATAGGCCACTGTCACACCCTTAGTCTTTAAGGTACCACCCTGTCCTGCCCTTTGTCTTCTAACTCATTCAGAAAAGCATAAGCTTTCATAAGCAATATCCATTCATAGCATCTGATGAAGTAGGCTTAGTGGCTTCAATTCATTGCATTTGACAAAACAGGCTGTTATCAACAAAAACTTACGCCTTTCTTAATGAGTACATTTTATGTTACTGTGTGATTGGCTGTGACCAGTGGCCTAACTGATGCAAGTCCAAGTCAGCTAGGGTGGGTAAGTGTCTGCATGGTTAAGAAAAGAACACACATACAATTCACCTACACATCCACTTCTGTCTGTAAGGTGACAGGCTCTGTGGATAGGAGTGGAGCGGACAAGCAGTGGATGTGATATACTTTTACTTTAACAAGGCTTTTCACCCTGGTCTCTCATAACCTTCTTATTAGCAAGCTAAAGAAATACCAACTAAAGTATTCTAAGGCGGACATGATTGGTTGGACCATTGTGCTCAACAAGTAGTCATCAATGGAAAGATGTATAGCTGAGAGTACGTATCAGGTAGGTCTGTCCTGGGTTCAGTATTGTTTAATATCTTAATTAATAATATAGACAATAGAATTGAGTGCACACTTAGCAAATCTGTGAATGATATCAAGCTAGGTGTAATCTCAGAGACTCCGGAGGATAGGACTAGGATCCAAAATGACTTGGATTGACTGAAATAATGATCCATAATCAACCAGATGAAATTCAACAAGGACAAGTACAAAGTCCTGCACTTGAGACAAAATAACTGCATGCACAAATACAGACTGCGAAATGACTAGCTAGGCTGCAGTGCTGCAGAGAAGGGTCATTGTATACCATAAGCTGAATATGAGTCAACAGCATGTTCTAATTAGAAAAAAAACAGCCAACGGTATACTGGGCTGTATTAACACTTGGAAACAAGGGTAGTGATTCTTCAACTCTGTTCAGCACTGGTGAGGCCTCATGTGGAGTACTGTGTCCAGTTTTGGGTCCACGCTTCAAGGATGTGGACAGATTGGAAAGAGTCCAGGAGCAAGTGACAAAAATTATTAGAAGCCTGGAAATCCTGATTTAAGAGAAAAGACTGAAAAATGTTATGGTTATTTACTCTGGAGAAGGGAAGAATGAGTGGGGATTTGGTTACAGTCTTCAAATCTTCAAATACCTAAAGAAAAATAACAGACGATGGAGATGGGCTTTTCTTTGTGACTGTAGGGGACAGGACTATGAGTAATGGCCTCAAGCTGCCGCAGAGGAAATTAGGTTGGAAATTAGGGGGAACTTTCTGACTATGAGGCTGGTCAAGCATTGGAACCAGCTATGTAAAGAAGTTGGGGAATCTCCATCCCTAGAAATTTTCAAGAGCAGGTTGGACAGACACTTGGCTGGGGTGGTTCAGTCAGGGATGATCCTGCCTTGAACAAGGGGCAAGACTAGATGACCCTGTGAGTCCTCTTCCAGCCTTAGATGGATGATCCTTAAGATGCTACCTTACCCTGCCTTCTTCCTGACTTGAGACTAACACAGCTGACTCTCTCTACTCATAGAAAGGATAGGTAGGCACTCTTATTCCTAGTTAAATCACTTCTCTGTGCAAGGGAGGACTGAGTTGTTAATACCCTTTCAATGTTCTGTTCATCAGCTCTGACAGATTCAGATGGTCCAAGCTGATATTGTTTTGTACTAGCTAAGTTCATTCCCCACAAGGTGTTAAATTAATGCTTCCTTCTGGAATTATAAGGTAGTCAAATGAACAACTGAACTGCAAGTCTGACAACAGTGGAGTGTTGGATCAGTATGAAAAACTCCCAAACACTGACACAGACATTCACAGGCTCTGTCAGCTGTTTCTACTGTGTCCTTCACTACTGTATCTAAGCACCAAGCGCAACAAATAAGTAGCACTAATAGGATGAAATATGTTCCCCTACAGAGGGACAGAACAAAGCCCATGTATCGCTAAAGACTCATTTAAACCCTATTTTGTGGGTGTAACTGATGCAGAACTCTTGCACTGGCCTTCTCCATTGGTGTGAATTGCTCTTATAATGGCCTAAAAGGACTTCCAGGAACTTGGTGTCTCTGAGATGCTAGACTATTTTCCTTTTTACTTGTCTCTTTCTTACTGTACTCTTACTGCCAGTGAAATCTGGTGGGAAGAGAATTAAATACTATTTTAATTTAGAACTACCGATTAGCTAAAATAAGCTATTCCTAGAGGAAGATATTAGGGGAAAAAAAAAAAAGATATTGAATATTGATCTGAACCTATTTTGCCCAGGAAGAAGAGCCACTGTCAGAGTCCTCCCACTAAGTGGATGCTCTTTTCCCAATTGGGGTCTATCATTTCATCTAAAATCAAAAGAAAGTTGATCATAGGTTCATCTCAGGATCTTGTCTTCCCTGTCATTCTCCTGCAGATTTGGGCAACAAGGCTGCAGCTAGCTCCTTGCCCAGCTGGCACCCCAAGAGAGACTCCTCATGTCTGGAATTCCTCTCTGCTGCCCTCTCTCTTTAATTACCCCACTATAGCACCCTCAGGCTCATTTATTTGGAGAAAAATAGGTAGGATGTTAGGACTCGGTCTGCAGACCTAGCTTTCTGTTACATACACTTACTTGGAGGGCACTCTATATATGGACAACCTTGGTGCAAATGTCTGGGGTACCCACATGAAAATCAGATGAATAGTCCCTTCTGATAAGGTCAAAGCCTAGCCTACCACTAGTGTGGATTTTACTCCACAAGAAAACCAGCCCTATCAGCCTGGCTTCCCTTTAGTAGCCAGCTGAGTTTATCTATGACATCCTGGTTTCCCTATCACCTCTTTCTCCTCCCGTCCCCTTCCCAGACTTTCCTAGAGGTTTTTTTGAAGTGGGAGATTTGCCATAGAATACCCAGCAGTCTCCCCAGCAGGCTTCTCACACACTCAAGTTGAACCTAAGCAGGCTTTATCATCTCTGGCTGATGTCTCTGCACATTCTTGTTTGGGCCATTAATGCTGGAGTAAATTGCCCACCATGATGAGTTCTGAAATTATAACTCTCTTCTGCCCAGCTCCTGCAGTGCCTGGCCATCCTGCAAGACCTGGCTCCCCAGAGATACTCCCCATCTACCCCCAAGTGGCAGTAGTAGATCTCTTTGCCAATAGCCAGGCAGTCTTGCGTACCGTTGGCCCAGTCTTCAACCCATAGATCCACAGACTGTGCTTACCCCAGTTAAATAGAGCCCACAAGAGTCCCACTGCTCCAAGAGCCAATGGTGCTATAAATACCACCCCACCCCGCAATCCACTGAGAATACCTTAGGTTATTCCCTGGGTACCTCTCTGTAAGACATAATGGCACAGCTGGATTTAATGAGTTAGGACTTATGTCTCCTCAGTTAACCTCTGACTATCCCTGGAAAGTGTAGGAAAGAATGAATTTGCCAAACAAGTCATGGCTGCTGTTCCTATTGTGAGTCCATCAGCTCCTAGATCAGCTGTGGCTGTTGTCGCAGAACCTGTTGCTGCTGGGCCACCATCTGTTACAGCAGCTGTTACTGGTTCTCTGCCATTCAGTCCAAGCCCATGTCGCCATCAGTGAACCAACCCATTTCATCAAACCATGAAAGGGCTGTATCCAGGCACATTTCCTTTCAGGTCTCCATTTTCAGAGAGTCTATTCACTCAGTTTTCTCCCCCCCATTTTCATATAGCCTACAGCAAAGATCAAATTCTTTACCACATATAACTACATCACTTCAAGACTCACTAAAAAACATCCTTAAGCCCCCATTTAGGTGCACAGCAATTTAATCATTGCTCCTTCTAGGTGAGGAGCTAACAAGAGGCATTTACTGAGTACCAGCAAGTGAGTACCTAATGACAAATGAGCAGTAGACCTGCATCAGGCCTATCTTCTCTGAGAGAAACTCTAGCAGATACCCAGTTGTAGTCCAAACTTAAGTCCCATCATAGGCCTATGGTCTTTCAGAGAGAAGGTTAGACATGCCCAATTAGTCCCAGTCACCCCTTCCTCACCAGAAATGAAGCATAATGAAAGGTCTGCCCTCCTTCCTGGTCAGCCTTTCAAGCTTTACAACTATTGCAGGAGTACATGACAGAAGTAAGAGAGGCCAGAGCACCTTTGTGACCCTTTACTGCAGAGCGCAGGTTTGCATATCCCATCCCACAGCAAACACGCAGACCTCTCCTCCTGCCTCCTACACATGGAACTTCTGAGCACGTTTGAGGTCTTTTATCCTTCCAGTTTCATTTGTCTCTTTGCTGCTCCTCTGGTTTCATTCAACTGTGTCCACACCTGAAGACTGCAGAAGTTCTTTGATTTTCTAGTCCGCTTCTGTATTTCTTTAAAGAATACAACTAATGTAACAAAACCTCCCTGTCCAAGAGCTATCATAAGAGAAATATTTTGACTAGAACGGAAAGTGCACTCAGTCCATTCAGCAGCTTGTTTCTACTGTCCTGGGCCTGAGGGCATACCAACATTCTTGTGCCCCTCTTCTTTTGCGTGGTTATCCATGTTTTCAATTCATCCCACCTCACCCTGATTAATTGTACAAGTTTACATTTTGTTAATCTGTGCAACAAACACAACAGCCAATGCATAAGCTAGGTTTTATTACCATAGAATATCCTACGTAGCTCAGAGTAATAAAGAGACACTTCAGGGCCAAGGGTTATTTAAAGTGAAACCTAGGAGGGAGACCAGGAACCCTCCTCTCCTGAGCTTTCCCCTGCCACGTGCACCCGCCCACCCACCGGCCAGTGAGCCGAGCTGCCTCCCCATCTCTAGTTCCCAGGCCCAAGGGAGGGCAGCCGAGGCCGGCTCCCCTGCTCTGCTCTCTAGGACTTTTGATATGCTGGTGATGTAACAGTGCCCATTACATAACCGCGCAGCTGATCGCGGCCGGATGTGTCCAGGGACCAGCTGTGAAGATCCCCTGCCCCGCGTTATCGGAGCGGCCGCAGGCGGTGCCCAGCCCCAGCACCTTTACCTGCACCTGCGCGGCCTTGGGGAGGTGCGGGCCTTGCGCAACGCGGGGACGGGGACAGGGCGCGCTACCCCGGCCACGCGCTTATCTGCCCTCGGGGCGGGGAGCTGCCACGTGGCTCTGCCCGGCCCCCATCCTCCCTCCCGCTTCATAGCCCGGCTCCGCGGCAGGGCCGGGCTGCGCCATGGGGGCCCGGCGGGCTCATGCCCCCCGGCATCAATCATTAACCGGGAGGGCGGGGCGGCTGCCCTGCCCGCCCGCCGCTGCCACCGCCGCCGAGCCTGAGCCCGAGGAGGGGGCGCCTGCTCCCGGGAGCGGGGGCTGCGCGCGCCCGCAGGTGCAAGCCCGGCCCCGCCGCAGGGTCTGAATTACCGCGATGCGCAGCTCGGCTGCAGGAGGAGCTGCCGCCGCCGCTGCCCCTGCTGCAATGAGTGATGCTGGAGGCGGAGGAGGAGAAGCGCAAACCCGCTGCAGCTCCCCCGGCAGCGGCGGCGGCGGTGGGGGCGGCTTTGCCTTCGCCAGGTTGCATCCGAGCCCCCGCCGGGGCCGAGCCGCCACCGCCACCGCGCCGCACGGCAGCCAGCGCCCGGCGCCGCCGGGGACCATGCCGCGAGGCCGCGGGGACGCGGAGCGGACGCCCGCCGCCGGGCCGCTGCTGCGCTGGGACGAGGTGCCGGCTGACTTCGTGGAGTGCTTCATCCTGTCGGGCTACCGGCGGCTGCACTGCACGGCGCAGGAGTGCCTGGCCTCCGTGCTGCAGCCCACCAACGAGACGCTCAACTTCTGGACGCACTTCATCCCGCTGCTGCTCTTCCTCAGCCGCTTCTGCCGCCTGCTGCTGCTGCGCGGCGCGGCCGAGCTGCCCTTCCATCACCCCGCGCTGCTGCCGCTCTGGTGCTACGCCTCGGGGGTCGTGCTCACCTTCGCCATGAGCTGCACGGCCCATGTGTTCAGCTGCCTGTCGCTGCGCCTGCGCGCCGCCTTCTTCTACCTGGACTACGCCTCCATCAGCTACTACGGCTTCGCCAGCACCGTGGCCTACTCCTACTACCTGCTGCCCCGCCTGCGGCTGCTGGACGCCCGGGCGCTGAGCCGCTACCTGCAGCAGCACCTGGGCTGGTATGTGGACTGCAGCCTGCCGCTGGCTCTCTACAGCTCGCTGGTGCTGCCCGTGGCCTTTGTGCTGGCCGTCACGTGCACCGTGGCCTGCTGCCGGAGCCGCTCCGAGTGCTGCGCCTACCCTTTCGCCATCCGCACCTTTGTCTTCGCCATGCCGCTTAGCATGGCCTGCCCCATCATGCTAGAGAGCTTCCTCTTTGACCTGCGGGCGCACAACCCCACGCTCTTTGTCTACTTCTACCGCCGCTACTTCTGGCTGCTGGTGGCCGCCTTCTTCAATGTCAGCAAGATCCCTGAGCGCATCCAGCCGGGCCGCTTTGACATCGTGGGCCACAGCCACCAGCTCTTCCACATCTTCACTTTCCTCAGCATCTACGACCAGATGCACTATGTGGAGGAGGGGCTGCTCAACTTCCTTAAGGCGCCACCCACTGCCCCCACCTACCTGGGCACCGTGGGCTACATGCTGCTCCTCATACTCTGCCTGGGGATGGTCATCAGGAAATTCCTGAATGTGGCAGATCTCTGCAAGCAGGACTAGTTGGGCCAGATATTCTCCTTGCCCTTCTTCCTAGTCCTGCTGTTCTGAGAAGATGCTGCAAACCTGAGGTGAAACCCATTGGCAAAAGAGACCACTCCCTTCCAAGGGGAGGTCTCAAGAGGAAACCACCAGTTGCGGACCTGCTAGAAAACTCCTGCTACCATTTAAACCACTAGGCCCTGAGAGGAAGCGATCAAGCCCTGCTGTTTAACAACCTGCTGCTGCTGCCTTGCTGTTAGGGTATGAGCAGAACCTGTGTAGCACTACTGTTCAGTCTACTAGGAAACAATAAAATGCATGGACTGTGAATGCCACTTACTAACTTCAGGCCAGCTAGTCTGGTTAGGAGATGTTATTTAAATTAGCAATATATGCACATGCAATGAGTATTAGTAGGTTTTTAACCAACTCCTATGTGGAATTCCCTATCAGATTATGCACTGACATTTTTCTTCTGTGCTACTGGAGTACCTCTTTGAGGTTATGAGCACTGAAACTGGATTTTAAATGCAAACAAACTGACAGCTCTCTGTAGCTTTTGTGGTATTATAGCCTCTGTGGCTAGTGAACTCAGTTGAGTGGACACTACTGTTAGGATTTTACAGAGAGAGAGGTAAAAAATATGAATGACGGAGTTGTAACCTAATCAAGGATGTCTGGTCAATTGTAAGAGTGAAGGTTGAGTGGCTGATGTTGGCATTCAAGTCCAAAGTGAAAATCTAGAGCCAGGTCCTTAGCTGGTGTGGTTTGGCACAGTGCCATTTCGAAGTCATTGTACCAGCAAGGGATCAAACCTATGTAGTCAAAACCCAGTTGCCCTACTCACACAAAGCACTGAATGTAAGGAGAGTAGGTTTTGGCCTACAGGCCTTCAACCCTACTTTTTTTTTTTTTTAATTATGAAGTGTATAGATCTGACTTTTGCTCTTGAATTGGAGCAGTCAGGTACTGCCATCCTGCAACTACTTACAGAATAAGGTACTATGGAACATGAGTACAGGAGGCAGAATCTGGCTCTCTCTGTACACTAGGTATTATTAGTTTGATATCCTTCTGCATTTTCCTAATTCAGTATGCTGCTGCAGCAGCTGGGTGTTTTTTGAAGCTCTACCTATGGGGCTGTGCCCTAGGCTGCGGAGGATCCGGAGGCTGGACTTTCCTTGAGTCATCATATTTTGCAGGATAACAACCTTACTGATGAGTAGTTTGGGTTGGGGTTTTTTGGGGGGGTGGGGGTTGTTTGTTTTTAAATACAGCTATGAGTACCTTTTCACAGCAACTCAGGCATCACCTTCCTGAAAATTCCGTTCTTGTTAGTGACCTAACATACTATCAATACTAATAAATCTAGGCAAACTTTAAACAGGGTTATAAACAGAAACATTTTAACCTGATTCAGCTAGATAAATAACCAGTATGCAATAATATAATAGAAGGAAATTGCATCTTGACATTTAGATAACAGATAACGTGTACTTCATTTTCAAAATGTATGGTCATTCCTCAGTAGAACTCTAGCCTTGTACTGTACAGGACCCCAGTTGCTCTTTACATGCAGCATATTTATCTCTGTGTAGAAATACATTTCTAGCTGTATATTTATGTCCATGCATGATGTCTTGTTGTCTCACTTAGGCATAACTCTCATTGTCTTCAGCAGGAGTTTTGCCTGACTAGGGAATATAGGATCATGCCTTTAATTTGGTGTTGGAGTCCTCACGCAAACATGGTTGTGAAAGTTGAATGCACCAATGACTCACTTTTAGTGGTGGAGCTACCTCTAGTACTGTGGAGGGACAGTTTCACGGGGATAAAAATGCCTTCAGAGTCTCCACTTCCATGAAAAGTGGGAGTTGGGTATCTTAATTCCTATTTAGGTCTCTAAAACTGTTTCCTAGACTACTTAAGCAGACTTCTCCCAGGCACAAGGCAGGTAGGCACCTGAAAGATCAGAGGTGCATATGCTTTTGTAGGTAACAGCCTACTTTGTAAGATGCTATGGCTTTTCCCACTGTAAATATCAGTAGGACTCCCCAGTTCAATGACTATTTCAATTCCCTCTCATGTGAGGCTCAGCCCTGAAGGCCTTTCATTTCTAGAACTCCCACTAAAACAAGAGAGAGTTTGGAATTTGCAGGGGACTTGTTTCCATTAAGAGGCTTAAACTGCTTGAACTCATAGATGTACTTTTCTATTCCCTACTTACTTTGGAAGCTACTTGGGGAAGAAAATTTCCCAGTTCCATACCATTGATGTGACAGTTTTTGAGGCATCTTAGGCCCAGTATGAAGGGTTTTCTCTCATGCCTTATGAAGTGGGAAGCTGAAGGAAAAGGAGGCCTGCTTCACTTTCTCTGTCAATACTTTTTAACTATTATGGTAAAATGGGCATTATGGAACTACAGTATTTAATAATGCAATGAAAATATATTGCATTCATTCTTTGTCTGCTGTTGGGTTGTTGACGCATCACTTGTGGCTGGGCCACTTGTTGTGTCATAAAGGATATAACTAAATTAGACAAATCCTTGGATCCCAAGCTGTGATCCATGGGCATTACTGGCCCTGTGCCGCTGTATACTTTTTTCCAGCTGCTAAACTGCATTAAGAGATGCTAGAACTACATTAATTATTTTCCTGATATTCTTCCTCCACAAATGATTGTCATTGCCCATGGGATTTTACTCAGTTGGCAGTAAGACAGGAGGGGCTCTACACAGCTGTTAATAGGGATGGATGTTAGTCCATGAGAAAAATCTCTCCATTCAGATGTGGTCCACGTTGTTAAATAAATACATTGCAAGCTCTTGTTAAAAATATAGGGCCAGTTCTTGGAACTGCGCCAAGCTACAGCACCCCCTGGCTACATGGGGGGAGCATGCAGAGCTCCTGAAGTTCAGACCCATAATATTCATCATCTCTTACTCTCCATATACTATGCACATAGACCGTGCTTGATATGTTAAGGACAATGTTGATGTTTCAAATACAATGCACTCACATTGGAAAATATTTTTTTAGCCCTTATGTAGGATGGCGTATACAGGCTTCAAAAAATCATTTATTTGAAAGGTTTACTTAGAAAATGCCATTAGGACATCCAACCCCCAATTAAGAACTGAAAAAGAAAACAGGACAGCCAAGGACAACAGTTCTCAATGCTGAGATGGCTCAAAGCAGCTGAGTGTACAAGCTAAATGTAAAGGAAGTCTCTAAAGCATATTGCATAATGAGTTTTATTTGTGCTTGTCAGTCATGATGTAGAGGACATCTCAAGAGGCAATGTCAGAAAGGCCATACCTAACTTGTAAAAATACATTTGATATTTTCGGTTAAGCCATGTGATATCTATATCTATATATAGATATCTTCATTATCACCAACAGGTTAGTAGTTGAATTGACTAGATTGCAGTTATATCTAGAATCCTATTTACATTAATAAATGATGGTTAAAACTCCACCTAACTTGGAGATTTGGCACAAATACATAATATTAAGAATATTGCTTCATTCTAAACCTTTCTGTTCAGCAACATTTTTAGAGGCAGGTTGAACATCTAAGCCCATTGTGAGATGATTTGGGAAAGTTGATTGCTAGTATTGCTCCCAGAGTCATTGCCAATGGGCTGGAAAAGGTATGGGGAGAACTGATTGAGTTTTCAGAATTCTAACTAGTCGTTTTTTGTTTAAAATGCAGATAAATAAACGGTTACCATGATAATTGCCACACTTCTCTGCATAATTTCTAAGGCACTATTACTTGAATGTCTAATTATTTTTTAAAGGGCGCACACAATGATAATAGCACAATTTGATATTTTGATGGACAGCTTTTCATGAATATGGACAAAAAAATCATAAGTGAATTGAAAATGTTAAAGGTGGGACAAGCCATTCACAACTCTGGCATCCAGTCCTGCTTTCATGGAAGTGAATAACAAAATCCCTAATGGCTAAGTAGGGGAACACTACCCATCCTAGACTTAACAAGCCTGCAAAGAGTATTTGGTGCTTCTGCAGGCACATCCACAACATGGACAAAAGGACTGATCTGTGACAGCTAGGAGCTAGAAGAGCATTTTAGGAGACAAAAACACTTGCCAGAAAATGCATTTGTAGCATAGGGAGTAGAGGGAGAACATTCTGTTCCTAGCCTGCTCCAAAACTTAAAAGAGAATCCACTTTAGGCATTTTTTTGAAGGTACATGCAGATAAGCATTCTGGATTGGGGTCTTGGACTCTATGATAAGGCCAATAAATGTGTATGTAAGGTTTATTTCTTGGCCCAGCAGTGGCTTATGTGAGGAGCTAGCCTCTACAATGATAGCACACAATGACGTTACTTTTTGCGATGAGCTTGTATACCTAGAATTGTAGCTCAGATAATGATGTGTAGATGATGGCATCTAGCTTCCAGCTGATTGAGAACAACATGTAGCATTTGAACTAGAATAGGAAAAGGTCAAGTGAGTAACGTACCTGGCTTCTAGCAACTCTTCTACACTGCTGTGGCAAAGCTGAAATTCTTCAGGTGAGAAGCTTGGTGTATTCATTTGAATGTCAGCACCCAGAATGTCCACTCAGCTCCCAGCTGTTCCATGGCATAATTTGCATCTGTGCTCTGGAAACAAATTGGAAGGTTATAGATACACAGAGTTCTTGTCTGCATGCTGTGAGCATAGCAATTTAGAAGTTTGGACTAGGAACCTTCACTTATTTATTTTCTCTCTCATGCAAGAATGTTGTTTGTTAGTTTAAAATGTTCACCTCATCATTTCTTTGCTGAATCCAACCTAATGTATCATGTTTACGTCCACAAGAGAATGAGTTTTAGAGCTAGCTTCATCTTTTTTATAAATTCCATTGCAGTAAAATATTCCAAGCAGTACACCTGTAAGGAATTATTGCACTATTTTACTGCTTAAATTCACTTGGTTGCCATCCACACGCCTTAAAACATGAAATCATGCATAGAGTCATCCTGAAGATAGGTACTTCATGTCTTGGGGCCACTAAGAGTCAGCAAGGCCAAGTGGCCATAGGAGCCAGGAACTCCTGTGTTCTAACCCCAACTTTGCCACTAATTGCTCTGTAACCTTGGGCACGTTATTTAAACTTTTTGAGGCAGATTCAATTAAGTTAATGAAAATACTTTGGAGTAAATTTGACCTTCTGCATCTGTTATTCCAGCTGTAAACGGGGATAATAGACCTTACCTACCTCATAGGGTTGTTCTGAAGCTTAGCTAATGTTTTTAAAGCACTTAAAATGCAAAGTTGCTAAGTAACATTAATAGAACTATGGCACAAAGAATGTCATATTCTGTGGGGTTCATTATGTCACTCATAAAGGAGCATGAATGTTTCTAGAGTCCAGAACTCTTAGAATCAACAGCTAGACAGGAAGATAGGTCCATCTTGCAAAGGCTGTGATCTTATTTCCTGTGATGTCTATGGCAAAACTTCTGTTTAGTTCAGTGGGAAACTGTCCGGCTCTAAATGAATAGTAAACTTTTATTCGAGATGATTAATGGGAAAGAGTCAGTGAAGGATCAGGGAAAGAAGGAAAGGGAAGTTAAGCAGTGCTTCTTTACATATAGAAATTGGATTAGCAATTCATTTGTCCAGACCAGCCCTTTTACATTCATCTGAGGTCTGGCTGTTCATGCAGGTATGTGGTAGTGTTCAACATTGCTGTGAAGACAATGGAAAAATATTCTCATTGATGGCAGTGGAAGTAGGATCTGGCCTCAGATGTGTTTGAGCTCAGATAGCTCTTAACAGAGTACTGAAGAGCTGTTGCTCCAGTCCCTAATTAAACGTATGTAAGAGCATTTACAGAAGGACAAGCTTAGGCTTCTGGGTGAGGAGAAAGTACTGGAGTCACTTCAGACCCTTGTATCTGTTGAACCTAAATGAAACTGTTTTTATGGTGCATGTATCCACTCCCTTAGCCAAGCATCCCTAATAGATCCTTCACCCATTTTGCTCTTCCTTCTTGAAATCCTTTGTAACCCATAGTTAAAAATAGTGCAGTTCAGTAGGTAAAAGTGAAGAGTTTCTAGGGGCTTCTTCTAATTAGTGGTGAGAATAAGGCCCAGGGGAAGATAGTCATTTAGCCAAATTCCCCATTCTTTTGTAATTTAATCTTAGCTTCCATGTCATGTCTGCAGGTCAGGGCTGCCAATTTCTAAGTCAAGTTGCAACTAAATACAGTAAGTGTCAGAACCTTCCTTTATGCTCAGCTGAGATTTTAAGGAAGTTTCTACATGGACCTACAGTTATAGACCTCCTTTCAGTATCGTCAGAATTTTTGTTGGAGGTGGGTATAGAGAGCAGCAAAATGACAGCTCACCATTTGCCAAGATGGATCTTGCTCTGTTCCATCAAATCCAGCAGTAATTTTATCAGCTGACTAAAATGAGATCAAACTTTTGCCTGTAATTCTTGATGAGGGACCACCAGCAGAATTCCACTTCCCTGGCAATTTCATTTTGCCTGGCCATATTAAAAACTAAAGAGTCCTTACATTGTGTATTCCTAGTGCAGATGAATGCCAGGGAGTTTATAGTTGTAGGTGGGAGTCAATAGGATGGAGGGACATAAGGAACATACAGTAACAGTCTCATAATTGTATCTGCTAGTGATTTAAGCACACTTTTGGACACTGAGATATCATATATAAGGGTCTGTGCATGCAGCTGACCAAAAATAAGTGTTAATGTTCATTTGTTTGATTATTTTTCTTTGTTTTTTGAAGTTTGTTTTTTGCAAAATTTTGGATGCCGACTACTATAAAATTACTATGCATTTTTAGCAAAAAGAAATGTGAGCTATAAATAAAGTTGTTTCTGAACTATTTTTTGTAGAAATGCATTTATACTGTTCGTTCATTTCCTTCTATAAGCAAATGTAAGAGCAATGGATCAGAAATTCACCTTAGCTGAATGGCCATTGAACTAGTTTGATTAAGGCATGCTGGTTTTGGGAGCCAACTGCACACAAAGGTGTGATATGGCTAACCACTGGCTTTCTTTGACTTCCTAACCCAAGGGCATTTATACATGTGCTCCAGGAGTAGGGAGGGAAGAGTGCTTTAATTTGAAGCGCCCAGAGAGTCACATGTATCAGTGTCTCCATGCTTAAAAATGGCAGTGCTCATCTAACAAGCTTTAGTTAAAGCAGTCCCCCACCATCTTTCAGTGTGGGGGACGCTGATACACATGATGCCAGAGTCTGCTGGAGCACAGTAGTTATTTGATTAATTGAGTCTGCTCCAACACATAATTACAGCGCGTTGGAATGGCCTCGCTGCACTTGTATAGGCACCCTAAATGGCCAGGCACCCATTCAGTGCTAGGTCCATTCAGGGCAGCCTTCAGATTAAGTCCAGGGTGAGGCTTTAACTCATACTTCTGGAAAAGTGGGAAGTTACCTTCACTGGAGCACAATGGTTTTAACTGTTCTGCCATTGTGCTCCAACTAGTAACAATAATTTCCAGCTTCTCTATAGTACTCTTCATCAGTATCTCTTAAACCACTTTACAAAAGTACAAGTTCTATGGCTATGCTTTATAGATTCTTCTTTAATTTTCTGAGCATGAAGCTAGTCAATCCATATTATAGAGAACCCAAATACATGGCATACTCTTATCATGAATTTAACATGGTGTAGGGAAAAATGTCCTTGGGTGTGTCTGTACAAGATATTTACTGTGGAGTAGACTAATTCACTCTGCAGTAAGCGTCTTGGTATCTACACATGCAAGGCTATTAGGCTGGAGTAAGTTAATGAACTTTGCAGCCAGGTATTACTTGTAAATACAAGTACTACCCTGCTATGGAATTTTTAACTCCACAGCAACCCATGTAGAAGCTGACCTGGCTGGCTGGGACATGAGTGTTTTAGTGTGGGGGTTGCCTGCTGTCTAGCCCCACATTGGAGCCCTCTCATGCCCTAGCTAGCCCCTCCGCAGCATGTTGAGCTGGGTCAGAGCAGCCCTGGGCTGGCAGGCTGACCCCCAGAGGTGCCTTACCAGTTAGGGCTGCTCCAACTTGGCTCAATGCACTGCATTCCTGGCCACACGTATAAACACTGAGCCTGGGAGCAATAAATTCTGGCATGATAAGCACCAGGGTTTATTATTTCACATTCATATGCATGTGTGATATACCCCCTGCCTACAATCATCTTTGAAACAGCCTAGAAGTGATAGCAATAAATGTATTTAACAATAATTGCACTTAGCAAAATTCTGACCACATAACGTACTGTTTTATTTAATTTTGCCACAATGATGGGTCAAATTAAACACTTTTAAATAACTTAAAAGATTAAATCAAAGTATTAGGAGAAAGAGAAATTGAGATAAATGGGTGAGATGAATGGCATTTCTCCTAGATGCCTAGGTGAAAGGGAAAAAAATATTTTGCAGGAGCTGAGCATGCATGCAGATGCTGCCCAGCAGGTAAGTCTGTGGGGAAGTGGCAGGGGGAGGGGAAAGGGCTGTGGGGGTGGGAGGCAGATTGAGGCCCCAGCAGTGAGGGAGGGAGCAGGGCTGGGGCTTGAGCTGAGGCAGGACCTGCACAGCTGGGGCAGGGTGTGGGACGGAGCTGCAAGTGGCTTGTCCAGGGGGCTCCTGGAATTTGGGGTGGGGGGGTAGCTCCCACCACCGCATGCACCCTGGAAGGGGGGTGGGGAGGATATGGTGAATTTTGGGGTGGCTGCAGCACCCCCACCCATAGCTCCACTCCCAGCACCACACTGCCTGCCCTGAGCAGTCTGGCCCAGCCCCTCCCACCAGCAAGAGCCCAGCATGACCCTGGCTCCAGCCCACAGCAGCAGCCCACCTTCCTCCACACAAATCTGGGGGCACATGCCCCACATACCTCCTGGGGTGCATAAAGCAGCAGGAGCCATGCCCCCTGGACAAGCCGCTCATGGCTCCATCCCACACTCTGCCCCAGCTGTGCAGTGCCTGCCCCAGCCCCAGCCCCACTCCCTCCTTCACCACTGCATGTGCACCCCTGCCCACTCCTGCTGCAGCTGCCAGAAGCCCGTGGCCAGGCTGCCTTGCAGCCTTACCACTACCCCACATTTGTGGGGGGCTAAGCCTTGTTAGTCTCCCCACTTCTACCACCTATGCCTGGATGAAAAACTGAGAGGAAAGCCTCAGGTTTCTAATAGATTCTGATTTATAGCTCCATTCCATACTTCTTATTCATAGATTGGGCATTTTGTAGATTACTTTTCTTCAACTTATTTTAAAAGCTTATCTGTATGACGTCAGCAAATAGTACCTCTCCCCGTTGGACATAATGAGCTTCCTGTTCTGTGATTTACATTCATTTTATAAATCGATGATTCTCTCCAAACACAATAATAATCAAATTTTGCCTAAATTTGATGGACACTAGTTTATGCATTTTTCAGTTTTGTTTGTTTTTGTCATACATATGCATATGTTTTTGATAGATCTCGTTGCTATTTTATCTTAGTTCCTTTGGATTTTTCATCTCTCTCTACCTTTCTTCTCTGTTCCCTGAGTATTTAATTTTAAAGAACTTCTCCAAATTTTAGATTTTAATCAAAACATATCATTTTGATTCTAAACCAAATCATATAATAAAAAATCTAGGCCTGAACAAGTTCTTAGGAGGGTTCTAATCCTCAGGAGCAGGATCAAGTACACCTGAACAATCCATGACAGATACTTAGAAGCCCCCAGGAAAGGGAATTCCATGTCCTAGATGCAAAAAGCTGTAAGAGCCAAGAAATTACAATGAAATGCAACCTATGTTTATCTTACTAGGTAACATTTATCTCAGAATGTCAGTGAATATTTTCCCAAGAAATTTTCCTTCTGAATATATTAGTAGTAATCAAATACATATCTTTACCCAAAAGCACAAGGATATAGTTTTCACTTAGAAAAGAATATTCTGACTGGCAGAGACATGCAACAGCTATGTGGTTTTCTGATAAAATTCAAGCAGTAAGAGCTCATTGGGTCACTCTGTGCAGAAAGTAACAACACAAGTTATAAGAGCCCTATTTCAGTGCACTTAAGCATGTGGCTAAGTAAGCATATGGGTCATTTGAGGTCAATATTGCTCATGCTGTCATTCTCAAAGTTTGGCACAGACTGAAGCACTTTGCTGAACTTGGACTAAAACCAATAATGCACCATTGACATGTAGGTTATACAACATATCTGCTTTAAGCATTGTACCTCAGAAAGTAGCACATGTAATCGAACATAACTGCATACACTATCTTGCATAGTGTACTTGATGTTAAAAATCAGACTAAAAGCCAAATGCAAAGTCAATTGAAGTTATCTGGAGGTTTCATAGCCATACCAGGTTAGTTCATTGATTCTCATAGGATGCCATGACATCCTTTTAAGCGTACTGTAGGGTGCCTCACAGTATTAGCACTGTTAGGTATGCAAATACCTACATATGATTTATATGATCAACCCAAAGATTTCAAATAGGACTCCATAGGGTCAAAAATATTTTGTCTGTCATGATCTTTCTGTGGTTCCTACAACAGAAGAATTGTTTTATTATTTTTCCATAATCAAAACTGAGTGAAAGCTAAGAGCTGGCATTTTCTGAGGAGTGCCTAAACAGGTTGAGAACCACTCGAAGATAACAAGGACTCAAAATATTGAGTTTCAGATGAACATAACAAAACCCACCAAAAAGCAATTAATAAATAACAAACCAGAAGGCTGTAATCCACAAGTATCACACTCCCCATTGACTTAATCAGGCTTTGGATCAGGCTGTAGGACATCAAATATCTTAGAAACTCACAAAAATCATATTTTTAGTTTCAAAGTCCTGAGAGTTGGCTGAGATGGAGAAGAGCAAAAGGAACTTATATAGTGACTGTTTTCTGACCTTTGGTACCTTGTCCCCCCATTGTGACAAGTAGATGTATCGTAATTGTCTTGCCTTCAACCTGGAAATATTAAAAAAAAATCTATATTTCCCCCATGATACCATTATTTGACAAAACCCTCCAGAAATCACCCAGAAATAACACTGTCCATAAAAGCAAATGGCCACCTATACAGAATTGTGATCTTCAGACTATTGGTACATTGTACTCTAGGTACAGTGCTGGCATAATATAAGAGTTTGGAGCTAAAGCTCCTTTAAAAAATAATGTCATCATGTCTCAAAGATGAAATCCAGATCTTAGTGGAAGCAGGTAGCACTGCAGTCTCAAGCAGGTGAGCTGCCAGAAGCTCATATGCTGCATGAACGTTCACCTAAGGCAAGCAGAATTCCTCACTGCAGGTTTGGGGAAAGGGCTGAGGAATTGCCTGAGGAGTGGGAAGACACTTCATTGCTTTGCAGTGAAACAAAAAAGTACACTTTCTGCTGACAGTAGGAGGCAGATCACTGGAGAGATCCTTCTTCCAGTATACCATGTCCTTTGGGGATGTAGTGAAGCTGGTTTTCTAATTCTGGCCTCCCTAAGACCTCATGGGCTCAAAAGATGTACCACAACCTAGGAATCAGACTGCTAGGAGAGAGAGCTCAGTGCACCTGTGCCTCCCTGATTGCTGGAATGTGATGAGCGACATTGCCTTTTCCCATTCTCTCCTCACATCCCCTTCCCAAGCCTGTCTGTAGAGTTGAACTTTCACCTACCTTCTGGCTTCTAGGAAAGGAAAGGTCAGTTTTGCCTTTCATAACTCCTGTTCTGGATAATAGCGGGGTGCCACAGGGCACAGTACAAAGGGAGGGTTTGTTCTGGACTATCTATACCCTGGGTTCTACATTTCTGGGACTATTAATCCAATTATTGACACAAAATCATGCCACTGTGTTTCAGAAACTCAGCTTGCTTTCTTATAAAAGAGTGAAAGGAGTGGTGCACAGTCATCAGACAGTCACTTACAGTCACAGTCTGCTTTCTACTGAGTGCATACAATAGACTTTCATCAGATCAGTGGAGTAACTGGGGCAGGGCAACCAGGGTAAATGCCTCTGGCACTAACTTGGGGAGGGGGCACAGAAAAAAAAATGCTTGCCATTGCAACTGTACAAAAGCACCGGTGACAGCAGCAGCAACTGGAAGTTACCACTACCTTCGTGTATGGCAGCTGCCTGGGGCACCCAGCTAGCTACGACATTACATCTCTCTGCTCCAGGACAGAGTTATATTTCATTCCTATCAGCCCCAGTTCAGCAAAGCTCTTAAGCAGGCATTTAACTTTAAACATGTGTTTAAGTTTATTCTTATTCAGCTGCATGAGCTTGAGCATGTGCTTAGCTGTTCTGCTGAAACAGAGCCCTACTGAGCTGGCAGAACTAAGGAAGCGCTGTCAGCACAGGTCAGCACAGCAAGTGTTGCCACATGGAGAACTGAGTGGAGAGCACTCCTCTGGGGACCTACATGACTTACCACTCAAGAGAAGACAAAGTCGTTTTACCCTGTGCTGCTTTAAAAGTTCCTACAATCCTCTAAAACACATTCTTCTTTCACCAATTAAAGGACAATTGTCCAAAATATAATCCAAGATAAACACAGAAACATGTAATGAACTAGAACAGGGTAAGAATTACAATAACAAAACATTGTTCCCATCTCTTTTGCTGTAACCTAATCTGCACTGTATCTTGGAGTCAATCAGTTTGGAAAATAAGAGCCCTGTAATACCAGACTTAGTAGGTGCCAGAGGATCCACTCACAAACTAATCCAAATGAAACATTTATGTTTTGCTGTGCTTCCTATAAACTCTTTAGCAGCAAATATATAAGTCCAAAATTAAATTTTGCATTAAGAGGATATTTTTGTCCTAGGCATATATGCTACTTCTTCCCACTGTCAATATTCTTATTTTAATAGGAGTGTGCTGTATCTTCAATTTTATTTTACAGTTAGTTTTGGTATGCATTAAGCAATAACAATCACATTGAAATTAGCTAACTCCAAATGAAAATGAACAAAACCTGTTGAAGTGCAATGCTTAGGTTACACAACTAAAATCACATAAAGCTAAAAAAAAATCAAGCACCGAATAAATAGTAGCAGTAACTCAGCTGCAGTACGCACCTATATTTCTACTGACATGATCAGTGACATATAATAATGCACATTCAATAAATAGCACTGTACCCTCATAGTTATGTTGCTGTTTTTGGATTTCCTGGAATCAAGAAACAAGGTTGAACTAGTAAGACTACAAACTCTTTCGGATACCACATATTTTTAATGCATTTGTAAGTGCTATAGGGTTTTTGGTTGTAGCCGTGTTGCTCTAAAGACATAGGCAGACAAGGTTCTTTGGGTAGATGTGCTATCTTTTATTAGACCAACACAAATAGTTGGGAAAACTGTTCTTTGCAAGCTTTGGGGCACAAATGCCCTTCTTCAGGCATTGGGAGAATTTGTCGGTGGACCAGCCCCAGCTCAGCCCCCTTTGCTGGAAAGAGCCTGGCACTCCTCCCAGCCCTAGCCCACAGTGGCAGTCCACTCTTGCCCTACTGACAGATCCAGGGGCGCATACCCCCCATGCCTCCCCCCAGGGGTTCGCACAGCAGTGGGAACCACCCTTCCCTCCCTGAACCCCCCAGATGAGCTGCTTACAGCTCTGTACCCCACCCCAGCCCACCTAGGCAGCACCTGCCCCAGCCCCCCTCCTCCCTCACTGCGGGGGTCCCGATCTGCACCCCCCATGCCCCTTCCCTCTCCCGGCCCCTTCCCCCTCAACAGACTTATCAGCTGGATGCTGCTCTCCAAGTTGCTGGGCTGCATATCAGCAATCAGATTGGTATCGGCCAATATGGCTTATTAATAATCAGCCATTGGTATCAGCCCAAAAAAATCTTTATCAATTTACTCCTAGTAATTTAGCAATATTTCATTAATAAAAGGAGGGAATACTATTTGATGTTCAATAATGTGCAGCTGTGCCAACAAGTATTTATGAAAATCCATTGGGAATCCTGAATGTGTTGTGTTTACTCCCCTGAGGAAGTAATTGCTTGAAAATTAATAGCGGAGGGAATGATATGCTGTTCATTCTTCAGTATTCATTATTCTTCTGCTTAAGCTATTTCTGTTATCCAGTCAGGGACCCATAAAAATACTACATGACTGAGGCAACTTACAATATATAATAAAAAGCTGTAAATAGCAAATAGGTGGAAAGTGAAGAGCTTGCAAACAACCTGCCCAATTAAATCTGTTCACATATGTTATTTAGTGACTACTTACAAAATAATGGATTTATTTTGTTTCAATTCACAAGTGAATCATGTGCTAACTCCACCACAAATATCTTCCAAATGTATAAAGGGACTTGATCTTAGATAGGAAAAGATGGAAGTGTGGTAGGAGAGCCACTAGGGGGAGCAAAAGGGCTGCTCTGGTTGGTGCAATGACGACACCATTCAGGGAGGTCAGTTTTGGAGCTCCTAGCGGCAGTACAAGTTTCCCCAAGATCACTATTTCTCGTTTTTAGAGCATGAATGAGAGCTAAGAACTTGTGCACACAACACGCTGAACCTCCACCCCTCCCCACTTTTTTTTTGGTACAGTATTATTTCTGGATCACTCGTTGAACACAGTGCACTTCTCATCACATTGCATGGTTATAGCCTGGGCAGCACATTAACAAATCTCCCTTCCTTGTGACATAAGGGCATCTGAGGTCAAACTCGGTGTTTGCTAGGAATATTTTGCTTCCTGAAGAACTTGCTTGTTAGATTAAATGGATTTCCTTGAGGATTTAAAGGAAGAACTGGCAGAAACTACTTGGAAACCTGGCAAAATAATGCCTGACAAGGCATCTGCTTGGTGATATCATCATTGCTTATGAGAAATAAAAAAAAAACAGTTTTGGAAGGGATAGTGCTTTCCTCCCAGGCATCCCTGGAAGCTAAACCCAGGGTGTGAATCAATAGCAGCTGGATTATATGCTTTGCATTGTTGATATTACATTTAAACAGGTCATGTTTAAAACTGGTTTATTTGATTCCTATTTCTTTTACCCTATATACACCACAATGGTGGAAACTTAATATACGTATTAGAATTCATCACTAACAGGGGATTATGCTAATAATCATAGAGAATAAAGTGAAGAATATGGAATAATTTCTGAAACAAAGCATTCCAGTTTTACAATGTATACTATACATACTCTACCATATGAGGCTTGTGCTCCCTTATCTGAGAAGTGGTGATAGGGCTATTTGAAAGTCTAGAGTTTAGATAAAACAATAGAAGCCATAACGCTTTACTCACAGTCTTTTCTACAGTTCTTATAGAATGTATCTGTGCAAACTTGGAGGAATGGAGTTAAATACCCTAAATACACTCTATCTATTTTGGGCAAGCAAACATGGTTAATCTCTTGGTGGTTAATTCATTTCTGTGGCTCTAATACATTGTAGCTTTTCATGACTAAGCTGCACTATTGATTTGTTAATCTGAAGGTTTTTAATTCTACCACTTAAATGATCCATGTTACTGCTATATACTGTTACTACTCCTCATTTATCAAAT
This sequence comes from Alligator mississippiensis, assembly GCF_030867095.1. Taxonomy (NCBI): domain Eukaryota; kingdom Metazoa; phylum Chordata; order Crocodylia; family Alligatoridae; genus Alligator; species Alligator mississippiensis. The sequence continues at coordinate 56,696,360 of NC_081830.1, read as the reverse complement.
ATCAGACAGTATGTACAAACAAGTCTGTTCTTGTACTGCTTTTTTCGTACTTCTTCTTCAAGCAGATCAATATTAAATCCTATAGCATTAAAAAAATGCTTCCTGGAGTATTCCACTCCACTTCTTGGCTCTAAACCTGGAATGCAGTGAAATGAACAGTCAGGGTTTGAATTATACTTTGACTCTTGGGGGGGTCTGCAAAAAAATTGAGCTGCCAATCACAATGCCGTAATAAAATTGGAGACCCCCCAGGTTACAGGGGTGCTTTCATCTCTTATGGGGGGCTCAGACTCCCTGAGCTCCCCCATAATTTGAACCCTGTGCATAGTACCAATACAGTACCAGAATTTAATGATACATGCGCTTCTTTGGCTGTAGCTGTCCTGGCCTGCTAGTTAACTTGAATTCTTTTCATTTCTTTCATTGTCTAATGCAGGGATAGGCAATGTTTTTCGGCCGAAGCACCAAAAAACACCACAATGCCTACCTTGGAAGGTGCTGGAGTGCCAGCATGCCAGAAAACAAAATGAGGGCAGGGGGTACATGGCAGGATGCCCTGCTTGTGCCCCTTGCTCCCCACCCCTGCCCCCCAGCCCGGGCTCGGTGCTGTCAGCAGCTACCACAGCTCTGGGTAGCTGCTGGAGCCTGGGCTGCCCCCAGCAGGGCTTGCACCAGCCCAGTTGCCTGCTGGCAGCAGCCCAGGCTCCCAGCTGGCAGCAGCTACTCAGAGCCAAGGCTGGCTGCAGCTGGGAGGCTCCAAACAGCTGTGCCGGGCTCCGGAGCCCCAGCATCAGCTCTGTACCAGCACATACACCTGCACATTCGGAGCAGGTGGTGGGGTAGGGGCCTGAGGCAGCACAACCCCGGTCTCTCCCCCACTCCTGGCACAGAGCTGGTGACTCAAGAAAGGAGAACTGCAAGGGCCTGTAGCCATCTTTACACTCCCCTTATCCTGAGGTCACTGTGTTCTAGTTAGTCTACAGGCGCAGATTCAAGTAGCCTCAGGGTTATTCTAATTTATTCTAGCAGCTGTAATGAACAGCCCTCACCACATCTCCTATTGTAGAATCATAGACAGGGTTGGAAGGGACCTCAGGAGGTCATCTAGTCCAAACCCCTGCTCAAAGCAGGACCATCCCGTTCCTGTGTTTTACTACCCTCCTTGTGAGAAAGTTTTTCCTAATATCTAATCTAATTTACCCTGCTGCAATTTGAGACCATTGCTCCTTGTTTTGTTATCTGCCACCATTGAGAACAGTCTAGCTACATCTTCTTTGTAAACACCCTTCAGGTAGCTGAAGGCTGCTATTAAATCCCCCTTTAACCTTCTCTTCTCCAGACTAAATAAGCCCATTTCCCTCAGCTTCTCATAAGTCATGTTTCCCAGATCACTAACCATTTGTGTTGCCCTTTACTGGACTCTCTCCAATTTGTCCACTTCTTTCCTGTAGTGGGGGGTCTAAAATGTACTCCAGATGTGGCCTCACCAGAGCTGAGTACAGGGGAAGAATCACTTCTCTTGACCTGCTGGCAGTGTTCCTACTAATGCAGCCTGTATGCTGTTAGCCTTCTTTGCAACAAGGGCACACTCTAGGCTCTCATACCCAGCTTATTGTCCATTGTAACTCACAAGTCCTTTTTTGCAGAGCTGCTGCTTTGCCAGTCAGTCAGTACCAGTGCATGGGACTGTTCCTTCATAAGTGCAGGACTTGGCACTTGTCCTTATTGAACCTCATGAGATTTCTTTTGCTTCAATCCTCCAATTTTTCTAGATCTCTCTGAATCCTAGCCCTACCCTCCAGCATATATACTACTCCGCTGAACTTGGTGCCGTATGCAAAACTTACTGAGGGTATACTGCATCCCATCTTCCAGATCATTGATGATGACCTCCATCTTCTTCTTTAAATTTCCAGGGTGATGTTTCTATGCTGGGTTTCTATCTTCTGCTTGTCTTTGTAATATCAGTTTCAGCCAGAAAATCTGCAGGATTCTTTTGCAGCATCTGTATACAAAAAAAAAGATTCCACTTTATTCCAAAATAGTGTCATCTTCTGGCTTTCACTCCTATGTAACAATACTAGTTTTATATTACTGTTGAATAGCGTATACAGCCAAGACTCTGTCTCTCTCTGACCTGGAAACTTTGTTCAGTTTCATAACTCTTGCTGCTGTCTTTTGTATCTGGTTCTGGATATCTTCCTCTCCTTCTACTGCTTCACTGGTTTTGGATCCCAAATATACAGATTCATCTACTTTTTCTAATCTAATGGATATTGTTTACAAATGATGGATTATGCTGGGTGTGAGTTAATTCTGATTACCTGCATTTTCTTGATGTTGATTACTAGGCCCATGAATTTTGCATGTGTGCTCAGTCTGTTAATTTTTGTTTGTATGTGCTCTATTGTTGGTTAGAAGGCAGATGTCATTAGCTGAAGCTAGCACTTCCAGTCCAGTCATTGTTGTTCATTTTATGCCTATGCTGTACTGCCCTTCAAATGTTATATTTACTCAGGGCACTTTCTACTTTTGAAGTTAAATTCCACAATAGTCTTCCTTTAGGAAGTTCACTTGGGTCAGTTTCATCCAAGATTTTAAAAATGATGTTCCCAAATACAATGACAGAGTCTGGGCCATGCTCTGCCTTGTCCTGCTACGGAGACTCCTCATAAAACAAAATTTCATCCACAAAGTCCTATGAATGACAGCCCAGGTATAGCTGCTGTAGCTCGTCATCAGGGTGTTTATCGGGTACAGTTTTCCATGTATAATTCTTTTCCTGGAGAATATAGTGTCAAAAAACTTATATCAGTAATTAATGCCATGTATCTTATTAGCATGATTGCAATAGCTCAACTATGTACTATAGAAACAGCATATTGTGACCCTTTTACATAGTCTTTAAAGCTAAGCACCTCCTATAGACCCAGACAGCATCGCAAAAATGTTCCTTAGCATCACTACAAGATTATGAGCTTTCAAGTGAAGACTTACAGAAATTACGAAGTCTTTTCTACTCACAAATGTTTTACCAGCAATGAGATTTAAAAAACTCTCCACCCCTTACTTGAGCATGGAGACTTTAAAAGATTTAAAGTTTTAGTCATCACAGCCAGAATACTGAATGTTGTCATTTAATTCCAGAAGTAACTGTAATGCATTACACATTCAGTCATTATATCCATTGTATTACTCATACATCTTACAGACATCATGAATTCCACAAAATAGATCTCAGCAGTGGCATAACTAGGGAAGGACAAGAGGGGCACCAGCCCTGGGCACCAACATGATCCTCTACCCCCACAGTCTTTGCCCCACAGCATTGCTCTTGAAGCAGCAGCAGTCTGTGAATAGATACCACACTGCTGCTTTAAGAGCAAGATCCAGGGTGGGCAGAGCACACAGCAGCGGTGGCAGCAGCACAGCCAGGGACTGTTTTGGAGTTCCCAGCATGGGTAAGACTCCTGTGCTCCTCCCACCCCAGGGTGCAAACTCTGCTTATTACATTTCTGGATATCCCCTAGAACTGCTCTTCCAAGATACGGTTACTCACAATATTCACTATTACTCTGTTTTCTTATCTCAGTTTTACTTCAATTAGATTTCATTGAAGTGATACTACCATCTGTGAGAGAGTCACTATTCAATTTCACCACAGACATAGCTTTATAACTTAGCTTTGAAATAGTCTATTTACCCTATCACTGAGATCAGTAAAATATTCCTTGACAGCAAGTAGACTTTTTCTAAGATTTCACAAGTTTTGCACACCTGCTATGTTGAAACAGTTATTTTTACCAACAAAAAAAAAATTAACTAACATAGTGAAAGAATTTGTAGAATGTGATGAAGGCTGTGATAAAGAAAGCCATGATAAAGACCAGGAGCATGCCATACTCTGATTTCAAAATGGGACTACATCCTTGGCTATGCTTTAAGAGTTGGGCCTTACCATTCTTTCTGGAACAAAATGATGCCACCATGACAAATAAAAAGGCTCTGAAAAAGATGCATTTACCATTTATCATCCTGATATCTAAACCAAAATGGTAAATACAAAAAGAGCTTGGAAATTCAATCAGAAGAAACACTAAACCAATCACAAACATTAGAGAATGCAGATCCTCTTTGGCTCATGCTATTGGTAGTTTTATTGAATGAGACAATAATGAGAAACTTTTTAAAATAAAATCTCAGAGACAGAAAATTATATTTGTTAGAGTACAGGTGTTCACTGTAAAGGTGACATACAAAGCATCTAATTTGTATAAAATTTGTATGTATAAAATTTCTCTCAGCTGGTACTGGTCACATTCAGAGACAAGATACTGGGCTAGATAGAACCTGGATCCAATGCAGTATAGCAACCTTTATGTGCTGAATAATTGACTATGAATATGTGTTGAGTAGTATAAGATACAACTATATATATGAAAGTTTCATTTCAGGAGCTGTCCCTACCAATAGACACAACATATGGTGCTATGATAGCAACAGGGTTGTTGCCACCAGAGCTGTGCCCACCCCACTTTCACATCATTATATTCCATTGAAGGTGGTTAAGCACTGCAATGTTACCTAGAGAAGTTATGGGTTCTCCATCCTTGGAAATTTCAAGAGCAGCTTGGACAAACATTTCCTGGGATGATTTAGTTTGGGACAATACTGCCTTGAGCAGGTGGCCAAACTCACTGGATGACCTTGTGAGGTACCTTACTGCCCTACTTTCCTAGGATCTTATTGTGACAGACTTTTTACCCTTTGGACTCTAGCTTTATAAAAGAACTACTCACATGGAACTACTAGGCATAACGTCATTTTCAAAAATAAAATATGCAGCGTGACTCCATAGCTAGGTAACAGAAGCATTCAGTGCATTACATACTCAAGACAAAACTCCCCTCCCTGAAAAAATCTAATAAAAACCCTATGTACCACTTAAATCCCCTATTTTGAGGCTTTAAGTAGAAGGCACAAATTGGATGTAAATAGTACATAACATAGGGTTTGTACTGGCCCACTCCCCTGAGGTGAGTTTCACCATCAGTGCTCAGTGTGTTTCTGATCAGAATCCAGAGTTTGCACCACATCCTCCTTTCTCCATCTTCAAGTTTGGACTGCAAATAATACTGAAATGAAGCCTGATATCCCTGCTGACTGCAATCAGAGCTGCTGCAAAAACCAAAGGCAGGGTAATGACAATGAGGTTCCAAATGCCAAGATCTGAGTTTTTGAGCAATGGTACACAGACTTACTTATACAGCGTTCTCTACTTAGCTCCTGAACAGGTCTTAGAAGTTCTTTATTTTTGTCAGACATTAACTATTATGGAGTGTTCCCTGACAGACAGCTCTGCTTGTTTCTGCTGCCATTGCTTCAGTGAAAGCAAGGACATAGCCATTATGTTATGAGAAGCAATGATCTTAAAATATGCTTGTCCTTACTCTGAATAGTTTATATTTTGAGACAGAGACAAGGACTTGTTTAAGTAATATCTTTTACTATCCCAGCTATTCATCTGGTCCAAAGTTAGACAAGCTTTGGAAAAAGAATATAAGACATGCCACACTCAGACCAATGGTCCAATCTAGCTCAGCATCCCATCTTCAACAGTGGCAGAAGTAGATGGTACACAGGGAGATCACTGAAGCTGGTATCACTAGAATGATCTATCCCATAATCAATACCCTCTGGTATCCCCAGTTATAGATTTAGAGATGCTAGAGGAAACCTCTCCAACCTTTCTGTTCAATAGCCTTTAATAGATCTATCATCCATTAATTCACTAGATCTTGTGCTAATAAATTCCACAAGTTAACTATGTGTTGTGTAAAAAACATTTTCTCTTCATAGACTCATAGATTCATAGATGCTAGGGTTGGAAGGGACCTCAACAGATCATTAAGTCCAATTCCCTGTCTAGGCAGGAAAGATTGCTGGGGTCAGATGACCCCAGCCAGATGCCTATTCAGCCTTCTCTTAAAAACCCCAAGGTAGGGGAGACCACCACCTCTCTTGGAAGCCCATTCCAAATTTTGGCCACCCTTACCATGAAGAAGTTTTTCCTGATGTCTAGTCTAAATCTGCTCTCTGTCAGTTTGTGACCATTGTTCCTTGTTACCCCAAGAGGTGCCCTGGTGAACAGAGCATCTCCAATCCCTTGCTGTGTCCCCCTAATGAACTTGTAGGCGGCCACAAGATCACCTCTCAGCCTTCTCTTGCAGAGGCTGAAGAGGTCCAGGTCCCTCAGTCTCTCCTCATAGGGCTTGTCCTGTAAGCTCCTAACCATACGAATGGCCCTCCTCTGGACCCTCTCGAGTCTATCATCATCCTTCTTGAAATACAGCACCCAAAACTGGACACAGTACTCCAACTGTGGTCTGACCAACACTCTTGTTAGTTTTAAACTGTCATTTACTAATTTCAGTGGGTGTCCCCTAGCTCCAGTAATCTGAAATTTGGTGAACAACAGTTCCCTATTCACTTCATCCACACCCTGCAGGAATTTATAGACCTTTATCATATCCCCCTTCAGCTTTCTCCTTTCCAAATCTGAAGAGTCCTAGCCTTTTTAGCTTCTCCTGGTATGGCAACTTCTCCACACCCCTGATCATTTCGGTTTCCTTTCTCTGTACCTTAATATAAAGAAGTGGTTTCCAACATTTTTATAGCGAAGATCACTTTTTGTAAGTAAAGGGCACCCCAGGATCTACCGCCCCCGCCCCACCCCACCCTTGCCCCACCTCCCGCCACCTCCCGGACAAGCCTCCCAAGCTCTGACCCTACTCGCCCAGCCCAACCCAGGCAGCATGGGGCATGGCTCAGCCCAGTCACGTGCGTCCTGTCACTCCTGATTGTGGAGCCTCTGACAGACTGAGATCGACTGTCAGAGGCTCCATGATGACCAGACAATCGAGATCAACTAGTTGGTGACTACTAACGTAAAGCATTCTACTTCAGGTCTGATCAGTGATCAGGAAAGCAAGCACAGCAATTTTTAGGACCAGTGGGTATAGCTGTAAAATTGGACAGGGGGAGGAATTCCCCACGAGTAGCTGACAAAATTAGCAAAAGAAAAGAAGCTTGAGAGATTAAGATCTATCAAAAGGGAGGAGTGTCATTATCACCTGTAGTGTATAGGATGAATGTCAGGAATGAGGTAGATTAGCATGTCATAGAAATCAATATAAGTGTCTGTCCGACTTGCAAATTTTTGTTCCCAAGCTCAGTATTTGGTCAATTTCCCTCTAGCACAAGGATAGTGAAATCAGAAAGGAGTGGCTGTTCTGTGAAAAAAACAGTGTCACCTAAAAAAAATCCTTGTCTCTTGCTGAATTCCTGTACCATCACAACTACAGTGTAATTCTCATTTTAAAGAGCTGTTTTCTGGGGAAGACGGAAGGTTTATATAACGAAGTCCTGTCTCAGAAGTGTGGAAGAACATCCTCTCTTCCAAATGCTTAGATATTTCAGGAATAGTGTGTAATTTATTTTAGGAGGTTGCTTAAATTGTTAGCTATGGTTGGCAGACTTTTGGTAAATGATTCTTATTGTTTCCTGCAAAGAAAAAAAATTACATCTATTTAGTTGGTCTAATAAAAGATATCACCTCTGCCACAACAGTTTTGACTGCCTTATTGTTTCCTGTGCATTGTTCACACCAATCATCTGGCCTGTGGGACCAAAAGCTCGAGTACCTATGCGGCAGAGGGTAGAGTTTGTCCTGACCAGTACAGCATGGGTGTTCTGGCCTTGGTGACCCTGCACCTCACTTCCTGCTCTCTGTCCCCCGCCCCCTCTCCTCTTGAGGATTGATCTCCACTTTGTATAAAATACTCAAATAAGTCCCCTTTAACTGAGTGGTTTAGGCACTCTCCTGAGAAATGGGAGTTGTGGAGTTAATTCCCTTCAGGCAGAATTGGTTTTCTCTTGGATTTTTTCTCAGCCAGGGTGAGTTCTCTAGCCATTGTAAAACAGGATAAAATGGAACTTTACTTTAGCCTTTCATTTCTTTTGCTTTTCTTACATGTGTCTATAAGTATCCATGTCAGTGAGAAAAACACCACATTAAATCTGGTTTAATATATATATATATTTAATTCATCTGCTAAACTGTTAAAAATCAGTCATTTGCACAGTTCTGCTTAAAGGGCATTCCTAGTTAAATAATGTCTATCCACTCAGGTTCCATTAATCCTCTATATACTCTGTCAATCTAATCAGACTAAGGTACTAAGGAGTAGATTATCCTAAAAAGTTATGAATTTTATATATTCTAATAAAATGAAGGGCTTCTGTAAGAGAGGGTGTCCTGGGAATTCATGCCCTGGAAAAGCTTCATTTCCATGTAAACTGGCAGTTTTTTGGACTGGTGCCGTCTGAGCTGGAAGGCATTCAACCCATCTACTGAAAAAAAATCGGTAAAAACAAGGTTATATTGATGCCCTTTTGCTGTTTTAGGTAGTGTTTTAGTAGATCCAATATCTACTCCCACATATTCCCATAGATACTGAGGTTTTTATGGGAATTATTTTACCAGTACCACTTTCTTGCAACAATTCAATCAGTCAGCCTCTTATAGCATCAGCAGCAACATTGCTACAGTTAAGGTCATGTCAGCTTTTTCCATTTTAAATTTCTCTTTTCAGAACACAAAAGTATAAGTAACATCATGAAGCAAATAAATTAACTTGGTCTAAAAATTTCCAACACAAGGCTGATCCTTTTCAAATTTAAAAAACATGGTGTTTGATCTTTTGCAAATGACCTGAGCTGTAGAAGTGTAGTGGTTTCAAAAGAGTTTACATTCTCCAAAACTTCCTTGTTTACATTTATATTCTAAAAACACTTCAACTGAATGTATCCCTGGAGAAACAGAGTGGTACCAGGGATAAACGAGGCCCTTTGACTAGAATACAAATTAATGCTTCAGGTAGTTAAAAAATATGAAATCTAGCCAAATTGAAACCAATAGAGGAATACATGTGCTGGCCTGCAATGACTAAAACTGGGCCATGATCTCTACATTCTGCTTCTTAGGGATGCTCAAATTGTTATAAACAATAATATACATAGAAAGATGTTTTCCAAGCATACAGGGACCGATACAAAGCTCATTAAAGACCCACAAGGAAACCCAATTAGGCTTTGGATCAGGTACCTTTTTCTTACTTTTTGTCTGTTTTGTTCCGTTATTTGCTTTTTGTCAGTTTTGTTATAGCCATAACTTATGTTCTATATTAACATCCATCTTGCCCAACTTGCAAGTGTGAGAACCCAGCTGGAATGCATGCAGGAGTCTAAATCTGTATTGCAGCAAAAGAGGTTACGATAATAAAAGATATAATTTTATTAAAATAAATATCTGAGATGAGCCAGAGAAGGAAGAGCAGCCTCCTATCCAGGTGGTTTAATTAGTAATCTTTGAATGATACTGGCCAATTAAAGCAGCTAATCAAGCTGAAATAATTAGTGCCTGAATTAATGAAGGTTCACTATTGTTTTTCATAACAGCTAAGACATGCAAGTCTGATGACTGCGCAACAGTGAGGGCAGAGAGGACTTGTGGAGGGGTCAAAATACCAACTCAGATTGAAATTACAATAATGTTTGAGAAGTCACAAGCATTTGACTGGGAACTTGAACACAGAGCTGTTTTGCTGGGTGGCTGAAACATTACAACGAAGATGCAGGCCGAAAGGTCAGCCATCACATGCCAGTACTTAGCTAACGTTTCTGTTTAAGAGAGAATCTTGAAGACTATAAATACAGTATCATGTGCCTGTGTTTTCACCTTTTACAGGTAGAATCTATAGTGAAGAATTCCATCCTACTTATTCACTGAAAGAAGTGTTATTGTCCCTGTACTGCAGTGTGTCAGCAAAACTTGATCACGTGCTGAGTCCCAGAACATCCTGAGTAAAAATTACTGCACACCTGCCAGAAAACAACAGTAAACTAACAGTATACATAAAACTTTCACAAGGAGAACCTAATTCTCTTTCGCATGTGCTATGAAAATTAGGAGTAACTCTCTCAAAGTCTAAGGAGTCACAAATGGTACTAAACTGTTATATGAGGAGAATAAGGGATGGTTTATATATCCATTATTTTATTTTGCATAGTTTTCCTGCTGGTAATTTAAGCATTTGTCTAGAGACAAGATAGAAAGTCATTAGTGTGATTTTAACATAAAACTGGGGCTCATGTAGGTCTCTCCAATGGTGTATTTATATTACTTACATTTATGTTACCAAATTATGCCTTGAGAACCATTAATATGATCTCATAAGGGTCACAACACAATAATGGGCAAGGCACTGAATCTTTTTTATCTCTCAGTTCTCCTCATCTGTAAAACCAATACAACAATGTGCTTCCACCTTCTTTTAAAAGTACTTTGATATCATCACTCCAAAAGTGTTATTTAATTCCAAATTACTATTTTGGTACAGGTATAAATCCCAGCCCAGAGGCCATGTGTGATATGAATTAAGCATTTGCAGTACAGTTTCTGTTGAGTTCAAAAATAAAAAAAAACTGGAAAAGGAGACTTTGTATGAAGTTTCAGTAGTCTGCCCAAAAAATAAATGCTATTGGAGCCTAAGCTGCCCTGTCACTCAAAACTGGTCTTTGAAAAAGTGGATTGAAGTATATTGGCGTTGGCCTTGGATAATATTCTACCATAATTGCCTGTGTCCAGGTTGTTGGTTTCCAAAATTAAAGTTAATACATTTTAGGAGCATTAAAATTAACTTTAAACGTTGTCAGATAATATTAAACTGAGGCAACTTGTTAATTTATTTGGTTAATGGTGAATGATTTCCTCCTGCATTCATAAAAATCAAAATGAGTCAGGATCTTTAGAAACTAAAAGAAGCAGAGCCCTTAGAAGACACATAAAAGGATTATTTCCCATTTGATACTGACATAGTACAACTCCTTCCCTGATCAACTTGTTATTGCCATTTCTGCATGTGCTTAACCAGGGGGGACTGTAAAAACACTGAATCAATTCTACATGCAGATTATTATGTCTGATGTTAATATACCCAATATTTTTAGAGATTTTATACTTGTTGCAGTCTGAAGCACTTTATGCTACTCCATAAATCTAGCTCAGACTTCTCTGCAAGTTTTATACTATCTTTAGACTTTTCTGCCTACCAAATACTGGTGATGATAGAAGGAGCACTTTCCTCACATCTACTGAAAAAAGCAAAAAACCACACCCATTTTTTCAGAAAGCAACTATAATTTTAGCATATTGTGAAAGCATTTATCCTGTTATTACAGGTCTATGCAATACAGAGCTTCATCTAGTACTGACAATCATACTACTTTTTACATTAAGTAATGATGACTCTGTAAAAATCATTACACAGCAATGTAATAGACTCCAGATGTGCTTAAAATATACAGTTTTAAGCTAAAGCCTTAGAATGCATGCCTAGATCTCCCATGGCAGTAATTTCGTATTTAGAAAAGATACATTTTCTATTGTACCACAAATGGTAAATAGCTGAATTGTAGCCATGAGTGGAATAGTCTCTTCTGAGTCTACATTCTGTCTGAGCTGCACTCAGAGGGAAGGAAATCACAGAGAGCTGATGGTGGTCCCCCAATTTAGAGCTGCCCATCTCTAATGTAATTTAGGATTACACAGGGGCAGCCCTACTTGTGCCACAGGTGTAAAATCCTTTTCCCTTTTCCTTGGAGTCTCACAACAGTGGAGACTTCCTATGTCTGAAGAAGGGTGACTGCACCTGAAAGCTTGCTAAGAATTTTTTTCCAACTGCTCAGTTGGTCTAATGAAAGATATCACATTTATCCAAAGAACCTTGCCTGCCTTTTCCCCACTAACACCTCCAATTTCAAGTGCTGAACAAAAAGGAGCCAATGAGAGAAATCGGGGAAGGTGGCCCAACCTGAACAACACAAGGCACAGGCCTTGTTACAGTGCCAGATATTATGCTGTGCCTTGCCAGAGATGGCTGCATCAGTACATTCCTTCACAAAGTGTTTTTGGTACTCTTTTGATCCAGTTTGAGCAGTCTACCTTCAGGAACATTATGGCACTGTAACAGTGATATTGTAAACGTGATGGTCCAGAAATTATGTGAGGGGCAAGCATTTCTTATGGTGATATCACCCAAAGAAATCCTTCTCTCTCTTCAGGAACATTACTAAGGCAAAAGGCATTTCCCCCCACCTTAATGCTTACTTCTGAGGGAGCTAACCTTTCAGATGTGGCTTCCTCATGTCCATCATTCAGATATGTGATAGCTGAAGTGATAAGTCTTTATCTTTTGTTCCAGCTGAGGAACCAAGTGCAGGAATGGATTTTGCTTATATTAGATTCCCTGCAATCTCCCACCTGTTCTTGATGCAAGAAAGTTGTTTTATTATACACAGCAAAGGATTAATTCTCAGTGAACTCTAGCTGTCTGAACTAAAGCTGCCTATGGTTTTCCTCTGTCCTAGAAAATGCTAATAGTAAAGCAGAACTTTTGGAGAGCCAGTTAGACTGAACTAGTCCACTCTATTAATAGGCTTATAAATAAAAGTACTTAGAGAAAGACAGAGGGAAATTTTTGGTAAAGTATTAGGAATATTGAATGACAAATGACATCCCAAGAGATTTGTTTTCTTTCTTAATTCACTGTTTCTGCTCATGCTGATGTAAGTACAAAGCTAACATAAGATCAGATTCAAGCCCTGCTATTTTAACAATGCTATGCAGGTTTAACTAAGAAGAGAATACACCTTACTGACTTCTGCTTATGTCTGTACTTTTCTGCTACAGCATTCAGTATTACAGACTTGAACATGGACAACCACTTTAAAATCATTACACAAAAAACTGTCATGTGGTCTAATTTATAAAGGTATTTAAAGTATTACTCTTTTCTTTTGACCTGAATTGATCAAAGTCTGGGGCTCTGCAAATTGTGTCCTCTAAACAAAGAAACTGATATGCAACTGATTTTGTTTACAAAAAACTGAAAAAAGTCCTATTTCCCTGAACGTGGGTGGAATCAAATACAATTTTTTTCCTCACAGCTCCAATCTACTTCCTTCCTGAAAGCTGTCTCTGACCATATCTCAGGGACACACAAAGTAATTCTTCAGGCTGTGTCTTCAACATCTTTGTGCCATTTCTGGCCTTTTCCTCCCCAAAATTTCTGCCCCAACCAGTATTCAGTCTAGTCCTTCTGCCCACACAGGATGATTTATGTCACAGACCTAAAACAATTTTACTCCTATCTATACCTTTTTAGATTTTCTTTGATCCAACTATAGCATTCCTTGTTTGGATATTAAGAATTGGCCATTTTAAGATAAAGGCAAGGAAAAAAAAGATATATGGTCTAAAATCTCCTTGGCCTACAAATAACGACTGATTTTTTTTTTTCTGTCTTAGACAAGTGCAACAGAATAGTCTTTGGAGGGTGCGTCTACATGTGCGTATTAATACACATGAATAAACTCTGGTGCTTATTACACTGGAGTTTTATTGCTCCCGGGCACATGTTTACACGTGCACATGGAAGCACAACATGTTGAGCTGGAGCGCAACATGTTGAGCTGGGTTGGAGCAGTCCTAAACTGGCAGGGGCCCCAGGGGGTCAGTCTGCCAGCTTAGGGCTGCTCCCACTCCACTCAGTGTGCTGCAGAGGGGCTGGCTGGGGCACAAGGGTGCTTCAGTGTGGAGCTAGCTAGCCAGGGCAGAATCTACATGTGCGTTGCTACACAGTTTTGTACTCAGCAGCAGGATAGTGTTTGTATTTAAATTGGTTTGTTGCAGCCTAATATGGGCACGTGTATAGACAGGTGACATTTACTATGCAGCTAATTAGTCTGCTGCACAGTAAACATTTCTTGTAGACACTCCTGGAATGTCCTATTCTGCTTGCTACTGATATACTGATATTTGAGCTAAGTTGTAGTGGCTTTCTGTTGTAGTTAATAACTTCTCATTCATTTGAGGCATCAGTTTTGAGTAGCAGTTTATTATAAAATACTGTATTGAGTTACTCATCTCAATAGCATTACAAATTAAGATTGTTTTTGTGCCAATGTATTGTAATAGGAAAATTTCATATCTCTTGAATTTCTTTTCTTTCAGGAACACTATATTTCTACAACTTCTAATTATACACTTATAAAATCTTTATGTATCAGGGACAACTAGGGGTGTGCAAGAGGGGCAACCACTCCAGACACCAAGTTAGGAGTACATTGCAATCACACCTGCAATGTCTATGACCCCATGCCAGAAACTCCAAAAGAGTCCCTAGCTCAGCATTTCTCAACCAGTGTGCCGTCAGACATGTCCAGGTGTGCCGTGGCATTTTGGACTGGATTCATGCCCCCTACCTGGCTGGAGCCATGTCCCTCACCTGCTGCTGCTGTGGGCAGCCAGACAGACAGGGGTGTGACTCCAGCCAGGGATTCAAACACTGCACCACCCTCTTCCTGCTGCTCAGTGGTATTCTGCTGCTCACTGCCCCCTCCCCGGCCTGCAGCATTCAGCCACTCACCATCTGATCCTTCCCCTCCCAGCATTCGGCCACCCCCCTGTTTGCGGTGTTCGGCCACTCACTATCCCCACCTCCCTCCACTTACCTAGTGCATTGTGGGGTGGGGGAGGCCATGTAAGTGTGCCGTGGAGTGAAAAAGGTTGGGAAATGCTGCCCTAGCTGCTGCTTCAAGAGCAACAGCCAGGGTGGGCAGAACACACATGACAGCAGTAGCGGTTCAGCCAAGAGTACGTAGGAGTTCCCAGCATGGGTAAGTTTGCTGCTCCTACCACTCCCCTTGGAACTGCTCTCCCACCCAGCCCTTGAAACCTGTGGCCCCCACCCTTCCCTGCTCTCAGAACCATGCACCCCACCCTACACACACACAACACTTGTACTCCTCCCCACACCTCAGACCCCTAACGCCACCCCCTGCTCTCAGCACCATACACCCTCTGCCCACACTCTTGGAACTCACATGCCCACTCCCTGCCACCCCACTTGAACTCCATCTCCCCTGCAGGATTTGCCTCAGGTGCCAGCTTTGCTTGTTACACCACTGGTTAAGGATCAGGGGGTGGGACAATCACTTGACTCATGGGAAAAGTCAAGGACTGGATTCTCAGGGAGCTTGGGGTGCCAAACTTGTCAGGAGTCAAAACTTGAGTCAAGAGCCAAAGCCAGTCAAGTTAATGCCTGAATCAGAAACCAGAGCCAGCGCTAGGGTTAGAATTTCCCGGAGTCAGAATCCAGATCAGGCACCAAAGCTAGAGTCAAAAACAGAGATCCGGTAGGTGAAGCAAGGAAGCACACAGTGGCCTGCAGTAAGTACCTAAGTCTTTGCCCAGACAAAGTACTGTAGATTGGGCCTTGCTCTTGAAGGCTGAAATGAGTGGGGCCTGTTACCTGTGGTCTCAGGAGATTGGCCACTCTGATTGCCCCAGTAGGATCAGCTAGGCCCAGGGCACTGACCCAGCCTTACTGCAGATGATGAATTGCCCTCATTCTCTGATTGGGACTGGCTGGACCCAGAGTTCTGATCTGGCCTCATTACGATATGTATAAAAATCTCATAGTCCTGGCCTCAGCCAATGACAATTTTTTCTTTTGTACATTTAGAAGGGTTTAGTTTGGCTTAATCTTAAATGTCATAAGTGATAGGGCTAATACAATTGCTCCTAAGAAACTATAATGCAGGGTCTTGAATTAAGTATAATAATCCAGCTGTGGTGATACAAATTAGATCTGTGCCCTCCCTGAGTGTCACTCAGATCCCCTTCCCCTCTGGTTTCTGCTCCACACCCAATCTGCTGTTCTGTTTTCTGCTTCCTGCCCTATCTGCCACTGTGCTGCCTGTCCCTTCCCTGATCTGCCATGTGCCACACAAAGAGACTGCCTGTGCTACTTCTAGCATGTGTACTATGGGTTGGCTGTCCCTGTCATAGGGTATGAACAGGCTTTCATTTCTAGTGGTGGAAAATTCTCAGAAATTTATGATAAATTTCCACTGCTATAAATCTTTCCAGGAAATGGAGCAGCACAGACATTCAGCCTGCAGCCAACCCCTCTTCCCTGCTCTCTACACCTTCCCCAGATCGGGGTAATCCTGATCTGGAAAAGACATGGAAAGCAGAAGCTGCTCCACTCCTCCAGAGCAGGACTGTTCTCTTCTCACAGTCTCTGGGACCAGTCTAGGAGGGGAGCGGAGCAGAGGGGCAGAGCCCCCATCCATTCCTCAGATCAGCCACTCACCAAATTGGGGAAGAGGCAGGGAGCAGCAGGCAGCTGCCAGGAAGGGAGTAGAGCAGTATAAACAAGTTCATTAATGTGAGAAAAACCCTCTGCTGGAGATTTTCCAGGTGTTAACCTGGACGATCTTTCTCCCAAAAGAGAAATGTTTCCTCTTGGAGAAATGGAATGAACCCTTGTATACTTCTTGTATCTACCAGGAGAGCAGTGAATCTTCCAACAGAAACATGATGCCTGTGCATGGGCATAATCTGAGCATTTTTTCAGTATTACTTTTGCCTGGGTTTTTTACTTGTAGTAAAAACTTGGCACCTAGGAAAGTGCTGAAAGAAATAAAGCTTAAATTGGAATAACTCCCTCAAGTCAAAGGTGTTAGACTGGTAGAAAACTAGTGATAACAAGACTAGGCCCTGTATCATTTGAAAAGAATTAGAAATATTGTTCTAAATGCAAAAGCAGAACTGCAGATAGAGAACCCAAAGCCAAAACTTGTATATGAGCTATGAATTACTCCCATCCTTTATTATGAAAGAACACTAACCAAAGTTTCTAAAAGGCTTGGCAAAACTGCTATAATCAAGATCATTATAAAGTGCTATTCCCTTCGAAGTAGAGCATTTATTATAGAGAGAAAAGCCCAATGCAGCAGAAACTAGAAGGGGAGTGGAACTCAAAGTTTATATTGTCTCTAAAAGTATACAATTGTTATTTAATATTTCCTTATGAAGGAGACTTTTACATTTGTTTGGAATAATCCTAAAACCAATTTTCTATACTTTCATAGTATTCCTTTACTTTTATAGAGCAAGACCATGACTTCTAGTATTACAGTATGTCTCATACAGTCACAGACAGCTTTTGTTCTTAAGTATGGTATACACTGTAAGTGCTTAGAGTCAAAAAGAAGGTCAAAAGTCCTTCCATGCCTTAAGGCCCACCAGTTTCCCTAATACAGTGGTTCTCAACCTTTTTTGTACCAGGACCCATTTGTAAACATCAATGGCCAGTCCTGACCAGTGCCCCACACTCCTGACCTGCTGCTCCCTGCCCCCAAGCCCAGCCCCACAGTGTGTGGGAAAGGGGGTGGGGGTGGGGGGCCCCAAGGACACTCTCAGGCTGGAACTCTGCCAGCCTGCAAGAGTAAAGCCATGGCTTCCCACATTTTACTTCTTTAAAGGAGAATCCATTTTTAAAGTTTGTTCATGACATTTTAATATATTCTTGTGACCCACTTTTGGGCCGTGACCCATGGATTGAGAAATGCTGCCCTAGTCCACAAGCTGGGGGATGTGGCCAGCACTACGTCCAGTTGTCTTTGACTTACAAACCCAACTGACCAGTTACCTATTTACCTTTTTTGGACAAGTCGAGAGCAGTGCTCAAACTCACTCTGTTGAAACCATAGCAAGATGCTTTAACTACCATACATTTTGATCCTGAAGTACAACATCTACTTAATCTTCAGCTGTAACACAAGTCTGTCAGTGTATATAGTCCTTTTTAAAGCTGTGTTTGTTAATAAGCAATTACCAATACCTAGTATGGGATTGCATTTTGGGTAAAACTTTCTGATTTTGATTTTAAAATCTTTTATATTCAAGCAGATCTTAAATAATCCCTTACAGTCGAGGATGATTATCTTCCATGATTGTCTTATTTGTGTGTCCGAAGATGGCTGATAAGGCCTATCCAGCATCGACAAACTCCACTGCAGATAAGAGTAAACTAGCCAGACGCTAGCTAGGAAACTGTTCTCCTTTTTGTTTATATATATTTCTTGGGTGAGTGGTAATGAGAGACAGTCTTTCACCTTTAAGTCCGTAGTTTAAGCAAGGGCAGTGTAGACATTTCATCAGAAGCTAGGTGATGCGAGGGGAGAACTAAATGGGGTTGGGTAGAACAAGCATCCAAGAAGGAAGAAAGGAGCACCAATCAGCCCAGCCAATCAGCGTTCCCTCTAAGTTGCGTGGTGTCTGCAGCCACCCAGCTTAGAGGGAATGCTGCAGCCAATTCCTCTCTGGCTACTAGCTAATGTAATTAGTCATGTAGCTCAAGTGGTAAACATGCAGTACTGCACTGCTGAAGATTTGGTGTTCCAGCCTAACGAATAATGAAGAAAGTATTATGGATAATGCAACTTATTTTTAGCATTCTCATTCAAAACAAAAGTAGGTTAAAAATAACTGAAAAGAAAGATACTTAAGTTGCAAAGTCAAGCTGCCAAAGGCTAGGGAAGTTGCATTTATGTCTTTCCAGCACGTCGCAGCAGACTTGATTAACTGAGTCTGCTGGAGCATGGCAATTACCGTGCTCCAGCAGCTTCCTGCATCTTGTGTATCAGTGTCCCCACTCATTCGACAAGCTTTAAATAAAGTGGGCCCATCACCGTTTTGAAGCGTGGGGATGCTGATACACAAAACACTCCAGGTGCTTTAATTAGAGTGGCTCTGAGAGTGGCCCCCCCTCCTGGAGCACGTATATAATAAAAACCCTTAAGAGTGCATGGGAAATCATAATTTGGCATTTTCATATTTTCAATTGTGAGTTTGGAATCTAAACAGCATATTTTTGTATGAAATCAAAAAAGTTCATTAATATTCCTTCCACTGATTTTATTTGCAAGGATCCAGCCTCTAAGAGATGTCAAACCAGCAGATTCTGAATTGCAATGCCCATTCTGGATCACAGTCTTGGAACCGCATCAGTTTATGAAAAGGATTACATGAAGTGATTACCTACCATAGTGGGGACTGGACTCAATGATCCAGCACATTCCTTCCAGTTCTACATTCCTAAGGTACAATGATTTAGTAGTTTAAAGCCAATGTCAGAACTTTTTAAAAGAATGAATTGCTTATTGACCTTTCTCCTCCCTGATCCTTCTGCATCTAATTGAGTCCAGCTATATTTGTCTCTGTTTTAGTTCACAGATTAATTGCTTGTTGCCAAGTTATTTACATTTACCAGATACAGTTTTATTTAGATAAAATACCTTGTTTCTGCCCTGTAATTTAGGGTGTGTTCTAATACAGCCAGGCCAATGGAGTGACGCTTTAGCTGCTCTTGTGCCTGACTAGGAGAGGGTAACAGGGAGACATCACTCCCTGTTACTTGAATATAACAAAGAAAAGAACTTACCACACAGGTGACAAAACAGCAAGAAAAAACTGATGTCATTAACCAGCATTGGGAGTGTTCACCGCACCTGAAAGACAAGAGACATTGATAATTGAGTGACCGGAAATGGCAAAGATAAAAGAGAGATGAGTGAACAGTATAGATCCCCAATAGGGGAATCTGGAGCCATGGTGATTTGTCAACAGTGATAATTTTCATGTGGAGGCACAAAAGCGACAGAGCGCAGCGTTTCATGAGAACTGCAGGCACAGGGGCACTGGCTGAAATCGAGAGTTGGTGAACCCCAGCTGAGGTAACAAAGGATAACCAGAGACATCGTTATACATTATAGGACCGGATAACTGGACTGTAGAGACTGAACCAATTGCTCTAAACCCAAGTTGGGGGATATAGCCAGTCTGAGAAGCTGCTCTTTTTGTTTCTTCTTTCCACTTTTTGTTATTAATTTATGAGGGCAATGCTGTGAGTGAAGCATGCCCACAGAGACTGCAAATCATTGTATCTCTTCTGTAGTGAGCAGATCTCAGGGGCATGGTATCATTAAGTGGGTTAAAATACGGCTTCACAACAGTGGCGATCTCTCAGAGTTACCCATATGTTTTTCCTTATTTTTCAATTATCTCCCATCAAGGCGTGGCAGGAGAGCAAGCCACAGGAGAAACTCTGAATTGTTCTTCATCAATCTTAACTTATTTAGAAATAATACTCCCTCAAAGAGAGATTGATAAAGGTGCAGAAAAAGCTGGCTGTACAGCAGCAATGTAACCCCTCAAATTCTCTGTGCTGTGCAAGGATATATACTTCTCAGCCAAATTTTCAACTTCCCTGTGCACAGCAATATATCTTTAAAAAAAAGAAAAGTCACTATTCAGAAAGTTCAGAAGTAGCTGAGCCTACAGCTATCATTACACAAATGCAACAGGATCTTTGAAATTTAGTCCTAAATATGTGCCTCAGAAAATCCTTACCACTATTATAATCAAAATCACTAAATGATGGGTCTTCTCCAGAGTTCAGGAAAAAAATGATGAGGAAGGGCAGGAAGTGGCAGAGGGTATGCATAGGTAAGTAGAGGTAGAGATTATTTTACCACCTTTGGTAGTTTTGTAGACAGACCAAAGACCTTGACCTTCAGTGGCATCAATTAACATTAAGTTATCTTTAAAATTAAGAACAATATGTTCAGTTCTAATTATTAAACCTTTAGGCTACAAAACACAACCCTTTTGTCCATGGCATAGTCACATTCTCTTCTTTAGCCTTTTGGTTTTACACCTGTCTCACTTCAAGGCAGTCTGCACATAGCTGCTAAAATGATGTCCCCTTCCACAGCTCTTACTTTGCCACTTCCTTTTTTGCATCCCACCATTCACTCCTTTAACCCATTACAGTGGTTTTCAACCTTTTTTAGACTCACAGAACTCGTCCATAACTCTTCTGAATTTAGCAGCACCCAGTGAGAGCCACTGTTTTACTGTCTCAGCTTTACCTATTTTATCAGATAAACTTAAAACAGGGAGAAGCCACTTCCCTTCTCCTCCATATCCAACTGAAGCCACTTCCAGGTTCAGCCCTCCCCCCCCAAATGTGTCTCCTGGAAACAGAGGCCTGTGGGACAGTTCCACCTGGCTGCAGTAGCCTGAAGATAAATCCATGGAACAGTGGTTCTTAGCTGGCTAACTCTCCAGGTTGCCAACCTGTTGGTACTAGGTTGAACTGTCCCACGCACCTGTTTCTAGCAGGAATTATTTTTTTTTAGAAAAATATATGTCTTTATATATATACATAAGTTATACATGTGATAGGCTGGCTGGTAGTGATTTGGCCCAGGGGTTTTGAAAGGGTAAAAGATGATTGGAAGGCTTGGGATTCCCTTCCCTCACCAATCAGGCCCCAGAGACTCACCCTCCATGTCCCCTGATTGGCCCCTTGGGTCACCTGGAGGCGAGTAAGAGGGGCAGTGCAGCTGACTCAGGAGAGACCAGCAAGGGACCACAAGGAAGGAGCTTCAAAGAGCTGGGCCAGCGGGGCAGGAGCAGTTGCCCCAGAAGAGCCTGAAGGAGTGGGACCTGAAGGCAGCAGTTGGACCCTCAGCAGTGCGGTGTGCAGCCGGCAAGAAAGGCTCCCCGCCGGGCTCCAGGATCCCCTATGAGAGTCTGTGGCCAGCAGGAGAGGTTCCCCAACTCCAGCAAGGATCTGAGCAGTGACCTGAGAGGCTCTCAGCTCTGCTTCCAGCTCCTCCAATAAGAGGCCAGGCAGCTTGATGTGAGGCCAGGGCTCCAGGAAGGTCAAGACCCCTAGCAGGTTAGAGTAGGACTAGCAATGCTGGCTGTGTGGTAGAGTTTCTGCCTACCATGTGGGAGATCTAAGTTTAAGTCCTAGCTGGGGGTGAGTGAAGTGACAGAGAGAAGTTCTTGTTGCAGTGGAAAGGGGTCATTGTGTTTTCCCTCTTTCCCCACCTCCAGGTACCTAGGCCCTATATTCCTTGTTATTTGATGTTTTGTATTTTGTCCCTTTTATATTTCGCCAACCAGTATTGTTTGTTCTGCTGTTTGTGTTTTATATTTTATTAATCCTGTCTTTTGTCAACTAGACGAATATGCCTATGATTGTACTCATCAAACCTTTATTGAATCCTGCCCCCTCGGGGTGTTGTAGTGTCGCCTATACCCCCTGGTTTATACTGGTATTGTTCCCAGTATTGTTCTCTCATTAAAAGGTATATGGTTAAGTCCCCATTAGTGATCTGGCTCCGCTCTATAGGGGGAGGATGGTCCCTACACCTCCCACAGAGCTTGTGCACCTGCTGTGATCCCTTCAGTTGGAGAGGGGGTACCTCTTGGAGTACCGCCGGGTGATATATATATCTATAACTTCTAGTAGCCTTTGATCACATACCTTCACTCACACCCCAAAACACATAAACCCATTACAAAACACATACCCAGAGGCCTGCACTCCCATACAACTGCCTGCCAGCCTCCCTACCCCAAACATAGTCCCTTAGTCCATTCTCCAGTTATGGGGTTTAAAGTCTCAGTTCATCCATTGTCACTGCTGTTCCTGCTGGAGGATCTGCAGCTGCTGTTGCTGCTACTCTCCTCATCATTGTCCTCCAATCTGGTTGTCTAGAGCCAGACTGGGAAGCAGCTGTGGCAAGAAGGGGTTCCCTGCCTGAGGCAGGAGTGCCTGCTTCTACTGCAGCTGCTTCCTGGCCTGACTCCAAACATGCCTTGTGGAGAGGCAGACAGGACAGTTCTGCCTGGTGGCAGTGGAGCTGGCACTGCAACACCCTTGAAAAGATCTTTTGGTACTTTCATTGAGAACTACTGACCCATTATATCAAGATGTCCTGGGCCCTTCACAAGGCCCTGCACAGCTCAGATCTTGTTACCTATTTAAGTCCTGTTAGGTCTTTTAGTGTACCTATGACAGACCTTCTCTGTGATACCCCTGTGATGAGTGGAACCTCTTAATCCCTGTGTGACAGATGAAGTGAAGGAGTGCCAACAGGCACTGCCCAGGTGGGGCAGGGTGTGAGATGGAGCTGCAAGCTGCTCATTTGCAGGGGTACGCGAATGAGGGGAGGGTGGGTCCTGCTGCTGTAACGCGTGCACTCTTGGGCAAGCATGGGGGGGCATGCCCCCCTGGTCAGCGCACGGGGTGAGGGCAGGCTGCCACTGCAGGCTTTGCCCCAGGTTTGCCCCAGGTTGCTACGGCAGTGGACAGACTCTCATTTCTTGCTGTTCATATTTTCCTAACGATTTGATTCTTCCTTGTGGCCAAAAGACACTAATCCCCATTAGTCCAATTTGGTGCCATACTGAGGACAGCGCATCAATAACTTGTGCTTGTAAATTCTTTGTTCATAAGACATTTCCTACAGGTCTCATAGAGCATCTAGTCATCTTTGTGTAGTTTAGACTTTAAGGCTTTTAGGGGCATGGTATTTCCTTACTTGTGTTATGTGCAGTGGAAAGCATGTGAAGTGCTTAACATACAACAAAACAAGCTAATAAATCAGTAAATAAGTTTATATCATTGCCCTTCTACCTGGAGAATGAAGTTCTGAACAACTGCAGTTTTGTCTGGTTTCTTTCATCAGTCTGCAGTTGGCTGTACCAGAATGCTTTATATAGCATAGCATCACTATTGTGATCCTAAAAAGATCATCGTTCATTAATTTCTGTGAAATTAATAAATAATTGGATATATGTTAGCCTTGAACTATCACAGATAACATAAAATCTAGGTAAAAATCTGGGTTTTTGTCCAAGCGATTTTATTTAACTATTTTCCATGTTTTCATACTATGTAGTCTTCTTACTTCAATAAAATAATATAAAGATGATATAATAGTATAAGATAATAGGCATACAGGGCAAGGTATTTAAGTTGTATAATGTTGCACCTTTAGTTCCATGTAAAATATGTTTATTACTAATGTGACTTTGGTAAATTTTTATTTAAAAAAGATAGCAAGTTCAGTTGCTTTCCTATGCATGGTAAGAACACTAAAGCTTAGTCAGGGGTGGGCAATTATTTCAGGTGGAGGGCCACTTACCGAGTTTTGGCTAACCACCGAAGGCCTCATGACAGGCAGCCAGGGGCAGATAAATATTAATTTTCTAAATTTTTTAGGGGCCCTGTGGGCCGGATAGAATGGCCTTGCGGGCCAAATCTGGCCCACGGGCCACATTTTGCCCACCCCTGGCTTAGATGTTCATTACTTTTCTTGATTAATCAATTTGGACCCTAATCCTACATATATGCTGCCTATGTATAAGTACATATGTGTAGGTACATCACATAGATGCTTAACTTTACTAAGGTGGCCTTAAAGACAATCCCTTTCACAGTCAGATGTAAAATGTTTCTTTATTCTGGTGAGTTAAAATTTACCAGTGATAAAATGAAGCAACTGTTAGTTCCCTGTAAAGTTCAAATGAGACCACGAACTTGTATCGCCGTTTTACAAGTACTGACAAAGCCCTGCTTGCTTGTAGAGATGATGACAGAGTTCATTCATGTTCTGTATAAACAACATTGGCAAGCCACATTACAACCTGGAAAAAACTGGTCTGCAAAGAGTAGCTGGTCGTTTTTCAGGAGGAGGAAGATGGATTTGAAAGGATTCCTGATCAGGTACACTGATTCAGATCTCTTTTGTGGACATGTCCAGGTACTCCTATCTATCGTGTGGGTGCAAAGTCAATGCCAGGTGGGAGGCTCTGGGGACTAGAGAGCCTGGGACTCCCTTTCTTGGGGTTCCCAGGTGCGAGGCAAGTCACCACATCCCCTTGCCCCGCAGAACTGGACGGGACATTTCACAAGTGACTGAACTGCAAAACGTGATGCCCAAGAGGTGACACTGGGTGGAGGGCGCGCTGGCCCCTCACGCCGCACAACCTCCCCCTCGGCAGCTGCCTCGTGCGGATACAAGACGCTTCATGTGCCATCACGATCCTCCTGCCAAGCCAGGCTGAGCGCGGCGCTAGCAGACCCCGGCGTCCTGGGAGCAGTCGCGACGGGCCCGGGCTCTCCCACGGCCACGGGCGCTCAGGCGGGACGGGACGGAGCCCCGGGCCGCCCCCGCCGGGCCGAGGGCAGCAGGACTCGTAGTAAGTGCCCGGCCCTCCGTGCTCGTCGTGCCGGGGCCGGGGCCGGGGCCGGGGCCGGGGCGGGGGCCGGGGCGGGCTCCCCCCGCGCGCCCGAGCCCGGCGGCGCCCTGTGCAGCTGCGGCTTTGGCGGGGCCGGGCGGGCCCAGTGCGGGGCGGGCCCGGAGGGGAGTCTCCCGCCCCTCGCCTGGCGAGAACAAGCGGGGCATTGAGGCGGCCGCTCCACCGCGGGCTCCGTCCCGCCTTCAAAAGCGGCCTCGGCCGCAGCGGCGGCGCAGCCATGCAGCCCCCGGCCCGCGCCCCTTGGCTGGCGCTCCGGCTCCTGCTCCTGCTGCTGGCGGCCGCGCCGCTCCCCGCACAGCGAGCCCCGCCGCCGCCGCCGCAGAGGTAAGGGCAGCCCCGCGGGAAGCGCTCCCCCACGACGCGGCGGCAGCCCGGCGGGGCGGGGCGGGGCGGGGCGGGGTGCGCCAGCCGGCCGGGGGCCGCCTCAGCCAGCGGGGCCGGGGCTGGTCCCTGCCCGGACACCCCAGCCCGGCTCCAATGACACTTGGGCTCTTGGGGGAGGGGAGGGGAGGGGGGTCTCCAATAAAATTGGGCTGCCCATCACGATGTCCTAATACAATCGGAGACACCCCCCACCCCAGCTCCAGGTTATGACTTCAAAACTTACAGGGGGGCTCTCGTCTCTTATGGGGGACACGGCCCCCAGCTCCCCCGTAATTTGAACTTGCCCCCAACCCCTGCCCATGTGGCCCATGGACCCGGAGCCACAGGCACGCCAGCCGGCCCCCGGCTCTGAGATGCTGGGGGCGGGGGAGGAGTGGTAGCATCGCTCCCCCTACTGCCAAATCCCTGGCCCTGTGGGGACCCGCAGGGCCTGATGTGGGCACACAGGGATTGGCTGGAGGTGGTGCGGGGCCTGATCCTGCAGTGCTGGACCTAGGGAGGCAGTGTGGGCTGTGATTCAGCAACATGAGGCTGAGGGAGCACGGTGCTGATGAAGCTGCTGACCGGCCCTGTGCCACTAATCTGGTCCTTGGCTCTAAAACGTTGAGGAGCACTGTCCTAAGGCCACTGCCCAGCCCCTCTGCAAGGACTGGAATAGATGCACCAGTTTTTGCAATGGGGTGCTGCTCCATTCACAAGCGTGGTGGAGCAGGACCTCTAGTCCAGTGCAGGGTGCCTCAACTCCAAAAAAAAAGGTTGAGAGCCACTGGACTAGGGAGTGGAAGTCCCACTGGTGGCACCTGAACCCAGCAGGCAGGCAAGTGATTGGACAAGAAGCAGAAAGCACGAGTACCACCCTTCTCCCATACCACCCTCCTGCAGTACCCTCCAGCAGCTCTTGCCTTCAGGATAAAAGCCGGGGCTTGATAACTGTCCTGACCTTCTATTAGCCAGCACCTGACAGGAAGCAGGCTGCTTGCAATTGGTACTTGTAATTAAATAGTCATGAAGCACCACACTCTCACTCTACTGGTGAAACGCCTTCTAAGTGGGAGAGCACTGGCATTATTGGGGCAAACTGTAAACAGTGCAAAGCCCCTAAAAGTAACCTCTTTTGTTTTCTAATGAAATAGAAACAAAGAGCATGGCATTGCTGGTGAAACCTAAATAGGTTTCTTATTTCTCAAATTCTGGGTAGTTAAGTTAGTTAATTTGTTTTTTGTTTTTTTTTTTTGGGGGGGGGGTCTTTATGGGCTATTTAAAATATATATCTGCTATCTGTCTCTACTAGCAGCTCTCTCTCTCTCTCTCTCTCTCTCTACTACTACCACCTCTGTGCTACTAGCAAACAAGCTTGCCAGCAGTGGATTCATGTACTAAATAAGCCCCCAAGTCCTGATTGGGCATTTCACCATGTTCTTGCTTTGTCATTTAATAATAATTACATTTAATTAATTCATAATAAAAATACAAGCTCTGTTCTGAGATCTCAAAGCATTTAATGGAAATTAATTCTGTCAAGCATTTGAGCCTGAAGAATGTGCTTAAAGTTAAGTGCTTTCATGAATCAATAATTTTATTACCCCTCAACATCCCTGAGCTAGCAAAATTAGTACCTATCATTTCTCACCAGTGTAGTTCCAAAAGGATACTGTCATGTAGACATGAGCTGCATTGATGGTGACTTATGGTTTTCCTCGTATAGACAGAATTAGTGAAGTGGCTTACTGTATTAAAATATCAGCATTTAGAACCATGAGACAGTAATGTGACACTTTTTTTTTTACTATGACCAGGGCTTTTTTTGTTGTTGTTGTTGATAAACTATATGAATTGCAGCATGCAAATTAAGGGTTGAATGGTCAGTTCTATCCCTGCCTATATCTTGCATTACTATGTACTGAATTATATTTTATATGCCTCCTAATGTTATCCAAAGATGTTTTAAAGTCAGATGTATATTTCTGTACCAACATTTTAGCAGATATCCCCATCACATTGTAAATGATGCATCTTTAAAAATTAAGCTAGAATGTTGTCATTCCCAGGCCCAGTTTTACATGTGGAGGAGTTGTATCTGGAGAGTCCGGCTTTATTGGAAGTGAAGGATTCCCTGGAGTCTACCCTCCAAACAGCAAGTGTACTTGGAAAATCACAGTAAGAATTTTTAGTATCACAAAATCAGTTTTGAAAACAGTGGAGAGCTATTTGTCTCTAAGACCTAAATTCTATATTTTCCTTATATATAAAAAGTAACAAATTACTTCAATAATTAATTATTGAACTTACAGTACCAGGGTTACATTTAAAAGTGATAAATAGTAGTCAAAATATGCAAAATGTAGATCTCACCTTTTTAATTAAGGAAAGAACAAAACTTCTCACTTTAATAAGATCAGGTATATATTTATATTTTGATAAAAATCAGAACTGTTGAAAACAAGTCTTTTATCTACTAGTCATTACAGATATAATGGAGCAAGACTGTTAGAGTAAAACTTGCTATCTTGTCATTTGAGGGACAGAGATTGTAAAGCAAATCTTGAAAACAAGATTTGTTGTCAATATAATGTAGACAAGTTTGGAAAAAAGAAAAAAGGTTAGGAAACTTCATGTTACTCTGGTGTAATATGGTGATTTTTAATAACACTCTCCTGCCAGCCAACTCATCTTGAGTACTGCATGATGCAGCTGCCACACAATGTTCAGTGATAAAGCAAGATGACAGAGCAATAATGGAAAAATGATGTTGTTATATTCACCAAAAAGATGTTTGTAATATGTGAGGTTGAACTGAGGTTTTGAGCAATATACCCATGAATAATACTTATAACCGAATGAACATTGTTAAAAATAAAAAAACAGTAGAACTGAGTATCCTTTCAATGCTTATAAACCAGGGACTTCATAAATATATTTTATTTAATACCTTACACTTCTTCATAAGTTTCTATTTTGAAGTTGTCACTAAAGATACTTAGAGTTCTAAGAATATGTATTTTTTTAAATTATGGATGAAATTAATGGACAGTGTGGAGGCCAATCTTTATGGTAGGAGTAGCACAAATTAGCCCTGCACCCTCCCCTGGTGCTGCTTCCATCCCCTTCCCCTGCTCAGTCTACCTGTCCAAGGCATGGGCACAGGCAAAGCCTCTTGCTGCCAAAGCTCTGTGGCCCATATCAGACCAGAGCCGAGCTGGTTCAGCTGTGGTCCTCAAGTGAACTGTGGGAAGATTTACCTGTTTTTCTGGTACACAAGGAGAATTACAGGAGGACAATTAAGGATGGGTAGCACACAAGTGCTTTAGCTTGTATTTCACAGTGAATATGGGTAGATTCCAGCTTGAGTGAAAGAAGTATCTGAGTTCAAGTCTATAGAACCCCAAAGACCTACTGCTAACCTCTCTGTAACAGAAGGCCACCTCAGGGTGGATCTTCATTGGCTCACCTACCTGTTTCTGGGCCAACCACCTGCCTTCTCACCTGCCATGCCTTGATGATATATGTTAGGATATTAATTAGGCAAGAGGCTGCCCATTTCTTGCCCCGATGCCAGGGGACACTATCTGCAGCTCCCTTTCTTTCCTACACTGCAGCCCAAGACTCGCAGATGGCATCCTCAGTTCTTATGGCATCACTGGCCCCACACTGGGCCCCAGAATCCTCCAATCCAGACCCAAACCAGATCCCTCCAATAAGGCGGCCTACTCCACTCTCATGCTGGGCTGCCTAGTTCCCTGAACTCTTCCCCTCTCAGGTGTGGTCCCTCCAGGACCTTTGGCCACACAGGCCCTGGTCTTACCTCTAAAGCCAGTCAGAAACCCCAGGCTCTCAGCTCTGGGCATCCCTCACAGTGGGCCCCGGCTGTTTTGACCGTTCTGGTCCTGGCCCCAGCATTGACCAGTCGAGGGTATTCTAAGTCAGGCTTCTGAGTCTATAGCCCCACTCTCTAAGCTGGGTCCACCTTCTTGACCTTACTGTGGGGTAACCCACCCAGTTGTTGGAGCTAGGGTTATTAAGGCACCCCAACCCACCTTCCACTGGGTGGTAACTAGTCTGGTATTTCCCAGATGTTCCCACACCACTGGGAGCCCCACAGGCCACCCACTCCCATCAGGGTGCAGTTTTAGGTCATGCCCAGGACCAGGAGCCTCCAAACCATCCCCTACAGCTCCTGTCCTTACCTCCAGGATGTTGCATTCAGCCTTGCAGCCAGGTGATGTTACTGCCTGGCCTGCCAGCAGTGAACTGCCCTGTTTATATAGGCGGCCAGAAATCTAAAATGGCCACCACAATCAAGCACCTGCTGGCTGCTTGGCTCAGCCCTTAAAGTAGCAGGCACCAACAGTGCCCTGCCACACTCTCATAAAACAACTTCATGTGAAGGCAGAAGGCAGTACTGCATGAGACCTGGAATTATTCTGCAGTGCAGAAATATCATAAATTATAATCATCAGCAGAAATATCATAAAAAATTAAAGGCCTCTACAATTAGCAGAAGGTGATGAGCATCCTTTGTCCGGTCTCTTATAGCTAAGGAGTCCCCCTTACAGGACACACAGGGCACATGGAAAGATCTGATTGAAAACTGGAGCAGCCCACTGTTTTGTTCTCCTTGTGGGTTAAGAAAGGTATGGAAGTGCTTTTTTCTCAACCAGATAATCCCAGATTTCTCTAGGAGAAATCCAAAGTTAACTGAACAAGGAGGACAGGGGAACAACTTAAGAATAGTACAGAACAACAATTCAGCAGTGAAATCGCTTTAGAAAATGTTGTGGGTAATATAACATTTAATACAGCATGCAGGTAGCATTAAAGTTTTCCACGATTAGCTTTCTAAAGCTAGAAGACTCGCTCCAACTTCATTATGGTTCTATAATTTTGTGAGCCTGGGGCTTATACTCTTGGCTTAAAAAACAGCTTTGCTATTCTAAGAACTCTAAGAAGCATTCAGCACATGTTTATGGTTATATGACAATCCTGGCAAAGCACTCAGAAGCTTTTAGTTGGCATTGCTGAGTTATCATCTATACTGTTATTTCCTCTCCTGTGGTTATTTGTATAGTATCATCCACGATGCATTATATCCATTTACTTTTAATATTATATAAATCCTTCTGAGCCATAACTTGAATGATTTGAGAAGTTGGATTGCTGTTCTGTGTCTTTCTGGCAAACCAAGCACTTACAAAATCCAACATATGCACTGTGCAAAAATAATATTCAAAACTGTCAGAGTTATGCAAGATGATCTTTTTGTAGACCCAGTAGGTGAATTCCAATATATGTTTGCTGACAATAAGAAGCGTTTGAAAAATCCAGTCAACAGTACATCTGGAAATTTATCCTAGGGAATGGAATGTCTAATGTCAATTTCTCCAGATTTTAAGTATTCATTAAACGAACAAAAAAGCATAACTTAACAACTGTTTCTTTCTAAATATGAACTGATACATTGCTTAAAATGAGGGTGAAGTGTTAAATTTAATCAGAACCCAGCAGCTCTTTCAAATATAGTCTAGGGATAGCATCCTGGTAGGAATCAAAATATACTCTCAGCAATTTGAAAGGACTGGAGCAGGGGATGGGGACTGGACACAGCGACTGTACTTTTATCAGGAGGTTACCCCCAGGCCCAAGTCAACGCATCTTTCCAATTCATTTTGGGATAACACATTTAATCTTCTTGCTGTCAGGGAGATGATAAATGTTTCAAGTCTGATCATAAAGTCTGTGGGAAGTGTGTTCAAGTGACCCACAGCACCATTATGGCTAAGTGCTCAACTAGCACTGTTTGGCATTAACACCTGTTTTGAGCAGTTTTATCGGAAGTTTTATTATTCAGCCAAAATATTTGCTCAGTATAAAATTTGGCACAGACAACTTCTTTTTATTCCAAAAGACTAAACTAGATACTAAGGAAGAGCAAGATGTACTGAGAACTTTCCCAAGAAGCTAGGAGAGGTACACTCATGAACAATCTGTTTAAATATGAACAAAAATTCATACTTGTGAGTGCTTTATTCAGAAAAAAGAGTCCTAATTATTTTAAATAAGTGAACCATGCTTCCATTATTAGTTTCAGTACAAAAATAACCAACAGCCCTATTTTGCTATGTGCTATATATGTAAAATGAAGGTATCCTACCCCAAAGCATTTGTAGTCTATGGATACATAAGAGGAATAGACAAACTTTTATGAATTTAGTATCATAGTATTCATGTAAATGTTAACTGAGTTAATGGTAATGTTGAGGTGCTGTGGAAGCCATGGTGGTCAAGCAGAAATGCAAGAGGCAAGGATTCTTGTGAGACCTGAGGAAGTGGTACCCGAAAGCTCATCTATGCAGTTGGTCCAGTAAAGGATATCATCCACAACAAACCTAGTTAACGTTTGCATCTCACTAGACTCTGAGGGTGCGTCCACACATGCAAGCACATGCACTTGCGGCAGCTCAAATAGAAGTGGTACAGAATTGAGCGCACGTGCCTGGACATGCACTTTCACGTGGGGCAAATTGTGCCACTTGGGGCAAAATAACCCTGCCTGGCTCCTCCTGGATCTGCAGCCAGGGGGAGCTAGAGCCTGGGGCCAGCACCTGTCCTGTCCCCAGCAGTATAAAAAAGCTGCCCTGTCCTGACCCCATCAGTACAAAAAGCTTCCCCGTCAAGTAGCTCAGAACTACTCACTCTCAGGAGTTTCTGGGACCCAGCCAATTGGTCCCTGGGGACACTACCCCTTGTGCCAGCTGGACTGCTGAAGCAGCTCTGAGAGTTCCCTGCAACCTTTACCCACTGCAGCAGCCTGCCTGTGACCTGCTGTGCACCTGCCAAACTGCAGATGGGGACTGCACAGCCAGTAGAAGCATCTGCCCCTCTGGGCCAGCTGCCAGTGGGCTGTGGCTACAGAGTTGGCCTTTGTGTGGCACTACTGACATGTGTGCCCCCTGCCTGGCCATTTGGGCAGCTATTGCCCAGAAGATGTTCCCAGTGTGGTGGCCTGCTTTGACCTGTCAAAGCATGTCCTCCTGGCCCCAGTTGGCCAGGAGGTAAGCCACAGCCAGCTGGGTCCAAGGTGCCAACTTTGAGCAGGCTTCTCTGCCTGGGTCCTGCCACTTGCCTCCCTAGCAGGAATTCTGGCATTCCCTATTTGAAAACTGAAAAATACCTGATAAAAAATCCAAAAGTTGCTCTGTAAAATACCCCAAAATCCATGTTCCTTCACAATTAAAACAAAAGACTACTATATATAGAGAGTGAGAGACAGTGATCAGTTGAGCATTGTTTTATTGATATATCTACAGTGTTAAAGCAATTTGGAAGCCTATCAGTGTCTCTATTGTCATAATAAAATTAATTCTAAATACCTACATGTTTTGCTGTATGCCTTTGGTTTTCTTACCATAGAGCAGTTAGAGCTCCCTGTGACCTCTTCACCATCCCCCCAGGATGTGGGGACAGCTGTCCCTGCAGCCACAGCTCCTGCCAGCAGGTCTCATCCTGTCTGGCAGCGGGGCACACAGGGGCTAAAGCCGCTGCACCTCGGCAGGTACTGAACCATGCCAGAAGAGCAGCTCTCCTGCAAGGTGGTTCAGGAAAACTGCCTTCTTGGACACTGAACCAGTTTGCAAGTGGACAGATGTTCCTTTTTCATTCTGGAAATGCAGGTACATGCCTGCAGTTGCTCAGGCAGAAACCCCAGGGGTGCTACAGCAGCCCTTGTTTCCATTCCACAGGGAAACTGAGCTGAGCTGTGGAGGCGAGGGAAGGGCCTGGGCAGGGCTGAGTAAAATGGAGAAGGGGTTTAAACCTGAACCTTGGCCTGCAGGGTTCAGAGGGTGGGAGAAGAGAGAGCTTGGCCATACTGCTGTGGTATGGGAGGAAGAAGAGGGGAGAGCCCTGCCTGTCCCAGCGACTCCCTGACAGCCAGAAGTGGTGCAGGGGAGAAAGAGTCCTCCTCTGGGGCCGGGCAGCCTGGCATAGAGCCCCCTTCCCCACTCTATAGCTGCGGGGGAGGAGCAGGGTGAAGAGTCCCCCTCCGGAGCTGGGAAGCCTTGCAGAGCCCCCTTCCCCACCCCATGGTGGAGGGACGGGAAGGAGAAGCAGGAGTCCCTCTCCAATGCCACAAAGAGCCACCCCCTCCGCAACCTGGGGGGAGGAGGAGGAAGGGAAAGAGTCCCCCCAGCACAGAACAGAGTTCCAGCATGGCCTTGTTAAGGTGAAGGCAACAGGGAGAAGGGTTAATTCCTCCCTCTGTCCCTTCTGCCCTGCAGCCAGGGTCTGCCAGCCCTAGAGGCCACCGCTTCAGCCCCCTCCCCACTGCTCCCCAATGGACAGGCAGACCCCAGCTGTGGTGGGAAGGAGGGCAGAATTAACTCTCCCTCTGTCCACTTTGCCTTAATTGGGCCATGCCGGTTGGTGTCTCACCAGGTCCTGTCCCTGCTCGAGCTAAAGAGCAGAGGGGCAGGGCCAACCTGTGCTGGAGCAGAGGGCAGAGTCCCACCCAGAGAGCATGCTGGGATGCTGGAGGACTCTGGTTTAACTTAAACTAGGAAGGGGTCTGGGACAGACAATGCATAAACTGGTTTGAGCTCAATCAGTTAAGTCTGATACTGCATTCAACCAGGTTTATCTCAAACTGGTTTGGGCCATTTTGAAACTGGTTTATGTGCACTGAATGTCTGTTCTGTTCCTGGTTTAAATCAGTTTCTGATCCTTAAACCAGTTTGTGTAATCTCTGTCTCTATGAAGTCTGCAGAGTATTAAAGCTCTGATCCTGATGTACAGTCAGCACAAACAGACTCTTGTACACAGGCAAAACCATGCAGCTCTTCACAGTCATGAAGGTCTGCCCACACAGACCCAATTTAAGGATGCATGGAGTCAAACTGAAAACCTTTAAAATGACAAGCGTAGTACTGATAGCCCTGCAAATTACTGAAATGTAAAAAAACAAAAAAAAGCTCCTCCAAAACTCAAACAAATTAGAATTTTAGATTTTACTGTCAATCACAATGGTTCTCAACCTTTGTAGACCCAAGGCACCCTTCATTATACTCAAGGAACCCCTAAAAATGTCAGCTCTTAGTTTTCACTCATTTTTTGACTACAGAAAAATAATAGAACAATTCTCCTGTTGCAAAGAACACAGAAAGAACACAGCAGCTCAGAATGTTTTTAGCACTATGGATTCCTATTTGAAATCTCTGGGTTTGATTTATGAATCATGTTTGCAGACCTAACAGTACTGACATTGTGTGGCAAATGGCCTCACCCCTGAAAGGATTTCAAGATGCCCTGGATGAGAATCATAGTCTATCAGGTCTTCAGTTTAATTTCCCCTTTCCCATGCAAAAAATTACACTCTCAAAGTTGTAGTTCAGTTGAGCAAGGAGATTAATTTATTTTAAGTAATAGCCTAACCCTCCATTTTCTCATCTACTCTTACCCCAATCTCATATTTTTGTTCTTGCACATGGAAGTTGCATCAGGTAATCCCGGGTATACAAGCAATATAGGTTGTTTTGAGCCTTGCAGTGGTGACCATGCAGGGAGCAAATTGCTAGATCGCTCTTCACTCCCATGCTCGAAGAACAGCAAAGATGAACAAAGACACTCAGTTCCTCTCAGCACAGGCAAAAAGATGGTGAGAGAGAGGAACCATGACACTGTCCCTGCACATTCATCAGCTAGCAGAGCTGGCCAGGCACAACTGTAAGAATAAGCTAACACCCTAAAAATGGTAGACATCATGTACTCTCCTGCCACAGGAGAAATAGGAAAAATGGTGACTAAGCCACAGTTCCTTCCAAGTGCTCCTCTGAGGCATCCCAGACTCTCACTGCCCCACGCTCAGGGCCAAGCCCAAAGTCTCAGTCTAGGCCAAAATAAACAAGACTGAGTCATGTTGGCGCTTTTTGTATCAGAAGCTCAGGGGAGATAGTGTTGTTGCATGTTTATCTTCTAGCATTTTAAAAAAGTTTTAACGCCCATTATTTTTCAGGCTTTCAAGATGGAATCGTTGTATAGAGTGATGTATATATTAGTAGCTTCATGAGATGCCAATATTTAGGGTGGGCTTCTGTGAGCTCTGCATAGGATGGTTGCAGTAGTGAGTTGTTAGTTATTTTTAAAATGTATCGGCTGCCCACCAGTCTGTGTTCAAGTTGGGCAATATGTGGTAAATTTGTTTTCCAGAAATGTTTTACAGCTAGTTTAATTTTGTAGAACATGTTTGCTATTTTAATAAATACTGACAAATGCATTCTCTAAGGGCCCAGCCCCTCAGCCTCTATTCATAAGAGTTCCAGTGATTTCAAAAAGACCTTACATGCCAGTAATCAAGGGTTAGATTAGGCTCTGCATTTAAAAAATAATGATCACACCAGTTTTAAAATTTCAGTTTTTGATGACATCTTCCTACTGAAACAAGTAGTTTAGAAACAGTTTTTCAAATCAGTGAAAGTTGGGGAGATCTAAAGGTTTTCTTAAAGTCTTCGAAGAACTCAAACCTCACAGACACAGGCCACATTCTTGTATTATACAACATCATTCTAACACATTACAGAATATCTGGCACAGGCCAAATTTACTTTACATAGCAAAAATGCAAGATTTCATGCTACATAACATCCTTGTAACTAGTGTTTTGCCTTCATAATAAGGCATCTGCGAATACACAATGATCAGTAAGATTAGAAATGCTTCTAGGGTAGTCTACTCTCTCAAAATTCTATTTGTTGCAGTTATTTTGCAGCAGGTTCTAATCTGTGATCAACAGGGCTCACGGGTTAGTTGTTCAAATTAAACCATCCTAGAGTCATATTGTCCTCGCCTTCTTTGTGGCAGTGCCAAGAGGCTCTCTTTAGTTGTAGAGCCTTAGTAATTTTCTTAGGGCTGTTCAGCCCTAGGTGGCTTGGAAAGAGACACTTAGGGACAGATCCTCAGCAGCTATAAACAGTGGGAGTATATTTTAGTAGAATATAGCATTTTATACCTGTTGAGTATTTTTCAGGAAACACTTCCTGCCCACAGCATTTTTGCAGGAGCTCTGCCTGAGCCAGAAATACAACAACTGAGTACTGCAGGGTTCTTCGAGCTTCTGCAATAGGCATACTTTCAGGAATTTTGACTTGACTTAAGGTTGTTAGTTGTCAGCAGAGAGGAGACTATTTTATTGTCTAGTAGTAGGTTCAGTGGAAGACTTTTATAGGCTAGTATTCTAGGTTCCCATGTTCTTTAAGTACAACTCTATAAAGAAAACTACAGCATTACAGTGTAACAGATAAAAACTCAAGGCTAATATTGTAGTCTTAAATACATTAATGCTGGCCTGCCTCTACTCTTTTTGTGTACACCGGGACATTTTTAAATTGATTTGCCCATAGGATCATTGCAAAGTAGGGCTGGAAGGGACATCACAAGATCATCTAGACCAGCCCCCTACTCAAGGCAGGATCATCCCTGACTAGACCATCCTAGCCAAGTGCATTTAACCTGCTTCTGAAAGTTTCCAAGCATGGTGAATCCACAATCTCTCTAGGTAGCCTGTTCCTTTGCTCAGCTACCCTTATAGTCAGAAAGTTACTCTTAATCTCCAGTTTAAATATCCCCTGCTGCAGCTTGAGGCTGATGCTCCTAGTCCTGTCCCTTTACAGCCTCACTATCCTCTATCCATGTAGACTTTTATTTACTGCTCTGAATTTGTTTGCATTTGAGGTTCTAAAACACCTTATTGTTAGCGGCTGAACAAGTATTTGATGAGACACCTGGCCACTAGTCAGAGTGTTTTAAAACAAAGAGGGCTTGTCTACATGTGCTTTTACACATGCCTAAACTTAATGTGCATGTGCCTTGGGACTAATGTTAGTCCCAAATCATTTGACATATACAGCGTTAATGCGCCTTAACCCATCTACATGTGTGTTAAGGCACTTTACTTATTTGTGCCTAAATTTGATACCAGCTTTTGCAGGTATCAAATTTAGGCTTGAATAGCCTAAAATTACCATTAAAATTACCATTATGGGTGCATGTGTATAGACCTGCACCCGTAATGCATCTTAAAAATGGCTAATGCACTTTAAATTGGCATGTGTAGATGTGCCCAGAGAATTCTTGTCTAGTGTTAGAGATCTCCCTTTGATGCTGCATTCTTTCTTGAGGCATGGAAGTTTGCCTTTCATCATACTTTCTCCCTGCCTGCTTCTTTTTTGAACAGTATTGCTGGAGCTAGCCAGGATACTGTTTAACTAAAAATATAATGCCACTACTAATTCAGCATTTTTTTGCTTTTGTAATTTTACTCACTGAGATTTTAAGATAGTTACTTTGCTCCCATCCAGGCCTTGATCAAAATATCTTCAATCTTATCTCTAAAATGTTTGAAATACTAGAATAAAAATATGGTCCTACCACATAAGCAGAAAGTTAGAGACTAATAATTTAAGACATTGTCTTAAATATGTACAATATTTAATGACTGCTTTTTTTCCTTAGAATTTTTTTTTACTTATTTTTAAGTTAGTAGCCCAGGAAAAAAACAAGTTACTACTCCTTTGGTTCAGTGACACTGATCTCAGCAGCCTGAGGTTTTAAAATGTTTTAATCAATAGCATTTTAAGATTTTAATTAAATATTTTTAAATAATTAATTGCATTCTAATACAGTTAAAAAGATGACACACATAAACAAGGACAAGTTATAGTTCTAGTAATCATCAGTACTTTAAAAATGTGTTGTCTATTCTATTTTCCCTATATTACATCTTTTACAAAATGATTTACAATATCTGTGTTTCTGTGCTTCATGTTGATTAAACAGACCTAAGGATTTCTCTCAAATAGCACTACCAATGCTTGGTCAAATTACCTTGTCTTGACTTCTAGCTTTGTTTTGTTTTTTTCTAATATATGTAGTTGGCATACTTTGGTTTTCCTAGGTGAGCCTGGATGAATTCCATAGGTTTTGATGGAGTGGCAGTTGTAGTGTACATCAACTCAATTGAGAAAGTGTTAAGAAAGTGGGCTAGGAGATCTTTTACCTCTTCAGTGACTATTTCAAATCAAACAAGGTCCTCTGACTTATCCCCTCTTCCCAGCTTCAGAGGCACTGTTGCTGCTACTGTATTGACCCCTTCTTTGGATAGAGAGATTAATTTAATCCCTAAAGCACATTGTAGTTTACAAG
The DNA here is from genome assembly GCF_030867095.1 of Alligator mississippiensis. Lineage (NCBI taxonomy): Eukaryota > Metazoa > Chordata > Crocodylia > Alligatoridae > Alligator > Alligator mississippiensis. The sequence goes on along the minus strand of NC_081830.1, from coordinate 56,657,692 downwards.
GCAGACAAGGTTCCTTGGGTGAATTTGATATCTTTTATTAGAACAACCCAAATGTAGTTTACAAGGCACTTCTCTCAATAATTTAAATTCATAGAATAAAAATGTTACTGGCAGTTGTACTTAAGCACTTATTTCAGTTGGTAAATCTCAAACTGTCTTGCTTTTAAAATAAGTCACTTAAGGAGAGAGAGACTTAAAGAGCTTTCTTTTAATGTGGACTCTGAATTCACCATGGATATTAGTCTGTTACATATTTAAAGTAGGAAATACTGGCATTCCAATGCAGGTAATAAAGTGCAATAGACTGTTTGTAGGGGTTTTTTTTACTTGGTAAATCACAGTATCAGTATGTAAATACAATTCAGGTGATCATCCTTCACCTTTTTTCAAATTCAAATAAAAAAAAGATATTGTTTTCCTGTTCTGTGGCATCACAGCACTTTTTAAAACAGCTGTTCCTCCAGTGCATAACTGGGAACTAAGAACACTTCCAAGACTAGACGCTGCACACATAGCATTCTTTGAGCCAGCATCCTTCTTCTTGAGAACTCATCTCTTTTGTAATGACCACCATGAAGAGATTAAAAAATACTCGCTTATATATTTGTATAGGTATAATGAAAACCCAAACCTTATCTGAGTTACCATCACATGCACATACCTAACCTACATAAGTGCATAATGGTATTGCTAGCTTAAGTTTCATCTCCACTATGGATAGTATGTATAAAATGTAGATGTTAATTCTTTGGAGTAGGAACTGGCTCTGCCTTGTGAAATGACTACATTTCCCCCACATGGGCAGGGTGTGGGCAGCTAGGTAGACTGGACGGGGCTGCAGGCAAGTGGGGAGTGGCATCTGGGAGCACGATGGGCAGACAGGGCCAGGATCGGGATTGTGGAGAAGTGACAGCATGAGGCCAGGGCCCAGGGCAGAACCATGATCTACCTCCTGTATGTCCCTTATGCACCAGTTCTGTGGGCAGGGCAGTGGATTGCAGCTCTGCCCCAGACCCTGCCTGACAATCCTGATTGCGGCTCCGGCCCTGCAGGTGGGGAATGGCATCCCACTCCTGGATGTCATTCCCCACCTGCTCACAGCCCCATCCCACTGCCCGGTTAAGTGCACCCTGCCCATGTGGGTCCTTGGCTGGTCTCCATGGAGACCCCAGGATCACTGGGTGATGACAGAATGGGGCCGGGGCCCAGGGCAGGGTCATGATCTGCTCCTGGCATGCCCCTGCCCATGGAACTGGTGCCTCTCACAGGGGCACGCAGGAAGCAAATTGCAGCTTGACCTCGGCCCTGTGCTGTCATGGCCCCATGATCCTGATCCTGGCTCCAGCCCTACTTCCCCATCCTGCTCCTGAATGCTGTTCCCCATGGCCCCATCCCATTTGCCTGGCCAAGTGTGGGATAGCCACTTAGAGAGTTTGGTGAGCTACTGGGTGGGAGGGGGGAAAAGAGTGCTGACCTGGTTTGCAACAGCTTATTAAACTCCCTAAGTGGCACCCCCAGCCCAAGTAATTGCCCACCCCGACCAGGATGCTTAAGAACAATTCTATTCTACCCTGTTCAGATTTTGAAACCCTGTTATTGCATCTACTTTTTAAATACCCAAACATCTCACCTTTAAGTTTGGTCACAGAAAGGCAGGCCAGAGGAAGAAGACCCATTCATCTTTTTCATTAATGTCTTCAGGGACTCAAGCTGGGTAGAATAGAATGCATGTCAGTGCCTAAGACCACTTACTTAATAGATGGAATAGAATTTGGCCCTTAATTTTCTCTATCCAGAAACCTTCTGTATTTAACAAAAGTTAGGACAGCAAAATGTTAATGTTAGGATCCAGTCAGTGTCCAGGCACAGATTACCTTTATTATCAACATTCCCCCTCTCCCCTCCCCATTTTTTTTCTTTCAAAAAAAAAATCAGCAACACATGCTAATGGATTATTAAAACTCTCCAGCCAGTTTGTAGATTTATACATTCTTTATCTATACAAATGTTTCCGTTGTATCTGTGGAGCAAGTTAGAGTCAGTGTAGTAGTTTGTTGGGCAGCTTTAGCCTTAAAGCTTCCATTTTTTTCTTTTTTAAATTAGTATTGTGTGTGTTTCTATTAAAAGTGAGCAGCAAGTATTAAATCCTCTAAAATTAATGACTTAATATAAAGCTATGAATTTGAGGTGTAACCAGGGGAACAAAGGGCAGTTAACAGTTTCTTGTTATGTGAGCTAAATTTAAATTGTTTGGTTGAAGTTAAAAAATGGCACTGACCTTATCTAGGTAGAGTTACCATAAAAGGACGTGCTTGAGAATAATGTGAGTCTGAAGCCGAAATGGGATCTGATGGGAACACAATAGTAATCCACATTTGTCAAGGTACCACTTTAGACAGAACGTTCTTTAGCAGGATGAAATATTGGCAAGTGAAAAGGATTAAACTTATTACTTTCATTATTTGTCCAAAAGGATAAAAAAAAACCCCTTAATTTGGGACATGGATAAGAAGAAGAGTTTGACAGGTGAATAAGGAGAGGGATTTGAAAATAGATTCACAAGTAACCAGAACAAATGATTGTTATAGATTTTTAAGATACGTTACTCTTTCCCCCTATAGGTCCCTGAAGGAAAGGTGGTAGTTCTTTCTTTTAGGTACATCGACTTGGAAAGTGACAATCTGTGCAGATATGACTTTGTAGATGTGTATAACGGCCATGCCAATGGACAGCGTCTTGGCAGGTTCTGTGGTACTTTCAAACCAGGTGCCCTTGTTGCCAGTGGCAATAAGATGTTGGTGCAAATGATTTCAGATGCCAATACAGCTGGAAATGGATACATTGCCATGTTTTCTGCAGCAGAACCACATGAAAGAGGTAATTTATAGCTATATAAATTTTAAAGACCACTATAACTACACAGAGCTACATTAATGGTTAAAACTATGAGGGCAGAAGTACTGTATTTGTATATCAAAATTAGATTTGCCAATGTTTTGGAAGATAAATAGTGTATCCTTGGCACAGAAATAAAGGTCTCACTTATTATAGACAAGGATTACATACATAAGTGATAAAGTTAATTATTTTGGGTGTAGGAATAGTATGCCCTGGACTAAGGTCTGAGTGAAAATAGGGGGAAAATGTTTCTAAGAAAAAAGGCTTCTAGAAAGTGCCATTTTAGATAAAATCCCTGTACATCCCCCCCCCCCCCCGAAACCCCCCTCCAAACAAAACAACAACCCAACACCACCAAAACAAAACAAAAAATAAAACAAAATAACCCTATTTGTCCCGGAGTAGAAGGGTGTAGGGGCATAGGGTGTTATAATACACCAGTAGCTCCCATATAAGTCCCTATTCCTTTTTTAACCTGCTGTAATTTGATTTCTTTTTTAACCCATTGAAGGCTAAATGGTTGCAATTTTGTTTCCATTTATCATGCACACAGACAGTTAGCAGGAAGCAGAAATCCTTTTGCTTTGTGTTAAGTTGTTTGTAGAGCTGTGTACCTAGAGTGACAAAAACAAAAACCCAGTTTTTTTAAGATAGGTTCCCGTGCACTCCCTGCAAAAAGGGGTGGTGCCTTTGGGTGGTCGCCACTCACCACCCCACCACTGACACCGCCAGCAGCGTCTGCAGGTGGTCAGCAATCCCCGCTGACCGCTGCTGCTGGCAGCGCCTGAGGGTGGTTGCTGCTCCCCACCCCCGCCGCTGACAGTGCCAGCAGCATCTGCGGGAGCTCCCTGCTTACCTCTGGCGTGCTCCCGGTGCCGCGCTCCTGCCGCCACCAGCACAATCGTGCCCCCCTCAGCTGCTGGGGGCACGTGCCATTCATGAAGAGTTCCTTAGCTCTTCTTCCGTCTCTGTTTACCAAGAAAATATATTCTTAGACTACACATGAAAACTAGACTGAGGGAGAAAACAAGAAATCAAACCTATTCATCTAATACTAACATGAAGTTTGCAGAAAAATGACAGTGTAGGATATGTAGTCTCTCCAAACTAGATAGACAATACAGGCTAGGGATTAATGGTTTCCAAATCAGTCATTTGCAAAGACTTGCTCCATTGACTGAAAGCCCTAAATACGATGGAACTAGCAGGATTATGCTGAATAAGATAGGAAGACTATAGAGGTGGTCTCTAAAACCCTTTTCACCTTATGATGTGTTACTCTGATGAAGCATGAAGTAGCCTTTTGCTATCCAAACTCCCTTGTCTAGGAGAGAAAGCATCAGGGTATGCATCATGACCACAACTCCAGAGGCTTCTGAAAGAGCTGTCACTGGGCGCATCTACATGTGTCTCTTAAGTAGGCTTAACCTAAAATCACCATTTTTTAAGATGCATTAAGAGTGCGTGTCTACATGTTTGCACCCTTAATGCACCTTAAAAATGGTGATTTAAGGTTATGTGAGCCTAAATTTGATACCTGCGTAAAGCAGGTATCAAATATAGGTGTGAATAGCTAAGTGGCATTAGCATGTGTAGCATGTGTAGACGCACTAATGTGTATTAACACAATGTGCACCAATGGATAGACAGTGTTAATGTACATTAACGCGTCTGCATGTGTGATAATGCCGCTTAGCTATTTGTGCCTAAATTTAATGCGCCTTAATGTGCATCAGTACATCCACTTGTAAACTCATGCCTAAATCACCTTAATATGCCTTAAACAAAGGTGCATTAAGTTTAGGTGTGTGTAAATACACATGTAGACACCCACTGAGTGCTCTTCTGATGCTCACTGCCCTCAGGAAAACCTTTTGCTTAACACACACACAGGGATAAGCAAGAGCGGTGAGTATTCTCTGGGTCCTAGCAGAGAACCCCTCCACATAAAAGTTTGGTTACTAGGGATATACATAAGAGCTGGGACTTGGCCCTAGGAAAACAGTTGTATAAAATGTGTTACATACCTTCCCTGTGCTGTTGGTCTGTTTTATATTATTAGGGGACCAGTACTGTGGGGGACGACTAGACAAGCCTTCTGGGTCTTTTCAAACTCCCAACTGGCCTGATCGAGATTATCCAGCAGGAGTGACTTGCTCTTGGCATATTGTAGCCCCAAAGAATCAGGTGAGTTACATTCAAAGATACCAAATTACCTGGAAATATTCATGTGTTTTCAGAGAGTGCATTTCCATTCATATACACTTTTTCTTCATGTGTTGTACAGTTTTCCTGCATGTTTCACTGTTCTGTTCTTCTTCTGACATTATTTTCAGCCTTTTCCATTTCTTATTGTGTACTTCCTCTAACTCAGAATGTTATTTCCCCATATGATACTTTCTATAACTTTTGGGCACCCAGTCAGACTTTTAGAAGTGGTTTTGGAAGGGTATTTTTGTTAATGAACAGATACCTAATGGTATTTAGATTAAAGTTTTTAGTACAAGTGATCTGTTTAAGAAGAACACCATCTTGAAGTTTGACCAAATGTGTAGGGTCTGTGGTATATTCTTTATCAAAACATCCATGCAGAATTCTTAAATGTCCATTAAAAAGCACAGACATCATTTTAATAATTACCCTGCTTGTCTGCATGTAATGTGCACTGGAATTCGTCATACTTAGGAGTTTCCACCATAAATTTCAAACAGAGTATGATTTAATAGTCTGAAGTTTCCATCATATGCTTGGAAAAATCCATGCACTGCCCTCATTGTATGCCTTGCCACTGTATTAGTGGCTTTATTAGGACCCAAGCTGCTTTTGACTGATTTGGGATTTGTCTCTGTCACCCGATGCTACTCATGGAACACATCATGTCTTGTTCTGTTGGGTGGGTCTCAGTTTAGCTTCATCTTTTTGTTGTTGCCCAGGTTTCTGCTCCAGAAACTGTATCATGGCAGGAAGTACACAATGATTGAATACCTTTATCTTCAAGCAGGTTTGGTACGTTGCTTTTCATAACTATGTTCAGCTTTCTAAATTCTTTTTATGTGGCACTCTGACTTTCCTCTTAAATCCCCTGCTCATGCCTGTAATCCTTCAGATGAAAAGGCTTTCCCAGATAAATGTATTCTTTAGATCTTTAATTCATTTCCATTTATCAAGATGTTTTTCTGGATCTTAAGATGGAGCTTAGTATTTCCTGCATTTATCAATACACAAGTCATTTCACAGTCCTGTGGATAGGCAGTGATTATTAACAATAGGAATGTAAATGGCAAATTACATTGGTTCTTCCTACATATCTTCATGCATGCCTGAAAACTTTTACCAAGCCTGTAGTGAAGATTTGGGACAGGACTGTGTTAGCCTGAAAAATGTAATAGTTATCTTTTGTACTTTTGAGATCTGCTGTTCATAAATGGTTTTAAGCCTCTGCTCTGTAATAATAATTCTGACAGAACAGCAGAGCTTTTGAGTTACTCAAGAGCTCTTGAGCAGACTATTGAGTCAAGTTTTTATTTTTATTTTGGTTTAAACATTAAGGGGCAGAATCCTGTTTCACTATACATGCCCAAATGGCAGTTTTCCAGCCATGTAGCTGCTATTTTTAGTGCTTAATCATAGTTTGTGATCTTGTTCTGCATGCAGAGTGGATGTGTAAGAGTGGAAACAGGCGTAGTCCTTTGTTGTCTTTTTGCCACCAGTAGCAAAAGTAAATAGATGCCCACAGACAATAAATGTGGTCCCAATAAAAGGTGCTAATAATTTGTGCCACTTTATTGCAACAGATGTTTATTTGCCTTATGGTGGGAGAGTATGGGCAACCCAGAGCTGCCTGCATCCCAGGCAGGCACCCTCTAGGCTTGAGGGGCTGGGTCCTGTGCACCCCAGGAATTGCTATGCAGGATCAGGTCCCTCAATCCTTGGGAGCACCTGCCCAGCTTTCCCCACTTCAGAGAGACACCTCCAGGAATTTCTGTGATGGGCCCCTGGATGTGGGGAACACCAGCTTTCCCCACTTCCACAGATACACCCTGGAGATTGCTGGGGGAATGTCTCTGGCAGTGGAAACATGTCGCCTGTTGTCCCACAAGATCAATGGGCAGGACAGTGGGTGATGTATGTTTTGCCTAGTGAAGTTGATCTGTTGTGCTGGTGCACATTTTTGCACAAATGTCACCAAATGAAGTGAATCAGCTATTTCTAGTGTATCCATAGGAACAACAAAAATGTTACTGTTAGAAAAAAAAAAGATTAAATAGTAAGAAAACCTGGTCCTACCAAACTATGAATGCTCAGTAGGTTGTGCTCTGGCGGTGCAGGCACATGACTTCATATGCATACACTTCAGCATAAGTTTGGGGAAAAACCAGGAGGAAGACCCTCCCACATTTTAGCCCCAATATCTGAGTGGTTCGGGCACTTATCCAGGAATCAGGAAACCTGGCCCTCTGAGTTCCCAGCACAGTGCCATAACTACTAGGCACCAAATTAGAGATTATCCAGTTCCTTTTCCAGCCCTTCTCTTGAAGCATCACCACACATTTAATATTCATTGGGTTAAGCACAGTAGGGAAGTTTCTACCCCATTGGGAACTAGGGTCTGCTCCCTATCAGTGCAGCATCCATCTCACTCAGCCACATACCTTTCAGCTTGTTTCCTACTGACCCTACATATTCCCCATTTTGGCTTCCAGATTCAAAAAGGAGAAAGTTAATGGTCCCTTAGGTGGAGACACGCACCCATGAAAGGAAACAAAAGTATTCTACTGATAATGTGTGCATTCAGTCATAAAATGTTAGAGATTTGGCACACTGGTCTGATTTGGTACTGTTTGAAAAAAGATGGGTTTGTATAATCAACTTGAATCTGAATATCCCATCCTCTAAAATTCAGGTACATAGAAAAAACTGGAGGACTGTTAAAATTAAATTTAAGAACCAAATACTGTCTTATATTTATCATTATAATGTATAACTTTTTAAAAACTTTGTGTTTGCTTTTCTATCTCCATTTCAATTCCAAAGGCTTATAGTGACCAGATTCTAAACTAAACAGTTTTCACTGGCAAATAATGCCTTATATTATTTTACATTGACCTTTTCCCTTCTTGCCAAGTCCTGTTTTCTTACTGTTTAATCATTTTTTTTAACAATAACATTTTTGTTGTTCCCATTCTCTATTTTCATTATCTTAGAAGCTCACAGCAGTTGCAGTTATTAATTGCTGGTCATTTTTAAATTCTGCTGAAAGCAGTGGAAAAAGACTGTTGACTTTGAGCTGAATGGGACCTCCTTACTTTTTCTTTTAAGCATATAAGCATGCAAGTAAATGACACTGAAAATTTTTGATCCTGTTATTTGAAATATAGTCCCAGCTTGAAGTTGTGTTTACTTTGGAGGCATGTATGACAAGTGCAAGACCCAAACATTGGATGTTAAGTTTTTATCCGATCTTTTACAGACTATACATCAAGTAAGATCATTATTTGAAAATACTTTCATAAACACATCACCAGTATATTTCATTTAATTGCATGTTTTTGTCTACAAAATAAATTTAAGCTATATTTTGAAGATCTCTTCTTATTCAAGCAAACAGTTAAGTGATTAAGGAATTTTCCTTTACTGAAGGCAAAATGAATGAAATAATCCTTAATTATGAAATGATGTTACTTAGCATATTAAACACTAATAAACCTACATACAACTTTAATTAGATACTTATGCTTTTTCTGCAGGTGATAGAGTTAAAATTTGAGAAGTTTGATGTGGAGAGAGATAATTACTGCAGATATGACTTTGTGGCAGTGTTTAATGGTGGGGAAATCAACGATGCTAAAAGAATTGGGAAATATTGTGGAGACAGTCCACCAGCGTGAGTAATTTATTGGATTATTGACAGGGAAACAACTGTATGTCCTTTTGTTAACTCCCTACTATACTTTTCTTTTGAAACTATTTTCTACATCAAATTGATATGATTGGCATAATTTATTGTCTTAGATGCTCTGCAAATAGTCTGTTGGAAGAGTTAGACTTTGAGATGCCTATATTATGGGAAAATAACTAGACCCCAAACTTACCACTGCCCAGCATTACTTCTGCACTCTACTTTTTGACCCAGAAACCATGAAGCTGGGGCGGCTAATAAGCACAACACTATGAGTCATAGTGCCAGTTAGTAGGGCTGTGCAAAGCTTTGGTAGCTGACTCAGTTTGGAGGAGATTCAGCCCAATTCGGGGACTGAATCTCCAAATCTGAATCGAATCGGGAAACCAAGTAAAAGCTCCAAATTGATCTGAAGCAAAAACTTTGGAAAAGATTTGGCTGATTCAGAAATTCGGCCATAGACTAACAGCTGCCTCCAACTGGTAAGTCTGCTGGGGTTAGGTGAGGGGGGAGAGAAGGGGAATGGGGAAGTAAGGGATTGGGGCTGGGGCTGGGACAAGCTGCCTAGCTGGGGCAGGGGGGCACGCTCCTCGAGGAGGGGGGCAAGGGGGTGCGGAATGCAGGTATGGCAGCGCTGGGAGACGGGGCTCTGCCCTGCTGCCACTTGCCCAGCCAGGGTGGGATGTGGGCACAGCTCACTCAAGGTGGAAGGGGCAAGTGGCAGCAGGGCATAGCCCCTGCTCCCAGTGCTGCTGTACCCACATCCTGTGTCTTCTGCACCGGCTGGCAAGCAGTGACATGGCTGATGTGGGTGCGGCAATACTGGGAGCAGGGGCTGTGCCCTGCTACTGCCGGGAGTGAGCCACACCTACGTTGTGCCCCTTCACGCCGGCTGGGAAAGCAGCAGCAGGACAGAGGGCCTGCAGCTCCCCACACTGGGGCAGAGGCAGGCACAGCTAGAGGAGCCACAGGAGAAGCCCCCATGGCTGCCCTGCCTGGCTCCATCCCCCGCCTGGCAAAGCCTCCCAACACTTAAAAAAAAACAAAAAAAAAGCTCCGCACTCACCGGCTCTGGCAGCAGTGATTGGGACCTGTGAGGGCTCATGGGAGAGTCCCTCTGCGCAACACGGGGCAGTGGGGAGCAGCAGGGATCACTCCCCCCCTGCCTGACACCTGTGTGGCAGCTGTTGCATCGCAGAGGTGCAGCACAGCTCAGCAGGGCACCGTGCACTGTCTGGGAGCTGGGGCAGCTCCAGCATCCAGCTGGAGCCTGGTAGTGCTCCACCCCAGCAACCCCACCTCCCTGACAGTGCGCGGCATCCTGCTGAGACACGCTGCACCCATGCCATGTGGCAGCTGCCGCGCAGGTGCCAGGTGGGGGGGTGATCCCCACTGCCCCGTGATGCAGGGGGGTTCTGCCATGAACGCCCAGAGGCCCTAATCGCCACTCCTGTAGCCGGTGAGTATGGGGCTTTTTTTTTTTAAACTGCCGGGACTAGGCTGGGGCTGGGGCTGGGGCTGGGTGGCGGATGGGGCTGGGCAGCCATGGGGACTTCTCCCGTGGCTTCGCCCACCTGGGTGAGGCAGGTTAGCCAGGAGCTGCAGGAGAACCTGCAGACTCCTGACTGTGCATGCCTCTCCCCGGCTGATCCAAATCACCAAATCCCTCTGAATCAGCGCCAAATCTTCTGAAGTTTATTCGGCAAAATCAATTCAGGACAGTGATCCGTATCTCAGAATCGAATCACAATCCTCCAAGTCAGCCAAATCCAAATTGAATACTTCCTTATTTGCACAGGCCTACCAGTTAACTTATATCAGGTGTCATACACAGCAGCTACAGTATTCCAGGTAGGGGAATACTGTGGATAGAGCAGTGAAGCATGTTGGAGGGCACCACTACTGCATACAGTAAATTTTTAGTCTGGATATAGCCACAAGGATCTTTTTTCCATAAGGGTTATTCTGAATGTGAAACATGCCCCTTGTGGTGATTAAATTTAAAATACATTACCTAATAAGAAAAGCAACTTGCTGAAAAATGTAGTCTTACCTCATTTGAAAATCAGGTTGCATAGGCTTTAGTCTTTCTTCTCCTTAGGTGCTGAGTTTTTTGGTGAACTGGTTATTTTAGTGCTTTGGGCTTCTAGTTAAACCATATTTCCTCCTATTCCAAGTAACAAGAATCCTTAAGAAAAAGCAAAATATTTCCCTAGTTCTCTTGAACTACAGTCTTCAATCCTATTGATGTGGGGCTTTACTGGTTTATCTTTGTCTCTCCCCAAGCTCCTACTCTGTGCTAGATGCCCAGTTTCTCCACTTGGCTTGAGAGAGTTTCCTCAATAGTGCTTTAGGTAGGGGAACTTGGGCCAGTAACCATGGAAAGATTATTTTCCCCTTCAGTCAAAATCATATGTCTCCCTGTTTCAAGAGTTATTTCCTAAATTATCTGTTTCCATTTCCTCTCAGCACCTTCACCAGTTGCTTTAACACATCTCCTTTATGTGTTCGTGTCATCCTCATCTCATTTTGGGCTTTTCCAGCCCCTCCCGAACTCCTTAATTAGGAAATACTCAATCCCAAATATCCACTATCCCTCCTAGGCTCCTTTAATTATATACCTTATATCTAGCCTCATTCCTGATTTCTGCCTACAATTTTTCTTTATATTCTCTGACATTCCTTCCCCGCATGCCTTGCAATGACCTTCACAGTGTCTGGGGTCTCTCATCTCTCTAGAATTCCTTTATTCTACGATGAATTGGGATTAATCCTTTCCTGCCTTGTAGTTAAAGAGTCAGGACTTGGAGTAGGGGTGTGTTTACCAACCCTTAAAGCACTGTTATGCAATGAGAGTATATTGGAAATCTGAATTTAGAGGTAGCTCTCAGTGCTATTGAATTTTGCTTCCATTTTATATAGTGAAGTGCAGATCAAGTTTATATATGGTATGTTTGTGTGTTCAATTAATCTCTGTACTTTAAATTCCCTAGCATGGGGTATCCAGGCTATTTCCAAGATAAGGCAAGATGCCTGTGTATCTCAGATGTTGAACAAATTTCCAAAATCTTTGAATTATTTTGAGAACCTAATGTAGACCTCAACTGCCCCAGTCCAACACCCAATTTTCAGCATCTGCTACTTGTCCCTTCATTCACCATCTGTTCTTTATTTTAGTCATCTTCTCCTCAACTTTGGTTTTTTCTAGATCCCCTGCTGCCTCTTATTCCATTGCCCAACTTTCCTTATATCCTATAGTTGTGCTTGACCCTACTGCTTCTTTAGCCCTTGTGTTTCTGAAAGTGCTATACAGTGCAATATCCTCTAAGCATCTCTGTTCATGCTCTACTCCAGTGGCTGTACTTGTGAACAGCAGAGGGCTCAGATATCAGTGGCACAAACCCATATCCTTAGATAAACCCAAGATACATGGGGCAATAAAATAAAAGGCAGAACATGTTTCTGCTCCAATTAATTTATTTTATTAATTCAGATACTTGTAGAGGATGAATGTATTTAACCCTTAAATTACCAGATTTTCCACCTTATTAACCTGGTAGGAGAATGCTTGCTTATAAGCAGGGATCCTAGTTTTCTCTGATTTTAAAAAATCCCTAATTTTCAGTTAAAAAAGTAACCCCAAATCTACATTTTTCCATGATTAAGATTAAACATCACTATCTATATCTATATCTTAGTGGTATTTCATTTAAATCACTGAAAAATATGGATTTGGGGTTACTTTTTTTAACCAAAAATTGGGGATTGATTTTAAACCAGAGAAAATGAGGATCCCTGCTTATAAGAATCTGGAACAACTTCAGAGTTACAGCACACTCTGTTTTTAAGTATGTCAGTTTAACTGTTAATTTTTTTCTTCCTCAGTGATTATTCTGGGTTACATGATTAATTTATATACAACAGCAAGAAGCTGATGTCTGTAGATTCTCAATTATGGTACCAACATTGAGAAAATATTTTTAACTCAGCACTTATATTGTCCAGATACCTTCATTCTTCAACTCTGTGGTATTAACATGCACACATATTTCATTCTTAATACCAAGTACTAAAACCCAGGAGTGTGAAAAGTCTTTTATTTCCAAGAAGCTGGGATGGTTATGAAGAATTCTACTCCTGGCTTAAAGTCTAAAAATACAGCTCTAATGAGGAGCTGTCTGTAGTTAAGTTCACTCAGCTAGAAAAAAAGGCAACCAATGGCACTAATTATATAATCTGGTTTGGCAACAGCAGGTCTTAATTATTCCAAAAATCATGCAAGTTTTTTAGTGAGGTTAGTCATTTAAGATGTTCCTTTTTCACTGTTCATTTTATGTGGCTTTTTGATGCTAATCTACTTTAGAAGATGCCAGGGTTAAGTTATGTTTATAGCTGTCTGTCTGTCTGTCTACACACACACACACACACACACACACACACACACACACATATATACTTAAAAAATCACAGAACAATATATTGTTTGAAGAGAGGCTAATATCTTAGAAATGACTGCTCACTGAATAGTCAAGAGACATTTTTTTCTTATGTAACAACACTTTCCAACAACAAACTGGTAGACAGGGACAAATTGTTTTTCATGGTTATAGTCTCTACTCTGATTAGACTAGAGGCATTCTGTAGTCCTTTAAAAAAAGTTTTATTTTGTAATTATCCTTTAATAAAGCTCAGTTAATAACTTTTATCTATTAAACTTATTTTGAAAATGGCCTGAGTAAAATGTTAATTATTTTTAATAATCCCATGTACCAAAACAATTGGGTTTTCTGGCCTATGTTTCCTGCACCTAAGTTTAATCTTTGGCACTTGAATAAGAATGTAAGTCACTTCTAACTTCTTTCTCCTTTTTCTTCTTCCCCAGGAAAAAAATATGCGACTGCTTTACGTAAATTTTTAGAGTTTATTGTTTTCTGTTAATTATTGTAGCTACAACTACTTGTCAGGCAAGAGGAAAAGTAAAATAAACTCTATTTAGCTTCAGTTTTCTCAATCAACCCATTCTTGGCTTCAGTCCTGGAGTTGTACTTGAATTTATAACTTCATGAGAACTTGGAATTTATAACTCAGTGCCCCAGCACAACTAACAAACTTGTGCTATTGATATCAAAGAACCCTGTGCATAGTGAGCCAGATTCTCCTTTAAAATCCAGTGCTTCTGTGCTACTAAAGTGGTCTACAGGGGCTGGATTTTGGTTATAGCTGGCCAGCTGAGGATTTCCCTGGCTGGAGAGGATGCTGATGGCATAAAGCCATTAGAGCTGGCTCCTGAGCCAACACCTTGCCTAGATGTCTCCAGTAGGGCTGTGTGAAGCTTCAGTCATTGATTCGATTCAGAGGAGATTCAGCTCGATTTGGTGGCTGAATCCAAATCAAATCAAGAGACATATTAATCTCTCCATATCAAATCGGAAGCCTCCGATTCGATTAGGAGAGATTCAACAATTCGGCCATAGACATAGCTTTATATGTTTTTCTATATGCCTCAAGGTACCAGGCACAGCTCATGAACGCTAAGGTGGTGGGGTGGATGGAGCATCCCACGGAAGTGCAGCGGGGGAGGTCCCCCGCATGCTTGGCAGTGGACCCGGAAATAGACCATAAGTACTACCGGTCCACTTCCGGGTCCGCTGCAGAGCACATGGGGGACCCCCCAATCCCGGAAACTGGCGCCTCCTGAGTCTGGGAGGGCACCCAGGGTCCCACCACAGCCAATTGCCAAGCTGGGGTACATGGGAGGTCCCCCGCGCACTCGGAGGCAGACCTGGAAGTGGACCGGAAGTAGTTCTGGTCTACTTCCGGGTCCCCCACATTCCTGTGGGATGCTCCATCTGCCCCACTATCTCAGCGTTCACAAGGCACGCCTAGTACCTGTAGATATGTAGAAAAAACATATAAGGCTCTTTCTATGGCCAAATCAGAATCGAGTCTTCAGATTAGGCCAAATTGAATCAGTACAGTGATCCAAATCAGCTAATCTAATCACTGTCCCCTGAATCAGGCCGAATCCGAATTGAATACTTCCCCCTTTGCACACCCCTAGTCTCCAGTATACAGAAATGGCTGTGGGAAGGATATAGAAAGTAGCATGCCAATAGCATAAATTAGGCTGCTGTAATTTATGGCAAAGCCAAAGCATGGCATCCTAACTGTTACTGTCTCCTCTCTACAAGTGACAGCCAGACACAGGGAAGAATCTGGTTCCATGCCCAGCCTGTGCCCCATCTTCTTAATTGTTAACCCTTCTGTCTTTGCTTTCACATGTATGATGTAGGCAGGAAATCAAGTTTTAGAATTAATTTTCAGAGAGAATACACATAATATCACTTATAGATTTAATTTAAATGAAACACTATTATTGTTTTTGGAAAGGGCTAATGCATATTTAGAGAATCTGTTCAACCTATCATCTGCAGGTACCATTTTAAATGGAGATGGGAAACTAATTAGCACACAAGATCCTGAAAGCTAAAGCCAACCTCAGGCAGCTTTGCCTTTTAGTGGAAATCCAGTTATGCATTTTTCCCTATTAATGTTTCCATTCCAGTTGTTAGTTTTATTATTAGAACAGAGATATAGCAGCATTAATTAAGGAAGAATGGCATTAGTGGGAAATGTGGATAATTTAATCTCTGCTGGTAGATTTATGCCTTGGGTAAGTATTCATAATGATATGGTTTTGTAATTATTTACATCTTAGAAATGATCTGAAGACATGGATGGATTGTTGCTTTGCAGTAGGCTAATAGCAATGCTTTATGCAGTAAATAATATGCAGAAATTTCATTAAAATGTGAAGCACTTTCTAGTGATTAGGTCAGGGGACTGGGTGTTAATCCTCTTAGTCTGTGTTTCTGCTTCATCACATCCTGCTGTGTTCTCAGGCTTTTGGGGTAGACCTAATTTAATACCTATTGACTTAAGTGGAAGTTTAATCAGTCCCCTTTTATGACATCAGTTGTGCAATTTATTCTTCTAGAAAATGGGCCCAATAGATATTTCAAAGGGTAACATGAGGCTCAATAAATATCTCTGGTCCCTAGTCAACAGTGGAGTATAATGCAAATTGTTTCAAGAAAAGTATTTCTCAAAAAAGGTGAACTTTTTAATTAATCAAGCTTGTTAGTTTTTGACAGTAAAGCATTAGGTAGCTCTTGTTATCCATATATCTATTAAAGCATAGGGTGAAGGAGATCATTCCAGTATCATATTTATTTATCTTTTTAAATGGCAAAATATCTGATGCAAAACAAGCTAGGGAAGATATATGTATTCAAATCTAGAACAACTCTAAAGATCAGATTAGAGCACTGGAAATTAAAATGTTCACTCAGGATCTTCACTACTTATACAGACTATGATACCTTGCATATAGTGCGCCACAGAATTAGTTATGCACCTTATTTTTAAAAGGTTGAATGAAGAAAAGAAAGATCTTTCCCTGTAATAAGTAAAGCAGGCCCCCTCTACAGGTTACAGGTATTGTGCAATTACCTGGTTAACTGTATAATTACCTGCAGACCAGCTATGCATGCAAAGTAGCTATCACACAATAAACAGGTCCAACCAGCTATAAAGTTAGACCTCAAAAATGTGTACCAACTTTATAGCTAGTTGCTGTTGAGCTTCTCTGAAAGATCTAGATTGCTCTGAATGGTTGCCCTGCTCTCATCACCATCTGTCTCACATTAACAGCAGTGATTTCACATTTTCTTCTGGATCAAGGCTGTCCAACTCATGAGCAGCCAGGGGTTGCATGCCCCCCTAACTGTGCAGGCCTCCTGTTATACTGCTGACACTGCCACATCATACCGCAGATGCTCCCATGCTATGCCATGCTTCACAGGCACATTCTAGGCCCCTTGCCTCCAGAGGCGGGGGCAGGAAGCTGGAGCCAGAGAAGGGAGGGGGAAGACTGGCAGCCAAGCAGGAACTTGCAGGCCACAATTTAATCTCCAGTGTATTTGGGCACCCTGTTCTAGATCATTTATGAATATACAAAATAGTCTCAGCAATAGCATGAAACCCCTGTGTAACCTTACTAGTAATACCCCATTTGATTATTCCCTAATCAAACGTCTTTTAGAAGCCTGTCAACCTGTTCTTAATTCATTTAGTATTTTTTTTATACCATATCATAAATCTTTTTTTAATCAAAATATTGAGCATGTTACAAAAGTCAGTATATTTTTATATCTGTGCATTTGTCATAATCAACTTAACTTGTGAACTCAACAATATGATGCAAGACTGATTTGCCAGTAAATTGTGACTTGAAAACCTTATCTCAATTGACTGATAGACTGGAACTTTAAGATAATACATTTACTGTTACCAAAACACTGGAAATATTTTGTAAGTCATTTTAGGCATAGTGTAATTAAGATCCAGTTGCACAACTTGAACTTGATTCCTGATTCTTCTGTAAAGAGTACTGTCCAATCACCATGTTTAATTTAGTGAGAGAAAGAAAGGAATTTTTCCTTCCATTTTGTGCCTCACTGGGAAGTTATAAAAATTGAACAGCCTGAGCACAAATCAACTCATTGAACTACACTGAAATACTGTAATGAAAAAATAATTAGTGCATATTGGCTAATAGGACAAATAGGCTTTTATGAGGCTGTTCTACACTAGCATTCCTGATAGATACAGTTATAGCATGCTCAGTACTACTCTGATGACAAGTCAGTTGCTGAGAAGTAGGAAGGTGCAGGAGATTAAACAAGTCAGAGAACAGTCGGGAAAGTATGCAGTGTATTAAGTGAATTATAGAATGAGCTTTCTGAAAAAGCCTGAAGTACAGTATTAGAATAGTCCAAATGAGATGATGTGATGTGCGTAAATAGGTCAAATACACTACACATGTTGGTTCTGTTATTTACTCCTGGTGTTTTGCAGGCAGAGCATAGCTTTCACATAGCTAATAAACAGGCTCTTGTAATTCCACAGGACTGTGCCAACTTACTGGGAAAGAAAGCAAGTCTGTGTAAACACAGAAATAACTCTTGGTTGCAGAATTCCAGATAAACATAAAGTTAAGAGTGTATGCACAGCAAAGCCACAACTAACCAAAGTTAGTTAACCTCGGAAACTTCAGCCAAAAAAATGAAGAATTTTTATTTTAAAGGCTTAATTTGGAGTTTCAAGAATGCCCGCATAAAGCTTATGAAACAGACCTCCATCAGATTTTATTGGAAGAGAAGGGTGGCAGGCATCATTACTAGTAATTTTATCAGGTTTAGCTTTTAAAACCATCTCCTATCTTCTCCCTTCCTCAAGAACCTTTTCCTTATCTACATATTTCCTTTTCTAATCTAATCTAATCTTTCTCCTTTTTCCCTTGTGTTCTTTCGTTTGAAAAACTGCTAGCAATTATTCATGAATATCAAACTGGTGCCTGAAAAAGTATGAAAGAACTAGGGAGGGGAGAGGGGATTGTTTGTAGAAGCACAAGATGGTCACAGAGAAGCTCTTACTGAATTACAGTAAGACCCAGAGGCAATCAGTATTTGGGGGCCAGTTTGTAGTAGGTGCTATAGTTTAAGAAGTGACAGTTGAAGTATCTGCAAATCCAGAGCAACAAAAATATAATTCAACTGGCAGGGATGAGATTTGGTGGTGAATACCAAATTGTTGACAAAGCTGAGTCCACAAAAGGTAATGCTTAAACTTTTAAATATTTTTTTCTGTTATTTTCCAAGAATTTGGAGTCCAGTATTAAAAATGATTTTCCCAAAACTTTCTGACTCCTAAGGGTTTTTTTTTTCATTACGAAAAAATAATTAAAAAATAAAAACCCTTCCTACCTTAAAGGACATTTTTAGAAGTTCTTCCCCATGGCCCACATTAATTCCATTTCTCTTAATCCATGATCCTGAGGTGAAGTTATACAGCTGAATTTGAAGATACGCTTTCTGATGTTACTTTCAGAAATCTCACATTTATGACTCAACCGCATGATCAGGCAGAAGGAGCTTGATGATCTTAGGACAGATGTGTTTTCTTCTGCTGTAATCTATCCTTTCCTACATCTTGAGCAGCTCAGTGGAACCAGATTTTGTTTTCTTCTAAGGCCCTGAAACCTAATGGAAGTTACTGTTATCTATTTAAAGTGAAACTACAGTTGTTCTCCACCATGAATGTTAGCCCCCATCCCCTCCCCCCCACCTCAAAAAACAAACCCAAACCTTTCTGGCTTTTAAGAGGTTCAACACTTAATGGAAAATGTTTCTTTTTCAGGCCTATTGTATCTGAACGGAATGAATTGCTCATACAGTTCTTGTCTGATTTAAGTTTAACTGCCGATGGCTTTATTGGTCATTATAAATTCAGACCCAAAAAGTTGCCCACAACTACAGCTCCTCCTCCAACAACTCCTCCTCCTGCAACAAGTAAGTTTTAATGGTTTCATTTATTTTATATTGAAGAAGGAAAAATTTCAGGACAAGGAAAGATTCTGTAACAAGAAGCACTTTAAAACCTAGAACTTGGTTTTGTGGTTTGTTTGCATTAAAAAAGTTGAGGGAATGCATGAAAATTAATGTGCTCAGGGGAATAACTAGAATCTATTTAACATAATTAAAGAAAACTCCTCAAGTCTAGATTTTACTGTACCTATAACTGTCACAGTTGGAAAAAGTCTTATCATAGAAATATTGAACAAGGATTAGCTAGACATATTTCTGAATCCGTTCATTTTTCTGATAGTTAGCTAGCAAGTATCTTCTACCATGATAAACTGCACAGTGAAATTGATATTTATTTTAAATAAATTGTTTACTTCTCTGAAAACTGCTTTGGCTTAGACCTCTGAGGAAACCATGAAATTGTTTCTAGATGAGTTTGTATGTAAAAATTGTCCAGACTTGTCTTTGCTATGCTGCTCAATTTTTGAGATTAAATGAATGGTAAGAAGGCTAACTGAATTCTCATTAGACTCTCCTGGCAACAGCATAGAGGCATTTTTTCTTTGTAAGTAGATCTTCTGCGGATTTAAAAAAATCATAGAATCATAGGGAAGTATGGCTGGAAGGGACCTCCATAGGTCATCTGGTCCAAACCCTTGCCTGAGGCAGGATCATCCCTGTCCAAACCATCCCATGCAAATCCATAATCTAATCTGTTAGTGAAACTACAGTCAACCCTGACACAACACAAGACATAACATCCTAATCTGGCACAGGTAAAGCAGAGGGACCATGGCAGCCAATGTCCTGCCATAGTAAAAAGTTGTTAATATAAGTTCAAGTGATGCCATTCCCCCTGCTACAGAGGAAGGCAGGATCCCCCACAGTCCATACCAATCTGACTGTGAAGTAAAACTCTTTCCTGATTCCAGATAGGGAGATCAGTCTGACCCTGAACAGGAGCATTGGCACACTCCAGTCACAATCCCCAGCCTTGGCTGCAGCCAACACCCAGTGTCTGAGGAAGGCTTCAAAAAACATCCCTTGACAAATGTAGCAGTCGGGGGGGGGGGGGGGGGGGAGTGTAGAGAGGAGGGGAAGGGAATTCCCTCCAAGCCCCATGAGGCAACTAGCAGAAAAAAATGTTCACAAGTTTGTGTTCTTTTATTAAAAGAACTGTGCAATACTAACAAATAAGACCCCAGTTTATACTTGAATATATAGAGAAGCAGTGGAACATTTCTAGTATGTTTCACCAAATTTTACCTTTTTGCTGGGAAGTTGAAGGGTTTTAACTCTTGCAGTTTCTCTACACTGGATAGAAAATATTCCAGGGACAATGACAGTGTAAATACATCTTACCATATTTACTCAAATGTAAGGCGACCCCCCAATAATTAGATTTTGTATATGGAAAATTTATAAATTTGATATAATTTTTCTAGGTATAGAATTTAATTATTAGAGGTTTGTCTTGAATTTATCAACCTCTTACTGCTATAGCAGGGAAAATAAATTGGGGCGGGGGGGGGGTCAGATAGCTGCTTTGCTGCCCCTCCTCTTTACTGTCAGACCCTGCTCTCCCTGAGCACATGGAAGTGAGGAACAAATTTGAAAAATCTGGCCTTGAAATAAACATAGCTGTAGCAATTTCATATAGTACCAATAGACTTATTTCATCCAAAATTGATGCATACCACACTTCTTTAAACTTTGCAAGTTTTAGCACAGGTACTCCCATGAACACTTTTAAGGAGCACTTTTATACCTACTTAGAGTTCAAACTATGCATTAGTCCAAAGCCAAAAAGCTCATGATTTTTCATGTACGTCATTGGGCTGGGCCCTTCCAGAGTCAACAGCATTTCAAGCCATGGTGACCCTACAGCTCAGCACTGCTTAGTATGTGCGTGTACTCCAGATACCTCCTCCCCCCCCTTCCCCACCCAAATCCACATGCTAATTAGCCTTCACTCATGACTGGAAGTGGGTGTTCTCATCATGAGTCCTGGGATCTTCCAAAAATGTATATGATGATGAGGCATAAAGCAACCTGGTCCAGCTTCACCTCATGGAGGGTGGGGCCACACTAATCATGTGACAGGCTGAGAGGGGGCCTGACAGATTTGGGGTAAGGTATTTGGGGCCTTATTTGGTGATGTTTCCCAGACATTAAAGCTGGTGAAGAAACAGGAATAACTGGAAATGGGAAAGAAAGGTGGGCTGTGCTAGCTTATCCTTGTGGTAGGTTCCATCAGTATGTTTGCCTCATATGGGTCATGTACTCGATAGTGATGCTCAGTGTTGGCTGCATTTAATCAGCTTCATAGTTGATTTGTTACTGAACGCTTACTGCTTTTAGCAGAACTTCAAAGACAGGCAGTGTATATAAAGTGGTTTCCTTGTATGTAAACATAGCTTTTCCCTCCCATGTTGATTGGGGGAGAAAAAACCTTGTCATATATTGGAGTAAATACAGTATTTATGGTGTTTTCTGCAGTATATGGTTTGATTTTTATATTTAAAAACAGATCAAATTGTAAGAGTAGCTTCACATGGGGTTTTCAGCAGGAAACTGAAGCAGTGTGACATTGAAAAAATATGAAGTTGTCTTTGGGTGAAAGTAAATGTTTTAAAAACTAAGGTCACAATTAATTCTAAAAGCAAGATAATTTTGACATGATAGCAAAGAAAACCCTAGCAATGAACAGTGCAGTTTTTCCTCAAAGAATTATAGTTGACAAAATATATTCTGTAATGCATGATCCTAGTCACTAGTGTGAGTTAGAACATTTCTGCAGTATCAGTACGCAAGGATTTTTGCCAGTGATATGTTTTGTTGGACCAAGTACACGGTTGGGATAGACTCAGACAAGCTTTTGAATGCAATGCATCCTTCTTCAGGTCTGAATGTATTGCATTTGAAAGCTTGTCTTAGGTGCTTAGCCACATTCAAATGATCTGGGAGAATTCCCCCAGGTTTGTTTTCCTGGCAGAAAAACTTACCTGGACATGCCTGAATGCCTGAAGAGACATTTGACATCTGAGCATCTGAAGAGGGGAGGGCTTGCAGTGCTGACACTATGCAGCCAGAGCGCCCCTGTATACAAATCTCAGTATGCTCTGCTGGCTCTCTCAGTCTGCACAGAGATAGATGGCAGCACTGAACCGGGCAGCCCTGATGGACTGACCTGGACTGCTTAAAGTCAGCCTGTGTGTCCCTGCTTCATAACTTGGGGATTGTGAAGAGGGCATGTTATGTTCCCTGCTCAGTTGGAGCAGTAGAGCCCAGTGAATGACCATCTCCCTGGGGAAGTAGAGGCAGCAAAGCACCTTCAGTTGTTGGAGAACTGTGCTGTGGCTTCTCTCAGATGAGACTATGAACAGTATTTGCTTTAAGAGGAAGGACTGTCCTGAGAATGACTCTCCTGGTTGTTCCCAGGTTAGTTTTCTCCTGGACCAGCCATTTTTGCTCTGGGAAAAAAATCCTAAACATCTACTGGGTCACGGTTTCTCCTGGGAGTGCAGCAAATGGAATGTCTGTATATGGCCTCAGTCAAGTCATTCCTTGAAAAGCTAAGTGTAGTTACAGATTGTAAATATCAGGGGATAAAACTTTATTCTGTTATTAGAATATATTTCAAAATACCAAATACCAATTTTACTCTCTTCCTTTCTTTTCTTTTTTTTTACCATTTTTTTCTGCGAAAAAGCTTTGAAACCAACTGTTGCTCTCTGCCAACAAAAATGTAGAAGGAGCGTGAGTCTTGAGAGCAATTACTGTTCAAGTAACTTTGGTAAGAACAACCACGTTTATTTCTTTATCATTAGTGATTTGTGACTGTGTGTTTAGACTTAGAGAAATTACAGAGAATTTAGTTGTAAATTGCCATTCATACAAAGGAAATGCTTTCACATCATCCTATCTGTAGGCATCTTACATTAGGAGCTGTGTATTACTTAATGCATTCCGGGAGATGTTCTGAAGCAGAGAGTGAATGTGTGTCAGAAACAAACATACTCTCTCAGTCTAAACATAAATGACTAAACAGAAAGTGAACTGTTGCTATATGAAAGTCTTAATTCAGGTACTATGCTGGCATGCTGTTTTGCTGGAACAGCCTGTATATTTTTATGTTGTACATACTGCATTACTCAATTCCATAATTCAGTCTGAAGACATCCAAAATATTTTTTGAAGAATTTAGAAATTGGACATAGAAAAGACATGAAAGTCTGAGCACTACTTTCTTCCTTCAACTGTAAATCACAGATGATAAATAACGCTTTACTATATTTGGTCATTACTAACATCTGATGACTTTTGCCAGTGATCTCAAGTGCTTCTCTATCATTGCTGTTAAACCCGATTACAACTGCAATGTAATTACCATCTTTTCTGCAAAAGAAAGCCCTCCACAAGGGCCCCACTCTTTCAGTAATCTAGGCAGCTTTGTGCCATTTTGCTAGAGTGCAATAGCCCTCATACACAACAGATCTGGGCCACAAAATCTCCCATCACAGGCAGATTCTAGTTATCATGGAGTCACTGTACTACTTTTTGATTCACCTCCCTTCCTGGCTGCCAGCCTTAGGCTGTGGCAACTGATGAAATTAGAAAAGATTTCAGGTTGCTCTAATTTACACCTACTGCAGGCTGGTTTAAGATCAGAGGAAGCCTAGAGTTATCTTTTGTCCTCTCCCACTACTCCCACTTACTGAGTTGTGCTGAGAACACCTTAATGTTTATCCAGGATATGTAGCACAAGCTTTGGTGGCAATTGAGTAGTAACACAAATTCAGTGCACATTTCCTTTACCCCCATGAAATAAACGAACAGATCTCAGAGTTCACCTGGTTTCTGATGATTAACTGAAGTGTCATTTCTTCTCCAGGATGAAAGTAAAATTATGCACCATGCTTTTCCACTGTCTTTTGTGTTAATTAATGCAAAAGTTTTCTTCTCTGACCTGCATTTTGTAATCACAAAATTTGGCTACTGCTCTTTGAAAGAAAGCTTCCTTTATCATTACTTTTATTGTGATATGTACATTTCCCCAGGTTTGTATTAAACATGACCAGAAGAAATATACTTGATGGCAGTTTAATTAAAGGAATACATTATATCAACTCAATTAAAGGAATACATTACATCAATTTATGTAAATATTTATGCAAAATATTGATTATACAGGTGTTTAAAATAATCAAAATGCATATTAATTATTTATTGAATTATCTAAACTTAGTACAGAATCAGTCCTTGCTGCAGTGTGAACTGCAAGGCTAGGGACAGAAATTACACATAAACTGGTATAAGCAATTGGAAACCAGTTCAAATCTGTAACACAATAGAAGTTCATTGCACATAAACTGCTTCCAAAATGGCTGAAACCGGTTTAAGATAAATCTGGATTGATGTAGTATCAGACTTAACCGATTTACATTAAATTGGTTTATTGAACTTCTGTCCCAGATCCCCTCCAGATTCAAGTTACCGCATAGTCCCCTCAGCATCCCAGAATTCTTTGCACCCCCCCTGCAAAAGACCCCTTGCAGGGTAGGTGGGCTAGCCTTGGCCTAAGCTATCTGCTCCAACTGAGCAGGGAGGTGTGTTCTAGTGCTCCCCAAGTTCTGGCCTGGGCCACTGCAGGTATGTGGCTGTATTTCCAGAATCAAATGTGAATGTCTGTTCACTTGCTTATTGGTTCAATCTACACAGTTTAGACTAACCTGAGGAGATTGAATTGATTCAGCGTCAGGTTTTTTGACTGTCTGTATTTAACCAAAAATAATTATGTGCGCTATTGGTTTGCTTCTTTCTGATGTATAGAGACAGGCTAAGGAGTTCATTTCTGCTTGCTTTTTTATATTAGGAACATTAGGTTACTTTTTCCCTTGCTCCAGGTGTCTTCGGAAGACATATTGGCTGCTTGCAGACATGGGGGAGTGAGGGGGAATGGTGCTTTATTTTAAACTCAGTGTGCTTTTGTGCTATGCCCAGAAGAGGCATTGCATTAGTTGCACCCAGCTTTCCCAACATCTATATAGATTGGGCACTTTAGTGGGGCTTTTTTCTAATTGCTGATTGAATCAGCTTTAGCTAAAAGTGCCAAAAAGTCCTGCTGAAGTGCCCTATCTATACAGATGCTGCAGAACCAGGTCAAAGTAATGCATGGCTTCTTCCAGTAAAGTGCAGTTTTGTTTTGTTTGTTTTAGTTAACGTCTGTCAGCCATTGATATTGTGTGAGGATATTGATATTACATGGTTTAAACTTAAACTGCAGTCTATGGCTGCTGGCAGACATGGAAAAAAACCCTGAAAAAACTGCTTTACTGAAATAGGCAGTGCATTAGTACAACCTGGCTCTGCAGCATCTATATAGATCACACATTTCAGTGGAGCTTTTTGCCACCTTCATCTAAATATTCAAATCAGCTACTAGATAAAAGTGCCATAAAAGCCCCACCGAAGCCCCAATTTGTACAGACACTGGGCGAGCTGGGTCCACCTAACACAATGCCTGTTCTGGGCATGAGCTGGGTTCGGTGCACTCCAAGTTTAAAATAAAGTGCCACTTTGTTCTGGGGGGTTTTTATGTCTGTAAGCAGACTATGATTAACTGAGGCCACTATAATAAAGAGGCTGATTCTGGAAACTCAAAGTTCCATTTTTCCCTCACATGAGAGTACAGGAAACTGTAGTTTCCTTTCTAGCCTAATATGATGTCATTAACCCACCTATTTTTTTTTTAGCCCTCTAAAAAGCACTCCAGTAAAAACATGGATGCCAAAACCTGATATTGCTAATGGGAGAAAAAAATCACCTAGAATAACGTAAAAGAACTATAGATGGCCCTAATGTATAAAAGTACTGTTTTTGCTTTTCTGTTCACCTTCTAAGGAAAATATATGTGTTTTGTGCAGTCTATCACCCTCACAATTTAAGCAGGTAGGAAGCAACATAAGTATACCAAAACATGTATTTGAAAATAAATGGGTTTGCTTGTCTGTTTGTTCAGATATACTTTTTACCCACTAGTCCCACTGATGTCAAAGGCATCTGTGGGTATTCAGCACCACTAGAAAAAGCAGGTCACAGTACCCCTCCCTTTTCCAAAACTCATCTGCATGTCACTCCCAGAACTTAAGACACTTGAAGTATTGGTAATGCAGGACCCCAGGGCAAGAAAATAATAAATAATAACTAAGCATCCTAATTTATTTTTCCTTCTGATTTTAAAGTAATGATTAAACATGAAAACATATGGATTTATATGGGTTTATTATGGGGATATAATGGGGGGAAGGGATTAAGTAACAAAACCAAGAATTAGACTTCCCAGTTGCTAGTGCTTTCTGGGAACAGGCCTATTATCATAAAGTTTACCAGTAGCAAGTTCCTCATTTGACATGCTGGGATTTCTACAATGCTGTAGCCCTCCTTTTGCCTGGATAAGAAAATTATACATAGGCTAACAATAGATTAATTTGTAATACGTAAACCTTGATAGTGTGTCTCCCTTTAAACTCCACATTTGTCTATTTCTGACAAAGATGATACGTTTTCAGACAGAATTATTCTTGTGAGAAGAACAAAATATGACTTAAAGCACTTTGTGGTCTTGTTCGTTTTTTGAAGAGAGAAGAGAAAACGGATCACTCCAACAGTGGCAAATTTTAAATGCTGGGCTAATGAAGAAAAAGCAATTTGGCTTTTCTCTAGCAAGTTACAGTTTGTCCTATATGGTGTATTTGTGTTACTTGTACAAAGAATAAGAGTCAAAATCAAATAGAATTCCTCTGTTTTAAATTATTATTGTACATTGGTTCATTTTATCTATTTTTTGTATAATCAAATACCCTGTTCTATTTTAATTTTAAGATACAATGTGCAATTTTATTGCGTGCTTTTAGCAAACACTATACATTCTATTAATTGTATTTTATTGTTCTTTTTTGTGTTATTTTAGTGAAAGCTGCAACTTTACTACTACTAATAAATATCCTTTTGCATTTAGTAATAACTGGAACTGTAATCACAGCAGTCACACGGGGTGGCAGCTTACATGCAGTAATATCAATCATTAATGTATATAAAGAAGGAAGTTTAGCAATCCAACAGGCTGGCAAGAACCTGAGTGCCAAGATCACTGTTGTTTGTAAACAGTGTCCTTCTATCAGGAGAGGTAAGGCAAAAAAAACCTACTTATCTCTAAGGGGTACTGATTTGTTGAACTGTTGTGCTAACAAAATTAAATTTAGGCATCATGTAATATATCAGGATAACCCACTTAAAAAGTGAAAGCTAGTCATTGAACACATTGGTTTGCAGTCATTTGGCCTAAATGACTCTGTATCTTTATAGGTAAATAGCTACTTGATTTTAGATCCAATGCTTTATTTCATGTCAGAGGGAAACTTTTTAAATTTAATGCATCTGTGGGGAAGGCAAAACTATTCTTAAATTTAATTCATGGAGTTGTTCAGTTTGTGAAGTCTAAAGACCTGGAAATGGGTTTGGTTTGGCAAATGAGATTCAGCTGGATTTGATTTGGGATTTACACATCTGAGAGCCTGTTTTCATATGCAGTTATTTAGAGGGGTGGAAATGCAAACAAAGGAAACCCACAAGGGCTATTAATATAATAGCAAGTGACAGACAATAGCTTCATTCAAAATGTGACTTTTTCTCCTCCATAGCTATTCTGCACAAATTTTACATAGTATTTCTCCACCTCCATTACCTTATAGGTAGACTGTTAATTTTATTTTATTTTACTAGCAGGTAACACCATTCTAGCTATACCAAACAATACTGTAGATACCGCATGTCACTCAAGGCAACATCCAATGAAACGTAATCATGATGACCAGTGAGATGTTATAAGAAATGCTAAGATTGTTTCATAGTAGCAAACAATTAAAACAGGGTAAACTAGCCCTACCTCCTGAGTAAGCAACAGTAAAAAGCAACAATGACACCAACATTGGAACAACAGCAGGGAACCATCAGAATAATTTACCTAGCAATTAAGCAAAACATGGAGGATGCTCTTCTCATGGACCCAGAGGGACAACTTTCCATCTCCAGCTCCCTGTGTGCAAAAATGAAGTTTATTTCCTACATATGGGGACTTTTTACCATCCATACTTTTCTCAGTCTGATGAAGGGCCTTTGAGCCTGAAAGCTTGCAGAAAAGGATATTTTTTGCAATTTCTCAGTTGGTCTAACAGAAGGTATCATTTTGGAACCAAGAGTTCTAGATTTTTGTATTTCTTTTTATCTGACCAACACAGCTACCAACTACATCCCTGACAGGATACTACCGGCATTTAAACATGTGGATCCAAAGTGGCTAGTGTCAAAGAAAAAAAAAAGTGTTGTCAGAAACTAGTTTTTGCTTTTACCTTGTGATGCCTGGAATCTGGATGCCTGATTTCCTTGGTGTGGCAAACTGTTTCCCTTAGGTAGACTGCTGGCTCCAGATCACACTCTTCTGTTTCTTTCCAAATCCTCTTGAATTATTTAATATACATTAATTTATTATTTAATTCCTAGAAAGCTCCCTCACTTGCTCACTTCCTGCAGTCACACCCATCTACCTGGTGCCTTGCAAGCCCCAAACCTTCTGGGGCCATAAAATATTTAAATCCATGTCATAGCTCTACAGCCATGGACTAATCATACGCCAAGATCATCCCCCCCAGTAGTCTTGTTAGTATTTTACTTGATTTCCTTTCTATGACCTCCCCACCCAGTTACTTACTAGCATACCTCTCATCAAGTTCTTTTTCGCAGCCCTAGTACACTTGTGACATGGCTTGTGTGATCTTATCATCCAATTCTTACATTGATTTTTCTAGGTTGTTCTTGGCACTTTTCATACTGCCCTGCCTCTTTTAAACTGAAGACATTATCATAGTATTTGCAAATATAAGAACAATGTCATCTGGGTAAGATACATTTGTTTCTAGGTGCAAGTCAAACCAAACAACATAAGTAGACCTTAAATACAGGATACAACCAGAGGTGGGAGTGCATACCATAGACCTAGTTGTGTACCATATGCTTTGTTGACCTTCACAAACAGCACCTATAAAACAACTTAAGACTTGCTGTGTCACATTCTTTTCTCTAGGTTTAAATTACATCATCATGGGCCAGGTGGAAGAAGATGGCAGAGGCAAAGTCCTGCCTAACAGCTTTGTCATGGCTTTCAAGACTAAGAACCAAAAGATTCTGAATACCCTGAAAAATAAGCGGTGTTAAAAAGTAAACTCTGCACTTGTGCTCTGTCATATTTGTGGGAACAATTTGTATACAGTAGAAATCAAAAAGATAGAACTGATCATTACCAATAAGATTCTTGGTCTGCTCTTTCTTCCATTCAGCATGCCACTGGCACTGGTTGATGTTGCTTAAAGAAGAACTTAGAGGAGAACAGTTGCAGCCTGGCCAGCTGATCTGAAATGTACCAAATTCCAAATACTTTAAAGCAGTTAATTTATACGCATCTCCAAATTTTTTTTAGAAATGTGTTACATGGCAGTGTAAAATAAGAATTTTAAGTGCAATATTTATAGCAGTTTTCACTTAGCTTTTTCTTTAAAGTTGTTTTATTATATGGGTTCTTGCATCATCATCTGTGCTTAATAAAATTTTAAAATTTAATCAGATACCAAATAGTTTTTGAACATCACTGTGTAAAGTGGGGCATGCTTAGAACAGACAGAAATCCTTCTTTGATCACTTATGTGCTTTTGATGCTGTGGGACTTGCCTAATAAGAGAGGGATCACATTTTCCTTTAGAGGGCTCATTAAAGGCCTGTATCCATTGAAGTCAATGAATCTTTCTACTAATGTCAGTTAAAATTGGATTAATGCTTTGAAGAATTGAAGTGTACTACAATACAATGCTTTTATCTCCTGATGACTACATTCTGTGAGGCAGTTAGCTTTCCCTATATGGGAAAGGGCTAGCGAGTAATGCAGTGGCAGTGAACTACACCTGCAAAGTTTGAATTTTGATCGCTACCATGAAAGGAGCACAAGAGTGCTGCTCAGCCAGACAGCAGCATGTAAGTGGTAGCATATCTGTCTCTGCCGATTCATGTAGCTTTAAGTACTACAAAGCACAAGCAATTCACTTTAATTGGACAGCAGTATCATACCCACCCACTATACATAAAGGAAAAGGCCTGAAGTAGGATGGAGGGGCTTGCAATAAAACAGAAGTTACTGCCCTACGTTAGTTTTATTCATTATATCTGGTCAAAACCTTATTCCAAAGTTGCAGAGCAGCAATGATGAGCTCAGGGAGGAATGCAGCTCTTACAGACTGATAATGGAGAAGCTGAAGAACTCTGGGGAAGGTAAACATCAAGCTATGTTTATACAATCAAAAATAGTTATGCAAAGGCTCAACTCTGCCAATAGGAAATTGCCCATGGAAGCATCTTAGACTTGAGTGCTTGAGAAGAGACTTTTCTATTGTTAATATTGTTCAGAGGGCCTCTTATACTTTGGCATGCTATGAAGAGACCTCTTAATAAAGATAATCAAAATAGAAGTATAACCAAGTAAGATGCAAGTGTTCTTAAAGCGGCACCAAGTTGAAAATAGTGTTTCTAAATTGATTCTGTTACTAATTGCATTACTGTAGTGCTTGGAAGCATTAACTGGTACTCGAAACCACCGTTCAAAGGGTTCCACAGGCTGGAGCTAACCTGTAGGCTGTAGGTTTCTGACCCCTGAACTAGACAAAGAATAAAGGGGAAGGCAAAGTGGAGGTACAGAAACATAAAGTCACTTGCTGAGCTTAAAGGTGATGGACCCAGCAGTGGAACATGGGTCTGCTGACTGCTTGTCTTTTGCCCTATTCACCACAACCCAGTTAACCTTTTTTTATTATTATTTGGAAAAAATCTCAGTGGTATCCATTTCTAAATCAGATTTTAATTCTCCATATTAAACCTTGTTTTCAAATACAGGTTTCTATGCAAATAGAGAGAAACACTACATTGGTCCCACTTGGTCTTGTCAAGGGCAAAAGACAGATACCTTAGAGACATTTTTGAAGCTGCTTTTGCCAGAAACAAAAGGCAAATCAAAACCCAACATTTTTATTTAGAAAGATGAAGACAGACAACACTCTGATACAGCTTTGGCTATAGCTTCCCCCTGCTTCTGTTATAGTCGTGCATGAAGAATACTTAAAAATACTAGCAAAAGAAGGAAATGAACATGAGCTGGCAGTGTGATGAAGCCATCAGAAAAGCCAATGGCACTTTATCGTGCATCAGCAGATACATGACGAATAGGTCCAGGGAGGTGATACTTCCCCTCTATAGGGCGCTGGTCAAACCGCAATTGGAGTACTGCGTGCAATTCTGGGCGCCACACTTCAAGAAGGATGCGGATAACCTGGAGAGGGTCCAGGGAAGGGCAACTCGTATGGTCAAGGGCCTGCAGACCAAGCCCTACGAGGAGAGACTAGAGAAACTGGACCTTTTCAGCCTCCGCAAGAGAAGGTTGAGAGGCGACCTTGTGGCTGCCTATAAGTTCATCACGGGGGCACAGAAGGGAATTGGTGAGGATTTATTCACCAAGGTGCCCCAGGGGGTTACAAGAAACAATGGCCACAAGCTAGCAGAGAGCAGATTTAGATTGGACATTAGGAAGAACTTCTTCACAGTTCGAGTGGCCAAGGTCTGGAACGGGCTCCCAAGGGAGGTGGTGCTCTCCCCTACCCTGGGGGTCTTCAAGAGGAGGTTAGATGAGTATCTAGCTGGGGTCATCTAGACCCAGCACTCTTTCCTGCTTATGCAGGGGGTCGGACTCGATGATCTATTGAGGTCCCTTCCGACCCTAACATCTATGAATCTATGAAATATTCCTGCATAAGGAGTAAAACAGAAATTAATGTGATCAAGAAAAAAAGATAACTTCCTATGACAAAAATACAGCACTTGGGAGGGAGGGAGGGAAGGAGGGAGGGGGGAAAGATCAAAGAAATCTCAAAAAAATCAATATACCCCAAACAGTCTCAACAGAAGAATTGTTTACTGCTGCTGTGTCTTGGTAGTACAGTAATTTGAATGAAAAAATTATGAATCCTACATCTAAATAAATTCTAATCAAATGTCTTTTATTCTTTTTGATGTTGATTTTTGAATTTTTTGGGGAACACTTACGCAATTGGAGCCGTGGCAGGTCCTATGAGGTGACAAGAAAAGAAGTCCCTTAGTTATTCATGAGTCATAAGACTAATCGGTCACTAAATTTTAGTAGAGAAAATGCTTACCTTTTTTTTTTATTGGCAGAAGGAAATAAATAACCCATCTTAAGTCTAATGAGTTATCCATTAGTTAACCGTCTTGTTAATACACCATATATTCAACTTGAAAAGCATCACATAAGTAACTCTCATGAAGACAGATCCAAGTCATGGTTCCCCACACATTTTAATACAGATACTTGTGCCTAGCAAAAAGTGAATGGTTGTGCTTTGGATGAAATCTAAGAATTGGAAATCAGAGACTAAAGTTAATAAAGGAATTAGATGGCTAAAACAGAACTGGAGAGCTTATGTCCAATACAATGATATGTCCATAACCATGGAGGCAATTAAACTATAGTATCCAGGTAACTCTTGGTTTGATTTTTAATCTCCCTGAACAACTGGAATTCTACTTCTGCGTGTACTGCCAACTGCTACAGTGTGAACAGTGCCTGTCTCCTGCCTAAGCTCAACCATGGTCCATAAAACCCACTGTCAAATGTCAATCAGGTAGGCACAATCACAGCATACCTAATATGACCCCTAGGACAGGACCCTTCCCAAAATGCAGTTTTGATCAGGGGTTTTTTTGTTGGTTTTTTTTTTAAGACGGCTGAAAGGACTAGTGGCAATACTACCTACTTCTATATAATAGCCAAGTGGTTAGAAAACTTACCCATTAAGTCTCTTAGCATGATAGGGTTCAAACCTATGTGACCTATCTGCCAGAATTCCCTAACCACTGCCTGCTCTATAGGTTGGTATAGAGCGGACACTTGCTATGTCTCCAGTTAACATAGTGCCATTGTACACCAAGAATTCAAGATTCATGGGAGAAAAAGTGTGCATGAAAGTGTATGATCAAGAGGTTAAGTGTTCATCTGGGTGGAAGGAGTCAACCTAGGTTCTCTTCCCTGCTCCTAGGGGACCATTTTCTGCTATTTAAATAAATATTGAATATCCCAAATTCTTTGCTGCACTATTTCTAGTGGGAGGGATGGAAGTTGTCTCCATCCAGACAAGCTCCCAGCTTGCTGGTTAACACACTGTCCTGGGAGATGAGAGTTGTTTACTTTAACCCTTCAGACTGAGGAAGAAACTAAACTGAGTTTCCCCACTTCATGGGAGAATGCTCAAACCAATAAATTGCTAATCTCCACTTCTTCCTTTGGCCAAATTTTATGAGAGTAAGCCCTCCTCTATTTCATTCAAAGAGGGAAGGGAAAAGATTCCAAGTTATAGATACAGCTGCGTGGAAGTGCCCAAGCTTTGGCGACAGGCAGGCTATAAGACACCCCTGTCCTCCACATTTCCCATGGGCTAGCTGTAGGTAACTCTGCTCAAGCATACAGAGCATGTGGGTTTCTTTGGATCCTATTCTGAAGTACTTAACTCTCTCCATACACTAGATTGCATTCCAGCAGCAAGGGATTATACCACCTACCTTTCTATTGGGTCTAGCCCCAAGTATCATGATCATGTTGGTACCTTCACTGGAAGTCCCACTAAGGCTATAGCTTGAAAGTAGGGCACATGAAAGTGATCTTGGAGCCTTGGATAACTTCACTAACACAGATATAGTCAACACTAGGTGAAAGTATCTCTTGCTTGAGCAAGGCCGGTGGCTGTGACAAAAAATGATATATGACATGAACAGTCACTTCTATATTTTGACTTGTGCCCAAAGAGAAAAGCATGAGGAGCTGAGCCACTCAGAATGATCATGTCCCAGCTACTGTGAACACAAACTTGCATCCTCAAGTAAAACAAAGAACAAACCCTTATTTTAGAATTCACTTTATATAAATGAAAATGTAAAAGATGCCTTGATATTAGATGAGGAGAGTTCCATGTTTTGCTAGGCAGATAAAGGAGGTGAGGTAATTATCAGTTTGAAGATGAAGGGAAATAAGGGCAACAGTGCTATATTAACAGATAGGTGTAATCCTACATATTTTGTTGTGGTGTGCACTGAATTAGAGAAGTTCGTTCAAACTTCGCTATTAATATTTAAAACTACATTTTTCAAATTGCTTTTTATTTGTCCGTTTCCTCTTCTGGAGTGCATGACAACATATACAGCACAAAGTTTTATGTCAGTACATAGTCCAAATATGAGATTTGCTTCCAAATTCAAGAATTGGATTAGCCTCTTTACATAGAACAAAGGAGGCTACACCCTTATTCAAATAAAAAAATAATAAAAAACTCATTAGACAACTCAGACTACCATGGCAGTATGACTTCAAGAAGCCTAATATTTAAATCCCTCTTGGAATATGCATAATTCAATAGTACAGAAAATATATCACCTTTGCAAGAAACAATTCTGTAAGAATTCCCTTTGAAGGGATCCCTGACATAAACCTTATCTCTGTCAACCACAGGATTGGTTGTGGTAAAAGATCATTGTAGCAGCCTGCGCCTTCTGGCACTAAAATATACACTTATCAGATATCCACATTTTTAAAACATTGCTTTCACAATATTTCTGCCAATCAATCCTTTAACTCCTTTAGCTATCATAAATATAATGTTTTTTGTAATTAAAAATACAAGAGCATCACATTTTCTCAATTACAGTTTGTCAACCCGAATTATACATTAGTGTAAAAGATAAACTGTATCCCCCCAGCACAGAAAACCCACAAAGCCCTTGCTTTCCATTGTATGTAAAATCAATGTCACAAATAATTACAAGGTCTAATAATATTCCTGACATGAAACATGTCAAACTTGCCAACAGTTATTTCAGGAATAAAGCAGTATGACAAAACACATTTAATATAGGATGTTTAAAAAAAAACACCATTAAAACAGCCTTCTGGAAGCACATCTTCCAACAACAAAGGCATAATGTGCTACTCATTCTTGTTAAAAATTAGATTTTCCCAACCTAGAGAACTGCTCGTAATGCAGATGAAAAGTGGCATGTTTGAATACCAAGTACTACCCCAGATTAACAAACTCATTACAAAATGAAAAATCATTTAAGAAAAAGATTTGTTTGACACATTTTGCAGAGGATTGGAGTCTTTTAAAATTGATCTGTGGAACTTGGTTTTTAAATCCAAAATTTTAACAATCTCTACCAACCTGCAATTTATAGGAAAGTCTTCAAAATCTCATATTTATTTTGATTTTCGGTTGCATGGCTATTAGCATTCTGTCAATGTCATGTATAAAATCTGGTAGTAGTAGTCTTTTCCAGATTCATGCAGTCTTCAAGTTTATATCGCAATCAATTAGAAAATCATAATTACCAACTTTACTACTTTGACATTTCTATTAAAAATAAACTTGGTGCTTTCTGAAGTATTTTAAAATACCATCTTCTCCCACATCTTAAAAAACAAGCAAAATGAACATGAACACACACACACACACACACACACACACACACACAAATGCAATATGCATGCCAGCCAGGAAGATCTTAAGCCTACTAGCTATTGTGACAGGTCACAATCCACATATTTCTTTAAAAAAAACCAAACTATATACATATTTTACATACTATGCTTCACACACCATTCACAAAGGATTTCAACAAAATGACTTGACTTTTGCATTAATTTCCAACTCTTCGCTATAGCTTATGCAAACATTTTCAAATGTTGTGTGCACAACAATATTTTTTCTATTTGGTTTAGTGTCAGAATTAAGCCAACATTTTCAGTTGTAGGCGCTTAGTGTTAAACACTTCCCTGTGAAAATGCAGACTCTAGTTTCTTGGATAAAACATAGCATATTTCGAGGTCCTAAAACCAAGTAGGTCCCTCATTTCATTTCGAAATTTTGATAAATCTTGCCGTAGTTCATTCAAATTTTCCACAGTTGCCTGATCTGTGCTTTGCATCTTCTGCCTCATGGAGGTCAAGTAACGATGGACTAAACAACACATCACCTTTTGGTAATTCTCATCCCTCTTTTGCTTCAAATTTCTCCATTCCTTTAAAAAACCCCAAACATTTACAGGTTAACAAACAAAAAGGACTTTTTTGAAGCCCAAAGTCTCTGTCCAATTGCCCAGAAGGTCAAAAGCACAAAAATAAACTGTCAAGTTGCAGACATTAATTCCTAACTCACATGCATAGGAGATACAGCACATGCAGAAAGTTAAGGCACCCAACTGAACCAGGAGAGTCAAAGACATTTTGGTTTTTAACTTAAGCAATCTGGCTTTGAGTCAATCACAGGGGTGTATAGTGTATTTCAACCATTTTTAATATTTCTTTACTTAAGTGTACATTCTGCACAGACTTTCAGTTGGGTTTACTTGCAACTATTTTTGGTTGCAAGAAGGAGATGTAGAAATCAGTAGATATAATTATAGGGTACATTAAATATGGTTATTTAAACTAAAACCAAAAAAAGAGACAGTATTCCCTTTTTTGGTAATTTATTTTGACAGGTCATGTGACATGTTTAAAATTAGTGACTCCTAAGCATATTTTAGCTGTAGCATATTCTATATTATTATTATTATTACATACTTGCTAAAAGTTTTACAGTTTTTTCTATCATGTGCCAGGGCTAGTTATTATTTTTGAAAGACTGGAAAATTAGGCCAGTTTTAATTAAAAACTCAAATAAAACCAGTCTGTTCCTGTAATGAACCAACATTAACGTTTGGGGTCTAAGACAAGTGACACAGTATTATTGTGATTTACTCTGGCAGCATCCACAATATGACACTGTCCAGAAAATAAGCTACTATCCATATTCCTAGGTTCATTTTAAAGAGCATTTTTCTGGTTGTGAGAAGTTCACCAAACATTCTAGATCATGTTTTACCTTCAGACTATTCTGACGTTTTACTTTGCCACTTGACGTATGAGAGCAGATCCATTTACTGAGGCTGTTAAAGAGATAGCAGATGGTCTTGGGCGAAGGAATGACATTGAAAGGTGGAGGCAGTGTGCATTTGTCATCAAAGTAACTAAGCCAAAGTTTGGCACGAGCGAATTTCCACTCTTTATCTTCATGATTCTACAATATAAGAAATGTTGATAGAGATCAGGTAACACAAAAGGAAATGCTGCACAAAATGTATATAGAATGTTCGGAGAATTTATATTTTAACACTAAGAGGCTAAGATTTTCCACTATCTTAAACACCATCATAGAATGAATGGTATTATTTATAGCACCAATATGTGCTATAGTATAAAAATAAAAGTCAACTACTCTGTTGTATAATTCACACATTAAATGGACTTTAAAGGAGGTATCTATAACAAAAGCTGCAATATACTGACAAAAATTGGTTCTAGACCGACTGGCTGACATTTTTCAAATCTTTGATTCCCCCAAGGCCTGGATCTCAGAAAATGTTAATTTATAACTAAGAATCATTTTGTCCAATATCTGCCTGACAGGCCACAAATCTCATAAATACATATTATATACATCCAAGCTCAATTATACTCGTCACATAACAAACAATATTACAAAATTTTGCCAGTATAGTTACTGCAGCTAGTGTGCCTTTTTACGCACCACTGCCAACATAGCTATGGCAGCAAACTCTGTGTGCTAAGAAGTACTTTCTCCAGCAGAGTTTCTATAGGGGAGGGACTGCAGCAAAGCTGGCCAAAACCTCCATTCTGCTGGTATACACAACACCTTCATTACGGGGCTCTGCCACCATATCACTATAGCTATGTTAGCAGCTAACAGCCTCATAACAGACAAGCCCAAGAACATTGCTGACATACAAAACAACTCAATGTCACTTACTGCTATAAGCTGAAAACTTTTATGAAGCATTGCCACTAGAAGCTTGGTAAGGACAATCACAACCACTACGTTGTAGGTCCCAACAATTACAGCCCCCACAAAAGATTGCAACTCTTCACCATAGCTAAATCTAGTGACAAAGATTGCTACATGTGCTAGAGAGAATATGTACCAGAACAGAGCGAAGCAGGTGCCAATAAACCTAAAAAATAAAAAAACCTTTGATTAGGATGCACACAAAAAATTAGTATACATTTTAGTATTAGTATATATTTTATACTATAGCACATATGTAAAAGCAATTAGCATGTGAGTTACATTATTCCATTTGAGATGTCAATCCTACTCCATTACTACCATATTTTCTTGAATATTACATGCCCTCAAATAAAAAATGCATTTTATTTTTGGAAAGCAGAAAGTATAAAAAGAAAGATTTTTCCTTGAGTTATGGCTGTATGGCTGACCGTGTGGTAAGGTAAGTCTTTCTAGAAACAGCATCTCTAGGAATTATACCATCCCAGAAAACAGTCTAGGTCAAGCAGCAGAGAGCCTGGGTCAGGCAGTCTGGGGTGTGGCAAAGCAGCAACAAGACCAGGCCCCAGACCCTTGCAGGGACACTACCAAGACTGTTACCTATTTACTGCAAATAGTTCTTTATGTGAAATTCCTGTAAATAATAACGTTCTACATCACAAACAATAAGCCTCATCAAGCTACTACAGACGGCAGGAAACAGCTCACTCGTCCTTAATCAGCTCAGTGACTCTTCAACCAATAGCTACTGCCTCACCAGTGGCTGAGAGAGATTAAACACTGGATTCCACCATTGCTGTTTACAGCCCCAGGGAGAAGTGGTAACCTGTCACAGTGTCTATCAACATTCCACCCAGTTTCTATTCCAGTGAAGGGAAAAAAAAAATCAGATTCCCCACTTAAGAAATGCTCCCCAGTTTGAGAGAGCTGCTTTTAGTGAAAAGGATGCATGTGCTACGTGAGTAAATATGGTAGGAACTGGTATCCAGAACGATATGCTGTTAATGCTGAACAGTTCTTTAAACCTTAAGCAATTACAGTGAAGAGAACAGGGCTACCTGTGGACAGGCATGAGGTTCAGTAAGGGTATCACAACTGGCCATCACTGATATTCTAGAGCATGTTTTATTTAAAATCACCACATATAAATCAATAAAAGATACTCCTGGTATCTCAGATACAAAATACCTTTGGTTTAAAAATAAAACAAAACTACCTAACACATATACACAAAACTGTCATGGAATGACAATGGAGTCAAGAAAGGCCCTCAATACCTTTAAGTTGGACATAATCCTATAAGAACAAGCAAGAACAAGATTACTAACAACAAAGAAAGGAACGCTTTTCAGACAACTGAATCCTCTACTCTAGGGCTACAATTAGGAGTGCTATGAAACATGAATAGAGCTGTCTAACTTTGATGGACTTAAGGATTGTTAATGTATCTAATATAGTTTTAAGGCTGGTAATTTTTTTTTTAATATACTACTGAAATCAACTCAGCTGTGCCCAATGTAACAGGAAACACCATATTTGAAGTCATTCTAGTTTACTCAAAAGAGAGTCACGAAGTAATTCAACTTGATAAATTTTCATCATCTGCAGATCATTGAGTTGATAAATTTTATAGTATACCTTCAAACCATACTAGTTTAATTTTCATGCCATGGTGCTTTGAAGAAGCACAATAAACTTTAAAATCATTAACCACTGAAGTTTTGAGCTTAAAAAGGTACTGTTCAATAAAAATGAATATTTTAGAGTTGATGTAGTTCACCTTGAAGTGTCTGAGATGCACTGTCAGGTCAGTAGGGTAAACTGCACGGTTTTGTGTGAAATTCTCTCATCACTCCTATATATTAACTGGTAATTCTCTACTGGCTCTAGCAGTTGACAGTGTATTAGTATTGACCCATTATTTGCATTTTTACACTGATGTTGCCTAACCTGACGCACAGCCTACAGCCTGTGGGTGCCTGGAGCCCCAGGTGGTGCCTCCCTCCCGCCTGCCTTCCCCTAGGCTCCAGCAGCTGCCACTTGGCAAGGAGCCATAGCAGCTCTTCCAGCATGGAAGCATGTGGAAGGACATGCTGTGCAGGATCATGCCCAATGCATCCACCTGTGGACAGAGCACCTTCTGCTAGGAGCCAAGGCACTGCGGCAAGCCCTCAGCAGAGCAGGAGGCTTCTGGATGCAGCCAGCAACCGGACTGGTGCCATGCTCCTCTCGCTCAGTTAAGGGCCTGCCTCAGTATCACAGCTCCTAGCAGATGGCACTTAGTCCACAGGTGGATGCCTCAGATGTGATCTTGCGTGGCACATCCATCTGCCACACACCCCTAGGATGGGAGAGCCACCACAGGTCCTTGCTAAGTGGCAACTGCTGGAGCCCAGGGGAGAGGCAGGCAGGTGGAAAGAAGGTGCTGCCTGGGGCTCTGGGCACCCAAGGGCTAGAGGAACCACCTGGGCGCAGCATGACACAGCTGTCTCAGCAGGTGGGAACTCCTGTGGGTGCTATGGGGGTGGGAGTGCCTGGCTCTTTACAGCCCTCCACTGCAGCACCCGATGGCAGCTCTGCCACTGCACTTGCTTCTATTTAAGCCCAGACAGCTCTGCCATGCAATTTTGCCCAGCTCTATTCCCTCAGATAACTGCTATTTACCTCCCTGCTGCAGCTGGATCCACGCCACCTCCCAGGCAGGCCCCGCCAGAGCCACTCTGACAGTAGGCAGCACCAAGCCAGGAGGTAAACAGCAAATGGTATACGTTAAAACGATAAAAATATAATTACTATGTAACCTTTTACATTCCTAGCTGCAATAAATTGTTTTATGGCAGCACAAAGCAATGTCGGTTTGCATCCTAAGATAAATACATTTCAGAGTGCAAAGACAGCAATTATTTGTATTGATGTTTAATTAACAGTGTAAAACTTACGAATGAAATGTGTCATTGCTTTGCTGCTCACAGAAGATCCCGGTACAGTCCTTGTCGTTGCTGACAGCAAATCCTTTATCATACAGTTGGGTCAATCCAATTGTGAATGAGAACAAGACAAGAAGGAACATCCCTAAGAATTTTCCAAAATCTTGTAGCATCTGACCCATTGAAATCTGTAAAACATTTATTTCCATTAACAATAAAATACTAAATCACTTTTGTCTGGGTTCCCTCACTCAGTTCTCACTATGGTAAAAATGTATTTTGAGCAAGTAAAATTCTATAATTGATATTAGTCAATACCTATTCTGTTAGAATTCAAGATACCATAAGGACTATAAAACCACTGAATTTCCTTGCATCCTGCAAGTTGATTTTGGAAAACTATTTCAGGTATTATAAAACAAGATAAGGAAAGAATAGGCTTAACTAATAGCAAGTTCATGTCTTCAAGAAAACCTATAATCACTAATTTACATACATCCCTCATGTTCATGCTTTAAGGTTCATGACAATTTGACTGTAAGTGTAAATAAGCAAGAAACATTAGCCTGAGACGCATCTGAACAATAATGCCAATAAAGGAAATCAGTGGAGCATTTAATAGGAACAATGAAGTTACTAAAACTTATAGTATCGTAATTTTATTACTGACAAAGTACTAAACCTGCACCCATTTGTGGAATATATGACTACTTCACTAAAGAAAAAATGTAGATAGTGCACTGCGTAGTATAGACTTACCTTTAGATCTAAATATACGTAGAACAGAAAACTACAACAGTTGATTTAAAACAAAAACAACCAAAAACACCCTATTTCTTTTAAATAGGTGCAAATTTCCAGTATACACAATTCAATTTCAATTTATTAAGGATTCTGACTAAAAGCCATGCTCCCAAAAAACAACATAACAGACATGAAACCATAATATAAATTTAAGCAAAAATAACAGAAATACAAATATAACAACAAAATAGAGACAAACATTATAAAAGCATTCTTCCTACTCCTAAAATTAACATACTCAAATACAAATACGGTCATAAATCAGATCATAAACCTATAAAATGTTATGCATAGGTCCTTCATAGTAAATAATATAGTGATAAAGTTTAATCGGTCATATCAGCAGCAAAGGATGTTTAACTCTGATCACTTCAGCCTTATAAGTGAAGGTTGCAAGATGGTTTATTAAATATGGATCTGTTTGCTGGAGAAGCCATATTAATTTCTCTCTATTTGAGAAGTATGTCAATTTCTGCAAGAATGATGAGGCTGGTACCTAACAAGACTTTACCTTGATTCAGGACTATGTAATATTTTTTGTGACATATGAACAAAAACAGCGTGAATCGCCCACTACCTTTAAGAGCTACAAACTTACTTTGCCTAATATTTGCAGAACAAGAGGCTTTTAACCTTAGGGAGAAAGTTTTATTTTAAAATGGATTTATAATAAGAAAAACAGTAGCGTAACCATAATCCTTAATAAAACCGTCAGGTTTAGGATCTATCATGTTTCCTTAATGTCAATTTCCATCTTTCAACACACACAAAGCAAAATCCTACAGAATAAAACCCCTAAACCCAGATATGGGTATAAGAAAAAAATAAAACAAAAAGCAAACAAACAAAGCAACATTCTTTGAACATCATGTACTATGTAATTAGTGCCCAGATCGGATACCTGTTACTTTCTAAATCAAGTTATACAACACTTTTCAAATGACGATGAACATGAAAGCTGAAAATGTCAGCAAAACTAAAAAACTATTTTTGCTCTCTTGTATTAATAAACTTAAGTCAACAACTTTCTCTTTTGAAAAAGTGATTTATAAATCAACAAGTAAAGTGATTCAGGACTTAAAAATATCTCTGCAACAGCCAAGGGAACACAGTAACTGCTTTTCATTTTCACTGTTGGGATGCCACGCCACGTTTAATTACCACCATTTGAACTCTGTGACCTACTTTCAGAAAATACTGTAAGAGTTGTTGCTCAAACTCTATTGGTCAACAGTAGTAACATAAGCTCCAGTGTGCCACTGAATGAGGGGACTGTTGACTGTTTTTATTTACTTAGAATTTTCACTGCATAGTTTCCTAATAAAAATACATGCAAAAGATACAGTACATAAATAAGTACATATGTTTAACAGTGAATCACTTTAAAATGTTCAAGATATTTGTATTGCAAATTAATGTTTACAGCAACACCAACATTTTAAGAAGTCACTTCAAAGTATGCAAGTGCTTTTCCATTTAAAAAATGCATAAGAAAAAGTGTTAAGTAAATAAAGTAGGTAGTAGAGTAGGAGGTACAGATCCATAGCCGAAGACGACTGTTTTGGAAAACTACAGAAACAGGCATTTCCAACTAAAATATTTTAAATCAGCTACAAAAATCCATGAACTTCTTTTTTTTTTAATTCAAAGTAAAATTTACTTGAGAAAAAAAAAAAGACTGGCTGAGCAT
Organism: Alligator mississippiensis; assembly: GCF_030867095.1. NCBI lineage: Eukaryota > Metazoa > Chordata > Crocodylia > Alligatoridae > Alligator > Alligator mississippiensis. Next base: position 56,613,986 of record NC_081830.1, on the reverse strand, counting down.
TAAATTCTTATTAGGTTGTTCTTTTTCCTAGCATAATTCAAAGATTATTATTTCTTTGATGAAAAAGCCTTCTGTTAAAAGGATGTTGTTTAGGTTACAAAGTCTGACTGGCTGCTTAATTTTGCTCCTTTTCATCCATCTTGCGTACTGAACACAGCTCTTGCGCACAACAATGACACAAACTTGAAAACTGTAAAGCATACTGCAAGACAGGACCAAAATGAGGTATTTCCTATTTTTGAAAGCCTGACTTTGCAAACTTTATGTAATTCTTTTAAAACAGATTTTTAAAGTAAATAAATTAGCAGTGGGGTCTGACTCTGGAACTGTAACCACTGCAACATGACTGCTAACACTTGAAGGTTATGCTAGTTGCATAAGGATGCTATTATCACAAAGACAAGAGTTAGGGCAGCATTAATGTCAGGAACTACTTCTCTTTCTACCACGTCCCAAGAGTCAGGTAAGTGCCTACCTTAAGTGTTGCTCTTAGAAGGGAAAATAAACTGCTGGGACTATGTGCTAGGTTGAGTAAAGGCCAGGAAAGGTGCCTGTGAAGCTTAGCTTTGTTTGGCCTTGCCTCCTGTTTTAGAAATTGAGGGAGCTCCAGCTCCATGGGGTGCCCTAAGGGAATGGGAGGAGTAAAGAAGAGACCAAGGCCATGTGTTTGGACAGACCCAGACCAGCTCTTCTTCCTGCCCCACATTACAGTTGCACTGGCAGCTCCCAGTATTTCCAATGCAGTGTTAGCTACTGTTGCTTTAGCAGAAGCTGAACCTGGTAGTTTGGAACATTTTGTGTTCAGTTATTATTTTCGCACACTGCCAATATTTCCATGAAGACTACAAGTCAGAGAAGGGAAAGAGTTATTTGATAGCATCAACTCTTACTTCCAGATAATCTGTGCATTCACATTTCCTGGAGATGCCAAGCCATGTAGAGGGCCGTGATACCCTACATCTAATGTTGGCAGAGAAACACTTTCAACTTCAAGCCCCAAAAAGACATCTCCCCATACATAGAGGGCTCACCTCCTGATCACCTTGGTTTATACGTCAGTAGTTTTTAATAATTACAAACAAAGTGGGGCTCCTTTATGTAAAGCAGCAGTGTCCAACTCATCCAGTCCCATGCCTGGCTGAGTGGTAAGGAGCCAATCCAATGGCAGATAACATAGCCCCATGCTCACCTGACCTGCAAGCTGGAATTGGTTGATGACAGTGTTAATTGCTGCAGCTCCGAGAACAGCAGCTGCCACTCTTCCCATTGTCAAAATTTCCAGCCCTGCAGGCCGGATGACGACACAGCACTGAGCTGCAGATCCAGCCCACAGAGTCCTTTTGGAAATCTGGCAGCTTGGCAAACAGTGACAGCATCTTTTGCTGCAGCTCCTGGAGGCTCTAGGGTCAAATGGAATCTAGACACCCTCAAGAAGCTAGATTTCTTCCTCAGGACTGTAAAAGACTGCACATGTAAGAAAGCAGTTGTAATGAGATTCTACTGAAAGCTAGTATTTAGGTGCCAATCTTTCAATTAAGGAGAAATAAATATAGTATCGTGCCTGAGATACATGGCAACTGCTAAGAAGCTTTGTGAAAACTGGACAGTCCAAACGGAGAGATACAAAATAGAAAGGATTTTTCTTTCTGCAAAACCTGAGGAAGATATAAAGGGACTACTGGCTGTTTTTATGACCTGCTAGTTCAAAACAAAATATTCAAAACAATGGCTTTTTGCAGAACCAGTGTGCATAATCTTATCACACTTACAGCTTCAGGAGGATTTGTAAGGTTACAAATGTAAAGTTTACAGTTTATTCTTCAGTGTGACATGACTCCTCCACCAGTTCAGCCTTTTTTATGGAGTAAGCTCCTTGAGATCAAGACTGTCATCTACTATATATCTCTACAGTGCCTTACACAATGGAGTCCAACTCAATTATGGAACACAACTGCAATATAATATGTTCAACAGCCACTATCAACATTTACCTAAAGACAAATAAATAGCCAAGTGATCTATAGATATATCTATACAATAATATCTATAGATATATCTATATTTGGGAAAAAATAAAGTCAGTCAGTTACATGCAAATCAACTGATCCTGTATCCTCCACTCTACCTTTTCTTTTAAATCAGTATATTTTATGTTTTAATAGCAGTAAATTCAACCAACTATTAAGATGACATCAATTACACATCCAATCCCCTCTCTTTTAACCTACTGAATAAAACTTTTGTAATCCAAAAACTAAGATCAGGTTCTCACAGGCTGTGAGACTGTTTACCTGCAGTGGCCCTAGGATAGAGCTGGTGGTATACATGAAGAAGAGTCGAAGGTAACTGAGAACATTAGCAAAAGCAAAGAGACCTTCTGCCACAAGTGTAGGATGGAATGCGTCCCACTTTATCCTCTCACCAAATCCATGGAACTAGTTAAAAAAGAAAAAAAGGTGAAGTGACTTACATTATAGCCAAGGTAAAAACAGGTTTTATCACCAGTATGACTCATAGGTCTGAGTCTGCAGTAAGCAAGGATTTTGTCTTTAGACAATATGTTCGATGTAGGTAAAGAGATTTTAAATGGAAAAACATTGACAATGGTTTGAAAACAGCACTGGGCTTGGAGTCAGGTGACCTAGGTTCTATTCTAGCCTCTACCACTTCATCTCCCTAAAGCTCCATATCCCCTCCTACTCTATGCACTGTAAAGGCTCTTTGAAACAGGCTGTTTTTCATTATATGTTAGATATTGCACAATGGGCCCCACTATAGACACAACTGTAATACCAACAAAAATAAAACTGAAACTACTGCAAAACACCTAACAAAGCAAATTAAGCAGTAGTGACAGACTCGCAGATATGAACTCACTTGCAAAGGAAGACTGATATACGAATCAGGGGGGTCCTCCGGATGATTGATACCTTGAGACTACATGCATTTCAAACACCTAGCATTAATCAGATCTCAGAGGTTACAACTGCAAAGTCACAAACCAAAGGGAGGAAAGGAGTGCTGTACAAGTATTTTTAGTATCTCTTATTTAAAGATGCTTTGGTATGGCTAATCTGAAGTTCCCTAATTGCTAGCAACCAAGCCCAAGATCGCCCTATAGTATGAAATGAAGGAATAAACCAGTGATCAAACAGCTGCCCCACAGATTTCTTTATGCTGTTTCTTTCTGTCCAAGATGTAGAGAGCGCTTTAATAAGCTTTTATGCCTTAAGAAGGAATTTTACCAGGGGAGATGCAAGCCTATTTAATGGCCAATCTGATCCATCTGAAAAGCTTCTTTTATGAATGTCAGCACAGTTAATTGTACATGGGCTTACCTTCAGTCCCAAATTCTTGCTAGGTAATACTTAAAATGTATCCTAAAGATACCGAGGGCAGGAAACAGTTTTATGAGCGAATCAGATTTGGAAGGTAGGGATGCAACTGCCAAACATTGCATGAGCCCAAAGCAATTTCTGGTGCCAGCACTATTGAGCCTAGTATCCCTTATGCTCACCAGCTTTGGGAAATAAAAAAGAACCAAAATTGCAATCACCAACTCTGAAATGAAGGAAAAAATATTATTATCCAGGCTGAATAAGGGGTATCAAATTCCACTTTAATTAGTACTAAATTAAGCTTCTGGCCCATAGATAATAACTACTCCTCTTAATGCACAGCAAAATTTCCAACGATAGGTTGCTAGGAATTTTTAGGGTAGAATACCACCTTAAACCCCATAACTAAGTTTTTAGTTATTCTTTCCAATGGGAACAGTGTGGGAAAATGTTAAAGTGGAAGACCTTTATTTCCACCTTCATTTCTCATTTATTTTTTGCCATGCTTCAAGATGATTTTATTTGAATACAAAAAATTCTCATTCCACTTCCAGACCATCCTCAACCTGAGAAGGAGTGATTTTAGACAAGTTACATAATTCAACAAGGTTGAAAAGTTGCCCAGTTATCATATGCTGAAATACATGTTAGGGTTACAGAAATACATCATTATTTAGAGAACAAGAAAGTGACAGTTGTACTTATTAAAAAAACAACAAACCTGGCATTCTGACTGAATGAAATTTTACTACTTTTTGCAGCTTTCGGACTATGGTCTTAATGTACGAATAAAGAAGGCCTCAGAAGAGGATAAAGGTAATGAGCATTATAAACCAAGGCTTTATACCTTTACAGCTGTTTCTCCTCCAGTAAGATTAAAAAGAATCGTTATGGAGAAACAAAAATAAATGTAAGAGCTAAACATAGGATCTTATGTTCCAAAGTCTAAACAGACCATGACAAATCTGTAGAACTGTGGTTTTCTTCTCATTCGCAATAATAATCAAACAGCAGGAGGCTAAGATTAGTTGAAGATTTTATCCAACTTGCTGGGCGGATACAAGAACTGTTGAGTACTTCATTAGTACGATAAATCCAGTAGGAAGGGGAGGGTTTCCTGAGGGAGATGAAAAGGGAGGCTAAAACTAATGCCCTCTTTCAAAACAACTGGTGCATGTGAAGTCTGTGATGTCAGCTGTCTGATGCAGAGAACCATTCCCCCTCTTGGCACTAATCTTGTTGCTTCCCTTATCCATACTGTGAGGTCAGCTTTCCCAAGCTGCAAAAGAGATATAAAGTCTGGAATATATGATGGGGCGATATGATTCACATTATGTTGGTCTTACTATCACTCTGCCAGTTTCTAGATTGAGTTGCTTACTAATTCTACAGCCAATTTTAAACAGTCTAAATCATAATCACACTTCAACTACTCTGAGATCTGAACTGGACTGGAAAAGTACTGATATGCTGTTAAACATCAGTAATGCAAAGAGAGCTAAGTTTGTGGAACTGCCTTAGGCTTCATGGATGTTTACTAGGGGTGCGCAAAATGGGCTGTATTCAATTTGGATTCAGCCTGAATCGGTGACAGTGATATGACCTGTTGATTCGGATCACTGTCCCGAATCGATTTGGCTGAATTCGAACCTGAAGATTCGACGCCAATTCGGAGAATCAGCGATTCAGCCGTAGAGGCAACTTTAAATGTTTTTTCTACATACCTTGAGGTACCAGGCATGGCTCGTGAATGCTGCAATGCTGGGGCAGATGGAACATCCCACAGGAGCGCGGGGGTGGACCCCCTGCATGCTTGGCAGCAAACCAGGAATTGGACCGGAAGTACTTCTGGCCACTTGCGGGTCTGCCAGGAAACATGCAGGGGGCCCCCCCTACATCCCATCCGGCTTGGCGATCAGCCATGGGGGGACCCCAGGTGTCCACCCAGACCCAGGAGGCACCAGGCACTGAGCTGGGGAGCAAATGGGGGGACCCCCCCACGCACTTCCCGGAAATGGACCGGAAGTGATTCTGGTCCACTTCTGGGTCCATTGCTGAACACATTAGGATCAAACCCCCCCCCGGTGTTCCCACGGAACACTCCATCCACTCCAGCATCGCAGTATTCATGAACCGCCTGGTACCTTGAGGTACGTAGAAAAAAATTTTAAAGCTGTGTCTATGTCCAAATCACTGAATCTTTCTGAATCTCTCTGAATTGATTTGGAGGGTTTCCATTTGATTTGGAGAGATTAAAAGGTCTCCTGATTCGATTCAGATTTGGAGATTCGGCCACCAAATTGGGTCGAATCAAATCAGTGACTGAAGCTTCGCACAGTCCTAATGTCTACAAAGTCCAGTCCTGGAATGAGCCCAACAAAGCTGCAGGGATGCCCTGCGGATTCATTCTAGCTCAGGAGAGACAAAAGCCCAGGAATTGGACAGTGGTGCATGGTCTCAAGTAGCTGCTAGGGCAGCCTCAGCAGGAGCAACTAGGTAAAGCAAGTTTCTTTGCGGCATTCCTGGGCTCCCCACAGATGCAGTGTAGATATACTCTGAGGAACTCTGTAGGTTGAGGTGACACCAGAACAAAAAGTAATGAATCACCTCAGAATTCCCAACACTAGGGAAAAACGCTGAATTATCCTCAAAGCATTTTTTATAGACAAAAGTAGAAGTCCCGCAACTCCTCCAAGTCAGGCAGTACAAGTAACAAACTCATTTCTTTCCTCTAGGAAAGAATGGGGAAACACAAGGCTGAAAGTATCCTTAGCCTTCATCTGAAACAAAACTGCCTACATGCGATACAACTGGGCCTTACTCAGCATTAGTACACATCTACTATACCAGAGACAATGCACTAGATCTAGTTACTCCTCCATTCTCTTATCTTAGTTAGCAGTCATATTTGCAAACTGCATGTAGCTCAACAGCACTACAGCAGCAGCTGTAGAAGATTGAGATGTATTGTATGACTTTCCAATGAAGAGAAAAAACAGTTCACCAGCTGGCTTCTGAGTTATAGCTTGATAGAGTCAAAAAAGCTGAAAAGTGACAGCTTTTAGTTTGTTGAAAGCTGTCAAATATCTTCCATTTGACAGCTTTCAACAAACTATTACAGCCTTGTACAATGTATATTCAAACACCTTGTGCACATACATTAAGGCGGTCTTTATTTACAGGCAAACAGCAGAGTAGATTTACATCTAACTAATCAGAGATGTAAGCTTTCAGAAGCATAGGGCTTACTTCATCAGATGATTGTCCTAGTTTTCCCCTAACATCTCTGCCTTATTCAGTGCCCAGGACAGAAAATAGTCAGAAAGTGAGGAAGTTCTTCAGAATGTTCGTTTCTTTCTTTTGATGAGGCACCTCTACCTTATTTACTTCAGACTGTTGAAAGCCTTCAGTAGATAAAGCACCCATTGCTAGATGATCTTTCTGGGGTGTTTGTTACTACTAAGCAAGTACAGTAAAAGCTCTGTTATCCGGCATCCATGGGGAATGGGGGGTGCCAGTTAATCAAATATGCCGGTTACCTGAGAGTTAACTGGCAGCCCAGTGGGTTGGAGGCCTCTTTGCCTATTCAGGCCACTGTCCCTCCCACTGTGTCCAGTGCGCCAGGGCTTCACTCCCTGGCATCAGTGTGCTGGGGGACAGGGAGGGGAGCCCCACGCAGGCTGCTCTGCCCCAGGCAGGCTGCTCTGCCCCAGGCCGTGGTCCACAAGGAAGAAGTTGGAATCGGCTTGCGGCAGCAAAACCTTAAGTGCCACGGTGGGATTTCCCATTTCGGTTTGTCGTGTCGATTAGTAGGTGGTACGTAAGGTACCAAAGGTTGAGAACCACTGCCATAAACAACAGATCTATGAGAAGCGCACAGCAAGATGCCGGATGGCTATCAGAATTTTTCCAGATATGTGAAGGAAGATTTGTATTGCCGTCTATGGCAAGTGCCAGTTAATAGAGCATTCTGGATGGTAAAGTGCCGAATAACACAGCTTTTACTGTACCACTCAAAAATTTTAATAAAATGTATCTCTACACCTACAATGTCATTCAGAGCACATTCCCATCCTTGCTTTCTACCAAAGGAAACAGCCAGCTTGCCTGAGGTCCTGAAGTGACAAAGGTAGGATTAAAACTCAGTACCTCCTGACTCCCACCTCGGCCAATTCTTCCAGAACACACTGCTTTCTTGCCAGAATTATTAGGCACTCAGAGCCCCCCATAGTGACTTCTATTCAGCACTTTTACAAATCAGGTTACAACTGGACTCAAACCAAACACTCACAAAAGCAAGAAATACAAAAAAAGAAATCAAACTTTTGGCGGGTGGCCTAAGTGATTTACCCAGTATCACACAACATGGCTATGGCAGAAGCAAGAATAAAACTGAGTTTTCCTGTCTGGCACTCACTGCTGTAAGCACAAAGCTACCCTTTCTTTTTCTGTAGTCCCTTGCCTTACTATGCCTCGACAGAATTCAGTGTTTGTTAGATAAAAATTAAGTTAGGCGATTATATACAAAATATTTACACTTGTCATGTTTTTAAAAGAGAAAAAGGATAAAAAACAAATCCTAATCTATAAAAGCACCAGCTATCCTACCATGATGCCTCACCAGTGGGGTGAGCTCTGGTGCATCTTGAGCTACAAGATAACTGGCAGCAGTAGAAGAAAGTTAATTCAGTTATTTCAGTAGCAGAATGAACACTGCAAACATGCCATGTCTGGGCAAATGGTCACCTTATTTATTGCACACTATTCAAAGCCTACAATAGATAAAGCATTCATTGCTAGATAATCTTTATAGCTCTGGTCGAGCCCAGCCTGGCATTTTCTCTGCCTCTCTCTAAATTGTTTTTTAGATATATTGGGAGTAAAAGGAAGGCCCAGGGAGGAATAGGACCGCTGCTAAATGGGCAGAAACAACTGGTGACAGATAGGGGGGACAAGGCTGAACTCCTCAACGAGTTCTTTGCCTCAGTGTTCCCAAGCGAGGGGCACGACAAGTCTCTCACTGGGGTTGTAGAGAGGCAGCAGCAAGGCGCCAGACTTCCATGCGTAGATCCTGAGGTGGTGCAGAGTCACTTGGAAGAACTGGATGCCTTTAAGTCGGCAGGCCCGGATGGGCTCCATCCGAGGGTGCTGAAGGCACTGGCCGACGTCATTGCAGAGCCACTGGCGGGAATATTCGAATGCTCGTGGCGCACGGGCCAAGTCCCGGAGGACTGGAAAAGGGCTAACGTGGTCCCCATTTTCAAAAAGGGGAGGAAGGAGGACCCGGGCAACTATAGGCCGGTCAGTCTCACCTCCATCCTTGGTAAAGTATTTGAAAAAATTATCAAGGCTCACATTTTTGAGAGCCCGGCAGGGCAAATTATGCTGAGGGGAAACCAGCATGGGTTTGTGGCAGGCAGATCGTGCCTGACCAACCTAGTCTCTTTCTATGACCAGGTTACGAAACGCCTGGACACAGGAGGAGGGGTGGATGTCGTATACTTAGACTTCAGGAAGGCCTTCGATACGGTATCCCACCCCATACTGGTGAACAAGTTAAGAGACTGTGACTTGGATGACTGCACAGTCCGGTGGGTGGCAAATTGGCTAGAGGGTCGCACCCAAAGAGTCGTGGTAGATGGGTCGGTCTCGACCTGGAAGGGTGTGGGCAGTGGGGTCCCGCAGTGTTCGGTCCTTGGACCGATACTCTTTAATGTCTTCATCAGCGACTTGGACGTGGGAGTGAAATGTACTCTGTCCAAGTTTGCAGATGACACAAAGCTATGGGGAGAAGTGGACACGCCGGAGGGCAGGGAACAGCTGCAGGCAGACCTGGATAGGTTGGACAAGTGGGCAGAAAACAACAGGATGCAGTTCAACAAGGAGAAATGCAAAGTGCTGCACCTAGGGAGGAAAAATGTCCAGCACACCTACAGCCTAGGGAATGACCTGCTGGATGGCACAGAGGTGGAAAGGGATCTTGGAGTCCTAGTGGACTCCAAGATGAACATGAGCCGGCAGTGTGACGAAGCCATCAGAAAAGCCAATGGCACTTTATCGTGCATCAGCAGATGCATGACAAATAGGTCCAGGGAGGTGATACTTCCCCTCTATAGGGCGTTGGTCAGACCGCAGTTGGAGTACTGCGTGCAATTCTGGGCGCCACACTTCAAGAAGGATGCGGATAACCTGGAGAGGGTACAGCGAAGGGCAACTCGTATGGTCAAGGGCCTGCAGACCAAGCCCTACGAGGAGAGACTAGAGAAACTGGACCTTTTCAGCCTCCGCAAGAGAAGGTTGAGAGGCGACCTTGTAGCTGCCTATAAGTTCATCACGGGGGCACAGAAGGGAATTGGTGAGGATTTATTCACCAAGGCGCCCCCGGGGGTTACAAGAAACAATGGCCACAAGCTAGTAGAGAGCAGATTTAGACTGGACATAAGGAAGAACTTCTTCACAGTTCGAGTGGCCAAGGTCTGGAACGGGCTCCCAAGGGAGGTGGTGCTCTCCCCTACCCTGGGGGTCTTCAAGAGGAGGTTAGACGAGTATCTAGCTGGGGTCATCTAGACGCAGCACTCTTTCCTGCTTATGCAGGGGGTCAGACTCGATGATCTATTGAGGTCCCTTCCGACCCTAACATCTATGAATCTATGAATCTAAGGAAATGGAAGGCTCCATCACTATTCCTTCCCTACAAAATCTCCTCTCCTGCCTCTCCCCCAACCCCAAAAGACAGAACACTGGTTTTCAAGAATATTGTCAGCTGCTGTTGAAATAGTCCAGAATTTGTTAGTATGGTACCAAATTACTACCGACAACACAAGCAACAGAAAGGAAATGGCCATTTTAAAAGGTTATGCCTCAGCCAAACCTTACTGGAATTTCATGGGGAAAAAATTTCTCTGACCCAGGGCTCTCTCACTGTTCCTTTTAAAAAAGTCTGCTGCAACCAACTGCAGTGTTAAGGAGCTTCTTAGGGGGAAAAAAAAGTGTCTTCTGTAAAGAAAACTGTTAGGAATTCTAAATAAAAAGGTCAGTATTAACTCTCATAATAGCAGGGTCAGTGTAACTGACTCATAAGCAGTGCCATTACAGACAGGGATCTAAGCAAATGACATAAAACATCTTTACATGTTATAGAGAACAACAGTAATCCAGAGCAAATTTAAATCTCAAGTGGAAGCTAGCCCATCACATGCATATGTTTGGCATCAGTACTGAAGTATGGGCAGGGGGGGATCAGAGTCAAGGCAGTAAGTATTTGGGCCTGGATTGTTGCTTCCCCACAGCCCCCCCATTTCTGGTAAACAAAGTAAAATATTGTTTGCTTTATCAGTCCCAGATGTGCCTGTAATATACAGAGTGGGTGTTTACCTTGTTATGAGCAACAACTTTGAGAGCAAAGGTTGCCAGATACAGAGAATTCATGACAAAACTTAGTTGATTACGAGATTCTTCTAAGAAGTCTTCTAAGCCATCATACCAGAGTCTTTTAACGTCTGACCACACCATTCCTGTAGGAGAAAGAAGTGGTGGAAAGGAGATGAAAGAGAGCGAGAGAAGATGTTACTACATTACGTCGTACACACTTTCTTTTACTGGTAGTAGCAGAATCTGCTGACTGGTTTTTCACAAAATGAGAAGGACTACCTGATTTCAAAGTATTTTAGTGACAAGAAAAGAGGGATTTGTACATTAATTGTTAAACAGGACTGAGTTTGTTTAAATATAAAAGTTCAACAACTAGAGAGCTGCAAAATACCTAACTGCCTCAAGATTACTGGTACTTCCCTAAAAAAAAATCTTTATTAAATGCATCTAATTTAAACAATATTTCAGGACCAAAATATAGCTGCCTTTCTAAAAGTAAGCTTTTCCCCAAAAAGTAATTATCCACACATTTCCAGAATAACGTGACATATTTCTGGGACTGCATTATAAAATGTGCCAGGAAAAAAGCAGCTTCAAAACTGTTTAAGTAAGGTTAATGATTCAATAGAAATTTTCCATACATAATCAAAAAACAGGGAGCTCCGAATTTACAAAAGTTAAAAAAGTTTCATTTAGAACCACAAACTCACAAATGGATATAGGGCTTTTCAGATGGCTATTTTTTCCTTACTAAAGATGCGCTGTTAAAATCTACCCATTGTTTACTACTACCCACTATAAAGAAAATTTCAGCCAGACTGCATTTTATTAGCTAAATATGCATATTAGAACTGGAAAATCCGTAAACCTGAAAAGACATTTTTCTGAAATATTGCTGATTATCTGTGGATCTTAAGTGTACAATTATTTAATGTTCTTTTGAGTATTTGGACAATTCAGATGCTTGCTACCATATTAAAAATAAGGAGAAAAGCAGTATTTACATTTCTGGCAACTAACATTTGTTGGATTTGGCCTACCTTGCAGGATTTTGCAAGTTCTCAATAAATGAGGTCCAGCAAAAGCAAACATAAATAATCTAGGAGAGAGTCTGCATGACCTTCCTTGTTGCACAGTAAATTCTGTTCAAATGTTGCAAGATTAAAGTCAGACCAAAAAAACACATGCTGTCCACAGTTTTCGTAGAAGACTCTTGTGTAAGTTTTCATTCTTCCTAGTTTCGGGTCTTGCCCTAACTCTTCAATGTGTAACTGAACTGACCTAGGACTTTATACAAAAAGTATTTAAGGTAAAAAGCAGCCTTAGAACTGCAGCATCAATTATTTGTCTGGAAAAATCTATCCAGGGACACAGGTTGTTGTTCTCAGTCACTTATTATCAATGGTGAGGTAACACTATTCCTCATTTTGAAAGATGAATCTAGCTCTATGCAAAACTCACTTTAACTTGAGTCTTAAAGTCAATGCAGAATTTTGGCTATTTTATACTATTGATTCAGTGAAGATTACTGACCATCTCAAAGTTTAAAGTTAGATAAGATTAAGTTAGTTAATGATTAGATGAAATCAGCACTGTTCCTTTTCTCCCAGTTAATTTAGGTATTTTTTGAAAATCACATATGCACACTACCAAGTTATACACGCAATAAAATGTATTGCTTTGCATCACTCAATGACAAAATTGCAAGAAAAAATGTAAGTAATGCACTTATATAATTTTAATATAAATATTAAGATGCAATAATCCTAATAAAATAGGTAAGAGTTATGAGTCTTGGTGCCACTTCAGTCACTTACAACCTTACCACAAGTATGCAAATCCCTTTTCAACCCTTCATAAAACCTATGCTTATGCTAGATTTCCAAGTGCATTTAAATTCTTGGAAAAGACACAGTTTATTTTAAATATAATCAACTATGTAAAGTATGTTAGAAAAGTTTCTACTCCCTAGAACTAGGAACAGGGAATTACTAACTTGTTCATTCTGGAAGGATGAATGATCCTTATTAACATCTACCCTTAGATAAGCTCTGGTACTTATGTACACCATGGTACTTTTTTAGTACAGGTGCAGTTTTAGAAATTCTAATGAAATAGAGTATTTTTAGTTATCCAGTTACTCAAACAAATCACTGTAAAAGGATTTTTGCTTAAAGCAACAGCATCTAAGCAAAAATATAAAACTTTTACAACTCTTTATTTTAAAAACTTCCTACAAATGAGTATACAGATCATGCGCATCAGTCTATATTCCTTTTACATATTATCTTTTGAGAATTAACCTACATTTAAGCTGCTAGACTTAACAAAGAACCTTTAAAAAGGGCTGAGAAATTCATACATCAGTCAAAGTTTACAGGGTCAAGTCTATCCAAAAGTGGTACCTGTGCTCCCTCTACCGGCTCTGCACCAACCAGAATTAGCTTGTAAATATTATTCTGTCAGATGTGCTGACATTATAGAAGACTCTGGTGTATAAAAAGGAAGCACATGCAAAAGGAATATATTTAAAATACCATTAGAAACACAAAAGGAGAAAGAGTATGAAAAAGTCAGTAGGTTTTCAAATATATTAAACATAAAAGGATTTTACTTAAAAGGGCTAAAAATGGTCTCTTTTAACCATTTGCCAGTTTAGTAGTGGCTTTAAGTTTTACTTCATACAACATGAAAAAACAGTCAAATATTACAGAAGCAGAGGTGAAAGGTCATGTTGTTGATCACAGTCTGTAATAAGAAATAAGAAATTTGTTTCCAATCCATTACATCCTTCTTAACCGGGCAGGATGAAGGGCTGGAGAGGACTCATATTTAAACCCTTTGAAATGAGAGATTTTTCACCATTTTAACACTTGACCAAAAATAAATAAAATTTTTTTTGAGATCTGTCAATACAAGGGGGAATGTACAGGGGGTCCTCAGGTCTTCAGAGACCCATATACTGTAAAGTAAAAAGATAATATATTAAGACTTGATTGAATTTGATTATATACTTATTCCAAGAACCAGTAACTAGGAGAAATTGTACTGACTTGCATAAAGCACCTGAATTTTTTTAACTGAATTTGTTATTTCCAATGGCATATAATAATAATTTAGTGGTCTTTTTCTCCACCTTCTAAAGCTTTAACTAGTTGCACTGCAATTCTGATATACCCTAGCATAATTCCAAATGGAGAAGGAAGCCGAGAATATATATATTTTAACAGGAATATAAAAAACAAAAAACAAAGAAGCTCAAAAGGGCTTGGCAGAATTTAAACAGCTGCTTATAGGTGACTGACTAAAAAAAAAAACCAAACCAATTATTGTCTCAGACAACTGACTAAACAGCCCACCATAAACAAAATTGCCTAGTTATGAAAGCACTGAAAACATAAAATTACTTCAGAAATACTTCTACCTATACTTTTCAATTTGACATTCAAGACAAATCATTGGCTATACCCTGCTATCTATTACAGAAAATGTAGCTATTCACAATTAGAAGTGCACATACTTTCTTTAAGTAAATATTAAAAATACTAATACTGTGAAGAAACACAGTTCCCACACTGATATCTCAATATCCCAAACCACATGTCACTTCATTTGTGGCTGAAAGAGCATTCTAGTAGGAATTCTGAAGTAGCAGCCCCAGACCCCTTTGTCCAGTTACATCCTAATACACTTGGACATGCTAACTTTCTTTGGTAACCAGAGATTGCTTTTACAGCAGATCATATTCTGTCTCTGAAAGTGTGTTGTTCCTATCACTGTTTATCTTCAAACTAGCTAACAGGCACCAGTCACTGAGTGGAACTCTGATATCCTATAGGAGCAGTACAAACATTGCCGGATCAGTCAGAACCTTTTGTTTACACTTTTTATCCATCTGTTACTTACCAATAAGCCATATTATCAGAAGATAATCTATTCTCTCAAGTGCTGGCCCCATTGTGTTCTTCTTAGCTTCATTATAGACAAGTGAGTACAAGTTAAGCAACAACAGGAACGTGAAATATGAAGCTCCATGAATAATAAACTTCATAAAAGGAGTGTGAATTATTTGACCTACTCGTGATTTTGGAGCTAACAAGTAACAGAGGGACAGCACTGGCCAAAAAAAGCCAACTGTCAAAACAGTCAAAATCTTCTTACAAGTGTGTTTGCGTCGGTAGCCTGCCATCTGTCCAAACCATACAGTATTGAGAAACTGCTGACAGTTAGACTGGGCAACAAACTGTAAAGAAAACAAGCAGTCAGGTCTCTCAATACCAATTTAAGCAGTCATTATTAAAATTAATATGCAACCTATAATCAGGCAGTTGTGGATCATGTAATCCTATTTTCCACCAAGTAAAAATAATTCATATGAAAAATATATTTTAAACATGTTAATGTTTTAAGAACTTAAAAATACTAAAGAAACAAGAAACAAATACTAAAGAGATAATCAAGCATGCATTACATTCACCTCCTTCCAGCATCTTTGAGCATAGAACAGCATTAGTCTTTTTATGGTTAACAATAAGATTTCTTGATGTGTCACAATTAACAGTAAGATTAAGAATATATTTTTTAAATCATTAAATTAAGCTGTTATCTAGGTCAAAAAGCCATGCCACGGTCCCATGCTTTTTATTTGCTCCAGGTCTGATTTACTGAGAAGCTGTTTCCCCCAAAGTTCACCAACACCAGTATTTTATGCATTGCATCACACTTACCAGGAACAGGAACTGAGGTTACAATGCCTCACAGGATCAGGACCAAAGTAGACAAATAATCCTATACAAATCAGATCCTCTTTTTAATCATTATGGCTATAGTGCAGCAAAGCATTTGAGCACAGGATTAACTTTAAGAGACCCAGTGCTTTGCTGAACAAACCACAGGTTTTACCAGATTTTAATCTAAGTTTGTATTATAATGGTGAGAGGCTTAGGAACTCTTTGTACATACCATCTGGAATTTAATATAAAATGAACAGACAATGCCTTCTTTTTAGTACCACAATATTTCTGAGATCACCTCATTAAAAAGTTCTTACCTCAACAAAACTACTGACAATAAAATATTTTGCATAAAACTTTCCCCATATCATTCTAAAAAAAAAAACGTTCCCATTTCATCTAACCATAGTAGTAAGAAAGCTGTGATGATGAACAGAAGCACCTGGGAAGTATTTTTGTGCATTTGCTTAACACAAACCAAAAATGGATACCACGTCTCTAGGCCTGGAAAATTCACTCAGTCTATCAAGTTTCTTTTTGAACAGCCTACATTTTATACAACCTCACAAAATCTTTTAAATAGGGGCCTGAATTCAGTTTTTAAAAAAGGGTTCAGATTACTTAGAAATTAACTTACGTTGTACAATAACTTTCATATCTGGTTGTCAAATGTCCTTGGGATAGAAGCCTCCACATCTATGATCTCAAACCACATTATCTTCTATACAGTTAGCATTGGCTCAAAGCTTCCAGATTTTTCTAGACTCTCTATATTGGTGTTGTTTTGCTAGACTTGGCCATTTTCAAGGGGCTTAAGACAAGTTCAGAAGGGCAACTAAAACAGAAGGCCAAAAAGCCCATTTCCAATTAACCAAAGAGTGAACTTTGTGCACATTACAACTAGGGGGGCTAAAGCAAAGAAAACAATTACCATGCCCAGTGAAAAAAGTAGAGAGATCAAATTACACAGAGCAAAATGCTTAAGATTATCCAAGAAAATCTTAACAGATCATTCAAACACAGTATATTATAGCTTTTGCTTAAGAATGTGAGTAATGATTGATGTAATGAAATGTATTAAATCCAACTGTTCTGGAAGAGACATTTATTTTGAGTGCCTTAAGTTTTAAAGCCAAAGCTGCCCTATCAGCAAAGACCATAAAATAAAGTAAAAAGAAAACAGGATCACGGCAAGTACCATCACAAACTGGTTAAAGGAGATAAGAAATCTTCCCTCCAAAAAACTAATTTTGACAAGGATGTAAATTCCACCCTTCAAGGCCATAAAAACTAGTTCAGTCCTGTTCCCAGACTCCCTATGCCTGAAGAAGGGTGAATATGCCCAAAAGCTTGCTAAGAACTTTTTTCCAACTACTCAGTTGGTCTAATAAAAGATATGACATCTACTCAAAAAACCCTACCTGCCTCAGTGAAGCAAAGAAATTTAAACAAACCAAATCAGGAAATGAGCATTAGAGTAAGCTATGTACAGATATATGGGGTATAGACAGGAAGGAAAAGCCTAAAATGACTTGCTGACAGTTACAGGGGTGTAGGTTGTAGCCGTGTTGGTCTAAGGACACAGGCAGACAAGGTTCCTTGGGTGAACCTGATATCTTTTATTAGATCAACCCAAATAGTTGGAAAATAATTATTAAGCAATTATTTTCATTCCATCCAGGAAGAGCACATACCAACTGCCGAAACTCCCTTAGCCTGACGAAGGGTTTTTGAACCCAAAAGCTTGCTTAATAATTATTTTCCAACTATTTGGGTTGGTCTAATAAAAGATATCAGATTCACCCAAGGAACTTTGCTGACAGTTTGGGTGCTATCTTCCTCCTTTCTAAGTATCCAAGGCATTATAGATTAGCATCTAAATTGCACTGTTCTGGATACACAGATAAAAAGTGGGACAAGTGTTTATTCACGTAAGTGTGTTTTGGGGGTACAAACAACATAATGTACAGCTGTATACTTGCCTCTGCCTCAGAGCACTCATAATCCAGGTAGTAGTGGTCAAAAAGAAAATCAAGATTTGTTGTGGAAGGTAGAGCCTAAGAGCTCTACACTTCCCTTAGACGCCCTCTTGAATTTATAAGGTGTTGAATGAGCATTTAAGGCTAGTTAGCTACCAAAGACTTAACAGTTATAAACACTGATTCACACAGACCATTGTAATGCTTCCCTAAGAACTTCACACATCAAACCAGGTCAATCCAAACAACTGGTCACGTTTTGGACCTGATCTTCAAACCAGGTACAGTATTAAGAACATCACAACCCAGCTAGCATCACAGAAAAAAGTAACTGCCTCATGAGTAGCTGTCAGGTCTCCTAGATTCCAAGCAGCAAAATAGACCCATTATCCTGATTCACCTCTCAAGAGTTATGTACCTCCTCATATTCCTAAAAATTCTTATATAATGAGGCACAGCTGAACTTAAGCAAAGGGCAAGGACCTAGCAATTTATAACCACTGTATTATGATTATAACCAACACTGCATTAGCCTTCAGTGGTCCTTTCTTCTACAGTGCCAATACAGATCACCTTGATTCTCTGACAACATGCACCATACAGAAAGAAAGGGATGGAAACTCAACCAAGTGATGACTAAAGGATGAAACACACAGGTGACCACTAGGCACTTATTATTCAGTATCATTTTTTTTTCTTACCTGCAGCTTGCAGAGTCCTGAACTTGCCAGTCAGAAGTCAACTACAAGCTCATCTAAAGAAAATATCCTAGACTAATTGTATGTGGAACCAGGCCTGGACATAGTATAAAAACAGCTTCAGTAGCACTGCTGAATAATTCATTCTCATCCCCTTTGCAACCCGTGTCATTGTCAGCCATGAAATACTTTGTCCCAAAGACAAGCAGTCAGACCTAAAAGCATGGTTTTAAAATTAAGTCCTTCCTGGATGAATGTGCCCAAAGGGTAGAGATGGAAAGAACATTTATTGATGAGTTCTACAGGATTTAATAAAATCTTTGTTATTCTGGAACAGAATGTCCATACAATTATACCAACACAGCTATAGCAGAATAATTAATGGAGACAAGTCTGGGTCAGACAACAAAATCCCATAAAAATGGGAGCTGGATAAAGGAGGTCAGGTAGCCAAGCTACGTACGTGACAAAACAAACACTAAAATGGGGATCTGTGGGGATAATTATCAAATTTAGTGTAGGCCATAAGACATGCTAGGAGCAGTACGACTTAAAAGTCTGAAAGTGTAAAGTTCTGTGGAAAACAGAGTGCATCAGAATATCTGAGATCCATTTAAGAACATCCTGGGATAGATAGAATCAGGACTAACTGCCATAACAGATTAAAAAAGCACATAGGACCGTATGACAAAGCCTAAAACAGCAGGTGAGTAGGGGATGGCATAAACAAACAAGTTCACTGAACAGTGAATTGTACAAGTATGACACATCAAACCTCACTTATTGTGAAGCAGGGTTTTTGGTTGTAGCCGTGTTGGTCTAAAGACATAGGCAGGCAAGGTTCTTTGGATAGATGCGATATCTTTTATTAGACCAACTGAGTAGTTGGAACAAAGTTCTTTGCAAGCTTTTGGGCACAACCACCTTCTTCAGGCATAGGGAGACTCCGCAGTTGCGTGACAGGTGGTCAGTGAGAATGTGAAGAACACGTTTGCTGTGTTCGAGCATGATTGATCATGAGGACAGTACAACCAAAGCCTGGTACATTAGACATCAAAATGTATGGAGAAAATATGTAATCATAAAGATCATTAATCACAAAATTGTAAGACATCAAACCCATATCACTGCATAAATGCTTGTAATGTATAAAAAGAGTAAATAGAAATGCACATTGGAGTCGTGTTTAAACCTGCACCATTCGTGCTGCTGCCCAGTCTAATCACCTGGCTGACAGTCTGAATGAAGGCTGTGCTAATTGTAAGTTTTTACTCACTGAATGGTTGCTGTATATTTATTTGAACTGAACCCTGTTGTAGTAGGACCTAATAGGTCCTTGGAGACAGCAACGCTTGGTAGCCTAGTGATAGCCTTCTGCAAACTGATGCAGTAAATATGGTACAAGAAGTACTGGTGAAATATCTGGTATTTTGCTTTTATTACCAGACCATAGTATTTCATCTTCTATTAACACTCAGTCCCTTGTCACAGTTCTTATAATTTCTATAGGCAGAATAAAACTTAAATGAATCTCTAGTAAAATCCAGTATAAAAAAGCCTGTGCGTCAGATTAATATGCAGCAGAGAGCGAGAGAAAGACTTACTTCCTTTTGATTATACTTGATGGCAAGCTTTAAGCGACTCAAATTCATCCTCTCTTCTAACAATCCTCGTTTATCTATATGCTCATCACTAGATGTGTGGTTTAGAATAACTTCAAGCTCACGTGAGTTTCGTGCCTGGGCAAGCAAGTCTTTAGCAAAGGTTTTGCACTGCTGGGCTAACTCCTCATAATCATTTCTAGAAAACATGGTAGCAGAAAAGATTAATTAATACACTTAAAACTTTAATTAATACATGAATTCAATCTATCAGGTGGGAAACCTTAAAATACACTTTAAAATAGGTTGTAAAAGTCTGATCTACCAAATAAGGGATTGCAAGCACTTTCAAAAACTGAAGACACAATCATAGAAAATTAAGGTTGGAAGGGAACTCAGGGGGTTATCTAAACCAACCCCCTGCTCAAAGCAGGACCATCCCCAACTACATCATCCCAGCCAAAGTTTTGTCTTAGCCAGGTCTTAAAAACTTCCGAGGTTGGAGGTTCCACTTCTCTGGGTAACCTGTTCCAGTGTATTACTACTACCCTCTTAGTGAGAAAATGTTTCCTAATAGGTAACCTAAACTTCCCTTACTGCAACTTGAGACCATTACTCCTTGTTCTGTCATCTGTCACCACTGAAAACAGTTTAGCTCCATCCTCTTTTGAACCCCACTTCAGGTAGTTGAAGGCTGCTATTAAATCCCCTCTCAGTCTCCTCTTCTCCAAACTAAATAAGACCAGTTCCTTCAGTCTTTCCTCTTAAGTCATGTGCCCCAGCCTCTGAACCATTTTTGTTGTCCTTCACTGGACCCCCTCCAATTTGTCCACATCCTTTCTGTAGAGCGGACACCAAAAGTGAACACAGTACTCCAGATGTGGCCTCACCAGTGCTGAATAGAGGGGAATAATTACTTCCCTTGACCTGCTGGCAACACACCTACCGATGCAGCCCAGTATGCCATTAGCCTTCTTGGCAACTATGGAACACTGCTGGCTCATATTTACTTTATTGTCCACTGTAATTCTCAGATCCTTTTCTGCAGAGCTGCTGCCCAGCCAGTCAGCCCCCAACCTATACTGGTGTGTGGGATTGTTCCATCCTGAGTGCAGGACTTTGCACTTGTCCTTGTTAAACTGCATGAGATTTCTTTTGCCCCAATCCTCCAATTTGTCTAGGTCTCACTGAATCCTAGCCCCAGCCTCCAGCATATCTTACTCCCCTCCCACTCCACACCAGCTGCCAACTAGACATCGAGCCATTGATTACTACCCTCTTAGCCCAATGCTCCAGACAGTTTTCTATCCACCTTACACTCCATTCATCCAACCCATACTTCCTTAGTTTGCTTGTGAGAATGTTGTGGGAGACTATCAAAAGCCTTGTTAGAAATCAAGGTATACCACATCCACTGGTCTCCCCGCATCCACAGAACCAGTCACCTTGTCACAGAACACAATCAGGTTGGTTAGGCATGACTTGCCCCTGGTGAATCCATGCTGACTGTTCCTAATCACCTTCTTCTCAAAGTGCTTAGAAATGGATTCCTTGAGGATCTGTTCCATGATTTTTCCAGGGACTACTATGAGGCTAACTGCACTGTAGTTCTCTGGATCTTCGTTTTTTACTTTCCTAAATAAGGGCTCTATGTTTGCCCTTTTCCAATCATCTGGGACCTCTCCTGATTGCCATGAGTTTTCAAGATGATGGCCAGCGTCTCTGCAATCTCATCAGCCGACTCGCTCAGCACCCTCAGGTACATCCCATCTGGCCCCAGGGACTTGTGTATGTCCAGCTTTTCTAAATAGCCCCTAACCCGTTCTTTCACTGAGGGCTGCTCACCTCCCCACCAAACTGTGCTGCTTAGTGCAGCAGTCTGGGAGCTGACCTTACCCATGAAGATTAAGGCGAAGAAGGCACTGAGTACTTCAGCCTTTTCTGCATCCTCTGTCACAAGGTTGCCTCCCCAATTCAGTAAGGGACCCAATACTTTCCCTTATCCTCCTCTTACTACCGACATGCCTGTAGAGATCCTTCTTGTTACCCTTAACGTCCCTTGCTAGCTGCAACTCCAATTGCACTTTGGCCTTCCTGACTTCATCCCTGCATCACCAGGCAATACTCTTATACTCCTCCCTAGTTATCTGTCCAAGTTTCCACTTCTTACAAGCTTCCTTTTTGTGACTTAATGTACTGAAAAGTTTTCTGCTAAGCCAAGCTGGTCTTCTGCCATACTTGCTAGTCTGCCTGCACATTGGGATGGTTTTGTTCCTGCACTCTCAGTAAGGCTTCTTTCAAGTACAGCCAGCTCTCTTGGACTCCTCTCCCCATCAGACTGGCTTCCCAGGAGATCCTGCCCATGAGGTTCCTGAGTGAGTCAAAGTCTGCTTTTCTGAAGTCCAGAGTTCTTACTCTGCTTCACGTTATCCTTCCTTTCCTCAGGATCCTAAACCCAATCATGTCATGGTCACTGCTGCACAAGTTGCCATCCACTACTACATTCCCCACCAATTTTTCCCTGTTTGTGAGCAGCAGGTCAGGAAGACCATGGCCTCTAGTTGGCCGCTCCAGCACTTGCACTAGGAAGTTGTCCCCAACACTCCAAAAACTTGCTGTATTGCCTGTGCACTGCTGTACGATCAGGAAACCTGTGATAGCTGTTTGAAGAAAGCCTCATGTACCACTTCTCACCACTGGTCTGGTGGTCTATAGCAGACACCCATCACAATATCACCCTTGTTGCTCTCCGCTCTAACCTTAACCCAGAGACTTTCAAAAGGCCTATCCCTAGTTTCATACTGGAGATATGAGCAATCATATGGCTCTTTTACATAAAGTGAAACTCCTTCTCCTCTTCTTCCCTGCCTGTCCTTCCTGAACAGTCTGTACCCATCCATGGCAGTGCTCCAGTCAAACGAGCTATCCCACCAAGTCTCTGCTATTCCAATCATGTCATAATGAAGACTGCTATATGAATGTTTCCCTGTTCAGAGTACCAACTTATTTTAATTATGCCTGAGACATCAATTTTGATGGAAACATGAAAACAGAGTATTATATGTTGTAATATTTAAACTTACTTTCACTGGTGATTTAGTTTCAAATACCCAAAAGTGTAAAATGTACTAATAGTCACAACCTACTTATGGTAACTTAAAGCATTAAAAGAAACACTGATCATTTTAGCATTATTGTTAATCCTACCACTGCAAGTTAACTTGATTTACCAAAGGTGATTTATGAAGTTAGTAGGTACAACAGAAAGCCACAGTACTGGCTGGTCTAACCAGGCATTTACTGTATCTCAATCCATGTTATCCTTGCACACATGGAGAACGGAAAAACTTGCTGAGAAAGAATACTGCCCAAATAAAGAAACCAGATTTTATAAATTGTCCAGAAAAATATTTATCTAGATGATGTTAGGAATTGCTGATTGAGAACTCTCCTACATCTCTTCTCCTTTTGAATTACAGAAAGCAGAAAACAACCAGGCTGCAGCTTAAGAAATGTGAAAATGAAGAGTTAATGTTAAGAAGAATTATGAACAGATAGAGTATAAACAGATCAAACACTGAATTCATACTCTATAAATACAATACTGGAGCATGTCATCTGGAGCAGGGGTGTCAAATTCATTTATCTCATGGGCCAAATCCAGAATGAGGATTTGGAGTCTAGGTGACCTGTGAACAGCAGCACTGGCATTCACCTCTGTGGCTGCTGTTTCAGCATGACTGGAAGCCAGGGAGTTAACACCACTGCTGCCAATTTTAGCCTAAAAACCCCAGTTTCTGCAGTAGGTGACGGGGCGTGGGGACAAGTGATCCGAGAGATGCTAACGCTCTTGGTTCTGAAGCCATGCTGAAATAGCAACTCTGGTAACCATGGGAATTAATGACACTACTGCTGGGCCCTCTGCTTCAGCTGCTGCTGGACCCTGCACTGCCTCTACCTGTTGAACCCTGCACCCTGTGCTCTGGCCACCACTGGACCCTGCACCACCCCCACCCTACCCCACCAGACCCTTTGCTCTGGCTGCCACTGGACCCTAAAGTGCCCCTGCCCCCTTAAACCCTGTTCTTCTGCCACTGCCAGACCCTGCACTGTTCCTGCATCCACTGGACCCTGCATCGCCCCATTCCTGGTGGACCCTCACACAACTGCAATAACCACTGCAGCAGCCCTCATGCCCTTGGTCAGATGTGGCCCACAAGGGATCCTGCAGTCTAGTTCCAGCCCAGGGCCCCAGGAGAGTTTGATAACTCTAGTCTAACATACTGCTCTTTCCCACTTCAATGGTCAAATGCCCGATTGTAAAACATCTAACATACAGCTACTGAGCTGTAAAAAACAAACCATAATTCAACTATTGGTCATGACTCACGTCATATGTTAGCAGCTGCGTTACTAAAGTAGATCTCAAACCAGAAAAGGACAAAGTGATGCAAGGGATTTAATATTAATATTAAAGCAATGTCAAGGAAGAGTTCAACTTTAGGATCACAGGGCTAGGAAAGTAATTTCAAAGGTAATCTACTCCAACCCTCTGCATAAATGTAGAACACTCTATTCCTAAACCATCCCTGTCAAGTTACCTAGCCTCCTCTTGAAAACCTCCAATGAAGATAAGGTATTACAAGTACTACCTGGCTGCAAGGTTAATTAGTTTCCTGTGGCCTAATAGGGCTGCACATGTAGATGTGAGATGTTTACCGAGGAGCTAATTAGTCTACTTGCAATAAATGTCTCATGTAGACATGCCCACCGTTGAGCTTTTTCTGATCCTCACTATCCGTTTCCCTCCTGGAATAACAATGCTATCTCCTACTAGGAAGGGAAAGAAAGTTTTCCCTGCTTCCCAGAGCAGCCTTAATTGACTATTTTTACCCCGTAACAGAAGTCAAAAGTTAGCCACCTAATGGTCAATTTCCCCAGGATGAACTATAGCCCAAGCTTAAAACCTATGACTCATCTGAAAAAAATTGCTAGAGTTGCTACTAAACCAAGGGTGGCTAAAATACAGCCCATAGGGCCCCTAAAGAAATTTTAAAAATTTATATTTATCTGTCCTTGGTTCCTGTCAAAGATGGAACCCCACGCCGGCACCCCACACTGCAGCTGCTTGCAGCCCACGTGGGGCTGCCTGTGTCTGCTCAGGACAGCCCCGCGCAGGCTGCAAGTGACTGCAGCAAGGAGCGCCACCCACGGGGTAGGAGAAAGGCCACTTTTCCCCCCCACACTCAGCACCAGCTCCTTCTCCGCTGGCGAGCACGGGGTCAGGGCTGTGCACGGTCCCACACCTGTACCGCGGGACTGGGGGGAGCAACGGGAGTGAGCAGGCACAGGAGCCAGCGAGAGCGTGGGACCTGCACTGGTGTCCTGGGGCCAGCGCCAGTGGGGCCCAGAGCTGGGCGACAGGAGTACAGGGTCCCGAATGGCAGGGTCTCTATGGACCCAGGCCAGTTCCCCCCTCTCCCTGCTGGTGCAGCCCAGCCTGGTTCCACGGACCCCTGCCAGCCTATGCCCCGCTCTGGGCCCTCCCAGCACTGGTCCTGGGACATTGGTCCCAGGGCACTGGTCCCAAGATGGTGACCAGGGGGCGGGGCACCTGTCAAGAGGCAGGGCTACCCATACGGCCCTCAACAGCTTGCCAAAACTGGGTAAGAGGCCCTCCACCCAAAATAATTTCTCGCCCCTGTACTAAACAGAGAGAAGGAAAACATTGTTATTTTCTCTTCTGTACACCTTATTGAAAAATCAGCGAGTTATTTTTGTGTTTTTACATGAAATAACTATACTGAAACAAAAGTTAACTGTAAGCGTGTATTCCCTTTCATTCATACCTGAATTCAACTTCAACAAGACTTAATTCTTTTAAGTCTGCACTAAGTTCAAAAGCTCTTAGGATAGGATCCTCCTCTGTTAACATTATTAAAGCCGGACTGGCCAAACACCTATAGATGTCAAGACGAAACCTGTGACAAAAGTTCAGAGAGTAAGATAACTTCTTGGGATCAAGACATTTCATTTGATTAACATTTTCAAACAGAGTATGTTCTGAAAGCTTGCAGAATCTCAAGCAAAAATTTAAAGAGAAACTACAGCAAACAAAAAAAATCTACTTATATCCCACAAGCATCATTTCAGTGTGGTTTAAATCAAATTTAAAGTGAATTGCAACCAGTAAAAGGTAAAAAGAAAAAAACTTTCATATACTTTTCCACATAAGTATTTAAAACAATTTTTATTCTTCTTTTAACTCCAAAAACAACGCAGTGGGTCATTTATTTTTTTAAATGAAATGTTATTAACATAATGTTAATATTGTTTAATAACAGTAATGTTAACATAATGTTCCTTTTCTCAAAAAAATGAAAAGATTTTGTAGCCCTCCAAACACAAATAACTGGCGTTATTTCAAATGGAGCTTGTATCACACAAGGCTTCCATATTGTCTTTCTCCCTGCTGCTACCACTGGACTTATTATAGGAGCAGAAGGTATCAACTGAGACAAAATTTGCTCCTATTAGACCGCAACACTTTTAAAGGTCACACATTTTAATGCTGCTGTTGTTACATAGCACTGATCATGGGACACTGGAAATAAAAGACAAGAGAAATTGATTTAATAAGATGATGGCATAACTATATCAAAAAGATCCCAAAACACTGTAGGAAAGCATACAAAAATGCCCCACGCATTTCGGCTACCTGAGAGTTACTGAAGTCCGGTATAGCAAGACTGTCCAAGATAGCAGAAAGACTGTTACCCAGAAAACAAGGGCAGGAGATACTCACTACTGAAATTCCAAATCAACCTCAGTGGTACCAGGACATAAGTGCAACTGTGGGGGGTTGTTCTGTTCATCCTATAGATATGCTTGTGATTGTTCTGTTAGAAAAGCCAGGCAACTATACACAATCAAGCTAAAATAAGTAAGTGCAACTGTGTGGACCCCACCTAATAGGGAAGGGTGGGGTCAAACAGGAATCTACCACATGCCATACCATTCACCAGCCAGAGAGGCAGGGTCAGAGAGGCTTTTACTCAGGAAGGCACAGTCCTGTCTAATTTTTCTCCCCTCACACATTCACATGCAGTCCTCAGACCTATAAGAAAGACCTGTGGGAACAACCCCTTCTCCTCTTTATTTAGAAGAAAGAGCAAAGGCACTTTTGCTTCCCTCTGTCCATCAAGACGAAAGAGCCATCTTAATCACTGCCATTCTGACCAAGACTGCACTTCCCTCAAGAGACAAGTTGGAAGCAGCATGATTTAATCTCTTCATGTGGATATTCACCTTCAGGCAGAAAATTAGTAATTAAAAAACCCCAAACTTTCATGACCAAAAATAATTTAGTTAGAAAGCATTATTACAAGGAGAGGGGTGGGAGGAATGGGTGTACAGCTAATGAAAATATGTAACAAATAGTGAATGAACTGTTGGGACTGTAGGAAATTCTTTGCTGGAACCATGGAAGTCTCTCTCGTCCAGAAGAGGACTATGATTAATATGCAAAAACATGTCTGTACACTCTTGTCCATTTAAATGTTATGGACTACAATGAAGTGGAAATCAGAACAGGTCCCAGCAGTACGTACTCACCAACATTAGATATTTTACTGTGTACTAACTAATGAACTGAATTAAATGGCTGAACTATATGAAGAAAGCAAAAATTTAATCTTTCACAAGACTTCAAAAATAAAATCTATGACTATATTTATACAACTAGAACTACTCCTAGATGCAGACAGAATTTGGCAAAGTATTTATACATTATACATCAACAAAGAGCTATCAAAATCACTCATATCTTAAGCAATGGGATTTATTTTCTTATAGGGGAAAGATATAGTCCTATTAGAGAAGCTTTTACATTCTCCAATTTTTATGTATTTTTTTTACTGTCAGCTCTGTATCATTCAAAACGTGGTTTTGCCAAGATACAATTCAAACAGAACTCCCATGTATTAAAATATAAAAAATAGTTTCTATTTATTCAAAAAGCATAGTCTTACCTTATATTATTATTATGCATTGGTATAACACTTTTTCAATAAAAGACCTCAGAAGGCTAAGGTAGGCGACTAAGCACAACATTTATGCTTCTGAGAGGATAACACTGACAAATATTAAATAAGGCCAGACATCTGGAAAAAAATACCTCAGATAATGCTAACAAGGTCTCTTTTCAACCCTAAGCCACAAACATTTCAAAAGTACAAACAAAAAGATAGTTCTATTAGTTTTGCCAAAGGAACCTTCTAAATGCGTACTGATACATATGCAAGTTCAAATGGAAGCATTTACTCAATATTATGAGGCAACTGTGGATAGTGGTGTGTCTCAATAAAGTTACATTTTGCCAACAGCACCAGGAGAGTCCAATGGAAAGCACCATACTCCTGCTGAAATATGGGTAAATAAGAATTTTTTAAACAAGCTCCTGAAATTCATTTAATACTCAAGCATAATGGAGACTCCTCTTACTACAAAAAGCACAAAATCCATGTAATGGGCTATCAACTATTCTCCATATACGATTTCAGCTAAGAGTAACTGTAAGAAAAATAAGGGAAAGGTATTCCTCAGTGAAAGAGAGTTCTTCTACTTTTCTAGTTTAACTAACTCTTAAAAACATATCCATAAACCAATCATAAACAAAGACATATTGAACCTAACGCACATGATGCCACCAGACTACGCTAAGGATTTCTAGTTATTACCAAGAACTAATACTCTTACCTGGAGTGCCGTAGACTATCTTTCTTATTTTTTGCAGTACACAGTGTGCATTCGCAGCCCACAGCATGAGGTTTGGGTAATGATATATCCTGTTTCAATAGCATTGTAAGGATCTCATAGTTGTTTCGATGAGCAGCTAAAATGACAGGTGCCACATCCATGGTTGTTGAATACTCTGGGTTCTGAATACGTTCCATTAGTTTCTGAAATAACATAAAAACATGCAGTTGGGATTTTAATAAAGCTGAATATAACAGTTTACCCATAAACTAACTTAGGCTGCTCAACACAGGAT
The DNA here is from genome assembly GCF_030867095.1 of Alligator mississippiensis. Classification (NCBI taxonomy): domain Eukaryota; kingdom Metazoa; phylum Chordata; order Crocodylia; family Alligatoridae; genus Alligator; species Alligator mississippiensis. The sequence goes on along the minus strand of NC_081830.1, from coordinate 56,585,214 downwards.
CCAGAGAATTTCTGATTTAAAACATTTCTCCACTCTGAGCTTTGTCACACAACTCAAAAGAAAAGAAAATCACCTAAACACCACCTGAAATTGTTTGCCTCTTAAAGATACAAGCATAGTGTATTTTGTCTCATTTCTTTTCTCAAATGGAAAAATTAATTAGAGGTGCACCGATATATCAGTGCTCTATTAGACTGGCACTGATAAAAGGAAAACTAACATTATCAGTTATTGGCTTTTTTTGGCCCGTGGAGCTGATAATGTTAACTGATAAATATAATATGCCTTCTGGTGGGGGCCTCAGATGCAAACACATGCATGTAGCCAGGAGCGGCTCCCCATCACTGCGCACCCCCCCCAGGGGAGGCAGGTACCCCCATATTTGTGCACAGGGCAGGTATGGGATGCCCTCTGAGGGCTCAGGGCTCTCCAATCTCCTGCCTTTCCCTCAGGATCCATGCACTGGCCACACACCCCCTGCCCAATTGGCAGCAGAGAGGGCGGTGAGTTGTGCCTCCTGCTGCATGGCCAGCACGGGGTCCCTGGGGCAAAGGCAGCAGGGCATAGAACCCCGAGCCCACAGCAAGCAGCCCACAACTGCCCTTGCCCCACTTGGCTCTGGTTAAAAGCGTCCCCATGCTTAAAAATGGAGGCAGCAGCACTTGAACTATAGCTCATTCACCAATCTTTAGTTCAAGCACCCCCACAACCATTTTTAAGCACTGGGATGCTGATCCTCTGGAAGAGCCGCCCGCGGCTCTGTCCCAGGTCCCATTCACTGCCCTAGTTGGGCAGTGCCTCCAACCCCAGCCCCTGCCCCTGCCCCACTCCCTCCCTCACTGTGCAGGCCTCGATCTGCCCCTCCCCCTCCACAGACTTATCTGCAAGGAACTGCTCTCCATTATGTCCAGCTGCATTCCTGTAAATCCGTTATCAGATTGGCATCAGCCGATATACCTAGTTAATATTTGGCTATCGGTATCGGCCAAGAAAATCTTTATCGGTACACCCCTAAAATTAATACACTGTATTTTTAAGCAGTAAGAATAAGAACTAACCCCATGTTACTGAAGATACTGTTCTGATGATAAAGAACTTTAGTCTTTAAGGTAATTTTTTTTTGGTCATTCAGCAACACTAAATTCATATTCACTATGGAGAACAAGCATTTAATTTTTTGAAGCCATCATTACTTGTAATGACATCAATGGAAAAGAAAAGCACTTTCCTCCAAATGCTGTATGGGAAATACATTACATTGCATTACTTCTCAAAAAAATGTTGTGCAATCAAATGAATGGTTTCTCTTCTTCTTTAATTAATTAATTTTAAAATCCAAACTCACCCTTCTGTAATGCAATTTCCATCTTTTGAAAAATGTGCCTTTTCCATATGTTCTATTAATTTAGGAGACTCATGAGCAAATAACATTACCAAGAGGAAAGTACAGCAAAACTGAAAAATTCTCATGCTGCAAAGGTAATAATAAAAAGCTAGCTTTTCTTTTCTTTTTTTTTTTCTTTTTTTTTTTTAATATTGATGATTTAGAGATGATAATGTTCTGGTCAGCTCACTCAGGACTTTGTTTTCCTCTACAGTTTGTTAGTCTCTCAAAACACAAAATAAAATACATATTTCATAAACTAGATGCATGCAATCACCACTGAACTCTGTTTTGTATTGTACCAACAAAGAATACTCAAGAGTTGGAATCCTTACAATTTTAGTAATGCCACAAGGAAAAAGTGTAAGTGTTGAAGATGGTTTTGGTAATACATCAAACGTTAAGGTTCACTTATAGCTACGCTTACTTCATGAGCTAACTGCCCAGAAGTTGCAACAATTTTGTACCTTGGAGAGAGAGCCCTGATAGACTGCTGAAAGAAAAATTATTGTCATGTGATCTATTTCATAGCCTCTCTTCTCATTTAAATTCTCTCTTAAAAAAAGAAAGCTAGAAGAAAAATGTTTTCTATATAGGTAGAATGTGTTCTTCTGGAATGAGCCTCATAAAGGGAATCTTATTCTGAAGAAAGAAAATTGCTTAGAGCTTTTCCTGGGAATTTAGAATTCAGTATCTTTTACCCTGTTTACATCCTTATTAATAAGTCAGTGTTAAGTTCTTATTTGGGTGTCCCCCCTCATCCTAGTATAGAAGAAATACTGCTTTCTGATTCACACACAGGTGCAACCTCTGCAGCAATATTAAAAATAATCCTTAATTAAAAAAATGTTATACTCAATAACTGTCTAATAGCAGCTGAATACCTAAGGATTGTAAAGCAGGACCCCAAAAAATTACTTTTAAGATGAAGACAGAAACATCAGGTAAGACTTTAATGTTCAGTGATGTTTTCCCAAAATATAGTTCAGTGCTGCCTATTATTTATATGACAAAAGTGATAAGTACTGGTAATTTTTCTCTTTGTTTGCAATACAGTAATTATAAGGATAGCATTAACTCAAACCTTAATGAATGTTAGGCATCTATAAACCTACTGGATGACTATGATCAATAAAAGCCTCTAAGGATAAAAAGCTGTTAAAAAATCATGAAGAACAAGGTCCAAATTTTGCTCTCTTACACATGAGAATCTTCATTTAAGGCTGTCTCGAATAGCAGTTTCACCAAAGACTCAATTTTGCTGTACCAACCCAAGCTAGCATGAATTAAGAATACTCAACTACAATAGTTGGTCTTGAAGATCGTTTTGGTCGATGATTAAGTAGTATATCAACAGCTCCCACTACTTCCGAGTCAATAGCAACCAAAAGTGCATCTGATGACTGAAAAGAGAAATAGATCAAATTGAAGTAATGCTAAATTAGATAGAATCAAGTCACAGAATTAAAAAAAAACAAACAAAAAACAATGCAAATAACTACATTACAAAGAACTAGAAGTAATTAAAGGCTGCCATAAAATAATGAGGCTGAAGAAAAAGAATGCCTAATTTATTTTAGAATAAAAGCATCTTAAAAACATCATGATAAAAGGTAAAAACTAAAGTCATCCAAGCTTTTCCAAAGCTACTGTTCTTAAGGGACGAAGTCTGCAATTGCCTTAATTTAGGTATAGGCATTGATTGTAGCTAGAAACCAATACTGGATTGTGCATCATAATAAAACAACTTGCTGCAATGCAACCATTATTATGCTACCACAACATGTACAGGCTGAGGATTCAAACGCAGGATCATTCATCCAGTCAAAATAGCACTACCGATTGCTGGAGTACCGGTTTCCCTTGTTTTATACGGGTTCTGCATATGCACATTTGCTCTTATGCAATGACCCTTTTTATACCCCAAATTCATTACAGGCGAGTTAAATTAAGTCTTATGCAATCAGCATAGGTGCCCCCCCAGAGCAGATAAGTCTGCGGGGGGAAGGGAAAGGGTCATGGGGCAAGGGCCCCACTCACCCCAGCTCCTGCTGCAGCTGCTCTGGGAGCAGCTGACGCCAGCTGCCTGCAGATGCTGACCTGCACCATGCCCCGAACCCCCCGGGGCTCCGCTTGTCCACACTCATCCCAACCCCTGGGCCACACTGTGCCGTGGTGCAGGCAGCTGTCATAGGCTGCTCCTGGGGCCACTGCAGCAGGGGCTGGGGCGAGTGGGGACAAGCGGAGGCCCAGCAGGGACGGTGCAGCTTGTCCCGACTCACCCCAGCCCCTGCTGCAGCAGCCCTGGGAGCGGCCAACGCCAGCAGCCTGCAGCCGGTGGGCTGCAATGTGCCCCAAAACCCCTGAGCCTCTGCTGGTCCCCACTCACCCCAGCCCCTGCTGCAGCAACCCCAGGAGCAACTGACGCCACCTGCCAGCATCTGCTGGGCTGTACTGTGCCCTGTACTCCTGGGGCCTCCGCTTGTTCCCACAGGCAGGTGGTGTCGGCCGCTCCCAGGGCAGCTGCAGCAGGAGGCCTGGGGTGCAGCTGTAGGCACGTGATGACGGCCGCTCTTGGGCAGCTGCAGCCGCTATGGCTTCTAAGTGTCCCACTAGCTTATCTCCTACCCCTCTTCCTGGTCCACCAATGAAGCGCAAGAGAACTTCACTAACACTGGAGACAAAACTGGAGATTTTGAACTGTGCAGAAGCTGGTGAGGGGCCCTCTGCACTTGGTTGTGCATTCAACCTGGGTGAGTCAACCATACATGCCATCAAGAAGAATGCTGACAACATAAGGAGTTCTGTGATGCATTCTACACCACTTGCTGCCAAGACAGCAATGAGAGTAAGGAACCAGCTGTTGGAGAAGGTGGAGATGCTAGGGGTGTAGGTGGAAAATAAGACCCAGAAGATAAATCTGTCCTCTGCTGTGATAGGAGGTAAGGCCCTGCAAATTTATAGCTGCCTGCTTCAAGAGGATGGTGGCCTTGAGGAGCCGTTTCTGGCTAGTAAGGGCTGGTTTGACAAGTTCCTTCAATGTACGAACTTGCAGAGTGATAAGATGACTGAGGAATCTGCAAGTGCTGATTATGAAGCTGCTGCAAAGTTTCCTGAGGGGTACAGTCCTAAGCAAGTTTTTAATGCCCATGAGATGGGGCTGTTTTGGAAGTGGATGCCATCTAAGACGCATCTCCAAGGAAGAGAAGGTTGCAAGTGAGTTCAAGGCAGCAAAAGACAGGCTGACTGTCCTACTGTGTGGCAATGCTGCTGGAGACTTTAAGTGTAAGCCACTGATAGTCTACCACTCCCTAAACCCACATGCATTAAGAGGACTGAGTAGGAACATGGTGCCTGTACACTGGGCTGCAAACAAGAAGGCATGGGTGACAGCCCAAGTTTTTGAGGACTGGTTTGCTTAACATTTTATCATGGAGGTACAGCGCTATTGCAGGGAGGCTAATCTTGCATTTAAGGTGTTGCTCATCCTTGACAATGCCCCTGGACACCCTAAACCCCTGGAAACTATCAACCCCAATGTCAGAATCCTGTTCCTACCCCCCTAACATGACCTCACTGATCCAGCTTCTTGATCAGAGTGTGATATCAATATTCAAGACCTGCTACCTAAGAAGGAGCATCTCCCAGCTGCTGGAGGATACTGATGGACCCAACAAGCCAACAATCCGTGAGTGGTGGAAGGCATACAATGTGAGGGATACCATCAACATTAAGGCTTCATGGGATGAAGCAAAGTCCACTACCATAAACAGTGCTTGGAAGCCTCTCTCGAAGGAATGTGTTATAGTCTCCCAGGGCTCCCTCAAACTGTGCACAACTGTTCGAAAGGTTATTGATCTTGGACAAAAGGTGGGAGGAGATGGCTTTTCAGACCTCGAGGAGGCAGACGTCATGGAGCTCATCGATTCCCACAATGAGGAATTAAGTACTGATGAACTGATAGAGACTGTAGCTGCCGATAAGGAAGAGGAAAAACAGGATTAAGAGGTGGTTCTCGAGGTCAAGGACATGACTATTAAGAAGCTGGCAGAGTTTTTTGCACAGGCTGAGAAGCTTGCTCAGTTTGCCCTGGATCTGGACCCTAGCCTGAACAGGAGCCTAGAATTTAATCATGGTTTGAACTCTCTCCTTGGTCCCTAAAAGGAGGTGTATGCCCAGATCCAATAATCAGTGAGGCAGTGCACCATGTACCAGTTCGTGAAGCCTAACTCAGCTATCCCCAGCCCCACCCCACTGATATTGGAGGGTGATGAGAGCCCCATGCCTATGGATTCTCCTATGGATGTTACCCAACCTGTACGAACTACCAGGACGTGGGATCTGACACTGAAGACCTTTCACCACCCTCTCTTCACACCAACTAAACATTCACCACAACCCTGTGCTTTTGTGTACTGTCTGCTATGGGTGAGTACCAAAATTGTCTTGTAAAAGTGGTAGAAATGGTCTGGGGGTCAGTACAGTCGAGGTCTTGGAATGTATTCCTATTTGTTACATGGTAAAGTGGGTTCCCTTTATGCAAGTTCAAATCATGTGCCGTTTTCCAGGAACGCATGTACAGCATAAAGAGTGGAAAACCTGTATAACCAAACTGTGAAAAGCTAAAAATGATTCTTCTCAACGGATCTCCAGGACTGAAGATCAAAGGGAGTACAAGGGGGTGCTATGATGTTATCAAGTACCAAAGAATGACAAATGCAGAAAGCCATTTGCAGTGCCCATATTTTAGACTGTCTGGAATATGAAAAAGAAGCACAAGCCATTCAAGAGGGGTGAAGGAAGAGTCTTTGGATCCTTGCTGTTTTTAATGTTATGCACACGAAGTCCAGCCTGGAGATCAAAACCTGACCTAGGAGGCAAACCAGAAAAATAAGATGACAGCCGTCCAGTGTTATAAAATCTTCACGCTGGTCTAATGATTCTGTTGCTTGGAAACATTTTTCCCAGCCTCCATAATTTTTCAGCTCTTATTACAGATTAATTGTTGCTTTCAACAGCATATACCATTTGTGAAAGCAACCTTAAAAATGCATTTCCTATTTACCTTCAGGAAACAGTTTGCAGGTTTTTCTTTTGGAAATAAGAATAAGATATCAGTTTCTATACTGGACTAAAGAAAGGCAAACATAATACCTATCTTTAAATAGAAGAACCTGAAGAATCATAGGCCAGTGCAGGGCCATGGATTATATGATCTCTCGAGATCCCACTTAGTTCTATTTCTCAGATTCCATGACCACAATAGTAAAAGCAGGTTTGTTGCCAGGGATGGTAGCTTTTCATTAGGTTCCTGCCAATTTTTAATTCTCATTGCAATTTATACTGCTCCTTGTTAAGTTCTTTGAAAACTTTAAATTTTTGGTTAAAAATCTGAAGAAAGAAACATGGCATGAAGTATCCCTTCTCAGCAATAGCATATTTTAAGGAAGTGTTGTTAGGTAGGACAATCTTCCACTGTCTAAAAGATCCTTGAGGAAGATGGCCCTCTGCCACAAAAGACAGATCAAACTTGGAGGGAAAGCTACCTATTGCTGCAAGGACCAACATCTCCCCAAAGTAGAGAAGAAAACAAGGAATTAAGAGGTTAAGATAGTTTTTAAGTCAAAATGCAAAATTCAGATGAGGATCACTGTACCAATATAAACTTCTCTCCAGAGAAAAAGTTCTACATTGTGCTTTATTTTAACTGTAACATGGGGGGAGGGGGGAGAATGGTTTGAAATTCTGAACTATATGGAGAAAATGTAGTATACCACTGTTACCTTCTAGGTTTATAGTAGAATTCATCATAAACATTATTTTACAATACACTGAATGCAAACTCTGAACTATAGCGCTATATATGCTTGAATTAAGAAGTAGAACTCCAATTTTTACACACCTTAATGGTTATAATCCAGTGGCAAAGTGCCCACTGTATTGTAAAGACTTTAAGGATATGCAACTGCACTACAATAGTTGCAAAGAATAATTAGCTTGGGAGACAATGTGTGCACTGACTCTAAAGCATGAACAACCAAATATAGGAAGATAAATAAATATGCTCTGTTAATGAAACTCCATTAGAGAGACAGGGCAGACCTAGAAAAATTAAAATCCCTCCCTGAAAAGGGACAAAATTGATAGCTAAAGCAGTACTCCCTGCCCTTGGTTTCTAGAAGCGCAAGACAAATCAATGACAAGGAAAATATCAGGGTGAATTTCATTTAAATCGAATGGATTTAAATCACTGGTCAGAAAGCCCCGATTTAATCATTGCTTTCTATAAAACGTGCATTCTTTTTGTTTGATATTCTCTATTCATTTAACTTCTTGAAACTTTGTACTTCTACAGAAAGATAAGGGCTTGACTGTGTATACTAACTTGCAGAAAGACAAGAGGGCTGATCAGGTCTGTTCTCTTTCATCTTCAGACACTGCTATTAACAAGGATGTTATCTCTGGAGACACAAATCCAGAGTTTGAGAACTGAAACTAATCACAGAGATGCTTAATGAGATCTTTTACACTGAGCGCTGTGTCCCATTGGGTAGAGTGTTTTTTTTTAATCTTTACTAATCCATAGAGGAGCCTCTGGGAACCTCATAAGATTGGGCCCCTAATACAGTCCATGGCCTATTATGCCATATTTATAATACTTCACTAAGAAGGTTACATTAATGAATTGCCTCAAATAGTATATAATTAGAAGTTATAAATCCCTATTCCAAGATGATCTCTTTGAGCTTTAACATATCTTTATAGAGGATTTTTTAAAGCATTTAAAAAAATAAAAAATCTGATTAAATTTTAAAAAAATCTGATTTAAATAAAAAAAATCTGATTTTTAAAAGTTAAAAAAAAAATCATTCATTTTTATCCATCCTGGTAAGTATGCATACTATAGAAGAATGTTTAAATTTTTCAGTCAAACAAAGAGAGTTCTGTACCTGGCAGCCATAATCCAAAAGAAGCTGGAGTATGTCCAAATTTTCATTCTCAATGGTTATGGTAACAGCGTTTCTCCCAAGCACATCCACGCAATTTATGTTCATTTCACCGGAGCTGTTCTCTTCCAACAGTCTCTTAACCATGTAATAATCACCTAAACAAGCACCATATGAAAGTCTTAGATTTGTTTTATTGGGAAATATTCTGAAGTTTGTCACAGTATTTTATCAATTAACATAGCATACAAAGTACATACTCATAAATCTAAGGTTTCATTTGACATAACATAGATACCAACAATCCATGAACAAAACAACGAACGCTGACTAACAGCTAAGCGGCCAACAGCTGCTCCCATCAAATGGGAAATTAATGCCAGTTGAGTCTGTTCCCCCCTTCCTAAGCTGGAATTCAGAAAAGGACAAATGGGACTTTTTGAAGAGGGGGGCAACAGCTTCCAAGTAGTCTCCAAAGAGAGGCAGAAGTTGAACCGTGTCAGACAGGGCAGATCTGTACTGCATGGAGCTACACTGGTATCGCCACCCAAGATCTCCACCCCTCCCACTGCAGCTGGACAAGCCCTGCGCCTCCTTCTCGCCTCGCTTGGCGCGGCCCTCTTCTCCTTCCAAACGTTGTCAGTCAAGTTACCGTTTACAAAATACACACATGCACGCCTATACGGTAAAATACACGATACACAAATTATGCTGTGGACACACGTTTGCTGAAGCGAGGGGAACTACTGTATCCTATCGTTGTTGGTCTGTGTCAAAAAAAAAAAAGAGGCCTAGTTTACAACACACCGACAGAAGATCCGATCGTTAAATTCGCGAGTAAATCTTCCACAGAAGGCCACAGCCTTCAACCCGCCGCCCCGAGATGGGCGCCTCAGGCTCCTCGACAGCGAAGTGCGGGGACTGCCCGGCCCGGCCCCGCCCCGCCGGCCGCGGTACCTTTGTCGCAGGCGAGCAGGAAGAGCTTCTCGTCCAGGGTGGTTTCCTCCTTCACATGCCGCACGTCCTTCAGCGCCAGCAGCTTGTTGGGGGAGGCCGAGGCCGAGGGGTCGGCGCTCTGGTACAGCGCGGCCATGGCAGCCACCCCGCACCCGCCGCACTGCGCACGCGCGGCCCTGGCCCCCCCAGGCGGGGGCGGCGGGCTCCGGGCCGGACGCGGTGCGAATCAGGGCCGGCCAGCCCCCAAATCCCCGCCGGGCTGGGCCCGCCCCGCGCAGGCGCGTTGCTGCCGTGTCGTGGCCGTGGGCATCCCCGTCCGCCTCGGCTGCGCTGCCCCCTGCTCTGCCCTGGCGGCGGGAGCTCCCTCCCTCGCCCCAAGGCGAGGCGGCGGCGGCCCTGCTGCACGTGCAGACGAAAGCTGGGTAGAAACCACGTGTTCAAGTACCGACTTCGTAGCCGGTTGGCTCTGGTGATAGCCGCACGCTCATGTTGATGGCGTGATCATTGCTTTGTACTAGGGTTGCCAACCCTCCCCGGTTGGCCGCACGGCTACGGCCATCGGCCTCCGTCTCCCCGTGTTGAAAGCAGCCCGGGAGACTGATAGCGTGGGTGGGTTGAACAGTACAATTGACTTTATGTCATGTTGGGAAAAAAATCATCTGGAATGGCTTCACTCAGGGTCGGCAACTCACCTTTGCACTCACGGCCACAGGCGACGCATAGGGGAGGCACGTGCCCCACCTGAGAGTGGCTGCTGCCAATCCTGCCATTGGCATCTGTGGGCCGTTGCCGCTTGCCACCCCCTTCGCTGCTGCAGCCACCTGCGAGCGATCCCCACTTGGCCCACCCTCACACCCTACATCACTGCCAGCGCCTGCAGGCAGTCACCATACCCCCCTGGCCTCAGGAGTACAAGTTGTTCTGCTTGTGTTGTCTGCAAAGACGGTGAGGTCATGCCCGGTGCGCTTTTGCCAATAAACACACAGGGGTGGAGGATCCAACTTAATCTTTATTATTCCAAGTCTGTGCAGAAAGGGGGTACTTGGCGATCGTTCGCAAAGCAAGCACCCACCCAACCTAGTTGGCGTTAGCCTTATATAGTTTTCTCTCACCCAACACGCTGTGCAGTTACTATTGGTTGCTTCTTTTAGCCCACGAGCACGTTACCTTAGCCACAGAACATGCCCGTACTTGCCTACATGGCATCTTTTCTCAGCAAGCAATCTCTTCTTATCTTACATACACCACACCCTGCCCAGTGTCAGCAAACTGCTTCATGCATTTAGCTAGATAGAATTAGAAAAAGCGTACATCTTGCGTACATCACTTGTGGCTGGTCTTAAAATTCGCAGTATGGCTCTGAATTTCTCGCACAATTGACCAGTTAATTGCAGAATATAGGTGACATCTAGCAGGGGCCTCCGTTTGCTTCTCACTGGTGAGGGCGAGGTGACGAGGTTCTAATGAAACAAGGTTCTGGGTTTGTCCAAAGGAACCAGGATAGCAGGAGCATGGTTTTAAATTGGGATTTGGACTCAGGGTGGGCCTGGCCATGGGGAATGAGGTGCAAGGAAGAAACAGTGGAGGAAAGGAGGCAGAAGATGGAGAAAATCAGATAAGGACACAACTGGAAGAGATTAAGGGTGATGGACTTGTCAGTTGTCAAGGTGTGTGAACAACTATCCAGGGCCTGGGACGCGGGGAAGGGGAAGGGGAAACTAAGGAACATTGTGAATCAAACCTGATGAAAGAGAAACATCTAGAAGAAAGAGAGTGAAAGGGAGCTTGAAAAGGTCAAGCAGGAAATAACTTTAAAGAGTTGTAAGTGCTTTCTTGATTTTCCCTATGAATAAATTATGGACAAACAAAACGTAAGTAGAAAGACAGGAATAGAATTTATTTTCCATGAGGTGATACACAAGCGAGAGGCCAAAAAGCAGTAGATTGTTTACAAAGGCATCCTCAAGATAAGTCTAATGCATCTGTTTAGCCCCTAATCTGGAAACAAATATTTCTGAAATATTGATCTGTCTTTCACTCAAGTTCATTTTCAACATGGTACGAGTCCTTATTGTTGATTGTTGATTTACTAAGGGATGCAGGACTTTAGATCTCTCTACTCAGCCAGTCCACAGCATTCAGGGGCATGAGGCCAGATCCTCCGTAGATGTAATATATAATTAACTTTACCTCAACTACAATGATTCACATAAATCAATCTGGACTGTTTTTGTTTTTGGGGTGTTTTTTTGGGGGGGGGCAAGGGGGGACTGGGGTCATGTTTTACTTTTAATTTATTATTTTCAGTCAGTGGAATCACTTGTACTCCTCAGAGGAAACTTTACTCTAGAACTTCAGATTCCTTTCAGATGATTACACACCATCCATTCTGCTGCCTTCAGGTCCTGGAGCCTCAGACTTTATAACCTCTGATGTCAGGCTCTTTATGTTGAGAACATTTCAAGACAAACTTGTCAAAGCAATTAGTTTTACCTTGAAAGCAAGCTTCAGTTTCACCAAAATAAATGAGGTAAACAAAGAAAAGGTCTGGGAGGGTATGTGTGTGTGTGTGTGTACCTGTAAAATGCATGCATGCACCCCGCACACATGCCCGTATACGTACGTACACATTACAATGGCAGAGCAGTACTTTATAACAAAACAATAGGATTTGCACTAGGGGTGTGTGAAGTGGGCCATATTCGAGTCAGATTCGGCCTGATTCAGGGGACAGTGATTCAGGGGATGCTCCATCCACCCAACCATCTCAGCATTCACAAGCCACCTGGTACCTTGATGTATGTAGAAAAAAACCCATATAAAGTTGTGTCTACTTCTGAAGCTCTCAATTGATTTGGAGGGTTCTGATTCAGAGAGTTGACAGGGTCTCCTGGTTACATTCAGATTTGGAGATTCAGCTGTTGAATCGGGCCGAATCTCTGCCAAATTGAATCAGCGACTGAAGCTTCACACACCCCTAGTTTTCACAGCAACCAGTTGCGAGTCCTGAAGAGAGAAATTTGTATAACCTGCAAGATGTGGACAATGATACTGCAAAGAATTAGTTCTTGTAGTATGAAGGACGAGTGAAAAGCCTCTTGATTCTGTATATCTCAAATAAGGTCTTCCAACCTTTGATACGCTTGTCTCTGTATGAATCTGAACTAAGTGTCACACATTTAGTGCTAGATCATTCAGTTTCCTGGCTTTCTGTTTGGATATTTTTTTCTAGAACCAAGGATAGAAATCTGGTAATTATCACAAGCTAATAGCTTCATATTATGGTCTGGAGGTATATATGAATTAGCAAAACACAGACAAAGGTTCTGTAGCCCATTTCTAATTTTCCGAACTCCCCAGAATCCTCTTATGCACTAAAGACAGAAGCCATGTTTCTTCTTTGTGTCAAAGAGGAGCACCAGTTTGACACTTTGGCGCCATCCTAACTGGTGGTCCCAGCCCTAGGATGGCACCAGAGTGAATTTGACATGGGGAGCGTGGTGGATGCGTCTCTAAGTGGGGAACAGGTTAGGTTGCCTGTTGTCCCACAAGATCAGTTGACAGGACAATGTGTTTTCCACAGTGAAGCAGATCAGTTGTGCCTGGACACTTCCCAGCATGGCTGATCCACTTAATTTGGCAATATCTATTTCTAGCCTTTGAGTTGCTTGTAATGTTTGTATATCAGTTTTTGTCAAATATATATATAGAAAATTACTTTTCTATATATATATTTGACTCTATATTTACTGAGGATTTAGTTGGGAATTTCATCTTATTTGGCTCATCTTAAAAATTACTTTAATAAAAGTTAAAGGTTCCAGAAGTTTTAGATTAAAATTTATAACTACAGAACAAGAATACAAATTCATATTTCAGTCATATTAAGAAATATGGCTTTACTGCCAGAAGCCAGTACAGTGTATTGATTTTATAAGTTTCCAGCATAAAAATCAATGACAGAGAGACAGACGCATATTTAAAAAATGTTACACTTAAGGCAAGTCCCCAAACTGGGTTGGCATGCTATCTTTACTGATTTTTTATAGAATACTTTATGAAATTTCCCCTATTTTTTCCAACTGCAATGGTTAAGTCTATGCAAATATTCTAATAATGACATTGTTACATTTTGGTTTACTATTTTCTGTTTCTTTCTTAAATTAGGAGTCATAAAAATAATTTATTCTTCACTTTGGTGAATGTATTCTTGCTTTTTAAGAAAACAGACTACCACATACATCTAGGAGTTTGTTCCCATTCAAAACATTGAACAATTTTATGAGAAATATCATTGTAAATTCCACACAATATCATGGCCTGACCCCATTAACCTCTGTGGCAAGACTCTTATCGATTTCAACAGGAATTGGATCAGACCTATCGAGGTACATGCTGATTTTTGTGCAGTTTGGGAGATTACAATAGTGTTGGAATGCACTTGTGCACAAATATGACCACATGGAAATAACAACCACAAAAATCAAATTGTGTCATAGCAGATCCTGAAACAGTATTTTAAAAGCTGGGGATCTTTTTCACACTATGAAAACAGTATGAGCTAGAATTGATTTACAAGACTTTTTTTGTTTAAAAAAGAACAATACAGCAATCTAATCTTAATATGGTAATGCATGTATTCTGGATAAAGGATTAACACATACATAAATCATATTTTATGAAACCTTAACTAAATATAAACAAGTTATTAAAATGTAATTAATTATCTATCTGTACTTCAGCATACAAATTTATCTCTGGTTTTACACCCATTAAAACTTCAGAATTCTGTAAACTGTGAGGCATTTATCATACTTAGCATGGCAGGAAAAAAAAAACTAATGTCTTCATTATATTGCTTTGTTCAGTCCTCTCCCCATCAAGCATGCAAACACCGTCATAACCATTTTTGGCTTCACTTCTACCAGATCATCTGGTAGGGCATATATGCGGGCACCAATCTTTCGAGCAACCGAAATGGCATATCTTGGAAACACAAGAAAGAAAATGATATAATTATTTTACTGGTATCTACTATGTTTGTGCTGAGACATGCAAAAACAACATATTTAATTAAAGGTTGAGATACTTATTTCCAATTAATATTTAATTTGTAGTGGAAAATGCATTTAATGTAATGGAACAATTAAGTATTAACAGTTGCATTGAACATTTATTGTGCCTGAGATTGACACGTGTGTGTGTGTGTGTGTGTGTACACACACAAATGTGAGCTGAGTTAGGCTATTAATATCAACAGCTTCAATACAGCGCTGCCAGGTTATGCCAGTAGTAAAATTGACCACTACTGTTAATCTGCTGTAAAAAAGGTTTAAAAAATGTTACTATTTAAAATGTAATGTCTTTGTATTTAAAAGCATGAATACATCTATGTTCATACTGTTAAAGTATAAGAAAATCACAAACTTGTTCATTGCACAAGAAAATATAAAATATTATTTAACAGCTTACTTAGCATTATTCAATTTGTCTTCATCAGAAAGATCTTCTCTCTTGACCATTTCTTGACGAATTGCTTTTGGTGCAATGGCATCTATTAAATCTAGGACAGGCAAACTAGTGCTAATAGATCTGTCCTAGAAGAAAGATTTAATTAACATAAGTTAGCAGATATATTTTGATCATCCTAACAGCTACAGCAATCACATCTACTTTTAAATAAAGTTAATAAGATACATTATTGTTTTATTCTACCTTTTTTTTTCTTATATCAGTCCTAACTATGCTTTCCTTGCCTGTGTAAAAGTTGCTGTGAAGTCAGTGGGAGGTTTCAGAGAGATCACAATCCACGTGTTTCCTCTTTCACTCCTCACATTCTCTATATTTCTGCTATTAAATAAATGTAAATAACTTGTTTTAGTGACAACAAGGAGCAATCTTTAAGCACCTTCTTAATCTTGCATCCTATTTTTATTTGTGTACAAGCTATACAATGCCGAGTATCTTCTTGGTGGTTAAGAGAGTACATTGATATTATAAATGTGAAATGATTCTTCCTCTCTCTTACAGTTTATGCATTTTGGGAGCTTAGTCTTTGGGGACCACCAAACTGGGCTCAGTTTAGGATTCAGGGAGGAAGGCAAAGGTGACCTAAGATCTACTGCAATTTTTGCCTGGCTGCCACCACCAGAATGGACTAATCTGGCAGATACAGTGATATAATGTAGCAGTGTTCTTGATTTTATATCACCTAGCAATTCTTGATGTCACACAAGGGACATCTTAACCTGACCAGGTAAACTAGCCTTATGGTCTCTCTGTATTTCTAGTTTGAACTGGATTATCTAATCTTTTCCTAAAAGGTTCAAGTTTCAATTATATCTTGTGTGTCTCTGTAGAATATTATGCAATTCTATAAAAGGGAGTTCAAATATCACTTGCCCCCTATCACATTTACAGAGCTCAGGCTCTGCAAGTCTTCTGATCCCTCCCTCTAGAAGGAATATAAACTTGTGGTATGTTATGCAGTCACTGATTCCCCAATGCAGCTATGCACTGCTACCCATTCAAGCAAATTTTAATGCCACAGTAGGAAAGCTGACATTTTACAAACCAACAGTAATATCTACAGCAATTTGTAATACTCTGTAGACTCCCATTCCAGGAAATCATGCTGTATCATAAAATAAAAAAATTAGGGTTGGAAAGGACTTCAGGAGGTCACCTTGTCCAATCACCTGCTCAAAGCAGGACCATCCCTGACTAGATTATCCCAACCAAGGCTTTGTCTAGCCAGGTTTTAAAAACTTCCAAGGATGGGGAGTTCACAACCTCTCTGGGTAGCCTGTTCCAGTGTTTTACCACCCTCCTAGTGAGAAAATTCTTCCTAATATCTAACCTAAGCTTCCCTTGCCGCAACTTGAGAACATTGCTCTGTGTTCTGTCATCTGCCACCAGTGAGAACAGTTTACATTCATCCTCTTTCGAACACCCCTTCAGGTAGTTCAAGGCTGCTATTAAATCCTCTCAGTCTTCTCTTCTCTAGAAGAAATAAGATCAGTTCCCTCAGCCTCTCCGCAGAAGTCATATGCCCCAGCCCCCAAACCAGTTTTGTTGCCCTCCACTGCACTCCATCCAATTTGTCCACATCCTTTCTTAGTGGGGAGCCCTAAACTGAACACAGTATTCCAGAGATGTGGCCTCACCAGTGCTGACTAGTGGGGAATAATCACTTCCCTTTCCCTCCTGGCAACACTCCTATCAATGCAGCCCAGTATGCTGCTAGCCAAGATCCTCAGATCCTTTTCTGCAGAGTTGCTGCCCAGCTAGTCAGCCCCAGCCTGTACTGGTGCATGGGATTGTTCCATCCTAAATTCAGGACTTTGCACTTGTCCTTGTTGAACCTCATGTGAATCCTTTTGGCCCAATCCTCCAATTTGTCTAGGTCACTGGATCCTAGCCAGAACCTGCAGTGTACCTACTACTTCTCACAACTTGGTGCAATCTGCAAACTTTCTGAGGGTGCACTCTATGCCATCTTCCAGATTGTTGATGAAGATATTGAACAAAACTGGTCTTAGGACCAACCCCTGGGGCACTCCACTTGATACCAGCTGCCAACTAGACATCAAGCCATTCATTACTACCCTCTGAGCCTGATGTGACAGCCACATTTCCAACCACTTTACAGTCTGATCATCCAGCCCATACTTCCTTAGCTTGCCTGTGAGAATGTTGTGGAAGACGGTATCAAAAGCTGTGCTAAACTCAAGGTATATCACTTGATTTTAGCACAGGTTTTGATACCGTCTTCCACTGGTCTCCTTGCATCTACAGAGCCAGTCACCTCACCATAGAAGGCAATCAGGTTGGTCAAGCATGACTTGCCCTTGGTGAATCCCTTAGCACCTTTGGGTGCATCCTGTCTGGTCCCATGGATTTGTATATGTCCAGCTTTTCTAAATAGTCCCTAACCTGTTCTTTCACCACTGTTGGCTGCTCACTTCCTCCCCAAACTGTACTGCCAGATGCAGTAGTCTGGGAGCTGACCTTGCCTGTGAAGACTGAGGTGAAAAGGCCACTGAGTACTTCAGCCTATTCTGCATCGTCTGTCACTAGGTCACCTCCCCAATTCAATAAGGAAGCCACACTTTCCCTGATCTTCCTCTTATTATTGACATACTTGTAGAAACCCTTCTTGTCCTCCTTCATGTCCCTTGCTAGCTGCAACTCCAATTGCGCTTTGGCCTTCCTGACTTCATCCCTTCATGCCTAAGCAATATTCTTATACTTCTCCCTAGCTTTTTGTCCAAGTTTCCACTTATGACCTTCTTTTTGGTGGTCTTGTTTACTGATTAGTTCCCTGCTAATCCAAGCTGGTTTTCTGTCACGCTTGTTAGTCTTCCTGCACATCAGGATGGTTTGTTCCTGAACTCTCAGTAAAGGTCTTCCTTCTCATTTCTGCCTAAGTGTTCCCTAACAATGGTCCCGTGATGATGAACCAGCACAGCTTCGTGCTGTTGCTCTGTAGATCCCTACATCAGATGTTTTCCCCCTTTAACTTGTAAAAGAAGAGAATCCTTCCTGCATTGCTGATTTAGTTTCTGCCCTAATTTTCATAGCCTCATCCTACTTCAAATTAGTATTTTTTTCAATTGCAAATAAAGTTAAAAAGATTCCTAAGCAGTTGAAGCACTTTTAAAATATCTCAAAATTAAAACCCTTGCCTGAATGTTTCTGTGAGTATACTTTCATCTATATCCCCTACTCCTAATGGAACTATTTCCAGTTTATGGCTTGGTCTTGTCTGTTTCTAGGATTCAGATGGTACTTTGAACTATCCCCAGAGTTCTGCATTTTGTTTCTAAGATGCTGAAATGTACTTTTTCTTATTCTTAAAATAGCAGCTGATTCCTTCCAATTGTTAAAGCAGATGAACAGCCTGGAGTAAGATGACGTCAAGTGATCTATCAGCAGGAAGTGCTGAAGCAGTAAAGCAGTTGGCTCCATTCCCTTGGAGGCTCAGCGTGTAATTCATGTGATGCCCTTACCATCAGATTAAGCCTAATATTTCAAGTTCGTTCTAATTCCCATACTGCCACCAATCTCTCTGTACATTTAAATGTAGCACTTCATTAGTTTATTTGAATAGATTAAACTGATGAGTATCTCTCCCAAGTTCATTTGTCATAAAATCTTTGTAATTTTAATTACTTGGGCAGTTGCTAATCTAATATAACTCCACTTTCCCTGTCTACAATGAATTTCGGTGACCTGCAACCCTCTTTATCTTACACAAAGATGCTATTTCATTTTGTTAACCCAAGACTAGGAAGAAAAATACAACTTTTTTACAAACATACATACTTATTTAAGAACAGTCATTTAAATGGGGGAAAAAATATCTCAAGTAACATTATCCTAGATCTAAAATAAGACACTTCCAAAACATTTCTCAGTAGTTACCATTGCCAGATCATCCAGCTTTTCAGTTTTTGGGCTCTGCATTTCCAGCTGTGGCCCAGATAGACAACTAACTATTTGAACACATGCATTGAGGCTGCATACTTAAAATGCAGTTGTATTTCTCTGTGTAATTATTAGTCCATCATTTCTAAAAAGATAGGTGACTATATACTTGACACGTGAGATTTTGCAGATGAGACACCTCTTAAATGCAGATGCATAAACTTTATCTTTCAATTTTCTCTTTATCCATTTTGCAAATATATTAGCCCAGTGCCCTTATGAAGCACAAGTTGACATCAATCTATTTTATTAGGTCAGCTGTTTCTCAGCAGCAGTGCTAGCACAAAACAGTGACTGGTTTGTTAGCCACCATTTGCTCCCTCTGCTGGTTCTCCTACACCCCAGAAAAAAAATAATTCCAGAGGGCTGAAACATTTCAAAAGTTATAAGAAACCATTTCAAACCAGGATGCACTTTCAAAATTGTCTTCTAAATTTGTACACAAAAATGACTAAGCGCCCAAGCCCTGCGACTGCATATACAGCTGAGGGAGGTGTTTAGTTACTGCAATTTGTGCTGTGAAAATTATAGACAAATTAGAAGCCCTTTTGAAAATTAGGTCTTGTTGATCTTACATAACCAGAGATTCATTTGATTTAAAAAAAAAATTCAAGACAGTTTTGTAAACTTTTAGACAACACATTGTATTCCAAACCCAAATCCGATTATGCTAACTGAACTTAGTAGATGCACCATTATTTCCTCATATAATTTTTTACTTACCTTGAAGCTGGTAATTGAGGTTTTTTTATTTGCATTTGCAAGTGTTTGATTAACCCATTTAATAATAACGTCATCATTTACTTTTTCCCCTTCTCCAAGGTCTGATAGTACTTTCAAAGTATACCTGTAACAGGAAAAGTCATTTACAAATGATTTATAGAATTCTCTGTTCCAAAGTTTTCATCTTGACATTTAATTTTTGCTATATTAATTATTTTGGTACTCTATTTTTCTACTTCTATATTATTACTGTCACAAGAATAAAATAACATTCCAGATTCTAATTTTCACTGTCACATTTTCTTTCTATATTTATTTTCCTTATCCATCATTAGTTTCACAAAATGAAGTGAAAGGGTTCATCACTCTGGAATCAAGTGACTTCCCAAAAGTAAGTTAAAAAGTAGTTTTAAGTAATCTTCATCCAAGAATACAAAGCAGAATATCGTGGATTTTCCTGCTTTTCCTTTTAGTTGGACCATGTTTTAACAAATATAGATCTCAATTCTGCAATAGGAACCTCTACTTTCAATCACTGCCTCATACTAAGTATCACAGAGGGGGAACAATGAAACTCATATTCTCTTTTATGCCATTTTTTTCCAAGAAAAAACAAACAAACAAAGTGTGTGTGTGTGTGTGTGTGTGTGTGTGTGTGTGTGTGTGTGTGTGTGTGTGTAACATTTTTGTTTCCATCCATGTAGCATGTCAAACTGCAGAGGAAAAAGGAAAGCATTCAAAATTTATGTTTGAAAAGAAAAAGGTTATTCTCAGGATATCCAAGAAAATCATCCTTTGATCCACATAATTTTTATTCTGTTCCAAGTCAGTTTACTATTTGTAGCATACTTTCTCAGTAGTTTTGCAGTTTTATGAAATTCCGTAGTATGAAGCAAATCATGTGTGCATATAAATTATAGCTCCGCTGACACCAATAAAGAAATACAATTAAATTGTTTTTAGCAGTGTTGTAGTCTCACTTGGTGTCAGTGGCATTTTCGGAAACCAATCAAAAGAAAAAACAATTTATGAGGCCAGAAGATATTGTAGAACTATGACAAATGACCTAAAAAAGAGGCCAAAAGTTTATTCTCTTATTGTTTAATTGCATTAACTACCGTAATGAAAAATGGTAGGAATAAAAAATGCCCAATGTTTTAATTTGAAAAAAAAGCAAATTAAATTACTTCAGCTACAGCCTGAACACCCCTGCAGCCAGATGAGGCCAGGCCCTAGCCCCCCCACTCAGGCTGGGCCACATCTCTTTTCCCTGTGGGGCAAGATTGGGGCTGGCTCAAGCCCCCTTCCTCCCCCCACGCAGGGCCAGGTTGGGGCTGGGCCAAGCCCCCTCCCCTCCATGGGGCTGGATCGCACCTCTTTCCCCACACAGGGCCAGGCTGTGGCTGAACCATGCTCCCTTTACTTACCCTCCACAGGGCTAGGCCACGGGCCTCCCCACCCCGCTTAGTGAAGCCAGAGCACCATTGATTTGCACTGCAGCTGTGGAGTTTAGCTCTCTAATAAGATTTGCAGCTTGACTGCCAACAGGCGAAGGACTTCCCACTATTTAGAAATGAAAATGTAAATGTTCTGTATGCATATAACAACTGTAACAACTCCTCACCTTCTCATCAGCTGCCACACCAATGCCAAGGTCAGAGTTCGATTGCCCTCATTTAAGTCCTGTCCACCAATACCAACTAGGGAGAATTTGGCCTTTGTCTTCCCAAGTTCCACTGCATAATTGCAATTCTCAATCTAAGAAAAAAAAGTGTAACCTTTACGTATATGAAAAAATATTATATTACTAACACATAGACCTAGAATCTACTCATAGCTTGATCTAGTTTACCCTAACTTTACCCACATCAACACTGGGGACGATAGGAGGATTATTAAAAAGTACAGACATTCAGTTTCAACCAGGAAAATCACCCTTCTCCCAG
This sequence comes from Alligator mississippiensis, assembly GCF_030867095.1. Classification (NCBI taxonomy): domain Eukaryota; kingdom Metazoa; phylum Chordata; order Crocodylia; family Alligatoridae; genus Alligator; species Alligator mississippiensis. The sequence goes on along the minus strand of NC_081830.1, from coordinate 56,563,768 downwards.
TATAAACCGAAAGTGTGTAAATGTTCAGGTTTCTTCTCATAAAGCAAAAATGTATAGTTCAGTAGAAAAATAACCCAACAACAACCAGGATTAAATCACTCCTGGGAGATAGAATGTTTACTGGTTTACATCCTGCTGGGGATCAAAAGGAGTGGAGCTAGGAAAGGCTCCCAGCCTTCCTGAGACTGGAGTCACCCCCATCTAAAGAAGATGTGGGGGGCACCTGTTTTCTCCTGTTGTAGACTGGGAGGAGAGGGGAGCAGCATCCACTATTCCTTGCCTCTTCCCCCAGCTGGGCTTCCCTTGCAAGTTCTGCTGGCTTCCCTTTGCTGCCCTGCCACCCAGCTGTGCAGCAATTTGGAAGCTGGCAGCCAGGAGTGGGTCTCTGACCCAGCTCCTGCCTCACCATCCAGCTGAGAAGTGGGGAGACAATTTAAAAGCTACAGGCTGAGATCAAGGCTTGGGGACCCCCCCTCCCCATGCCCAGATGGCAGGTTTCAAACCACTGCCTGCCAATCAGCTGAGTGGCTGGGCAGCAAGAGGGAACTGATTGCCAAGCTGGGGAAAGTCTAAACATTCCCGGTTCCTGACTTCTCCAGATTTTAAACTACTGCCCCCACTGCTTAGCTATGTGGTCACAAGCAAGGAGAAGCCAGAGGTGTGCAGAGGCTTTCCCTAGCTTGATTCCTGGCTCCTGACCCCTCCAGCTTCCCCTTGCCACCTGTGCTGCCCAACTGACCTAGTGTAGAGCAGGGCAAGGCAGGATGTTGTGTTGCTGCAGCAACTTTGCTACTGTAGCAAATGCCCCAGCCTTGCCCTGCACTGTTCTGGGTCAGCCCAGACAGAGCAGAACATACACCAGAAAGCGTACACTGACCTTTTTCATGTTACCACCAAGTGCAGGATATGGAGGTTTGTTGACCTGGTTCCAGTCTACTGGGACACAAATCATCTCATATAGTTGGAAGATTATTAAGGCATTCGAAAGATCACTAGATCAGAATAGGCAGAAAGACAACTGCTTTCAATTATAGAAATGTATGTTTACACTGAATATATTAATAAGTTTCTCCTGCAAGTGAATTTTTTAAAGCTCAAAAACAGAGTGAGAAAACAAATATACACTCACATAAATTAAAACTGCACAGAATTTGAACATGTTTCCCTACATTCAAACCTTCTAGTCTTTGATCCTGCCCATATCTTAAATTATATTAATTCTTCAGCTGTCTTTTTCTCAGCTTTCAAATGTAATTAATAAAACTACAGACTTTCCCCAGGTATTGAATTTATAAGTTCATGTGAGGAAGTGACCATTATAGCTGAGGTTGCCAAACAGTTTTTAATATAACCCTCTGCTTTCATTCATTCTGAACTTTCAACTTTCATACTTGGTTTCTGCCAGAGGTGGATTTAGTTAGAAAGATTAATCAAAACAAGTATATTCATCTAGACCAGAAGTTCTCAAACTGTGGTCCGCAAGCTTCATCCAGGTGGTTCACAGAAAGGTTGCGGACCAATACTTGTAAGACTACTAATATTAAAATACGAGTTGTGTGCTTTGATTTGTAGAACAAAAACAAGTTTATTAAGTAGTCCGCCGAGACCCTCAGCAATTTTCAAGCAGTCTACGAAAAAAAAGGTTCGAGAACCACTGATTTAGAATATGAAGAGACTTAAGAAAACAATTTTTAACACTGCCATATCACTTCCAACTCTTCTCCATATACTGTGCCAATACCTACATTTTCACTGTAGTTCCAAATGTTCTAAAAATTATCCTAACTTCCTGCATGATTTATTAAAATAATGGATAACAGTGTACACTTCTCTATATTTCTTCCAAGGATGGCAAAAAAAATTATAACCATTAATTTAGGTCCCTGGCAGATGTTCAGTTAAAGGCATGATGGGATCCGATCCATGATCTGAACAATTGTGCCCTATCGGCAGTGCAGTGGGGGGAACATAGTCCCAGCACCAGGCAAGCAGCAAACCGGAGGCGCAACACATCCAATTTGGAGCACCAGTCACCTGACCAACACTCCCAGCCTCAGGAATGCATCGGAGTGCCTCAAAACTAAGAGCGCTGATCAGCCGCTGGAACTCCCAGCCTTGAAAGAGCGCCAGAGTTAAGAGCTTCAATGTGCTCCTGAGGCTGGGAGCCCTGATCAGCTGCCAGCCTGGCCCCATGTTCCACTTTAGGTGCAACTATTTTATGTAAATTTGTTCCTTGCTTTATCACGCCATTAATGACTAAGTTACTACTTGAGGTTGATTAACTGGTTAATAACTGGTTAATCACATCTTAAGTGCGACAAACATCTACCAGGGGCCTTAGCCTCATAATATTCTTTGCAAGGCAGCTTAAGTATCATTATGCCCTTTTCATAGGTGAAAAAGTAAAGGCTTCTTAGACTCCCTGTCCAGCACAGCTTTCCATTGCAGGATCTTCCAAAACTGTTTCACTAGTAGAATGATGGAAGACTTCCTTAGATGAGGTACCGGCAACAACCAACCTTTTAATTATCATGTCATAGCATTGTCTTAACTAATGCTCAACTATGGGACCAACATGAATATCATTTTTCTGGCATTTGTAACTTTGCCTCTTATAAATGTAATGCTTTACAGTAATTCTCTTAACACGTTTTATTTGCTGCAGAAACAGACACAGCTTTCTGTGGTATGAAGCCAACTTCTCTCAAAACAATTAACCTCAAAGGTATCATCATTCCTGACATTCCACATCAGGTTTCAGGTAACGCTCAAACCAAAGGGTTTGACTGATAAATATCAACCATCAATTTCAACTAGCCAGTATCACTACTTGTAAATTCAGTAAAACAGGCTCGCAATTTGATTTTTACTTCTTTTTTTATTACTAATTTAGGCAACATTAATTTCCATTATTTATAGTTAACTGCTTTACTTTCTGGATACAGTTCCCCCCCCCCCCCTTGTGGTCTACAGATGTTTACTTAATTGATGCTTAAATATAAAAAAGAAGAAAAAAACAGAAATAAAAAATTTACCGGTACAAGTGGTTAACATATGGAGTTACACCCAAAGAATTCATCCAGTTTCGGAAGGTCCTCTCTTCTTTACTTTCACCTATAGACATAAATAGCTGCATATTAATTTCTTGTGGGCAACATTTTAATGGACAAGGTTTAGATCAGTGGTTCCCAAACTCTGACAGATTGCTCACCACCAATTTAAAACAATACAACCTTAAATACCAGCAGCAAATTTTTCAGTTCAACCTTAAGTACCACCAGAAAAATTTTTATCATATAAAGTAATTATAATAAATCTGTTAACTGACAGGTTGTCTACATATCACTAGTGGTACGCTTACCACAGATTGGGAACCACTGGTTTAGATCATTTATACACATAAACTAGCAAGAGTTGCTTTGAATAATTTATTTGCTACTTTTTTCCGTGAAAATGCATGCATCTTTTTCACAGGAGTATTATCTCCTAGCCAAGGAATGGAGACAGTCCTGTCAAACACAGAATTTCAGGGCTCTAGGTACAAGGCCATGAGCATCACTGGGAAGTATATGAGAACATAATTTTCTGTGCAATTTCATACAATACCAAATAAAACATACTATGGATTGTATTTTACATTCTTCTGTTCTGTATTGAGCAGTAGGCTGTGAAGAACAACAACAATGCTAATCATCAAATGAAGACCACTGGAATTCAGTTTGATTGGTAACATTAAATTTGTTTTAAATGCCATTTTATTGTCACATGTGTTTTACTGCACACATTGCCATAGTATCTTAAGCTCCAGTCTATATAGGAGGGGTGGCCAACCTGTGGCTCTTCAGAAGTTAATATGCATCTCCTTGAATCTTTGCACAAGCACACAACGTGACGTAAAGGCTATGGAAGCTGGTCACCATGTGCTTGTGCAAAGATTCAAGGAGACACATTAACTTCTAAAGAACTGTACGTGCCTCTGGAGCCGCAGGTTGGCCACCCCGCTATATAGCACTCCAGCATCTACTTCTGCATTCAGCAATTTCCCAAGAAGCATTCTGGAGACTTCTACAGTGCACTAGACCTCTCCTTTTCAATCTGCATTGCTGCAGGCTCAAAAAGACAATGCTGATTAGATTTGTGAAGCTATTTTCACAACAGCTAAGTAAGTCTTACAAATTTAAGTGGCAGTTTTGCTTCTGGGGAATTCACAAAATTCTGTTTAATATGTCTGAACGTCAAACAGTTTTGTATTGTTCTTTCTTTCTTTGAGTGTGTTTGTTCAGGCACCATTGGTCAATAAGACATCTCTAACAGAAGGATTTGCTTCTCTGCTTTATTTTCTATGTACTACTTCTAAGCCAGGGGTAGGCAACCCCCGGCATAGGTGCCAGAGTGTAGTACTTGAAGGTATTTTGCTTGGCACACATGCCTCTGGGTGGATGGTGGGGAAACGGCCGAGGCTACACAGCAACAGCAAGGACTGGGCCCCTCTTGGCTCCTCCGTCATTCACCCCGGGGCACACCAACATCTTACAAGTTGAAGTGGTGGGTGGTTTCAGCACTCTGCCCAAAAATGTTGCTGACCCCTGTTCTAAGCTATCCTTCACCTTATTCTCTGTTATTATCCGGCTTTCTTCTCTCTCACTGGTGTTAGCATATTAAGTGACTCCTTTAGTACTATGTAGTACTGGTAATACCTTACCTTGTAGCACTTTCTATTCTGAATGTCTGTTATACTGTTTGTAATTTAATACTGCACACGCCATTTGTTCCTGTGCTTTTTCATAAATAGAACATTTAAGAAATAACAAGAAGCATTTAGGCCAAAAAACACATGCCAGGAAAACACTATACTTCCTGCTTTACTCATCTGACCTATAGAACAGAAATTACATATTCTTCTCTTCCTGGCCCATTTCTAATTGAAAGAGAAATTCTCCACAAAAGGTGGAAGGAATGGCTTCCAAGAACTCAAAAATGGCATATTTTGAATGAGGGTTTCTCTTGCTATCTCCCTTCAACTCTCCACAAAACAACTCTATGAGCTTGTTTAATCAAGCTGGCAAAAAAAATCTCTCATTTAGTAATGCAATTAGGGCTGATTGGAGGATAACAATTCAATTTCATAGCCACTTTTGAGATTTCATAAAATATATTCTTGTTTTTCTCTGGAACAAGAGCTCTTTGAATGTTCTCAAGAAACAGAATCTGTTTTTGGATTAAACTGTCAGTTTTTTAATGTTAGTCTTTTTTTCTTTGATTAGAAGTGCCAAATAAGCAGGGATCCAGATTTTCTATTCACCATGGAAAAATGCAGAACAGACTTTCTCTTTTAAAGGAGAAAAACACAAACATTCTTCTTCAATGGAGACAAATGTGAGAAGCAGCGGTTTTCCCCTTGTAGACTGGCAGAGGCATCAGTGAGGGGGCTGTGGCTTGCGTGTGAGGGGCAACGGTGTATCAGGGCTGCTCAGCTCCACAAAGCAGGGGGACAGCCACAGCTGGACCTGCATCCTAGTTAGCAAACGGGACGGGGGGAGGGGGTTCTAAACCTAAATATGTAAGTATTTCAAATTGATTTTATTACAATGATTGAGGCAGTGGCAGACTTCCACACTGCTTTAAAATTGTTAAATCTCTGTCTCTCTCATATCTGTCCATCCACCTATTTATCCATCTATGGCTTAGCCTCTCTCTCCGTAATGCTCTTTAAACATCAATAGCTTGAAAACTGTAAGATAAAACATTTGTGTCTTCAGAGAAATTTCTTTGCTAAACCTTAGCATTTTTTTAGTGACCATGTCAGGATGATCCCAACTTCCAGAACTGGGAAACAAGTCAGGGGCCAGGGCCGTTTCTACTGAGCTCGGTGTGGCGGGGAAAACAGAGGGAGAGGCCAGCTGATGAAAAGTGAGAGCTGGGCAGAGGCATGAGGCAGTGGGTGGGCAGCGGCAGCCCTGTCCCGAGCCCCAAACAGAGGAGGTGCCTGGGGGCAACATGAAGGAAGCCCTAGGGCGTGGGTGGCTGTTGTGAGGCATAGAGCTTGCCTGCCCTTGCCCAGCAAAGAGGCGCGCAGGTGGCAGCCGGGCAGCAGCACGGGCAGGTGCGCCTCCAGCCCTCTGGATGAAATCAAGTGAAGGAAGGGACTGGTATCTTCAAATGTTCAGCTTATTTTATTAAAGTTTTTATTAATGTTTAATTTACTTAATAAAAACAAACAGAAAAATCTGTTTGTTTTTGTTATTTGAAATTCACCTGTCATTCTTGATGGGCAAGTCACTAGTAAATCAATAAAACATTGTGTTCAACAGATATAGTGGCATTTCATTTTATCATGGAAAAACATGTATTTTGGGTTTATTAAAGAATTTGGGAATGTTTTAAAATCAGAGAATATGCAATTTTTAGGCAGAGAAAAACCAGAATCCCTGCTAATGAGGCACTTCAGAAACCTTCCCCTTAAAGATAGCTATATAGAAACCAATACTTACCTGTAAAATCTTTCAGCTTTGACAAAACAGAATGTCGTAGCAAATATTGTAGGAAAAATGTTGTTGAAAATATTACAACCAGTTCCAACTAAAATTAGTGCTCTTGGTTAACTAGGAACTTAAAGCTTTAAAAACCCAGTAGTAGAATTAAAATTTTGTGAGGTCTTTCATTGTTCAGGTAAGGATTCCTGTTTTCAAACTATAATTTTACTGGTAAAAAAAATATACTGATTTGGACTCTGTATTTCTGTTAGCTCTGCTTCACTTCTTGTTAATTTCAGAGTGTTGGGAAGAGGGGAAGCAGGGATTCTCACAAATTGCTGAACATGGATTTTATGTCAGGATTTTATTTCCAATATTTTCTGTAAAAATTATCAAAGCTAGAAGGATTATATACTTTGTATATGCAAATCTTACATAAGGGCTTGTTTCTTCCCTAGGGTAAAAAGCCATGAGGGTAAAAAGCCCCTCATCTTGGATTAGAGTAAAAGGCAGACAGAGGGGCAGGTGGCTGCTGTGGCTCCAGCTCTGGTTCCCAAATTGGGCTTGGGGTTGGAGCTGTAGCAGCTGCCTGACCTCTGTCTCCTATCTCTGCTCCCCTCCCTGCCCTCCTGGCACCTAAACCCCCGATCTAGGGGGCACCTGTGGCAGTGGTGGCAGCAGGAGCTACTGTTGCTGCAACCACTGCTGTATGGCTGAGCCAGGGCCAGAGCTACTGTGTGCTTCATGTCCCAGGCTGGTATGGGGCTGGAGCCATGCCCACCAGTAAGCAGGAGGGGAGTTGAGGGGAGAAGAGGGATCAGAGGTTGCAGGGGACAGGCAGAGAGGGCAGAAGCTGTGTGGGAAGGCAGAGGCAGCAATGAAGGGGGCTGCTTGCCCCCCTGCACCTGTCCCTCTGCTGCTTTTTCCCCATGTACTATTACAGGGAGAATTTATGACAATCCTCCAATAATTAGTTTCTATACAAGGAAAAGTATAATGAATTTATACATTTTCCATGTATAGAATCTAACTATTGAGGGCTCATCTTAACTTTAAAGTCATTTTCTATTTGGGTAAATACAGTACTGTCCAAGTTGGCAAGCATACACTTCAGAAGAATAGCAATTACATATTCTGGAACTAAATCCCATTTTGGATTAGTAGAAATTGAAAAACCTACCAATCTTTTGTTTAGTTTGGTGTAACTTAAAATTGATCCCTGGCTGAAATACATTTTTAGGGACACTGGTACATTCCAAAGACAAGAGCCAAAATCTTCCAGGAAAACTTACTTAAGAAAGTATAGATAGTAAAGGAAAAATTAAGCAACTTCACTCACACTAGGAATCTTAAACTGCATGCTGAGCACTGCCAAAGGAATCCAAACTAGACAAACAGGAGTAATAGCGTGCAAGTTGAAAAGTGCACTTCTGACTAGCAGGAATTCAGGAACTAAAAATAGCTCACCATATTTAATATGCCACCTTAAACAACTTCCTCTCTCATGCAGCACAGAAGTATTCCTAAGTTTTCCAACTGGCTAAAAACTGACCAGGTTTTTTTTCCTGTTCAAAAATACCTTGTGGTCACTTCTGGGGCACGTATTCTGCTGTGTGGTACGGAAGAAGCCAACCCAAGGGAAACGCACAGAAATGGGGCAGAGAAATGAGCTGAAGGAAAGTGGCACTACATGGCCACCTCTTGCCTCTTTGAAACCACTATTCTATGCAACTGAGGGAGGAATATCCAAGATGACAGGCAAAGAGGTTTGAGGAGTAGCTAATCAATAAGGTATAATTAATTTCATAGGGCAATTAAAACTTCATATGCAATTTGTATAAAAAGTTACTACAGTGCAGAATAGAAGTCAGTCCCCCAGGGAGTTTGAGCTGCCAATATGCCAGAAGCAACAGCTCAGCAAAGTAAAAAAAAAATTACAGGGGTAGGTGTGTATGAACCAAGATACAACAAGCAGGGCTTCTACTTTCCCTATATTAAGCCTCAAGTAAGAACTAGAAGCCTTGTCCCCTCTTGCTTTTTTTTTTTGCTGCCAGATCTACCTCCAAAGAAAGAATGTATTAGAACAGCAGTCAGATAAGAGCTATGCAGCTATGAGGGACCTGTTTCTATTCTGTGACGTTTTACATGAGAAAGGGACTATTGGGTCCTAAGTAAATACTTCCAAAGGGTCTGTCTGTCCTTCATCTATGTGCAGATCACAATGAACACTGAACATTATCCAAGTATTTGGAGAGGGGGACAGAATTAAAGTTGAACCACCTCTCAATAACCTAAACTAATGCTAATTGATGCAGCAAAGGACAGGCACATTTTCAATGTGCTCTTTCTGGAGGAAAGTGATCTGTCACTGAGAGGAAAAAGAGGACTTTAAACAGGCAAATTAAGCCTTTCATGAAGCTGTATATTTAAAACCTTGACCATTTTCCAGCCCACATCCTTAGCTTTAGATTCTTGAACCTGGAAAGGTCACACAGTGAGATAATTCCACATAAGACGTTAGATGGCATTTATACAGAGTTGTGAAAGGCTTGCCCATATCATAAGGGCATTTTTATTGCTGTCTTCTCCTCAGTTGTGACGGCATATTAAAGCAAAGATAGCAATATAAGAACAATGCAAAACCAACCAAGAGGAAACACATGGTTACAGTAGGAAAACAACCCAAAGGACTGCAGGATAGATGTTTATGGAATATAGAAAAGTACTAAATACAGTACCTATATTAGGAGGGGTCAAATCTGCATTTCACGGAGCAAAATAGGAAAGTATTATATATTATAAATCACATTATGAAAACACACCTATGGCAAAACTAAGAAACAAGTATCTTGTGTTTTATATAAAAATATTTAAATAACTTGAGAACAATACCATATGAAAGTGAAATCATACAGCAGTATTAAAAGGAAACATGAAGAACAGAACAAAACACAACTAGTTCCGATTTCTGGCTCAGAAATATTGTTTATAAAGGAAAAAGATACAGATAATAATTATATAATTCTCTTGTCTCTAGAATAGATATTAAAAGCTATGAGTTAAGGTTACCATCACTTTCATTACAACATTGGATTAATTGCTTATAATTTTTACATACTTCAACCATTTGAACTGACATTTTCCATACCAAATGTCAGCTTTAATGTAAATACCTTTAAAAAGTTTAACAGAAAATAGCTCAGCAGTTTCACAGAATGTGGTTCAAGAAATATCTGCTGTTCTGCCCAAACTATATCAGCTAGAAGTTTTAGCATCTCTACGTTTTGGTGCAGTGATGTGAAATTTGGCAGGGGTAGTGTCACAGATATGCTTTGTTATGGTATACTCATATAAGAGAAAGTCTATGTAAAACACAATGATGTTTTAGTATAATTCCCCCCCTCCCCACCACACGCTTTCTCTGGTCAGCATTGCTTCACCCATTGGATAAGTGTTTCTTGGCAAGCAACTGAGGGAATAGTACTGGCATAAACTATAAAGGAACCCACAAACCCTCATTTCTAACTAAGCCTGAGTATAAAAACTGTGCTCATGGTAATCTGACAAGAAGGGAAGAAAGCAGTTGAAGATCATTCAGGACTCAAATCAAGAACAGCCTTTGGTCAGAGCAACACAAGCAAATAAAACCTCTCCTTCTGAAAACTAGAATGAGAGAGGATCAATTTACATGCTAATATCTGAAAAAAACTAATAAACCAAGTTTTTTTTATATATTGGTATTCCAATAGGCTTTGCCAGAAGGGGGCCTTATCTCAATCTATTTTTCATAAATTATACCTACTTCTGATGCTCTTATTTCTATAGGCTTACAGATTGAAAGAACTCACCTTCTATTAAATTGAGGTCATAAGCAGAGCTATCAGGCTTGTGTAGGGCTGGATATGTATTAAAGAGATTTGCAACAAAAGCCAAATTAAGTTTAGGGTTGCCTGCAACCACATCAGCTGGAGTAACAAACTGTCTGCAGCCCAGTTTGTTTGCTTCCTGAAGCATGCGTTCAGCTCTCTTCAGATCATTTTTCTCCTAGAAAAGGAAGTAAAACCAAGTACCTTTTTATTGATTTTTTGGATTATTTTTGATATCTCTGGAATCATATCTTCATATAGGACTGTGCATTATTACGCTGTACACTATAAGCAAAGGCAGACCACATTCAGAACCTAGATATTCATTTTGATCTCTACTGTAGTGCGACAATCCAGTATCTTGCTTTCTTCTGGAATATAACTGAATGCTACCAAATCCACTTGATTGCCACACTGATGTCATTTCAGGACGGAGGGGGCTCACAGAAAAGGTATATATACTTAAATGTAATGGTATACATGATTTTTACTATAATAATAAATAATGAGATCTCATTGCCTATGTTCAGCAACTCAGAACTCTAAAACACTAGTCTTCCCAGAAGATGTCACTGTATCCTTTGTACTTGAATAAACCCATTGTACTCAGAAGCAGAACTGATGAAAAAGGTAAGGGAGACTATTCGTGGAAAATTTCCCTTTTGGCATAGAAGCATGAATATAAATTTTTGACAAAACATTAAATATTTCAGTTTCAGGTGCTCAGAGTTCTTTATTTAAAAAGAAAAACACTCCATAGAAATCAGACCATTTTCATTACCAAAAAAAGAATATTTGACTGAAAAGCTATTTTCTGTCAAAATTATTTTAGTGTAAACTTTCCAATCTTGCCTTCTCAGCAGCCTCCAAAGGAGGAATGTCAACATAACAACCTAAGATGGCCTTTTAAACATTTCTGTTATTTTGCTTGAAGGGTTTGAACATGACAGCACCCTCCATGTCTAATGATTTTTGGAGGGGTCCTTCACATATTTAAGTGTCATTTTATTCCAGGGATCAGGAAGAGAATATAAATCTTCTGCCTAAAGAGGCCTACTCTGACTGAGAAGCAGAACATAACCACGCAGCTCAGTTAGAATTCTTTGTTGAAGAAGACAAGGTTCCTTGGGTGATTCTGATATCTTTTATTAGACCAACCCAAATACTTGGAAAATAATTAAGCAAGCTTTTGGGTTCAAAAACCCTTTGTCAGGTTAAGGAAGTTTCAGCAGTTGGTGTGTGCTCTTCCTGGATGGAATGAAAAGTAAAGAAGCCAGTGGCTGGGCTGGTATGCATACAAGACAGATAGTCAGTGAAAATGTAGACTGAGGAGTCAATGGGTGAGACAGGCAGGGGAGGGGGGAGAAGAGAGAGAGAGAAGGGGGATGAAAGTGGAGAGATACCTGGGGAGTCAGATGTCAGGCAGGTTATAATGTGTCATAAATCCAATGTCTATATTTAGTCCATGATTTTTAGTATCCAGGAGGTTGATGAAGTGGAGTTCAGGACTGAGAGACTGGAGAAAGAGTGGTTTTCTTGTGAGAAATGTGCCCCCACATGGTGGATTTGGTAATATACCTCATCCAATTCACCAAATGCCCTGATGGAAAATACGTAGGAGAGACCAAACAACAACTGCGCACCAGAATGAACGCACACCGGAAATCCATCAAAGACAGAAATACCCAAATACCGGTGGGGGCACATTTCTCACAAGAAAACCACTCTTTCTCCAGTCTCTCAGTCCTGAACTCCACTTCATCAACCTCCTGGATACTAAAAATCATGGACTAAATATAGACATTGGATTTATGACACATTATAACCTGCCTGACATCTGACTCCCCAGGTATCTCTCCACTTTCATCCCCCTTCTCTCTCTCTCTTCTTTCCCCCCCCCCCCCTCCCAGCTCCCCAGTCACCCATTGACTCCTCAGTCTACATTTTCACTGACTACCTGTCTTGTATGCATACCAGCCCAGCCACTGGCTTCTTTACTTTTCATTCCATCCAGGAAGAGCACACACCGACTGCTGAAGCTTCCTTAGCCTGACAAAGGGTTTTTGAACCCAAAAGCTTGCTTAATAATTATTTTCCAACTATTTGGGTTGGTCTAATAGAAGATATCAGATTCACCCAAGGAACCTTGTCTGCCTATGTCTTTAGACCAACATGGCTACAACCTACACCCCTGTAATACTGTTGAAGAAGGTTTTCCAGAATAGCAGGCTATAAACAACATCCATGGGGCAGAGGAAAGGATGGAACAGGCTGGTTACAAAATATTTTACCTCTTTTCGTTAAAGCACAGTTCCACTTTGTACAGTGAAAGGTACATAGTTGTATCTAACATGTCCTGGAATTGTACTAAAATCTTGAAGGCTCAAAGCTTATGCATCTTCCAAATCAAGCTAACCACAAAAGGAAATCATGTTCTGGGATGTAACATCAATGAGACAATATGTAAATCTTTGTTACTTAATGCAGACACAGTTTTAAATCTCAGAATACTTACATCAAACCCTGAAAGGTCAATGGGAATTTCATAATCTTTGTCTCCTTTGGGTGCAATCTGATTCAGGAGATGGTAGTAGGCTCTTGAATCCTAAAACAAGTAATGCACTTTTAGAGTATGGGCCAAGATTTACTCCTCTAAATTTAATATACTGTTATTTTTACGGTCTCCCTCAAAGCCCATTGAAAACATTACAATGACTAATGCCACTTTCAATAAACTCTGGATTTGGCTTTTAGTTAAAATCTGCTTAATCTCTATGGCTACTTTTCTGGAATATTTCTCATAGAAGCCATTCAGTCAAATGACCATGAATAGGAATGACTGCCATTTAGTCAGAACAATGTTAACATAAACTCTTCTTCACTGAATATACTGGCCAACCTCATAGATTACAAGACATTTAAGGTAGCTGTTAAATTCTAACTTCATCTTTTGATGCTGATGTTACTACATAAGGTGTTCATGAGAAAGACTTAGAGATTGAACAATGGGAATTTCATTTTTATGAATCAGTTCAATATTCATCCTTTTTATGAATCAGTTCAATATTCATCCTTCATCATTCTCACTTTTTAAGAATAGTCCCTTGTCTTAATGGAACAATTGATTGGGACAAAACTGTGTACCAAAACATCCCAGTTAAAGAGATTCTATTACATATTTTGTTAATCATTATTTTTATTTGTTGAAAAGTCCAATATATGTATTTTGCTTCTGCTGTTCCCATAGAAATCAGGCACAGAGGCAGAGACAAACTTGTACTCCTGGTAAAAGTAGCTAATTTAAAAACATTTTAATATATGTGCCCTACATACTAAAGGACATTTTGATTAGATGTGCTCTAGTTCATTAAACTCAAGTTAATATTTTTATTAATAGGCTCTTCAATGTTTTTTTGAAGAAAAACAATGACTACAAAAATATTTTAATGGTTTATTCTGAAATAATTAGAAGGAAAATTACCATAGAGATCCACTCATTTATTGCCTGTTCACTTTTGCTTTTAAACGTGCTGTTTTTCTCCTACCAACTTAATGAAGAGTGAGCAGAACTATACCCAAAATGAGATCCCTCCCCAATTCAGCTAGGTAAAAAGAGACAATTCCCAGACTTTCGGGAAAGGGATGATGGAAAGCAGTAAATCTGTGAGTGGGGTTGTACTTAAAACTATTTGGGTCATTTAGTACAATTTGCAACATATGTATTCTTGAATGATAGTTACTGTTTTGACCCATGTGGGAAGTGTTTTGTTTGCATTGTATATTCCTTGTTGATACATTGTATTAGCAGCTGAACAGGACAATGTGTGATCTTAAAATGTACAATTCTAGGATAAATTTGACTAACAAATTCCTGTAAAACGTGGATCACTAGCACATTCCTAATTCCCATCTCTCTCCTTAATTTCAAAACAGATTACATTCTGCCAATATTACTTTCATTTATTAGAATGACAAGTATATACCTTAATGTCCTGACTGAAATTGTTTATTTCCTGCCATCCTGCATTTGACAGGTGGTAGTTTACCCAGCGCAGCAACAGCTCTTCTGGGGAAAGTTTCAGTAACTGCTCCAGGTCTTCCCCTTCATTTAGCAAAGCAATAAGAGCTAAAAGCAAGTTTGAAAGAAAGCTGAATTATTGTTACCAGTGTCAGAAGGCATTTCATCGCACCTCACACATTTTATAGAACCTGATGTTGTTTTCCTTCTTACCTTCATTTCTGGAGAGCTCGATATCAGCTAAAAGACCGACTTTAATGATCTGCCACACGAGCCCTAATACCAAATGTGGTCTCCCTTCCTGTAGATCTTGTGATCCAATGTTGACTACTGTACAGCCAATAGCTGATGCAGAATTCAGGGCAAGGTTTATGTTTTCCTATTGAAACATTAATGCTAACAAAATTAATATTTGTCAATATAAACACATTCAAAACAGCAAACACCAGCTTGGTTATTTTGTGGGCTTTTGAAATTGTAAGGAACAGAAAAATTTCATCTCAGATTAGTCCTTGTAATGCACTAGTATGCTCTGCCCAAAAGCAGCAGCACTAAGATGGGAAAAGACATCCTTTTTGCAGTGTGATCTAGCTGTGCCGTGACTTCACTGATGCCTAGAGATGTCACTGTGGCTGTCATCCTGCAGAGTAAGTTCTTTGCCCTCCTGGGGCTTCAGGAGCTCAATCCTGTGGGAAGAGAGCCCCAGATGCTGTACCCCAACTTGGGGTGCATGTCAGCAAGTGAGGGAAACTCCCATTTCCAGACATGCCTCCTTTGTTGGGGCATGAGAGAATCCCCCTGTAGGGAATTCAAGCAGCCGGGGGGGGGGCACACACGACTCTGAGCATAATGGGTACACCAGGACCTAGTGCTTTTCTCATTGCCGCACCCCAAGGCACCGTGTGCAAGCAGAGGGGGGGACTCCTATGGGAGTTTCCCCCCTGCATGCATGCAGATGCATGCATCATTGCAGAATAATTTCCCCAACATGCATTTGCAAATGAAGAAGGGGGAAACTCACATAGGGGTCCCTCTACTCTGCTTGCACAGCAGCCCAAACCCACAGTTTGGCAGCAAGAAAAAGGAGTTTCCCCCACCATGTTTGAATCCCCTGCAGACTTAATATGGCTCATCCAGCAAACAGATCCATATGTAGTAAACCGTCTTGCAATTTTTGCTTACAAGGCTGAAGCGATCAGAGTTAAATAGCCTTTATTGTTGACATGACCGATAAACTTTATCACTATATTTGTTTTTCACTATGACAATTGTGAACCTATGTACAATATTTTTTATAGAGTCATGATCTGATTTATCACCATATTTGTACTTGATTATGTTAATTCTAGGGGTAGGAATAAAGCTTTTATAATAGTTGGCCCCATTTCATTATTGTATTTGCACTTCTGTTATTTTCATAGTTTCATAGTTGGTAGGGTTGGAAGAGACCTGAGGAGATCATCTAGTCTGACCCCCTGCCATGGCAGGAAAGAGCACTGGGGTCAAACGACCCCAGACAGATGTTCATCCAGCCTCCTTTTAAAGACCCCCAGGGTAGGAGCCAGCACCACTTATTTTGGAAGTTGGTTCCAGGTCCTAGCCGCCCTGACAGTGAAATAGCGCTTCCTAATGTTTAGCCTCAAACTACCCTCCGCTAGCTTGTGTCTGTTGTTTCTTGTAACTCCCGGGATTGCTCGGGGGAACAGGGACTCTCCCAATGCCTGCTGGTCCCCCTTGACTAGTTTGTAGACTGCCACTAGATCCCCTCTCAGCCTTCTCTTTTGGAGGCTGAACAGGTTCAGGTCCCTCAGCCTCTCCTCGTAGGGCCTGCCCTGCTGACCCCTGATCATGCAGGTGGCCCTACTTTGGACCCTCTCCATATTAGCCACATCCCTCCTGAAGTGCGGTGCCCAGAACTGGACACAGTACTCCGGCTACGGCCTGACCAGTGTCGCGTAGAGGGGGAGGATCACCTCCTTGGACCTACTTGAGATGCATCTGTGGATGCATGACAAGGTATGGTTGGCCTTCCTGACCACGTCCCCACACTGTCGGCCCATGTTCATTGTGGCATCAATGATGACTCCAGGATCCTTTTCTGTCTCAACACTGGCGAGAAGGGAGTTCCCCAGCCTGTAGGTGTGCCGCTGGTTCTTCCTCCCCAGGTGCATTACCCTGCACTTGCCAGTGTTGAACCCCACCCTGTTCTCATCTGCCCACCCCTGTCACCTGTCTAGATCCGCTTGTAGCCTGTTCCTTCCTACTAACGTACCCACTTCCCCCCACATCTTAGTGTCATCTGCAAACTTGAACCAAGTGCTTTCTACCCCCTCGCCCAAGTCACTGATGAAGATGTTGGACAGTGTGGTCCCGAGGACCCAGCCCTGGAGAACCCCACTGCCCACATCCTTCCATGTCGAATAAGACCCATCCACCACCACTCTCTGGGTGTGGCCCTCCAGCCAGTTAGTGACCCGTCTGACCGTGTAGGCATCAACACCACTGTCTCCTAGTTTCTTACTGAGAATGGGGTGAGAGACCGTGTCGAAGGCCTTCCTGAAGTCCAGAAAGACTATATCCACTGCGACACCTGCATCCAAGGACTTGGTGACCTGGTCGTAGAAGGCTACCAGGTTGGTTTGACAAGACCTGCCCCTAATAAACCCATGCTGGTTGCCCCTGAGCACAGCCTCCCCTGCTGGCCCTTCCTGGACATGTGCCAGGATAATTCTTTCAAAAAGCTTCCCCAGGACCGAGGTAAGACTCATGGGCCTATAGATTCCTGGGTCCTCCTTCCTCCCTTTTTTGAAGATGGGGACCACATTGGCCCTTTTCCAGTCCTCCGGCACATCGCCCGAGCACCATGAGTGCTCACAGAGCTGCGCCAGAGGTCCTGCAATGACCCCTGCTAGTTCCTTCAGCACTCTGGGATGGAGATCATCAGGACCTGTAGATTTAAATACATCTAGTCCCTCCAGAAGTTCCCTGACAACGTCCTCATTAACCCTAGGCCTGGGTGTACCACCCACAGGGCCCTTGGGGGGGCCAGTGGGGGAGATATCTGGGTCCCTCTTCAGAAATACAGAGGCAAAGAAATTGTTGAATGTGTCAGCTTTACCGTCAGGTGAGATGACCAGATTTCCTAGATTTTCATTTAAATTTACATCATCATTATCTGTCTGTTGCTTTTGGGAGCATGGCTTTCAGCCAGAATCCTTAATAAATTGAATTGAATCTAATTTCCTGCAGGGGCATTTGCCCAGAGTGCCCAACTGTCATCACAAAATTTAAGCACTTATGGAGTAATAAAGGGCATGACGTCTGTTCGCTCTGCTTCTGTGCCACCCTAAAAATTTTTTACGGTGGCACAAAGCAGACATCTGTTTTTCATCAGATTTTCTGAGCCTCATCTTATGGATAGAACTGCTTGAGTGGGCCCTTGCTCTCTGCAGAACGCTACTGCTTGCAATA
The DNA here is from genome assembly GCF_030867095.1 of Alligator mississippiensis. Classification (NCBI taxonomy): domain Eukaryota; kingdom Metazoa; phylum Chordata; order Crocodylia; family Alligatoridae; genus Alligator; species Alligator mississippiensis. Next base: position 56,545,940 of record NC_081830.1, on the reverse strand, counting down.
CCACTTAATTTGGGCCAAAGTATGTCCGCATGTATAGGAACATGTCTGAAGCGCGTGAACTCATGTTGATCTGTTTACTGCATCCAGTATATGGAAATTACGAAGAGAGCATCAAGACTTCAGCAGGACCACATGGTGACATTAAAAAGACAACTGCTATTAAAGCAGCAACAGTTTGTGAAAACAAATACATTCTAGCTCTGATAAGTATGCCATAGCCATAGAGACAGCATAAGTATATATACTAGCATCTTTGCTGGCACAGTCTTTGTTAAACAGGTAGAGATTATAAAACACTTTTGGAGAGGAATTTAGAGCCTAATAATATATCTGAAGCTTCCTTACATATCATGTTCAATTAAAGGTCAGTTTTTTTCCTTCCAGGTTTTAACTGATTTTTTTCCCCTCATTATGCTGAAGCCTCACAAATTTACCTGTTTATGTCAAATCTTTCCGCCTCTCTCCAAACTAAAATATCATCTTCCCAAAGTTCTTGTGTGAATGCTTAGTCATTAGCTCAGACTCAATAAAACTTTTAGGTTTTTTTTCCATAGGTCTCTCCACTACTTTCATTTACTGTGGAAAATACACTTCCCTGCCTGTTACCCAGGGCAGCAGCTTGGAAATCATCTTTAACACTTAGTCCTCACATCCAGGCTATGGCTAAAACTTTCATATTCTTTTTGAATAACATCTCTAAGATATGGCTTGTCCTCATGAACCACTCCATTAAACCTCTATTGCTCAGATACTTCTAAAGACCAGGAAAACAGAGCAGGTCAGCTACAACAAATGAAAACATAAGAGATCTGAGAGAAAGGATGCAGGCTCTCTGCATTTCTTCAAGGGCTTGTGAAGTTTGAAAGAATGTTTCCCCACAGCACCCAGGCAACGCATGTCAAGCTACTCCATGCATCAGACCCTTTAAATCCGTGTACAAAGCTTGATTCTCCTCCTGTTTTAAGTCCATAACAAAATTCTCAGTAAAAAAAAGCTGTAGGCAGAGTCTACTGTAATATTTATGACAGAAAAGGTGCAATACTTACAGAAACAGTAAAAGGAGTGAGTTTCTTCTTGTTAATAACCCTTTCATCAATTGTATCTGGTTGTGATAAGTTAATCATTTTGCTGGGGAAGAAATTAAAGAATTCAATTTTTTGAGAAACCAAAACATTACTATTTTTGTGGTAAATCTTGAAATGTTATTTTAAATATTTAAAACACTATGGAAATCTCTCTTTTTCCACTCAAAAAAATTTCAACAAGGAATCATTGAGTCTCCATAGATACAAAAAAGTGGAGCAGTCAGGTTTATGCTTAGGGAAAACTGCGTTGTTAGTGCATCTCTCAGGAAAACACAGCCAACCATAAATTAAATGTACTCAGAAGGACAGACTTTCTATTATCAAAAACATACAACTTGTAACTAACACAGCACACTTCTGTAATGCCTTGTTTCTAAAATTCTTGCCTCTAAAAAGGGGTTGTCAACCTCGGGAGTATGCACAGGTGGGTGGGGATGGAACACCAACACCCACCACCCTGTGCCGCTGCCTCCCAGGAACAGGGCCGGGGCGGGCATGAGGGCAACGGAGCCCCTCTGCAGGCTGCACAGGTGCTGCCTGGCCAGTCAGATATGGCGGGGGAGGAAGCTCACATGAGGCCTTGCCACCCACCACCCCATGCTGCCACCTCTCTGCATGCAATCACCGCCACCCTCCACCCCCCCCCCCACAGCTCCATGTCCAGCTGCCAGGGGTACACTTATTAAAAAAGATTGAAAACCCCTGCTCTAAAAGGTTGAAAGTCTGTATCCAATCAGTAATAATGTATTATAATGTATTAAGTTCTCAATACCCTGGGAAACCACAGCAGAGAGGGAGAGAGAGAGAGAGAGGGGGAGAGAGAGAGAGAGAGAGAGAGAGAAAGGGCACAATATAAGTTTGTGGGCACAATATAGGTTTGTGGTGCAACTAAGAACAGAACTCAGACCTTCTATGTTCCAGCCCTGGGATTTGACCCCTACACAATACTTCTCAAAAGACTTCTAATTATTCCTTTTAATCAGTATATTGGATTACATAATGTCATGTGCACTCATGAAGGTATAATTTAAAGAGTCTGACATAAAAAAGCCTTCAGCTAGTCAGACTTCACACACACATATACCTGCTCAACATTAAAATTAAAACAGAAAAATTCTTTAAATACATTTGTAACGCTTCATGTCATTCATTGGTGCATCTTTTATGTATGGGTTTTTCTGGCTTTGCCGTCGCTTGGAGAGAGGACAGGTTGTTGCTGGGATACACTCTGGAAGGTCCTCACGGGTTCTTTCCTGACACGTCTTGCTGGAATAAATTCATTTAGTTGGGAGGAAGATGGTTTGTCCTGCCTTTCCTGGTACCTTCCTTCAATCTTCCTGTCCGTTTTCCCATTTGGGGCTCCGCCTCCCCTACCCCTTACCTAACACCAACCACGGATGTTGTTTCCCAGTCTCCTAGGTCTGTTTTGGTATAGGTTCTTATACCTTGGTCTGTTGGGTTGTATTAGTCAGATGTTGCCTCATCCAAGTTCCCTAAGGCCATATTGGATCTTGCCTAGATTCTTTCCTGACCTTGGGTTACCTCGCTCCCTGGTGTATCTTGCTCTCTCTTCAGTCTGTACTTGCCACAGTTTGGACGTCCATCTCCCCTTTTCTCTTCAGGTTCCCGCTCAGTCCAATATTGTCCGGAGATGTCTGGAGTCCACGACGTAATTTCAGGTAACTCTGTCAGCCCTCCAGGACTCAACTCGTTTTCAGAGGCCCCTTTCTGGGGCAGCCACCACTTCTCCTCCATGAAGCTCTACTCTGGGCCTTTCTGGACCCGCTGGGGAACCCTTTTCTTGTCCCTCTTATTTGCCCTCTGCTGAGTTTTTTATCCCGGTTCCAAGTGGCCCGCAAATCAGTGCTGGCACGCTGCCATAAAACATGCCCATGCTGGTGTAGAAGCTGGTCCCAGCTCCTTCTGGACCCACTGGGTTGTTTTTTTCTTTTCTTCTGCTGCAGCATTTTTTTCCTGCCGCAGCTCCACTTCTGGTTCGCTCCTGGCTCAGTGCGGCGTCCCGCCGGCTCCGGTCACTCCCCACTCCAGGTAAGTTTATCCTTGTGGCCTCATGCTTGCCACAAGGTTATACTTTAAAAAATTATGCTAAAGAAGGATGTATAAGAAGGGGATTTTCTCCAGTTCTAGGGGTTGATCAAGGTATTAATTAAAGTACAAATCTTGGTATTACTGAAAACTTCTATGTATTTAAATGTAATCAAGACATGACTTTCAGAGAACAAATTTCTCAGCTTTTTCTTAGCTTTAGACTCACCAAAGTAGGATACCATCTGCAAGTGATTTAAAAAGACTTTCATCTGATGGATTCATGGGAAGGAGATGCTTACAGTCTGGGTCATCTCGCAGAGCTTTATTTATCCAGTTAACAAAAGCAACCTTTTCTTCTTCTGAAAAATAAATAATTAAAGACTAAGTAGTCTAAGAATAAGGATACCACAGAACACCAGTAGAATAATCTATTAATTATTATAGGAGTAGGAAGGTATTATTGAGCTGTCCACAGAATATAATAGCAACACTCTGCCCATAACATAATGATAAAAATATATTATTAACATGGATTACCAGAGTTCATTTTCTCTGTACTTATGTTAAAAGGAAGGAAATTACTATATCTGCATTATGATCAACATGAGTGCACAGACACAATTGATTTTAACTTGTTAGATGACAATATTTCAGTCTGGCCTCTACACTGCTTTTCAGAGGCTGGTAGAACTTCTAAGAATTTATTCTAAATTACTATGATATATTAACTTTAGGGAATTTGGGAATTTTCTTTTTACAGGGAGACTCTTCTGTTCTCACCCCTTGGGAGTTTATGTACAGGATTCATCATTACTTTCATCTAAGAATCCTTATCAGGACTACAATCAGTCAAGCTACAACATTTGTATCCTTTTCCAAGACCGTATGTACTGTTCACTCCTAAGAGTTGACCAGGATTCAGGAGGAAACAGGCTACATAGCATGCTGTGGAGAAATATTAAAATAAAGCAGTTGATCCTATAAGAGCAGTACTCAGACAGTACAGAGAGCTAGCATGTACAGAACTTGCAGTTGATTCATGTCCAGAATGTAGACTCTGAATTCAAGTTCTAAGCACCACAGGAAGCCATGCATACAGACAGAGCTGTCATTTATTATGTTTGTAACTCCAACAAAACAATCATGTTAAAAGACTAAGTCCTGAAAGGCATTAAGAGGTCAGACTGATCCAACATTTAGGATCATGGGGCACTGATAGATGTGGAAAAAAATGCACTCTACTGCAAGCAGCAGCATGTTACTTTGATCCAGCTCTCAGTGTCTACAGAGATCAGGAGCTTCAGTGGGGCTTTTTGGTGCTTTTAGCTAAAGTTGATTCAAGCAGCTATTAGATAAAAGTGCCAAAAAGCACCCCACTAAAGTGCCCAATCTCTACAGACGTTGGGAAAGGTGGGTGCAACTAAGGAACCGACTCTTCTGGGCATGTGCTAGGCTTGGCGTGGGAGCATACTGAGTTTAAAATAAAGCGCCATTTTCTTCCGCCTCCCCCCCACCCCCATCTGCAAGTAGTCATGCTTAACAATGTTACTACTCTTATAAATACATGCAAGCATATGCTTCAATTCTTGCTTTTTATGAGCACTTTTCTGCTTAGGGTCATAGTTCTTACCACCTCTCTAGGCTCAAGCTCTAAACAGCAACCATCATCATGAAATCTTTTCAACTAATGAAACACTCTTTTCTGGTACCAAACTCTGTCCTGCCCTGAAGTCCCCTCCCATTTTTGTGGTTTTTATCATCACATTTTCCTACATCTAAAAATTGTCTTTCTTTCCTCGTTTTCTATAGGAAGGATCCACACAAACAATAGAGGAACTGAACAATAAACCCAAACCCATATTTATACATACACAATGATGCTTGTACATGTTAGACAAATAGTTGCACAGTTAATGTTCTGTACCTGCAGTTGTCTGTATGTATACACACACAGAGCACTGAGATGAAGTCATGTACATATCTAAGCATATAATCAGCAGGTAGGGAGAAGAACTATTCAGAAGAGGGAGTCTAACTGAAATAGCATGAAATTTAGAAAGAAAATATAGATTAGGATGAGCAGTGCAAATCATCTGTCTAGGAGTGATGAAATTACCGTTAGTTGGTGCTTTTAGAGCTAGACTGAAAGAAAGTTAGAAAATGTACAACCCTGCATTGACAGAAAGAAGGGTTAGATCTAATAGGACCATTCTCCTCTATAAGGTCTACAATTATATGATACCATCAACTATTTTTAATTCTAGTTCTGCACCACAGAAAAGAAAATGGGGATTCTCTTTTCTAAATATTACATGAACACAACATTTAAACCCCCCCCCACATAATTAAAGTAGATTTTCAAAATAATCACAGATTAGTTACTGAAACGTTCCAGAAAATTACATTAATGATGGTTATTCATTAATTTTTACTTGTAACCAGAGTTCTGTTTTCATTTTCCGCTCTGGCAAAAATTCAGACTTTCTTCCTGGTGCAGCCCGAAACCATAAACAAGAAAACTAAACACATACAATGGCTCTTTACATAGCAGAGTAAAGAGTCCTGCTACCTCTGCTGGTTTGCTTTAGAGAACATTTTTTAGAATGTAATTTTGCTTCTTTCTTCCTATTGCAGAAGACACAGATTTGTTTTTTTCTTGGTTTTTTTTGTTTTTTGTTTTTTTACCTGAATAAGAATGCTGGGTCCCCTCACTGGAAATTGGTGAAGTTCCTCCAATTGCTGTAATACCCTGTTTCTTGTTTATTGATTTTCGGAATGATTTGCTAACATCTTTACTTTTCAGTTCCTGAGTAATCTGCAATAGAACATAGAAGAGAAAGCTTTTCCTCACTGAATGTAAATTTACAAGGACTATTTAACACTAAGCTCACCCAATTCCTGGGTTTTGATAACTATTTTGATTCCCTTTCCTAAAAGAATACCATATCAATACCATCAAGGTAGATTTAGTTACTATTCATCTACTACATTATGGAAGTCTGTTGGCTGGATGACTCGATAAGGTTTTATCCTTACAAAGTTATGTAACTTATTCAAATATATTCACAACAATATACAGATCTTTTAATAGATTTTTTGGTGGATAAAAAAAACAAAAAGAGAGAGAGGGAGTTGATTTATTTCTCAGTGCACAAGTCATACAATACTAACTCCAAAAACTCTTGTAATATGAAGGATATCAAATCTTACCAAAAATACGAAAATTATCAGATAAATCTGATAAATATACAGCATAAGCTGCAAGACAAATGTTTATCATTCAGTTAGTTGGGCAAATTAAATTATCCTGTAGAAACACCAAAAGACCCTAAATAATTGCAAAAAGTTTATTGTTTCAGCAGCAATAATCGTTTTGCATTCAAGTTACAGTATTTACAAGAGCAAGGAAAAAAAACAATCTGAAACTGTGCAATTCATTCAAATGAACACTCCAGCCAGTGACTTATACATGGAACACCACAAACCCTTAAGATTAAATATTTATTAAAACCAGGCCTAAACATGGCACAGCGATTCAGCATAATGGTATAGGCATCTTGTGTCACAAACAATTCAAGGACTCAATAGTTCCTGAAGGTGAGGGGCATATACTGCTTCCTTTCAGGAAGTAAAAAAAAAGTGAATTGTCTGAACTAGCTCTGAGTTCATCTGGACTAAATTGAACCTGCTAAGTAAAACAATAATGCAACAACTAGAAACAGAATACTTCTTCTAACTAAGACTGCAAGGGGAACCGAGTGAGCTAATATAATTATCCAAAGTGGAAGTTGCTTGGGATACCAAGTCTGTACCTTTATTCTCAAAAAATACCAAAAAATGGATCTGAAATGACCATGAGTAATCAGGAACCCTGTTTTACATCTGTCCTGAAAGGCAATGTCTCCAATACTAGGGTCTTTGCACTGCCCTGGCACATTTGTTCAGTGATGACTCAGAAGGAAGACTGCTATACAACTCAGATATCTATTATTTACATTTTCCTTTGTGGTACCCATCCAATTACTAAACTAGCCAAGTCCTGCTCAGTTTGAGATATTTCAGGGAGTAATAGCAATTGAGAAATAATGACAAGGAAGTCAAGCACCATTCTTTGATTCTTTTTACAGGGGTGTAGGTTGTAGCCATGTTGGTCTAAGGACATAGGCAGACAAGGTTCTTTGGGTAAATCTGATATATTTTGTTAGACCAACTAAAATTTGAGTTGGTTTAATAAAAGACATCAGATTTACCCAAAGACCCTTATCTGCCTTGTTTCTTTTCATATTCTTTTCCAAAAATGGAACCCAGAGGGCACAGCAAAAACTAGAGAGAACTCCATATCATATAACTGCAGGGTACAAATCTTATGCGATTTAAAATATATTATTAAATTTATTACTATTAAATAGAAATAGCAGCCATGGATCCGAGCCTATTATGCCCAGGCACTGGACAACATGCACAGAAGCAGTCTCTGCCATCTACAGCTAGATGCAGAGACATGAGGAATATAGTTAACCCCCACCCCCTCCAAAAAAAACCAAAACCCAACACACCAGTCACCAAAAACAAAGTCCTAGGCAAAATAGCATGACTCTAGCACACCAGCTGCCTATTTGTTGCTTTGGAAAAGGTTATGTGCTGATATAAGATAACATGCTACAACATCTCAGCATTATGCTAACTATTTGAAATAAAAAAGATTATTTTAGTTTCCTTGATGAGCTTATTTTGGAGTGGTCAATATCTGCATAATAGTTAATCAACTATCCTGCTATTATAACCATCTTCGCATTCAGGAATCAGCAAAAGTTTGTAATTACTGTACAAGCTGCTCTCAAAACATTATCTAGCAATTCAAATCTAAAGTTAGTCTATCCAACCTTTCCTCTTAGAGATTTCAGGAAATTTGGAAGCTTACATTTCCAGTCAGGCCTGGTAAATAATTCTTTAAAGTCGATCTTGACTACATAATGGGCTCCACAAGAACTAAGAATATGATTCAAAAGGAGCCAAAAGCAGCCAAGTACAACATTTCCATTGAATGTCTGCACACATTTTGTTACTCCTCAAGTGTTAATCTTATAATCTTTCAGGGATTGTGACCTTTTCAAGGGGTGTACGTTGTAGCCGTGCTGGTCCAAGGACATAGGTCTGCCTATGATCCTGTCAAGACACTTAACATTACTGGAGGACTGGCCTACCTCCTTCCCCTTATATTCTTGACTGAGTTATCATGGACACATCCCTTCCTACTCAAATGTCCTATGACATGAAATTTAATTATGCTTAGTTCAGACACAGTAGCAGGTAATGTTTTGTGTAAGGCAAACCTACAGTACATTACAATATGCTCTTTAAAATACAGTCTAGTCATTATCTCATCAGACATTGTAAAATTTAATAATTTAGAATATTGGTATAAAAACAAATAACTCTGTGTTAAAGGGCAGCTTGACGAGACTGTATTACTTACTGAGACAAATTCTTCAAAATCGATTTTCCCATCCTTGTTGCTATCTGTCACAAATAGAATTTTTTCTATGATCTCTCGCACTTTGTAGCCAGGCAAGGGAAGGCTTGCTTCTTTAAAGAGATCTTGAAGCTCATAATCGCTTACATACCCACTACAGTCAATATCTGAAAAATAAAAGTGTTAGTTCTTTTCATGTTTGTGTTACAGAATAATACAAGTTGATAACTAAAGGGAAGGAACACAGAAGGAAGGGAAGGAAGAAAAAGGGGAAGAAAATGGTACAGTACAGAAACACAGCATTTCTCCCAGTGAACAAACTGTGTATTATATATCCAAATATGAAGGAATGCATAAGGGTTGATCCACAGCTATTTTAAATCACCACATCATAAAATTAATGAAGTTCTGTTGATTTATACCAACTCAATAATAATAAAACAATTATTTATTACTTCTATTGTGTCAGAACCCATCATGCTACACACTCCTCAGAAACTCTCTTAAAGTTTTCCAAAGTGAAGCCACAGCAAAATCACAAATTCTTGTAAAACAGTAAAATTTGGCATTTTATTCAATATAACATGTACTCCAAGGTCTATTATTCATTCTCCTCTAACTCGCAATCAATTTTAGAATATTGTCATACAGTTATAGTGTATATCCCTATTTCAGTTTCAAAGAAGTTTCAGAGACTTGCACTAGGGCTGAATTTGACCCTCGGTATTTTCTGTTTTACCCAAATGTCCAAGATACCCATTTTACTATCAGTTTGTTTTACATTTAACTGGATACCTGGCAGGAAGACGGCAGGGGGACGCTGGGGTTTGTGGGTGGATATGGGCCATGAGCCATTGGGCTGGGACAGCTGGCTTTGCGCCTTCACGTGGGGCTTCCAGCACTCCAGAGGGAAGCCGCATGTGGAGGCAAGCAGAAGCCCACCTGGCTCAACAGCACACAACTCTATGCCTCCGGATGCAGCTTCCCGCTGGAGTGTTGAAAGCCCCATGTGGAAGACGGGCCCAGCCTAATGGTATGTGGACCAGGAGCCACATGCCATCGGGTCAGGCAGGAAATCGTATATGGAGGCATTGAGTCATACGCAATTGGGCTGGGAGGGCTCCTGCTTGCCTCTACATGTGGCTTCCCAATGGAGTGCTGGAAGCCCCACATGGAGGCACAAAGCCTGCCTGGCCCAATGGCATGCGGCTCCTGGTTCACGCACCATTGAGCTGGACCAGCTCTGTGCATCCACATGAAACTTCCAGCACCCCAGTGGGAAGCTGCACATGGAGGCATGGAGCCCACCTGGCTCGATAGCATGGGGATTCTGCCTGCAGTGCTGCAAGCCCCATGTGCTAGCATGGAGCTAACCTGGTCTGATCCAAAGACGTGCACCAGCAGGCTGGGCCGGCTCCGTGCCAGTATGTGCATCCCCTTGGTTAAATTCCACAAACACTGTAGTTACCCATTTCTATCCAAATAATTAAGTAAACTACTGAACTATATTCAAGTTACACAAGAATAATCAGCAGCAGAACCTAGCCTCATAAAGAATGGTAAAACGGAGGGGGAAAAAAAAATCTTGCAGGGATTTGGGCACTATTAAAATGCCCTGCACAGATGTAAATGCTTTGTCTCTATACATATTAGCTTATGCCATGTCTGATCTAGGTGTTTTATTATTCTTGACTTGCCAATATTATGAGGAATTACTGAGGAGCAGAGAATACATTGGCCACAAACAGACATTTCTTTCTAGCAGTGGGGTGACTGGGAAGGCACAGGGACCATCCTCCTGCTGTTCAACACCTCCAGGTCCCTAGGGGGAGTCAAGCAGCTGGAAAGTGTACAGACATTTATTCTCTTGGGCGTGATTTCTACTGCATAGGAGATGAGTTATTTTTCTAACAGAACTGAACACCTGCACAGTTGTGGTTTTTGTGATCTATGATTCTCCTGGAAGAAACAATGTCTGGATGTGGCCACCAACTCAGCTACTTTCTATTTTAATTCTTTAATCTCTATTTTCACTGAGGGGTAATTTTCCAGGGTAATGGGCAATGTTCTTTGTCTATCACTTTACAGATACAGCTATAAGTGAATGCAATATTTTTGTATGTGGCATTTAAAAAGTAATAAAAATATTTATGTTTGAGGTTTTCATTGATATTTACTTTCAACAAAAACACTAAAAGACAAAACATCACCAAAAATGTAAAACCATAGACTGTTTTTACATTTCAAACAGTCACAACAGTTACAAACAGTAACAATGGTTAAAGCATTAAATCATTTAACAAATAGCCTTAAGGGCCTTTAACAATCTGAATATTAAATATAAATTAATATAAATAAGTATTTGACAACTAATGGGGCAGCAGCACAGACAAAGCTGGAAGGAGAATTGGGAAAGCCAAAAGAAATTAAGGCGTTCAAGATTCAAGGGGAAAGGAGGAGGAAAGAAGAGTGTAGAAAACCATTAGTGTAGAAAACAATTGGGCATTTTCACACATATATGCGCTGCAGCACTGGGCACCTTGAAAAGTGCCCGGTGCTGCAATGTGTGCAGTTGTATAGCAGAAAAATGCGCATCAGTGCAGAGAAAATGGTGGTGGTCCACTTTTGAACTAAAACACATCCAAGGTGTTTTAGTTCAAAAGTAAACCACCACCATTTTCTCTGCACTGATGTGCATTTCGCTGTTTATACAACTTGCAAATGATGCAGCACGGTGCGTGTCAGCCTGAGTGTGGAACAGACTCGATTATTTGAGTCTGCTCCGATGCGCCGGATCTCTGGTATATCACAGTGCAAAAAAGTATGTGTATAAATGCATTTTGGGCCTGAGATATTCTGTAGTCAGTTGTTTTACAAATGGAGGCCAGACTTCTTGAGACTAGAGCAGTAGACCCCTCTGGCAAAAGATGACCGTTTTTCTGGCTGCTAGTTCAGAGACTAGAATACTACTGTTGCTGTTACTATGTCATGATTTACTTTTGTATTCCTTTAAAACATTTTTTGTGTGTTGATGGCTGCTTTTAAAAACACCAAGCCCTGAGCAGATCAATTTCATATGATCATATTTACTCAAATCTAAGATGACCCCCCAATTATTAGATTCTCTATATAAAAAATTAATATATTTGTTATAATTTTTCCAGGTATACAGTCTAATTATCGGAGGGTTGTCTTAAATTCATCCCCTACCCCACTTCTACAGCAGGGAAAGCAGTGGTTGGGAGAGGGGTGGTGGTCAGGCAGCCCCCTTGCCCCCCCCACTTCTTCCCTCTGGAGCCCTCCTGCCCCCCCACCCCAGCTCCCCACAGTCTCTGTCTCTCCCCACTACTCTCCACAATCTCTGCCTCTTTCCCCTACAACACATTACCCACAATCTTTTCCTCTTCTCTACCCACCACTTACAGTCAGATGCTACTCAGGCTCTGTTCCCTGCTGAGGAACAGAGCACAGCACATGGAAGTACAGCCATTGCTGGGACAAGCAGCAGTGATGGCACTACTTATTGGCCAAGCAGGGGATGGAGTTTGCCTGAACTTGGTGCCTGGGAGGATATCCAGCCCAAGCCAGAGCCAAGCTTTACCTAACAGTAAACAGGGGTGGAGGGGGGAAGGCAGACAAAAGCTACAGAGTGCAAGCAGAGGTTGGGGCAGGAGGCTGGTGTGGGTCTGACTCTGACCCCAACCTAAGCTCAGGGCTGTAGCAAGCACCTGCACCCCCAACAAGTCTCTGACAAAGGGCTTTCCCTCTCCAATGCTGACTCGTAGAAAAAACTTAATCCTAGATTAAAAATAAATATGGTAATATCCCATAGTTTTCAAATACTGCTCAAACCTCAACATTATTTCAAATATATTGTCAACTTCTTTCCTTAGGAAATTTAATCAAAGGACATTCCCACAACATGTATGGAAGTGTACCTTATGGTGATAAGGATACCAGCAGGGATCCCAAGTTATCTTTAGAATGTATATCCAATACACTCTATTTTTTGTTGATTTTTGCACCATGTAATAAAATGGGCCATTCTGGAATCTTTAAAGGATGCTCCAGCAATTTGTCTTAGATATTAGTATTATCGTCAAAATTTATAGTCCTTTTCCACATTTGAAGAAGGATGCAGACAGATTAGAAAGAGTTCAACACAGAACAACAAAAATTATTAGAGGCCTGGACTCATAAATAAGACTTATGAGGAAAGGCTGAAAAACTAGGGTTAATTAGTCTGGAGAATAGAAAAGTGGCAAGGGGGCATTGATACAGTTTTCAAATACCTGAAGGGCAGTTATAGAGAGGACGGAGACAGACTTTGCTCTGTGTCCATAAGGGACAGGACTAGGAACAATGGCTTCAAACTGCAGCAGGGGAAATTTAGGCTGGAGATTAGGAGGAAATCTATGACTATAAGGGTGATCAAGCATAAAACAGGCTACACAGAATTTATGGAATGCCAGTTCCTGGGAATTTTCAAAAGCAGACTGGACAGACACTTGGCTGAGATTGTTTAGTCAGGAATGATCCTGCCTTGAGTAGGGAACTGGATTAGATGACCTTGTAATGTCCCTTCTGGCCCCATCTGAGAATCACCTTGGCTGAGAATCACTGTCCTAGACCAAAAATCAATACATAGAGAAAAATGCATAATCTCTTTTTATTATATGCTTGAACCTCCACATATTCCACATTCCCATCTCCTATATCGTAAATTCCAGTGATCTCCTGGACCAGACTGGCTTATAGTCAACCGAGGAAGGGTCCATCTACTATAGGATCTACAACCTCATTAGTCATCTACAGTTATGATGAAGACTTGTGTATCTCTCTGAAGTGCAGCACAGAGTCAATACAAACTCTGGGTTACTCATACTGGATACATGTATTTTAGTCAGGATCACTTCAGACTCATTTAAAACGACTCAAAGAGCGAAAAACATATAAACTTAAGTAATCACATGTATACTGAAGTCTGGAAATGAAGGTCAGTTAATACAGAAAGAAATTATTCAGAATGTAATGTTTGCTTTTAGATCTTAACAGCAAAGACCCTGTTAAGCACGTGAAATTATAATGAGTTAATCATTAACATGACTGACTCTCAATAAATGCAATATCAGGGATCACTAAGTTAATCTTACTTAAAAATGTAAATTGGACTTAACTAGGTGCAAGAGAAATAATTATTAATTCACTAAGACCTGTCCCCAAATTAAAAGATCCTAATAAATTTGGACTCTGAAAGCAGAAATATATTTGGATTAAAGCCACTGAATTTGAAATCGTAATATTGTCCAGCCTTCAAAAACACAAGAATGAAACTACCCAGGAGCAAAAATAAAACTGGCAACTCTGTTTTACTGTCCACATTGAAAGAAGTGTATAAATTAAGCAAGCAGAACAAATTAATTCAATCAATCAATCAATAATACAGCTTTCATTTTTTAAGTGTTATTAGAAATGCAGGCAAGACATGTCATGTTCATAAAATATACGTAGGTTTTAACCTTACTGAATCCATTTAAGAGTAAAAAATATATAATAAACTTGGTAAAGGTATGATGCTTACATTCTTGCATGTAAAACATACCTATTTTATTGAATGCTTCTCTTAGCTCTTCCAGCTCTTCACGAGAAATAGTAGTTATGTTGTTTTCCATCTTCAAACAGCCAAAATAATTGTCTTCAATTCCTTCTACCTAGCAATAATAATATTGCATTGTTATAAAGTGTCTGTTCCAAGGAGGCCTATAAAACTATGATGTTGAAAAACTAGGTATGACACTGGAACAAATCACATTCTTCACTGGCACAATTCTGCCCTTCCCCCCACAGTCCATAAAGAAAGTTTGAATCATAATTTCCATTTGAACTCCCAAATTCAGTGCACTGCACCCATCACCTTCTTGTTGTAAGGACCTTAACAGGCAGCATTTTACAGCCCCTGCTGGATCCACAGACAAAAGTCCCTACAGTTAATTTTTTTACTTTTTTCTCCTGAAAAAGAGACAGAAAACAACAGATTTGTATCTTATCAGCAGGGATCTGGGTTTTCCGTTCCCCACCGAAAAACACAGTAAAACTCAGAATTTCTCATTTTAAGGAGAAAACCCCAGATTTTTTCCTTTAAAGGAGAAAAACAGGGGAAACAATGGGTTTCCCTTTGCAGGCTGACAGAGTTCCAAGGGGCTGGGGGGAGCAGGAGGGGATCCGGTAGGGGGCACCATGTGCATGTGGGTGTGTACACATGAACACGGCTGCCAGGCAGCTTGGAGAGCAGTTCCCTACAGGTAAGGGGGCGGGGGAAGGGAGGTGGGAGATTGAGGCCCCCATAGTGAGAGAGGGAGGGATTTGGGCAGGGGTGGGGCTGTTGCCCAGTCAGGGGGTACATGGGGCTTGGGGCCTGGATGCATGGCTGCAGGGCCCAGGCAGTGAGAGGGATGGAGCTGCAGATGGCTCATCTGGAGGGGCAGTGGGGCAGGCTGGCTCCCCGCTGCTGTGCACACCCCCACAGAGGGTATGGGGGACACTTGTCCCCCCAGATTTGTGCATGGGGCTGGGGTAGATGCAGGCTGCCCATTGTGGGCTCAGGTTCCCTGCCCTGATGCCATCCCTCTGGGGCCTCTACAGCCCAGTAGGAAGACTCGGCCCAGCAGGGCAGAGAGGGGCGGGGAAACTCACTGCAAACACTGTGAGCCCTGCACCACCCTGGTGAAGCATGTCCTGCCCACCCAGCAGCAGTGGGAATGGTGGCACAGAGTTGTGTTCTGCACTGCTGCCAGGTGGGCAGCAGGTGCCTCATCATGGTGGTGCAGGGCTTGTGGTGATGGCATCAAGCTTCCCTGCCCAGTTTCGCTCTGCGCTGCTGTGCTGGGTTCTTCTTGCTGTGCTGTGAAGGCCCTGGAGAAAGGTGAGCAGGGCAGGGAGCCTGAGACCGCAGTGGGCAGACCGCAACCCCCCCTGGCTGTGCCACCCAGGGAGGCGGGGGAGCCGGGCTCCACACTGCTGCAGCAGCCGCTGCCTCCCACAGGCTTGGGCACTGCTGTGTGGTCCCTGGCCCCATAGCCATGGCAGCAGGGCTGGGGGTGGGGAGTGAGAGGCACTGGCAGGGCTGAGGAATTGTGGCTTGGGAGTAAAGGGCAAATGTCATGGGCAGAGCACCAGCATATCAGGGCTGCTGAGCACTACAAAGCAGTGCGGGCAAGGGACAGCCACAGCTGGCCCTATGTCCTGGCGAACGAAGAGGGCGGGGAAGCTCTGATTTTCCATGATAAAAAGCCCAAAATCAAATGCCAACATGTATCGGTATTTAGAATTTATTTTATTAGTGACTGAGGCACTGATTGGCTTCCAGATTGCTTTGAAATTGTAAATATATCAATAAAACATTGTGTTCAACTGATACCTGTATATGAGTGGTGTTTAATTTTAATCATGGAAAAATGAGGATTTTGCTTTTTTTTTTTTTTTTTTTTTTTTAAATCAGAAAATTTGCAATTTTTTTTTATTAGAGAAAACCAGAACTGTCTGGAACAGTGTGGCCATTGTTATGTAAAGCAATAGCAATATTTCCATTAATATCAGTGGTTCCATAGTCAAATTCAGATTTTCTATAAGCAACTGTACCTCCATTGAAGGTGCACATAAATAATAGTAATTAATGGCCTATTACTGTATGCTTTACTTAGAGCTGAAGTTAATCTTAGTGGAAAGGGCAGTAACAAAAAATCAGAAGACCTGGGTTTTATGTGTAGCTTCTATCACCGAACTGCTGTGTGCCTTTGGCCATATCACTACTTCTCTTGCTTTTACTTCCTCTCCTCTTTATCTATCTTATTTAGGGCCTTGTTACACAGTAATTTTAGGTGGCTTATGGTTGGATTACATATGAACACCTGAAACTAGTTTTTAGCATACTTTAGATGGCTCAAAGTTATCCAGGGCAGGTTTACCTTTGACATGCGTTACCTAGTTTTTGTTCCATTAATGTGAGGCCACCCCATAGATGAGCTGCCCAGGTTGCAGTCTGCCAAAATCCTAGAATGGATTGTTTCCTCCCCCAAACTCCTGTTCTCTGTAAGCAGACTTTTCACCCCCTGAACTCTATTGCCTAGGGGGTGGTTCTGGCACCAAGTTAGCTCCACCTCCTGGCCCCAGGTATGCAAATCCAAAGATTCAATGCCGATTTGGAGAATCAGCGATTTGGACATAGACACAGCTTTAAATGTTTTTTCTACATACCTTGAGGTACCAGCATGGCTTGTGAATGCTGTAATGCTGGGGTGCATGGAGCATCCCACAGGAGCACAGGGGAGCCCCCTGCATGCGTGGCAGCGAAACCAGAAGTGACCGGAAGTATGGGTCTGCCAGGGAGCATGCTGTCCCCACCCCTTCCCTCCCGGCTCGGCAATTAGCCACGGGGAGACCCCAGGTGCCACCACAGACCCAGGAGGCACCAGTCACTGAGCCAGAGAAGGCATAGAGGGGCCCCCCCAGTGTGCTCCCTGGCAGACCCAATAGTGGACTGGAAGTGCTTCTGGTCCAATTTGGAGTCTGCTGCCGAGTGCCCTGGGGAGCCCCCCCACGCTCCTGTGGAACCGCCCATGCACCCCAGCATCGCAGCATTCACGAGCCGCCTGCTACCTAGAGGTATGTAGAAAAAACATTTAAAGCTGTGTCTGTCTGAATCACCTAATTTTTCTGAATCAATTCAGAGGGTTCCGATCCGATTTGGAGAGATTAAAGGGCCCTGTGATTCAATTCGGATTCGGAGATTGCCCATTGAATCAGGCTGAATATCCGCCAGATCAAATCAGGGACCAAAGCTTTGCATGGCCCTACATGCCAGCTAGCCAGGTTGCAGGACATGGGCACAAGAGTGTGGTCTAAAAAGGTGGGTGTAAACAAAGTAGGGGGCTGGATTGTGTCCCCATGAGCTGGGGTTTCCTTCTGGGGTCAAGGGCAGAGGCAACAGCTTCCCAAAAAGCACCTTCCCTCACCAGTCCCACCTCCCAGCCACCCCTGGAAGCATGACCACGCCTGAATCCCAAATCCCAATTTCTTGGTTAAAACATGAGACCTTCTATAATTGACTTCCTATTTCTGTATTTCTTTTTAAATTCTTTTTTTTTTTTTTTTTACTTTATTTCATCGTTCGGTGGCTGACTTCCTTCTTGTCATCATCCCTCTCCCACCCCCATTTCATTACTCACCCCTATCCCATTAACTCTCTTCCTCCCAGCCTCATGTTCCTGTAACCCTTCCCAATCCATCTCTCATCTCCACCTAGGGCAGAAATAGAAGTCTGTCCTGGCCACCAGCCCTGTAGCTGCAACTCACAGTGGTAGCTCCTAGTCAGGGACCTGCTTGTCAGGCCTCTTGTGGCAAATCACAGCTGTGCAGGTTGGGAACAGTCAGAGAAGGTTTTCAGCTTTAATGTGCAACTGCTCCAAACTCGAGCTAGTACTAACACAGATGAACGTTTGGGCAGCTCAAAGTGAAATGTGTAACAAGGCCCTTAGTTACGCTGTAAACTCTTACAGCAAGGCAGAGACTATCTTTCCTTGTGTTGGTACAATTAAATCCCTAAAGTTACTACTGTAATAAACACAACCCCAGTGTACCTATTATGAACCAAATTCTAAAACTGGCCACAAATCCACAGACGGTATTTTGTACTGAGTCTGTTGTTCACATCACATGGGTAGTCACTCAGGCTAGGGACAGAAATTACACATAAACCAGTGTAAGTGATTGAAAACCAGCTCAAATCTGTATCACAACAGAAGTTCAGTGCACATAAACCACTTTCAAAATGTCTGAAACCAGTTTAAGATAAACCTGGATGGATATAGCATCAGACTTAATTGATTTAGGTGAAATCAGTTTATTGAACTTCTGTCCCAGATCTCCTCCAGATTCAAGTTACTTCAGCCTGCTCCCCACCCCACCCCCAATCTCAGGATGCCTTGCACTTCCCCTGCAAACTCCAATTTGAAGGGTAGGCAGGACAGCTTTGGCCGAAGCTGTCTGTTCCAGATGAGCAAGGAGGTGTGCTTTAGTGCCCCCCAGCTTCTGGCCTGCGCCACTGCAGGTATGTGGCTGTGTTCTGGAATCAAAAGTGAATGTCTGTTCATTTGCTTATCAGTTCAATCTACGCAACTTACACTAACCTGTAAAAATTTAACTGAGTCAGCCTTGGGCTTTTTGACTGTCTGTACTTAGCTTCAGAGATATTTCCTCAAACTGTTCCACATCTAACAGGAGTGACACAGAAAGTGCTTCTTGATGTTTCTTTGTGTGTGATGGAGTGTCCCTGGTTGAGTGACAGCTGAGAATATAGTGAGGAGTCCAAATAGTATCTACTTTTTCCACCCAGCTGTCAGAAAAAAATAGGGTTGTTAGTTGACAAAGAGAACCAAGAGTTCCCCCTCCCCGCATCCCTGCAGGCAATTGGCAATTTCTTTTTTCATCTCTGCCCTAGTCTGCGTTTCAAATTCATCTGCTTCCTTTTCAAGCAGCAGCTGCCTTTGTAACTATAATGGGCATCATCACAATGTGCTGCCTGCAGAAACCATTTTCTTTTGTTACTGTTCTTTTTGTGTGCTGTTGGAGATGCACCTCTCTTGGTCCAGGTGCAAACACCCAGTCTCTCTCATTCTAGCTCTTAATCTTTTTTAAAATTGTAGTTTCAAATCAGATCCAGATTAACTGGCTTCTCCAACTCAATGTTGTACAGAAATGTTATAGCTTCTAAATCAAATACTAGATATCTATAACAAAAGGACTAAAAATAAAGGAAATTCTCTGCTTGTATTCTGAAGATTTGAGACAGAAAGTGTTGCAAGATTTAATACCAAAAAAAAAAAAAAAAATCACTGTAGTTTAACCTTTGGCATCCTTTATCTAGAATTCTTTAAAAGAATGTCCTGAGCAGAGGTCAGCTTCATGAAACCCCTCCTATTGAAACAGCAGAAACAGCCGACTTACGCTAAGGTATTATTTAAGTAACCATTTTCTGCTGTCTTTAAGACGGTCCTTTCTCCAAGTCTGAAATGTTCCTTTATGATCAGATGTCAGAGCTAATGCTAAATCATTCTTACTACTTATTTTTAGTATAGAAACAAAATGCTACCTGAAGACGTTTCACAGCAATGTAAGGCAACAATGCTCCTGTCCCAAGGAGTTTATAGCTAAAGGCCACTTAATTAGAACTATTCCTGGATAGACACTCAATAGTCAAACATTATTTAAAGTCGATTAAATCTATCCTTTTATAAAGCAGAAGAATGAACAGAAGATTCACTGGAGGTTCATACCAACTAGATTCTATAAATGGTGGAGTTCAGCCTTTTTTCACTACTGTGAGCCCAGCCTCTTAGCTCTTTGTTCATAAATACAACTGATCAGTGAATTTACTAACTCTGCTCCTAAATACCACTTTCCCTTAATATAAAACATGAAATATGAAATTTAAATACACAGAGGAATTTGACATGTCATTTGAATTGGATGCAAAGTACATTAAAAAGAATCTTATACCCTTTATAACTTATATCTTCATGGGATTTCAGCATTCAGACCTAGTAAGAAAACCATAAGTTTTCAGCCCCAAAAGGAGCTAAAATTTAACCATCAAGATACTTGGGTGCAATTCAAAGAAAGAGGGAAATTTCATGTCTGTGTGTGTGCGTGCATGTGTGCGTGTGCATGCATGTGTATATACACACATGAAATATAAACACCACTATATCAAACAATGGCATCTCACCACATAGAAGACTGTGTAAAAAATGTGATAAATTAATTTTAAAAACAGTTGAAGAGGTCAGTGAAAACTATTTAAATATATGAAGAGTTTAATGCATAAGAGACTGCTAACATCAGGGGCTGGACTTTTTTTTTAATTAAAAGGTATAATTTATCCACAATTATTTGCACAATTGCAAAAGACTGACAGACTCCATATTCTGCCCCATAAAACAAAAATGAGAAAATACCCGCTGTAATTGAAAAGGCATGTTATAAAGAAAAATAAGATCCTCAGAGGTGCACCAATAGAGATTTTTGGGTCGATACCAATGGCTGATTTTTAATGAGCCGTATTGGCTGATACAAATCCAATTGACGATATGTGGCCCAGCAGCTTGGAAAGCACTGTCAGGCTGGTAAGTTTGTTGTGGGGGAAGGGGCAAGAGGGGATGGAAGCGGTATAGGGGACAGATCAAGGCCCCCACAGTAAGGGAGGGAGTGGGGCTGGGGCAGGCACTGCACAGCCACAGTGGGGCACAGGACAGAGCTGCAAGTGGGTTGTCTGGGGCATGCAGGGGGGCACCTCCCACTGCTGCACACACCCCAGGAGAGCATGGGGGGCATGTGCCCCTGTATCTGTGTGGAGGGTGAGGGCAGGCTTCTGCTGTGGGCTGGGGGCAATGCTGGGCTCGTCCTGGTGGGGAGGCTGGCCCAGGCTGTGCTCAGGGCAAGGAGGGGGGCTACGGCAAATTTTAGGGTGACTGTGTAGCCTACCCCATAGCCCCTCTCCCAGCACTGCTGCTGCTGCCGCCCACCCCAACTGTGCAGTGCCTACCCCGCTCCCTCCCTCACCGTGGGGGCCTTGGTCTGCTCCCTGCCATGCCCCTACCTTCCCTCTCTGTCCCTTCCCACACAACAGACTTACCAGCTGGATGCTGCTCTCCATGCTGCTGGGCTGTGCTCCTTGCCACCTGTGGGGGCATTTAATCAGCAACATTATCAGCCACATCAGCTGATAATGTTGATCATTTCAATTTTCCTTTTATCAGTGCTGATACAATATGGGACCAATGTATCGGTGCACCTCTAAAGATCCTATTATATAATCAGTCTGTGGACTTTAGTGCCATTCATGGTCAGAGAGAAACATACATTATCTGGATTTGTAAGAAGGCTGTTTATGACCATAAGTAACATTTGTAACTACGCCAGAGGATATGAATCAATCTCATGCTTTAAGATATAAACTGACCTTCTGCAGAATCTTCTTCACTTCTCCAGGCATGGTGTTACCCAGTTACATATAGTTAATGCATTTCTCCTTCCTCCAAAACTTTATGGAAGAATACCAACTAATTCAACACACAACACCTTCCAGGTTTTTTCTTGTATTTTTTGCTAATAAAACATTATTTTTGTGTTACAAGAAATACCAAGAAATTCACTTTCAAGAGTTAAGCATTCATTCATTCCCAGTAACCCTGAGCATGTAATGAGATCAACATTTTCCACTGCACCTTTACAAATAAGTATGGGTGGATCAAGAATTAGTAAAATCAAACAATAACAGGTCTAACAATGGACTTGATTTTGACCTCACTTTCAGTAGTATAAATCAGGAATAGCTCCACTTTAATGAAATCACTCTGAGGTAAAACCAGTAACTGTTAATCAGAATCAGGTCCATTTGTATAAAAGGCAAACACTCGCTATCTAAAAAGCTACCTTTTCACTTAAACAAAAAGCCTCTGGTTTCCTTTGACTGGTGAGTATACAGAACAACTCTTTTAAATTCATCAGTAGTATCAATTTCACACAGTTTCCTTAGCATACATCATTCAAGAGGATCTCAGCATAGGTGTGCTTTGTACTGTTGAATTCAGTGTAAGAAAACACTGTAATAGAAAGACTAACTATTGCAGTAGGACCAATACGAAGAGATCTAAAATAACGACTGCTATATGCTGAGCTTTAACCTATATCGACTAACACTTTCACCCATAAGAGTCTCTTTTAATTGTTTATAGCTTAGCCACATTTTGAGCTGATTTTGTCCATTCTTAATGTTTCCTCCAGAAAGTTTATTTCTTTTTTATCATTATTATTATTTTTACGTTTCAGAAAAAAATGCTTAGCTACCTTCCAGAAAAAATATATTGCTCTTCCAAAGTTAGACCATTCTTACAAATGTTTCATTTAATCGTTCCACCAGCTTTATAGTTTGGAGCAGGGACCCGAAGTTTAGCTGCAGAGTGATCTTGGGAGTCAGAGAAAGACTTTTCTATCCCCATGGAAGTCCATCTACATTTAGCCCAAGTTATAAACTCCTGAAAATCGTTATTTGTAGGTGCTCAGTAGAGGCCTGTTAGAGCCTGGCAGGTAAAAATACATTTATATGGCACAAGGTAATACCATACATGGATAATTAACTTAGGAATTGCATTGCACTTTGCAGACCTGCTCCGAAGTCTACATTGGTACTCAGCACATTCCAGGCTAGGATAGTAGGTTCTCTACCAGACTCTCATGACATTTCCTCCTCCTGGCAGCTATCAGCTATTATGGTGCTGGTCAGTAAAACAGAGAACAAAAATTGGTAGCAGAGCAGCGATGTGAATGCAGGTCTCCAGAACCATAAGCTTGAACCTGAAACTCTATGCTGTACTTCCTTTCCTCATGACTAAATCAGGCCCATTTGTATAAAAGGCCTGTATTATAAGACCTATTTCATTTGGGTAGGCTTTAGCTTGTGGGGTTAAGTTTTGGTGTATTAACTGGGGCAACTGTTTTATTGTTTACTATCTCATTTTTAATATCTGATTTTTTTTATGACATGTTGTTTAATTGTAAGCCAACCAAGCCTTTTTTGAGGACGGCAGCATACAACTCAAATCAAATAAATAATCCTAAATCACAGCAATCCCTGAAATGTTACTGTGCGCACCACCCCTAGCAGATCCATGCTGTTCAGAAATGGGGGTACTGTCTATGACAATGAGAAAACAGTAATAGGATATAATGCCTTGTGCCCATATTCACTAAAAAAAAGGAATCCGTAGAAAACACCAGGTATATTACTGCTATGCAAGGAAGCAACTCAGTGACTTCTTTTCTGAAGTTCATGCACCTAACTGGTGCATCATACACATATCTTAATTGTCTGAAGAGCACACAGGTAACATGAATAACATTTGCTTCTTTCAGGACAGCAAGGTAATGAGATCTGTGCTATGTGGAAGGCATGACAGCACATCCTGGCCTCCCTGGGTGCCTGTAGACATGTGAGGAGACTGCTCTGATGTGGTGTAATTACAATGCAATAATCGAGTCTGCTGGAACATGATAATTAGCATGCTCCAGCAGACTCGATTTGTGTTTCTGTGTTTCGTGTATCAGCGTCCCCATACTTCAAAATGGCAGTGGGGGGTGCTTTAACTAAATCTCATTCAACAACCTTTAGTTAAAGTGCCCCCACTGCCATTTTGAAGCACAGGGCACTAACGCACAAAATGCTGCGGGCTTTAATTAGAGCAGCTCTTGGAGCATGTGTAAAAATGCCCTGTCTGCAGGGAAATGTAGTTGCTGGATACAAATTATAAATACCAATGGCGTAAGCAGGGGTGGGAAGATAGAGGCAATGGCCTCAGGTGCCAACTTGGGGGAGGGTTGGGGAAATGGAAAAAACAAACAAACAAAAGGTGGCTGCCAGCACACACATTCATGATCGCAAGTTGGACATCGCTGCTTATACTTTGTCTTGGACACCCAGCCATGTCCCATTACTGATGATAAACACCATCCTGCAACATGAGTGGCAGATATATTTTTTGCTTATAACACTGATACTTTTATTAGCATTGTATACAAAATGATATATTGATCCTTTGGCATAATTCAGCATGATTTTTCAATTTTCACAGCTTATTACAAGTCTGCAAAAAATTAAAATAATCTAGAACAACATCTTCACAATAGACAATTCTGAAAGTTAAACAATGGCACATCACATCTTACTTAATTAAACTTTCACACAAAAAAGTGCTCAATTGTCTTTCTTTTGTATTTCTATTAATGTGATTCTTCTTTCATAAAAGAGCAACCCTCCACCCCACAAAAACAGCACTTTAACCCCACAAAAAAACTAAATGGTTATTGCTCTAAATAGTGTTACATCCTGCCACTGATTTGTTTGATGTAAATCAATGGCAGAATTAAGTTCCTGGGTTTAAATAGATCTTTAAAAGTGATTTCAAATGATCAAAACCAGGAGTCATTTCCAGGCCTTTTTTACACCCTAGAGAGTCATGACATTATAGTTGCTTGCAGACACTAACTGCCCCCTTCCCCAAAAAACAAAAAACCACCAAAACATGCTTTACCGGAAGCAGCAGCATGCTACTTACTGCTCCGCAGTGTCTGTATAGATTGGGCACTTCAGCAAGGCTTTTTGTCACTTTTAGCTGAAGTTGATTCAATCAGCTATTCAATAAAAGTGCCAAAAAAGCCCCGAAGTGCCTGACCTATATAGATGTTGGGTGAGTCCGGTCTGACTAATGTGCTGCCTCTTTTAGGCATTTTGCTCTGCTCCACTGGTGGGAGCAGGGGGAGGGTGATTGGAGGCAGCAGGTGCACATGCGTCTGAACACACACAGACACATGGGCGGCATGCAGCCAGGCAGGATCATGGAAGCATCTTCATCCAGCTGCTGGAGCTAAGTGTGGGGAGCAGGGGTTGGAGGGCCAGGGCTTGGGGACTGTCCAGGGGGCTGTGGAGTATAGGTCTGTGTGTGGGACACAGGTGTGTGGAGGGGGTGTGAGGGGGCAGTACCTGCTGGCACTGGGGGAAAACTGTCCAAGTGGCCAGGGCTGTGGCAGGGCAGAGTGGGGTGTGAGGCAGCCACCTGCTTCTCCAGTGTCAGTTCTTAGTTTTCATTTTATATTTTTTTTACTACAGAAAAAATAATAATAGAGTAATTTTTCTGTTGCAAATAACTCAGACCACAAGGTGCCCTGCCCACCTGGGTGCCAGCCTGAGGCTAACCTGACCCCAAGGCCTACCTACCTGCTATGACTTGACGTTAGTTGAGATTAATTGGAGGTGCTGCTCAGCGGTTACCTCTGGCCCCGAGTGGCTCAGGCAGTAGGTCTTCTGTGAGGCTCCGCCACCCTACACCTCACCCCTTTCCACTTAGGTCGTCCATTCTAGTCTCAGTGATGTCTGCGATGAGCCACTGGCGCCGCTCGTTCTCCTGCTATGCCTGCCTGCATGGTCTCCCACGTGAGCCTGGTGAAGCCTTGTTGGCTAATGAATGCACAATTTAACGATATTGAAACTAAACGTGCTCACATGATGCAGTCAAGCAGGGCATTGATGCTACCTGCACCCAACACATTACTGCAGTGCTCTGCATTTGGTGAGGTGTTATTCGCCTGACCCCTGCTAGCTTCCACTTTGTGGGTATTCCCCAGGTGAGCTGGGGTTCTAGGTCTGCTGGCACCTGGCCACACACCCTGGTACTTCGGGCACCATCCCCTCACACTCCCTAGGGTCCTCCATGACCACTGCTGCCCTAGCAGTGGATTTTGGGTCTGTACTTGCTCAAATGCAGTGGCTGTGGCCACAGAGGCGCTGGATGAGTTTTCTTCCCTGACGGGGTCTACTAGTCCCTCTCACGCTGGCCTCCTCCTCTCCCAGCTGCCCTCACAGTACCTTTCAGTGTTCTGGTGTGTGAGCAGGGGGTCGCTCAGGTCTGCACTGTTAGGTTCGCCTGTCATGGCTTCTGCAACAATAACTGCTCTTTCTCCTACAGGTGCTCGGTCGTCCACAGTGTCTCCTCTTCTGGCAGAGCCTCCTGCCCCTGGAAAGATTCCCTGCTTGGTGCCACAGATAAGCACACTGCCTACCTCTGCAGGAGGGTTCCTCCAGCAACCAGGGCTCCTGCAGCCTGGCCAAGCAACCCACCACCGTGGGGGGTATGCTGGTCCTACTCCAGCTGCAGGGAGGGTTTTAAGTTGCACTCACAGTGCGCCCTCTTTCTCCCTCTCCCATACTATTGCTGAGGAGTTCCTTTTATCCTAGGAATCCTCTGGGGCCAGACCACTCTGCAGGCATGGTACCATTCAATTCCCCAGCAGACTGGCCACCTGGATGTTGGCGCTGCAGAAAGTGTGCTGTGGGCCTGTCACATCTGGTTTTCTATCTGAAATCTCTGGGTTTACCTTGTGAATCATGTCTGCAAACTTAGTAGTGCCAACATTGTGTGGTACCCTGGGGGACCCTTGAAAGGCTCTCAAGGCACCCCAGAGTGCCATGGCATCCTGGTTGAGAACTGCAGATCTAATATAATAAGATGACAGAAGGACAATTCAAAGTGTTGAGGCAATTAGATCTCTCTAGACCACTGGTGAGCAAAATGTGGCCCGTAGGCCAGATGTAGCCTGCCAGGCCATTCTATCCAGCCCACGGGGCCCCCCCAGAATTAAAAAAATTAATATTTATCTGCCCCTGGCTGCCTGTCATGCAGCCTTCAATGGCTTGTCAAAACTCAGTAAGCACCCTCCACCCAAAATAATTGCCCGCCCCTGCTCTAGACCAACAAGTTTTCTTGTGCTAATTTTAATTTATTTCTAAAACTTCCACAGAAGCTGGTAGAAACTCCTGTGGTAGTTAGCCAAGTCCCTGGCTGCTTTCTGATCTATGATTTCCATCTACAGCATCTCCAGTTTCTAGTGCACGGCAGGTTCCTACAACTTTGTGCTTCTGCAATCACATTCCCGGCTGATAGAAGCTGATAGTGTTGTTAGAGTGGAAAGTATTAGAAAAATTAGCTTTGCATACCTGAAGTACTTGTCAAGCAATGCCAGGAAATGTCTGTTCAATTATATAATAAAAATGAAACTATGAATGTTATACTATAGGTCTCCAAAATGAACTGCACCCAAAGTTAATGTTTCATAAAAGAAATATGTTAATGATTCTACTTATGGTCATGATTTATTACAAGGAGGCCTTTGTCTTGATAAAAGTTCAGCCTGTTTTGAAGGTATGGCATCCAAGCTGTTAGCAAAAAAAGGCAAGATGAATATATAATGAACGTGAAAGTGAAAAATAAATTAGATCCTCAATGTTTAAGGTACAATAATATATTAATGTTTGTTTTTCCATTTAAGAAAGTTAATAATAAATTTGTAAATATTTTTTATATATTTGTTTTATTTTTTAACAATGTAAACGATCACTGTGTAAGGCAAGAGAGAAGTTACGAAATGCACAAAGGATGACATTTTGTACATAAACTGCCTGTATGATTTCAATGATGAAGGATTTTGTTTTTCAACAAGTTTGGGGGTTTTTTCCTACCACAAAAAGACACTGTAAGCCATTTTTTTCTGGGTTTCCCCACAAAACTAAATAAAATAAGAATTGTCTGTAAGCCATACTAGAACCATATAGGACTTTTTCTGTCTTTGATCCCATGTGGTACCTTCATATAGAAGTAGCAGGATTAAACCTTTTATCTTCCTAAATCAACAAGAACATTTAGGTCAAGGGTTTGCAACCTACAGCTCATGAGCTAGATCTGGCCTGGGGCAGGGAGCAGGGAGCTCAATTCTGTATGCAGTGGCACAGGAGATGGGGTGACAAGCAGCTGTGTCAGGCTGCCCAGTCCCTCCACAGCACCCTTCTCTGCAGCCTCCCTGCTGTTCTCATGGCTGTGCTTATCCTTACCACGTGGGGGTCGAGTATCTCCAGTGAGTAAGGACACGTGGCTTGAGCTCTCTCTGAGGAGCTAGGAGCTTTGCAGCTTGTGCCAGGGGACTGGGTTGTAAACTCCAGCCTGCAGAAGCAAAAGGCTGCTGCCCCCTGGTTTAGGTACTTAATTCCTATTCAGTCAAAAAGTATCTCTGTGTCTGTGGATCTTAGTTCTTTAGCTCAAGTAGCAGACACTCATGTTCTTAAGTTTATAGTCTCATATTAAATCTCATTACCAGCCCAAAAAGGATTGGTTTCAATTGCTTTCATGTGCATTTTATGGAAATAAATATTACCCAGAAACAAAGAATACAAGAACCTAATCTTCACCAGTGGAGAACACCCACAGCTCTCATTGCTGTTAACTAGTTCTCTGCATTGCTAAAACACAAGCCGCATGCAATTTGATCAAAGTGACACCGGAAGTGACTGAAAACGTTAGGAACATAATTCAGTCTGCTCCCAGTCCCCTTCTCTAACCAATAAACCATACTGGCTCAAATACCAGGCAAGTGCAATAATATTCTTTCAGGTAGAGAAGAAAACAATTCATGCTAAGCACCGCTGTAGAAACATAATTAGTGTAAACAGAAACTTTCCTCATGATCTCAGTTACATAGATCACTATATGCATGAATGGTCCTGTTGATGTACACTTGCCAACATTTTGTTTTTAAAATAGGAACAGTTCTATCTGGTGATAAACTCAAAGCACCAAAATGTGTGCACACAGAAGGAAGGACAGAGATTGGGAACATGAATATATTTCTGATTTAGATCAAAACAGTGTTATAACTAAAAAAAATATGAAGCTAAGCAGCTAGAGCTTCCCTTTACAAAATACCTGTTTCTCTCTAGTTGGTTATATTCTCAAAGATTTCTGTAGCATTTTCATTGCGTCTGTTCTGAAGTGTAGCTCTTTCTGTTGTGAAGATAATCTTCCAAATGTGTCTACTTTAGTGCTGTCTTAACCCCCTACTTCACTATGAAAACCTACCATGCCATTTACAACAAGATAATGCCATCTCATAGGATTAAAACACCTTCAGTGTTCAGTGTTGCTGTGAAGATAGTTACAACAGAGGTATATTTTAGCCACACTACTTCATACTTTCTGCTTGTATGGTAACCCAATGATAGAAATATACTTGTAGTGTGGACAGAGCTGGAGCTCGACTCATGGAAGACCCAGAAAAAGTCTAAGACATGACCCCCTCCTTTGTCTGCCTTCAGCATCAGATGACTAACATCAATTTAGGGCACTGACAGACATGAATAATAATAGTAAAGATAAAAAACCAAACAAAAAATCCCAGCACTTTACCAAAAGAGGAATCGCATCAGTTTGACCCAGGTTGCCCAGCATCTGCATAGCTCGTGTGTTTCAGTGGGGCTTCTGGAGCTTTTATCTAATATCTGATTTAATCAGCTATTAAATAAAAGCTCCAAAAAACAGCTGCTGAAGCACACAAGCTATACAGATGTCAGGCATCAGTTTGACCTGGCTTGCAATTCCTCTTCTGGGTATGTGCTGTGCTCAGTGTGGGGGCACACTGAGCTAAGTGCTGTTTTTTCCCTATGTCTAAGCAGCCTAAGTTAATTTAATGGGGCCCACCACTTGTTTGGGCTGCTTGTCCCTAGAACTCGCTCTGAATATAGAAAAAAGCTTTAATCTCACCAAGTATTATGGTGTTTTCATTAAACACTGCTTGATGGTCACAGTATAGACAAAGCCTTCAGAGTCCAGCCCGACAAACTCAAAAGTAACATTAAGAGAGGGGTGACCTGCCCCATTCACCTTAATCAGCTATTGACTCAATTCAAATTAAAATAATATTAACATCCTTGAATAAAAGATGGCATAGAACTGCAACATGCTTTTCAAACATAAAATAAGCATGTTAAATCCCCTGCTTGTAGCAGTATAGCATTGTCCACATTTTGCAGACAGGAAAATGGATGCACAGGCACAAAGGGTTTGTCTACATTCCAGTGACTTAACTAGCTCAGATACAAGAAGCAATCTAGTCTTAGCAGCAGGGACTCATATGAGGAGCAGTGTAGAAACCTTAGGACACACGAGACATATGTATAAGTATCATACTGTAGCTAACTCCACTAGGGATTGGCCCACAAAGTAGCCAGAACCTGTGGCCTCTCTCCAAAACGCTCAAATGAAATATTTTATATACTATCATTTTAATTTCATAGGACTGTCTCTATTCTGAACCAAGAGATTTACTGACCAGCACTTGTATTGATGACATTTTCCATTTTCCAGACAATGTCAAGTGATCATACAAAAGACCTATATCTTTTGTACTGGAAAGGTTTGCAACCTGCTTGATTCACTGCTGAATTAAGGATAAGCCATTTAATTGTTTGCTGCAGGCTTTTCTCCCCAGAATGCTGCTTCTCTACTCACCTAGAGCAATGGTGCTCAACTTCTTTGGCTGGTGGGCCAGACGGGCAGTACCCAGACTGTTCAGATCCAGCTGGTGGTCCTGATCCTGCACAAGGCGGTCACAGTACAGCCCTATCCGCTCACATAGAGGGGGAAACAGGGCATCCTGGCTCCAGCCTAGCCCTGTGGGGAGTAGGGGGGTGGCCCAGCCCTAACCCAGACCCACAAGGGAAAGGGGATGTATCCCAGCCCCAACCGAGCCCCAAAGGGAGATGGGGGGCAAGGGAGCTTGAGTTGGCCCCCCACACAGCCCCATGGGAAAAGGGGGCATAGCCCAGCCCCATCCAGCCTGGGTGGGGGGAGGGGAGTGGTCCAACTTCATCCAGCCACAGGGGTTGGAAGAAGGGGCATGACCTGGCCCCAACCTGCTGCACCAGGCTCAGGGTTTTGGAATTTGGCAGCAGTGGCTGTATTCATTGCCACTGCTTCCATGCTGCTAACTTTTTCGATCTGTGGGGAGCCCTATGGGCTGGATACCTATGGCTCTGTGGGCTGCATCTGGTCCACGGGCTGGAGGTTGAGCACTCTTGAGATATAGCGCTTTTGTGGTCACCCGCAGCTGACTGGAAAAGTGGTGTCCTTTAAAATAAAATTGATAGGAAACAGCTAGAGCACCTCCTCAGTCCCCCACAGCTGTCTGCTGTGGGTAAGCGTACCCTTATGTAGTTTGCAAACCCTTATACAGGGCTAAGGAACATAACCCTGCAAAGAATCTGTGTTCTTCTGCACCATAATCTCCCATGCTGTTGGGGGTTGCAGTGAATTTCTAGAGGGTATGTGAGAGGAAGGGATAAGAAAGTAGAAAGAGGGAAAGCTGAAAGAGAAATGAAGAAAAGAAGGAAAAGAAATGAAGAATCACTTTACAAACTCTCAGAGTGCTAGAGAGTTTTATACTGTGGTTGTAGTAACATGGAATCATAGGGGTATATGGCATTACAACAAACCTAAATTGGGGATGTGACCCAAAGAAGTTGAGAACCATTGCATCACACTAAAACCCAGAATTTTGCTTTGAGACTATGCCTGACCTCTCATTCCTTCAGTGTTTTTCTCCACCTGTCAACAGCTCCAGCCCAGACATCTGCCATTTCAGCCATCCCACACTCCCTATCTACTCAGACACTTCAAACCCAGCAGAACTCTCCTGCTGCTGCCCAGCAGGAAATCCTCTAATCCCATTGACCCTGCCCACAGTGTACTTGGCTTTGCCCTTGTGAATGCCTGTGCAAGTGTAACACCTCTCAATATACACATGCAGCTCTACTCCTCAGCACCACACAAGGTACAGGGGCTGCAAAGTTCCCAAATATCATATTTCTTGCTTACCTCTCACATATTTGGCAGCCCTATCAACCCCACTCCCATCTCAGCCATAATGTCCTGTAGGGACCAGATGAAGTTCCTTCCTCTGGGCTGCTGGGGGATGCGTGCTGCCAGGTTTCAGAGAACCTCCTACCTTTCCTGGTCTCATTCTCCAGCTACTCCTTATCCAACATGACAGTTTCACTGTATTTCTGGTAGGACAGAGAAGGAATAGCGAAGAACGGGTGCTAGAATCAAGGGTAATGGAGATGAAAGGACATGGGGTCAGAACAGGGAAAACAAATGGAAACAGGGTGGGAGAAGAGAAACCATCCAGTACTCCTCCGCTGTTCCAAATGTGTATAGGCTCTCCCTGCTCTCCCTCCTCCCAAAGCAAGTAGCCTAGGCTGTGCAATCTCTTTTGTGCCTCCCCACACTATTTCTTTGCCAGTCTTTTTCTCCTCAATATTCCCAACTCCTGCAGCCCTGACTCCTCCAACAGTCTGTCCGCCTGGATTCTCCTATTACCGCATCTGCTACAGATTCCAACAATTAATCCATCTTCTTGGACTGGTGCGTACATGTGGAAAATAAGATGTTGCTTCTCTCCCCCCTGCTCCCACTGCTAGAGAATAGGAAATCTATCAAGAAATATACAAAGCATGGCCACTGCAGAGAGCACACAAAGCAACTCTGGTGGACATCATTAGGCTTACCAAGTTTAAAACAATGGCAGGAATAGGCAAAAGGGAAGGTCAGCTTCATGTCCTTGCATTTCTCAGTTTCAATCAGATTCACTCTTTAAAAGAGGCATTAAACAACTTCAAGTTATTCAGTTCAAACACCTGGTATCCCAATCAAAAAAAATACCTTCTTCACTTTACTACATATGCAGAAGTATGTAATGAGAAACAGAGGAAGAGAAATTTAAAACCAAACAAGTTATCACTTTTCTCTGATTATCTACTAGCTTGTAGCTAATAATGTTTGTTGTAATACAATTCACAATCAAAAGTTGGTTGCTGTTACTAACAAGTTACAATTACACATCTTTAGTGCTGCATAATAATCTTTCTAGAGCTTCTCACTGGAATGTCAGATCTAGCAAACAACTACAATGTACTACCATCAACGGGTACCCATCTACAACAATCTTTCTGTAATAAAAATATCACTGATATTTCTTCAGTGCCTTTTGCCAAGCCAACACATTCCTTTCCCAAGCCTCTATTTGATCCATTTTCAGTGCTCTTTAAGAGGGGGTAGAACATATTGTTCTGTCAGTGTCCTTTCCTGAGGAATTTATCATTCTGCACTATTCATAACTTTTGAAATTGTTTTATTCTTCTAAGTCAACAGGAACATTATGATATAATTTTTTTCTTTCTTCAGAGCATGGAAATAATAATGTATTAGAAACCTGAAATCTAGAGGTGTAAACAACATTTTCAATGAAAATATCATAAGTAAGTATGGGCTGATCTGCAATTATTTCAACTGATACTTGTCCCCCAAAACCATACTTTTTGCCCCTTAATAATCTTGAGTATTGCTAGTCTATGAAGTAAAAGTCTTAAGCTGCTATAAACATCAGACCTTCAGCAGAGAACTGGGGGCTCGTCCTTTTTAATAACTTATTTTAAAGATTATTCCAAATTAATCTCCATTATATATTACTGGATATATTTCATGAATACAACTATATCCACAGTCACAGAAATCTAATTCTGTAATAAATGTGTGTCATTAGGAGGCTTTTTATTTAAAAAGCAACTATTATAAAAATAGCTATCAGTACTTATCAGGTATAAAATCAGCCTTCTGTTACCTTGCTAATTCCTGGTTCAACTCTACATGGTTTAGAAGATTAGACTGATCAGACACTGCACTAAGACAGCCAGGATTTTCCATCATGGAAAAATTCTTTCCCCCCTCATTTAGAGAGGTTCTCCTTTTCCCTCAATTGACCATTCTGCAGGTAAAGGTAAATGGAAACATGTTTTTAATGTGTCCTCTGTAGATTTGAGAGATTCAGAAATATTGTCCATTAGTCAGGTCTGAGAAATAAGATTAAATATATAATAAACATTTGGATGACAGAAATTGGGTTAGTTTAAAGAAATTGGGTTAGTACAAGGAAATACAGTTTTATTGCTCAAAGCTCCTAGGTAAGAGACAGTTTACTTGCCAGTACTTAAATAAATAAATACAGAAATTTAGACCCAATGAAAACTTCCAAATTTGGTGTTGCCAAATCTCACACTTATATTATTTTTTTCTCAAAGCCTCAGCTCCTAGATTCATGTTGTTAAATGAGAATTCTCAGCTTTAATTTTTTAAAGTAAGATTCTAGCCCTTGTGGTTACAGAAAAAAGTTTGTGCGATTCAAATCTATTATAAATAGTAGAGACAAAATAATCACCAATTATTTGGGTTTCTTTAATGTCATTATTATTAAGGAACTCTTATTATTTGAGGCCCAACTCCTGATTTTGAAACACTTACATATTAACATCCCTCAATATTTATTGAGAGCAGAAATGAAAAGGGCAGGAGCAGCAGCAGCATCTCAATGATGCCACATCAGTACTCCAGCACATGGGGCTTGAGCTATTTAAGGTCTAAAAGTCACATATTACCTGTCAGATGTATGTATAAAGCATAAAAACAAAGGGGTTCCACCTACCAAGTCTAGGACCAATGTTCTTGTGACAAGTCTAGCCACCTCCAACTACTGGGAAAAGAGAGGCTGCTACAAATTTAAGATGGTTGTCGGGGGCACCATCTTTCCTACTGGGCCCTGTCTAATAATTACCAGATAAGACTAAGAGACTATTTCACCTCTAGATATTGAAATGGAAAGAAAGTCTGTTTTTTCTCCCACACCATGGCTACCTCCTCCTCTACTGCAAATTTACATTACACAAAGGGTATCAAGGAAGCAGGATGATTAGGTGACATTACCAATGCCGCCTGCCTCTAGTGGGTGCCTCAGAGCTGGGGCTACTAAGCACTGAGCCTTCAGCCTGTCTCCCAGTGTGGCAAACTGGAAATATTAAGAGGGAACTCCATATGTATGGGGATAAAACACATGTAAGGAAGTGGATATTAATTGCATTGAGAAGTTTATATCAAGTTCTCAACTCAGAGAATATCCACTTCCTTATGTGTGTTTTATCCCCATATAAGAGACCACAGGACTTCAAATTGCTTTACACATGTATTTTAAGATATATGCATTAATATTTTAATATTTTAAAAGTAATATTTACCAGAGTAGTATCTGACATTTAAAAATGATATTAGTTTGCTTTTAAAGTAAACTCTTAAGAAAAAGGACTAAGTTGAAGTTTCTATGCCCTGTTTGTAAATTATTTATAGTATTACTACAATCTATTATCAAACTAACTATTAATGCTTGCTTTATATATTTTTATTTCAAATCAGGATGCACCAGACTTTGACACCTTTAGTGACGTACATTACTGTGTTTGAAGAATATCACTGAAAACAGAATCTGGCCCCAACATCAAGTCTGAATTAAGCTCTCTAAGTGGCACAGATACTTTAGTAGCACCTGGTTACTGTTACAACATATGTTGATGGAGTAGACAAACAATGATGTAGATTAATCTTATTAAATGTAATACTTTGATCTTAATTTATTTACTAAAAAGCAGAATAACTTCTCAGATGGGAAATAAAACTAGGAGGCATAATACTTTGTTTTGTAGGTTGATCACCTCTGTAAACATTCTGGGCAATGGCAAGGAGTTTTGTGCCATGGTAGAAGTCCATATATTTATTTTTTAGCAGGCATTTTCATTACTTTTACATTCTCAAAGCATAGAAATAGTGAGACTGTCAAACAGAATCTGATTAAAAAGGAACTGACAAGGCTGAGCCAGCTATTACCTTGCAGCCAACTGACAGTCCAGGTCCTGAACTTTGATCTCTTACTCTCCAACTTAACTATTGATGAGAGCTCTGCAGCACCATGAGAGTCAGCAATTTCTTGTGTTGCTCTCCAGATGCCCCCCAGCTTCTACCGTGAACTGTTCTAATGAACTTAGAAGACCACTATTTCCTACCTTCTTCTGCTAACTTGAGGGTGACTCTGATACAGAGCCTGGAAAATGAGACAGAGGAAATCAAGTGATTTTAGGGCAATCTTAGGAATCCTAAGTATTATTTGCTATCTTCAAGAGGTGGTTACATTTCCCTTTATATAAACCAGTGCCTTTCAACTGGGGTATGGTGGCACCTTAGGGTGCTATGAGGCAGCAGTGGCCAGATCAGACCGCCTCATGTGCTCCCACTGTATTAGGGCTACCTAATCAACCTAAAGCAGGCAGCAAAGCTGCCTTGTGCTGTGCAACACGTCCTGGTCTAGCACCCCCACACCCAAAAACAAGCGCAGATGGAACTGTCCTGTTGCCTTCTGAGAGCAGTGCTGGGGTGCCCAGCAGGAAAGGTTACGCAGCTCAAGGCAGCTCTTGCCTGCTTTAGGCTCATCAGAGAGTCCTTAATGCAGAAGGGCATGCACATGTGGCAGTTTTATTTGTAGGCAGTTGAACCCATCTGGGAAGCACTGAAAGTTGTTTTCAGCCATGGTGCAGTCACATTCAAAAAAGTTGAGATGGGATGTGTGACCCTGAAAATATTGAGTACCACAGGTATAAACATTTATTTAAAAAGAGTATTTTAATTAAAATACATATAAGCAAAGGTCAAATTTATTTCTGCTATCAGAATATTGATATTATGGGAGGTACACCCTTGTAGGAAAACAATAATATACAATACCATTAATTGGAGCTTGATCTCTCTAATTAACATCGGGAGATGTTGGGAACAAATTTTTAATCTTCACTCTGAGCTTTCTTTATCATGCTCAAGGCAAGTTCTGGTCAACAGAAAAATGTTACAGATCAAATTCAACCCTCTGGGGAAAAAAAATGTTGATGTTTTTATTAGAACGCACTTCTAAATTAGACCTAGTATAGAGTTTGGTCCCTGCAAGTGAATTTGGAAACTGAACTAAAACCCAGCTTAAGTTTGGCAGTACTCAAATACAGTTCTACAGTTTCTGGTTTTTAGTTATTAAAAACAAGGTGCTTTTTATTATTTATAGTGAAGTAAATATAAACACTGCAACAATTTACCTACAGACGTGGTGGATTCTCCATAATTTTAAATCAAATCAAATGTCTTCCTGAAAGACAAGCTAAGGCATAACTACAGGGACTTGATACAGGAAGGATTTGATGAAATTCGGTGACCTACGTTATAAAGGAGGTAAACCATACCATCATAATGATCTTTTTGATGGAGAAGGAGCGAACACAGGTAACTTGTTGGCCATGATCTACAGTAGATTAGGCCCAATAGAACTAAAATATTCTGGCACTGGGATCACTAGTAGCTTTGATGGAAAAAAGGGTAGAATTTTTGGGGGAAAAAAGGTTCACTGTGATCTCTATCATAAAGTTTTTCCTCAACTCAGTTCTGACTTTCAATATTGCAGATTATCTGTTGCTCTTCCTTGTGCCTTCTTCAGTATCTGGATATTTTTTTCAGCTAGTTAACTAACACATGTAACACAGACTTTGTTATCAAACTACATTAGCTGTGTAAAGGGCAATGCTAATTAGTTGCCACTGATATTTTAAAATATACAATCTTAAAAGACAGAAAGATTGATCACTCTCAGATCACTTTTTACCCCTTTCATGATAGTTACTCAGAATACAAATACTTATTACAGTATATCCAAAGCCAGATCTGCTCTCACCAACAGAAGTGAGGTCTGACTTCGGTGAGGTTGAATCATCAGAATTCATGGAGAATTCAAATCAATAAGTAATCTGTTCTCATTAGTAAGCATCCTTGTTCTTGTTTTTTAATGGTATTTAATTTATTAACTTCAAAATTACATACTTTCCGAGTAACGGTTAAGAATGTACATAATTCTGAAATGTAACAACTGAAATACTCTCCGCATTTCAGGGGTACCCTTAGGCAATTCCTACATGCACAGTAGTCTCTATTATGTTAGAGTGACGCTGATTCTATAAAGCCTTTTGGTTAATGTGGGAAAAAATGTTTTGCTTTATTCAAAGTATTTATAGAGTGACCATCACTACAATTTCTGGCTGGCACATGTTCTCAAAAAAGTGTTCAGCAGAATTTATTTGCAACCAACTGCAGTACAAAAGGTGTAACATTTTTAAATTTTGCTCTTAATTTTCAAATGAATTACTTTTAATCTAATCTTCATAACTGAATACTGTCTGATAAGAAAACAGAAGAGCAAGTATATACTCTTTTAGAAGAATTTGCTCACAGACCTTGATCCAGTAAATGAATCATGTGTGCTGTTAAGTATGTAAGTAGCCCCATTGACTACTCTGATGTTTACTGTTGCCCATGTTCTAAAATGATTTGCTACATTAAGGCCATAAATAATAATTTTTATTCATTAAGTTGAAAGATAATAACTTAAGCAGAGTTGCACTTTATTTCTTCCATCTACACACTTAGGCAGAAAGCAGTCGTTATTGCTAAAGAAACGTAGACAAAATGTAATGTTAAGGTCAAAATCCTGACCCCACTGAAGTCAAAGGCAAAATTCCCATAAACTTCAACAGGACCATCATTTAGCTCTAAATGTGCTGATGTTTTCAGACTCCAGATTCTGAATACAATTCCATGTGCCACGCTGGCAAGGACTGAAGAAGCAGAAACTATCCCCTTGCTAGAGAGCCACCCTGTTTCTCTCTTGACCTCCTTTGGGCAATGTCAGGAAAGGCATCATATCCCTTTGTCATATGGAGGCAGGCTACTACAAGGAGGTATTTTTGAATGATGCACAAAAAATGGAAAAGAGGAGAGAATTGGAGCTCAAAAGGGAACTTTTTAGAACTAGCAGGAAAAGGAGTTTGATACAAAAACGAAAATAACTGGATTACATCTACAAACAATTCAGTCTGGGGGGAAAAAAACACTTGGCAATGTAACAAGCTTTTCACCAGCTGTGAAGGGGGAGGGGGGAAATCAATCAGTCAAATGATAATTATGGGGAAGGAGTCTACAAAAACAACCCAGAAATTGTTCTTTACAAAGAAAAATCATACATTTTAATTGCAATTTAGTCTTGCAACTAACTAGCACTGGGCCAGATTTGGATTACAAAGAAGAAACTTTGTGAAGAATTTGGCTAGCAGTTTGTACAACTGTATTGAATAAACATGGATCCGTTAAGCACTTTTGTAAGCCTTGAAAGTATTGTAGCTTTTCCTATTAGATGCATTTAAAAATGAAAACTCGTCCTGCTCTGGATATCATCAAAGGAACCCTCAGTTCCCTTTGCTAGCAGTTACTTATAGGATGCAACTCTGAAAAAATTTCCTATGCCACTGACCAGCTAAGATAAATTGTGAAACATAATGAAGTCCCTGCTAACTATTTAAAATCTGCTTATCAGAAACAACTCAGTTCTGCAGCTCAGGGTGCCAGAAATCCTTTAAATTAGCATTTAAACAAATACAGTCTTCCTGATAATATAAAGGCTGGGTAAACACAGCTGTGTCTCAAGTCAAAGGTTTATTAGGGGGTGACTCCAAATCTAATCTGAAATTTATCGATTCCTGTAACAAGAGAAAGGGGTTAGCTAATTTTAAAGTAATTATTAGGATAACTTTGAGACTGGAAGTGACATCCTTGGCTAATAACTGCCTTCCATAAGAAAACATATATAAAAGAATGCCATATGAAAATTAGTTATCCTCTCCCTATCATACAGACATACACACGTTGTTTGCTTTATTAATACTATATTACTGAGGTTTAGCAAGGCTGCAAATGAATCTGTGGCACTCTCACAGATGTGCTGTTGTAAGGTATCATCTTGATTCCCTTTAGAAGCATCTACACAAGTAGAATAATTTAGAACCCTCCGAAGTCCAGGAACTAATCCAACAATTTTAATTTACCATTAATAACAAAACCAAGTATATAGAAAATAAAGGTAGCATCTGATGCAGGGATTGTTTTAATAAATTTAATGAAACTGGGTCAATGAATCAAAGATCAAACTATGTAAATAGTGATAAATAATATCACACACAAACTATAGGAGAGGATAGAAAAAGAGAAGTCCCCTTTATTAAATGTTTGATTCTACAACCTTCTATACAAGTAGGTGAATTACATCTAAAAGGTCTTTTAATAAAAGTGACGTAACGGATTACAATGTTGTATAGTCACTATACAGAATTGTTTATATCAATAACTGAACAACTCCCAATGCATATGTAACTTGACCTGGCTATCACTAATTACTGCTTTTTTATATTTATTTTTTCCTGCACCCCTCTCCCCCCCGAGCCACTAATATCCTTTTCCAAAATTCCTTACTTCAAAAAGTATCTAACATTGGCCGGGTGTGCAGTGGACGAACCTCAAGGTTGATATAGACTGATGATATAGTACGATGATATAGTATACCATCAGGGATGGCTTTATTAAGCCTCCCCCAATCCTTTTATACTCCAGTGGCATGGGGTACTTGATCAGATTTCTTTCTTTAGTACTAAGTCCAATGAATTGTTCCTTATTATAAGTCAAGATACTATAATTCCTATAATTGTGGTTATTCTGTTTTCTGGAATCAAATTATTCTACATATGGGTACCACCCAGTGCCATTTTGTTCTGTATTTGATAAACCCATTTATTTAGACCTAAGCACTATCTGTTTTTTATATGAACTTTTACTGTCAAGAATTAAAAGAATTTCACATGCATTTGTGAGTTTTGTGAAAAATATTTTAATTAGTCACTGCTATAAAAAGGTAGGTTTGAGTACCATGTACTCATACCTGATCTGGGTGCTAAATATATGGAGATGAGGCAAGGCTAAGACATCTTTGTATACCTCTACATCACATTTAATATATTGCTTTAAAATGACTTTATCACTTTCAATATTGTAACAAGATGCCTCCTATGCCCCAGGTCTTGTATTCCCTTTGACAATACTGTAATTTGTGATCATTCCTGCATAACATTTTCCTCAATAGCTTTTAAAAAATGCTG
This sequence comes from Alligator mississippiensis, assembly GCF_030867095.1. NCBI lineage: Eukaryota > Metazoa > Chordata > Crocodylia > Alligatoridae > Alligator > Alligator mississippiensis. The sequence continues at coordinate 56,504,953 of NC_081830.1, read as the reverse complement.
TAAAGACCATGCTTTGGGACTTCATGGTGAAGAAATGCAGAAAGTCGGGGAAGGTGAAATCCACTCCTCTAATTCATAGCTAATAGCTATTGCATACATTTCTCACCTTCATGTGGCTCCTAGTTGAACATTAAGCCAATAAGATCTATGGTATTGAAAGGCTATGATACCGTGCCTTTTCCTTCCCAATCATGCCTTCTGTACTGAGCTATAAAGTGACAACATGGAAACCTTTTCTATGGCTCACAGGATTTAGGCATGCCTGTTATTCTTCTGCAAACATGATGTTTTCTACTATAATTCAAATACCCTTTATACATCTTTTTTAATGTTAAGTTATTCAAATTATGATATAGAAACCAAAACAGGTGCTAGGCATTTTCCATATAGGTAAGAGAGAATCCAATCCCAAATAATTTAATCTAATGCATTCATCATGCAAAGTTACAAACATGCTAAAGAACAGATTGTCCCTATTTGCATAATGAAGGCCTATACAGACAGCATATGAATGTAAAGGGTAAAGGGGATAGGAAACACCTTTCACTAGATCTCAATATTTTATATTTTCCTTACTGTTACCTATTCTATTTTGTCCTGTAGTTGAATTTGTACCAACCTGCATTCTGTTTGCCAGTCGAGATGCTTACTCAAGTTACATTTTTTAAATTATTTCTTCAAAATAATTCTTAATTTATTATATTGTGTTTTAAATTATCAAAATGATTCTACAAGAGTTGGATTTATTTTAATGATCAAACCCTTCTGCCATTTAAATCTGTGTTACTTTGTTCTACTCAGACCAGGTGGCACTGAAAAAGAGCTGAGTTTTCCTTGAACAGATATTTTTATGATGTACAGAATAATATCCAAGCCAATGTGTTCAAAGGTCTATCAACCATTCTGCCAACTAGGTTAGCACCTTCATGACCATATATGGAATTAAATCCTCAGTTATCATACAGGCTATCAGGTACAGTTAAAGCACCAGAGCAAACAACCAATAAGTTATAAGGACAGCCTTAGTATCAATAAAAATTAACTTATTGCAGTGCATGACTATTCATTCCACCATCCTGACTGACATTTTGAACAATGACATCCAAGTTACTCTGACTTTAAAGAGAAGTGAAAATTTTCTGGTAAAGGCAGCAGTGATAGTACAGCAACTGTCTTGGTGTGGTTGGTCCTCTTCATATAGCTCCAGAATGCCCACTTTTCAGGACCACCTTTGTCAGCACTGAACCCATATTAACAAAACCGAGAAAATGATTCTGGTGTGGATCAACACTCCAAGTTTCTCTCATAACCAGCTCACAACCAAATGACTAGACTAGAGTAGACCCCAGCTGTCGCTCTTTTGCTCCAAGTCAAAATTAACTTAATTAAAATGTCACCCAGTTCACTCTAAGATACTGTTAAGCATACGGCAGGAAGGGCAATAGGACAGCATGGGATAGAAGACAGAGGATCAAGGGATCAGCTCTTTGGCCCTTATGCAAATGAGAAATGAGGGGGAAGAGAACAGTTCTTAGTGTATACAACTTGTTGATTCTGGCAGGAAGCTTTACGTTTGTGCATACACTGATTCTCCAATCTCACACAGTTTTTGCTACCTGCACAAATCCACACTGACACTGGATGAGGGTTGTGGACATATGGGAGGTACAAAACAATAAGGATAACACTCACTACACAGATATGAATGGATATATTTTCACTAGGAGAAGAAAAATTTGAACTGTGTGTTCAGCCACAATGCACTTCCTCCTTTTGTGCATCCATTTGGGTCATAGTTCTTCAGACAGAAAGAAAGAACATGGGGCACAAAAGTGTGAGACAATGGAATGAAGAAGAAACAAAACAAGGTGAAAAATAGGACAAAGTAGGAAAAGGAGAAATTATATGGAAAGACAAGGAGAAGGACCTGGGAAAAGGGAAACAGGGGAGCAGGAAGCAACGTGGCAAAGGAAAATGGAAGAAATTATCCTCGACCAAAATAAATTATTATCCTGCTCATTGTCTGTTTGCTCTTGGTTATTCTTAAAGGTTTTTTTTTTGTTGGAAGTCAGAACGTATACTTCTTTCCCTGAACAGCTCCCTCTACTGGATACTGAAGCAGGAATGGGTCTGGCTTTTGGGGGCCTGTAAAAAGACATGGGGAACCTCTAGAATTTTTCTCTACTTCAGGTACCACACTGGAATTTGAGTACCAGCTTAAGCAAGATCTCATGCCATTAGTAGCCTTTAGAGATTTTTTAACAGACGGGCAAAGTAAGCACAAACATATTTACCAATAGGGCTTGAAAAAGGTGGTAATGAGGCTTTTGATCATTAGAAGTTTAAGAGCTAGCTTGGGTTCCTGTACAGCACTGCATTATGCCATACAGACTAGGTGTCTGAATTGTATTCCATGTATAGTGTACTTGGAGAAGAGAATCATATGACCCAAAACATTTGTGCCATTCTCCCATTTTGGTTTACAATTAGAATAGCAATAAAAAACCCCAGTACTGGGCCAAACTCCTGGAATCTCCAGATAGCTTAAAGTTTCTCCTAAAGTTACCATCAACTATTACAATGTTAACAATACTGACAAATAAAACTGTCTGTCTGTCACAGGTATAGCACAACAGTACAATTCATAAGTGATTACTTCTGCTTTCTGCAGACTTACCAAGACAGTTTGTATTCTTTACAAATATAAAGGCTAGAAAGCTGTTGGACTTTTAATTAAATAAAGTTTAAATTCTGCAGCACTATGTGCATGAAGGATCTGCCACTGTAATTCCAGACGTGTTCATTCTGACTTCTGGTCTTCCCATGCCATAAAGTGCCATTGGTCAGGCTGCAGTTGGAGTATTCTGTCCAGTTTTGGGTGCCACACTTCAAAAGGGATGTGGATAACCTGGAGAGGGGTCAGAGGAGGGCCACTCACATGGTTAGGGGCCTGCAGGCAAAGCCCTACGAGGAGAAACTGGGGGCCCTGGGTCTTCAACCTCAACAACAGAAGGCTGAGAGGTGATCTTGTGGCCACCTACAAATTCATCGGGGGGGGGGGGGACAGCAGGGAATAGGAGATGCTCTGGTTACCAGGGCACCCCTTGAGCTAACTAGGAACAACGGCCACAAATTGACGGAGAGCAGATTTAGGTTAGACATCAGGAAGAACTTCTTTACGGTAAGGGTTGGCAAAAACTGGAATGGCTTTCAAGGGAGGTAGTGCTCTCCCTTACCTTAGGTGTCTTTAAGAGGAGGCTAGACATACACCTGGCTGTGGTTGTCTGACTCCAGCACTCTTTTCTGCCCAGGGCAGGGGTCGGACTCAATGATCTGCTAAGGTCCCTTCCGACCCAAACATCTATGACTATAAATCTATGTAACGCAGACACCATGAAGCCTGCGTCTCCTGTTTGCTGACTGGGAGCGGCTCTCAAGAGTTAACATCTAATATGTTCAATAAGTAGCAAAAAGGAAAGAGAAACAAATGAAGATTAATCCTAATTAAGTGTTTCAAAATCTTTTGAAATGTCACAGTTCCTTATCATGGTATCACTAGGGCTTTGAAAATACTCGACAAACAGAGAGTTAAATTCAGATGTACGAATATAGGCATGCATGTAACTGAGTGCAACCACTTTTGAATAAAAAAAAAAAAAAGAACTGGTAACCATCACTAACAATTCAATAACTGGAACACAGGCATGCTCGCTCAATTTCCTCATCTGTTTTACATGCAAAATTCAAAGCATCATAGCTGTGGAAACAGGCACCAGAAACAGAAGCCACAGAGAGGATTTTATTTCAGTGTGTGCTTCTCTGCAACACTGTCAACAATGCAGGCAAGACTTCATAAAACAAACACAATCAACTGCCCTCCTCAATAAAGAAAGCCCAAGTCAGGTCACTTCCCTTTAGACAGTAACATCCAGGAGAATATGTAGACATCAGTAGACACATACAAATAAATAGTTTTCTGTGTATTTCCTGAAGTCTGGAAAAACTGTTTACATACGGAAAGGCAAGAGGTGCAAGAGCTTCACAGTCTCAGTCATGTCCTACTGCCTTTCATAAAAAGTGTCTTTAATTTTCCCCCTGGCATGAGGGAGGAGGTTGTCGGGGGGAGATGTCTGACAGGACTGTTGGGCCACTGCTTTTCCAGCACTTTATCCCCTCTCCCGCCTTACCTAGTACAGCTTGTCTTCCGAAGAATGAACTGCACTTTTTAAAAGCGGCCTCTAGTTTTCGCACATACTACATTAAAAGAGCCTCCCGGGAAGAGCAGCGCCCGCCTGGGCACAGAGAAGAGACTGGAGAAGTTGATCCGTGCCACAAGATCCTGCCCCCGCCACGGGAACCCCCGCGGACGCATCTCATCAGGCAAGTGAAGGGGCGACAAGCGCAGCCCGCTCCCCGCTGCCCAGCCTCTGCCCGTCCCTACCTCTGCCCGCAGCTGCTCCGGCCCCGGCCCCGGCCCCGGCCCCGTCCGCGGAGCCTCTTCGGCGGCGGCGGCTGCACCAAGAGTTGCCGGGATCCAGCAGACACCTGCTGTGGGCGCCGCCGCATCCCCCGGACAGGCAGCTGCCAGCGCCAATCGCGCTGGGGTGGGCGGGCCGCTCGGGGGCTGCCGGGTCCCGCTGCTGCCGGCGGCGATGGGGACAGCGAGCACCGCCTTCATCTCCCTGGGGCTCCCACCGCCCTGCCCCTGCCCCGCCCCGCCCCTCGCATGCGGAGGCACCAGGGCTCCTGCGTTCCCGGGGACTAGTGGGGAGCTCAGCGCCCCTCGCGGGGCTGGGCGTGGAGCCGCCTGTCGGCACCTGCTGAGACACCTAGAGCCCCCGGGCCTTAAGTTGCTGAGAGCCTGCCCCCCTGCCACGTGCGGAGCTGCCCCGGCCCCAGCCCCTCCTAGTTACTTCTGGCCGGTGCCGCGCGTGGGGCCGGCTGCGCCGCCCAGAGCCCCCGGGGTGACCGGGACCTGCTCCCGCTCAGCCGGGACCTCTTGAGCTGCCTAAACCCCCACGGGGCGCCCTGCAACCCGCCCATAGCCCGGACTCCCCGGCCCCGGCGTCGCGCGCGCGCGGAGCTGGCGCGTGGCTTTCGTGATGCTCCGCTGCCCCACGGGAAGTCGCTTGTGCTCGTGCAGCGCGCCAACCGAGGCGTGTTGGTCCGCGCCGGCCGCCGTCCCGAGCGCTGGCCCCGCCCCCGCCCCCGCGAGCAGTGGCGCGCTGGGCGCGATGGCGGAGCCGGGGCTAGGCATGGCCTCTATGATCCCGGCGCTGCGCGACCTGGGCAGGTAGGTGCGGCCGGGCGGGCACCTGGGTCCACTGCTCTGTGCCATGAGCGCCCCGAGCGGCCGGGCCACAGCGGTACCCGCGCGGAGCAGCGCAGCGCCGTGTCCGCGGCGGGACAGGCCGGGGAAGCGGCGCTGTGGCCGGGCTCAGGGAGGCACCGATGTTTCCCAGCCTGAAAGCCGGCTCGGGCACCGGGTGGTGCTGACGCGCCCCTTCTTCCCCCGCAGCGCCGGGCCCGAGGACTACCCCAGCGTGGTGCAGAAGCCCAGGCAGATCCTCGGCCAGTTCGTTGACAGGATCCTCACGGATGTGGACCTGGGTAAGGGAAACGGGGCTTCAGGGCGCACCCCCCGCTGCCGAGAGTGGGGCGAAGCTCCCTTGGTTGGGAACAAACCTGTGGGTCTTCTCCCAGCAAAGGCTTAGCAGACCTGAAGCAGTTTATTTGTATAATGACAGGGTTTCTAGGAACACCAGTAGAGTTGAGTGAACTACAACTGTCTAAATAAATGCTAGTGTAAGTGCTTGTGTGTGCCTGCATGTGTGCATACTTGTGTATGCTTTTGCACATGCCTGTGCTTGTGCATATGCTTGTGCGTGTCCATAGATCTTCATCAAGGGTGGGCAATTATTTCGGGCTGAGGGCTTACTGAGTTTTGGCAAGCCATTGAGGGCCACATGACAAGCAGCCAGGGGCAGATAAATATTTATTTTCTAAATGTTTTAGGGACCCCGTGGTCCTGATAAAATGACCCGGCGGGCTGCATTTTGCCCACCCCTGATCTACATGCACATCTGTGCATGTGTATGCAGTGCTGTGGCAAGGAAGTTTGGCTCCTGGGGCAAACCCACAGCAACAGCTCGCCCTTATCCTTCGCACAGCTTGCAGGGGGCAGGGTGGGACACACGTTCCCCTCATCAGTGTTTGTCTGGGAGTGCATGCGGTGGTGGGGGAGCCACCCTTTCCCGTCCCCACGCCTCCCCAAATGAGCTGTTCGCAACTCCATCCTGTTGGCGCCCCTTCGGTTTGGCACCCAGGGCAGTCACCCCATTTGCCTCCAGCCCTTTGCTACAGCACTGCATGTGTGCATGTGCGAATATATGTACATACACATATAATGATGTATTAAAAAGCAAGGAGGCTGCATCATAAATGTGCTCTGTTCGCTGAAGAAATAAATCCTGCCATTCCTTATTTGAACATTTTGCAGGATTGAGTTCTTATTTTGGCATCTTTAGTTTTTAATTTTAGAATGCTGTTGTAACTTATTGTAGCCCTTGCTAAATCAGAGGTGTCAAAAGATCCAGCCTGCAGGCTACATGCCATCAGTGGAGCCACTGCAGGCTACATGCCATCAGTGGAACCATGTCATGTGTCCCATGTAATTAGAAAGTTAGTAAGAGTGAGCAGTGGCAAGATTAATTGCTGTGGCTTGTCTTGATACCAAATTTCCAACCCCATATGCTGGATACAGAGCAGGGAGCTGTCATCTGGCCCATGGGGCTGCCTGTGAGCTAGAAATTTGGTGGTGGATCAAGTGACTGCTGCCTCTCCAAGAGCTGCAACAAGTTATATATTTACCTGAATCCAAAATGACCTTGAATTTAAGAGACCCCCCAATAATTCTCTGTGGAAAATGTATACATTTATTATAGTTTTCCCTGTATAGAATCTAATTATTGGGGAATCATCTTAAATTCACGCCCCCACCCCTGCAGGTGACAAGGGGACAGGCAATGAGGCGACAGTAATGGGGCAGACAGTGAAGGGGAACGTGTAGGGCAGGTGGTAGGGGTGCAGTAATGGGGCAGGCAGTGGAGGGAGCAGTGGAGATACAGGGAGTGGGCAGGCAGGCATAGATTCATAGATTGTTAGGAGCTGGAAGGGACCTCACAAGATCATTGGGTCCAGCCCCCCTGCATTAGGCAGGAAAGACAGCTGGGGTCAGGTGACCCCAACGAGGTGATTATCCAGTCTCTTGAAGATTTCTAGTTGATGCATGGCAGAGTATTGTTTTCCCTGCTGGCTACAGCAGCACACTGATGGCTCATGTTTATACTATGTTCTATTATTACCCCTAGGTAATAATAGTTATAGTTTCAGTCGTGGTGCTAGCAGGGCTGTCCCTAGGGGTGGGCAAGTGGGGTGGCTGCTGTACAGGCCCTTCTGCGGCCTCTGCGCGCTGCCTGCTCCGCGGTCCAGCCACTCCACCGCACCCCCACACAGGCTGATATGCCCCAGGCCCCACACACCCCTAGGGACAGCTCTGGGTGCTAGTCAGTTGAGCACCACCGAGCTTGTAAGTAGTATGTTGGGGATTATTCATCCCCAGATGGAGCACTTTACACTTCTCGAAGTTTAATTTCATCTGGTTCCGATCCGCCCAATTTGCCAGCCTGTCTAGGTCTGCCTGTATCTGCAGCCTATTTTGAAGTGTGACCATGCTACCCAATAACTTGGTGTCGTCTGCGAACTTGGTCAGTGAGCTCGTCACCCCGACATCCAAATCATTGATAAAGATGTTGAAAAACACTGGACCAAGCACGGACCCCTGAGGGACACCACTGACCACTTCTCACTGAGGCGACACAGATCCATTCATTAGAACTCTATAGGTCTTACCCCGCAGCCAGCTTCCTACCCACCTAACTGTCAAACAGTTAAGCCCATAATCCTCCAATTTCCCTGTGAGACCATTGTGGGAAAGTAGATCAAAGGCCTTTTGGAAGTCTAGGTAAACAGTGTCAACCTCCTCTCTTTTACTTAGGTGGCGAGTTACCTGGTTGTAGAAAGAGATGAGATTGTTAAGACAAGACCTGCTCACAACAAAGCCATTGCACATAGACTCCTTGAAGAATTTTTCTAGGATTTTCCTTGGGATAGAAGTTAGGCTAATTGGCCTATAGTTGCCTGGGTCCTCTCTCCTCCCCTTCTTGAAAATGGGCACAACATTGTCCCTTTTCCAGTCTTCAGGTACCTCCCCTGAGCACCACGAGTTTTGGAAGAGTTTCGCCAGAGGTCCCGCAATGACTTCCACCAGCTCCTTCAGCACTCTCCGATTAAGTTCATTTGGTCCTGTTGACTTATAAATGTCTAGCTTTTCTGACTGATCACGTACCGGCTCAGTGTCAACAGTAGGAAGGCGGTCATTCCCACCATGCCCATTCTGAACCTTATCTAGTATGATATTCCCCTTAGTCCAGTGAAATACTGAAGCAAAGTAGTGATTCAGGAGTTCAATTTTCTCCTGAGTGTCAGCAACTAGCTGTCCTGAGTTGTCACACACTTCCATTTGTTTTCCTCCTGTTCCCTACATACCTAAAGAAGGACTTCTTATTGTTCTTGATTTCTGTAGCTAGTTTAAATTCAGTCTCTGCCTTGGACTTTCTAACCTGCTTCCTACAAATGCAGGCCGTTGTTGTATAGTCCTCCTTAGAGACTGTCCCAAGCTTCTGTTGTTTGTATGCCTCTTTCTTCTTTTTCAAGAGGACCATGATGATATCCGTATTAAGCCAAGGGGGCTTACCAACCCTTCTGCTACCTTTCCTCTGCATGGGAATGGACTTCTTGTGTGCTTCGAGGATTGTGTCCTTGAGGAACAACTACTCTTCATGCACTCCTTTCACCTTCGGTCCCTGATCCTGCAGCACTTCCCCTACTGTTGCCCTGAGCCTGCTGAAGTTCTTTTTTGATGTCCAAAACTTTGACCCTGCTAGCTGATTTGCCTGCCTTGCGATGGACAGTGAATGTGATGGGTTTGTGGTCGCTGTCACCCAGGTTACCCTCTATATTCAAGGCACTCACCAGATCATCTCCTTTGGCCATGACCAAATCTAGGAGAGTTTTACCTCTGGTTGGCCTGTGTACTTCCTGAGTCAGGTAGAGCTCTTCGATACAGGTGACTTATCCAACTTAGCTGAGTGCTCCTCCCAAGAGATGTCTGGGTAATTGCAGTCACCCATAATGGCCATGTCCCGTGCATGCGTGGCCTCTGCCAGTTCTTGAGAGAACTGCAGTTTGAGCTCCTCCTCCTGGTTTGGTGGTCTGTAGTATATACCAACAGTCAGGTCTCTCTTACCATGCCCACCCCCCCGGTAGTTTGACCAAGAGGGTTTTGAGCCGCTCTTCTTTGGAGCCAATGTTGGCGTCTAAGGAGGTGTACTGCTCCCTCACATAGACAGCTACACCTCCACCTTTCTTCCCTACTCAGTCCTTTCTGTGCAGGTTGTAGCCCTGTATGGCTATGTTCCAATCATGTGAGAAGTCCCACCAGGTCTCCATAATCCCTACTAGATCATAATGCCCACTGGAGAGTAGGAGGGCTAGCTCTTCCTGCTTGTTTCCAATGCTCCTGGCATTAGTGTACAGGCACCTGAGTCCTCCAATTGAGACCCTTGATTTCCTGTCATGCTGAGGGAGAACCATTCCCTCAGCTCTTGGAAGAGTGGCTGTCCTAGTGTCCCCAACTTTGGAGCTTACTTGTGTGCCGCTCCCCAGTGTTTCACCATGTCCCACTGATCTAAAGCCCTGTCTAGAAGCTTGGTCATCGTGGCCAAGAACAGGGACTTACCTCTCCATGTGAGGTGGATGTCATCCTTTCCCAGGAGTCCTCTCTCCCTGAAGTGTGCACTGTGGTCACAGAAACCGAAGCCCTCTTGGTAGTGTTGGCTATATGATCAACACGTGGGTTTGGCAAACCGAGGTTTATTGCATAATGTATGGATAACTCAGGCAAATTTAGCAGTTTGTATAAAAATTACTCTTACTCATTCACACCAAGTCACTTATTCGCATCACTTGGAGTCGCACATTAGCAGTCAATAAAAGCCAATTGCCGAGAACATCGATTTTCCTTTTATTGGTGCTGATACGATATGGACCAATGTATCAGGGTACCTCTAAGATAAAAAGTGTTGTGACTTGTAGAGGTTACAATACAAGTTTCCATAAGGAAAGTGTTTATTTTATCTGAAGAATTATTAAAATAATTACATTTCTATGGTATAGTATTAATGGGAATGTTTATCTTTTTTTTTAAGTTGCTTTGGAACTTGCTAAGAAAAATGATTCTCTGCCAAGTTCTGTGATGCTGCTTGATTTTATTCAACACATCATGAAATCTTCTCCGCTTATGTTTGTAAGTGTAAGTGAAAATCTCCCAGAGGCTGAGTGCAGTTGCATAGGTGAGTTCGGTTTTTTTGTTTGTTTGGAGTTTTTTGGCGTACTTTAATTACAAGAAGTAGTCTAACACAGGAATCAGCAACCTATGACCCATGGGCTGGGTACAGCTTTGGAGCCATTTTATCTGGCCTATGGAGCTGGGGGTCTTTGTTGATGGCAGGGCTTTGCCCATATGGCAACCAGGCAGTGGGAAGAAATGGCAGTGGTTGCACCGTAAGAGAGAGTGGTGACTGCAGTTTCAATGGTGGTTGTGTGACCTGGGTTGGAAGTAATACTACTCCTGGAGCTAAGCTCTAACAGAGCAACCCCCCGTAAAGTGTTGCCAACCCATTGCCTAACATATATTAAGGTCAGCTCATTACACAGACTTCCTTTATCTCCATATCTGTTCTCTTTCATGTGTTTGTACTGTATGTTGTCAGTGAAATGAATCTCTGATGGCCTGTCACTGTAAACATGTTAGACTTGTGCAAATGAAAATAGGTCAGTACATATCCAAGGACAGATTTTTGGATTTCTTCATCAGATTTTTTGACAGATTTCTGGATCGTTTAACCATTAAAATACAAACCAGCTCCCATCTGGGTCGAATCCTAAATGACATGGTAACTTTCTGTTTTTCTTTTGGATTTTGGCAAGTACCATAAAATATGGTAGACCAAGGAAGCCCAAGGACAAAGTAAGGCAGGTCAGGTCTCCTGACCAAAAAATAATCTCTTCAGTTAGAATTCATGCCTTCCTTTTCACACTTTTTAAAAATCTCACCTGGGAAAGCTATCAGGAAACCCCTGTATGCCTACGATAGAGGGAAAGGAGTGGAACACAGATTAACAGTTTGAAACAGGTGTATGTATGGTAACAAGGTTAGTCACTTGCATAAGAGCAGGCAATGACTTTGAGCAGTCACAATAGAGGAGGGGACCTGTGCTGTAAAGAACGGTCAGCCATCAGTTGCGGTTTGAGATGAATGCCGAGGACAAGAGTTCTTTATAGCATAGTACAGTGTTCTGAGGCTGCCACTTATATTTCTTTGTTTTTCTATTTTTAAAGGTTACATATTAAAGGAGCAAACAATAATTAAGGAAGAATCATTTATACCAAGTGGTTTTTACATAACCTTCTTAGCATATGAATCACAATATTGTTTTTGTTTTGTTTTCTTCCTAGAATTTAGTAATTGGATCATAACAAGGCTTTTACGACTTGCTTCAACTCCAAACTGCCACACGTTACACAAGAATATCTGTGATGTCATCTGTTCTTTGCTCTTTCTTTTTAAATCAAAGAGCTGTACCATTTTTGAGGTGCTAACAGGAGACTTACTACAACTTTTCCAAGATCTAATTTTCTTGCATGAAAGAAAGAGACAGAGGCAACTCCACGGGGGGTTGTTAGTCTGGCCAGTAACAATAAATAGATTTTCAAGTAACAAAAATGATAATTTAGAATATTTAAGCTCAGCCCCATTGCAATTGATGGGCATGCCCAATGTTGAATGCTTGGAATTCACATTAATAACCATTCTAACTGACATTGTTCCTGATTTGTTTTGTGCAAGACAGGACCTTATTCTGTGGAGAATAGGCTGCTCTCTATTGGAGTATGGTAGTCCAAGAATTAAATCCCTATCCCTGATCTTTTTAGTAAAATTAATACAACTAGGAGGACCTCCAGAACAGCTTGCCAGTGCCTTCTTTATGGCCTTCTTTGGATTGTTGCAGTCAATACTTGAAACAGATGTTGAAAATTTAGAACTCTTTGAAGAACCTTTGCTGCTCTTGGTGAGGACATTGTTCCTCTTGGAAGCAGATTCCTATAGAAGAATTGAACCCATCTACCTATATATACTCCTAGAGAAGCTTTGTGCATTGTTTGAAGCAAATGTGCTCAGATACATCCAGTCTGAAAAGCTGAAAGATGCTTTGTGTCATATACTGCAATATTTTCTGAAGTTTGTGCCAGCTGGATATGAATCTGCTTTACAAGATAGAAAGGCCCATATTGGCACCATATGCACAATTTTTGTTGATGTACTTGGAAGTCAGGTAGATCAAGAGGTAGGTTAATTTGAAAAACTACTTTTCCTTTTGTCATTATGATACATGAGTGTACAGAATCTGTGCAAGGGAGATTATCTAGATGCTAGCCATTTCAGAAATGCATCTGGGGTAGTGAGTTGGGTTAGGAATAAAGCATGCATTATTTTCTTTCTAATAGTTCTCTTTGTATAACTTCTATATGAAGTTTTGCACTTCGTGTGTAGGGGGTGTCTCATAGAGCTCATAGGTCTCCATGCAAATGGAGAGGTCTTCCCATATAGCATATAGAACTGAGGCACAAGATTGTACTTGACTTGAAGAATTTACAGTGTACTGTCTGTATTTTAAATTGTGTAGCACATTTTAGGTGCTGTAAAAATAGATAGGAGGTCATCTAAGGTTGTGGGTATGGACAAACATAATGCCTGAAATGTTTCCAAAATCCAGATGCATGCAGGGAGTAGCCCAGGGGAGGCAGGAATGGGAGCGAACTATCAGTGCTTCTCTGCAGCCCCCACGTTCTTGGGCTACATCCTTGTTTTCCCTATCCTTTCTTTTTCCCCATCCCCAAGTCGCTGATGTTGGTGAGTGCTCTCCCATGGCAGTGGGGAATGCAGGGTTCTTGCAGCTCTTGTAGTGTCCTGAGTGCCTGTAGTCCTGTTGCCTAGAGTGCTGGGGGCAGGGTAACCTGAGGGCCCAGAGTGCCAGGAGTGGCAGTACATGCAGCACCTAGAGAGCTGGGAGTCTCAGCTGTAGTATGGGATGATGGAGGACTGACCAACCCATATAGATGTAAGGTGTTCCTTGCATGTATTATTTTGTCATACTTGAGGGCATTTTATTCCACCTGTGCATCTGTACAGTTGCCTTTTGAAACATTTCAGAAACATTTCAAAGCTTTTTGAAATTTTCAAATGTTATTTCTGCCTTCATGTCTTAGATGGAGAAATGATTTTTCCAAGTAAGATGCTGGAGGAACCTTACTGAATTTACCATATTTACTTGCATCCAAGATTATGTTGGATTTATGACCGCTGCCCCCAATAATTTAATGATCTACCTGGAAAATGTATAAATTTGTTATAATTTTCCTGGTGTTGAATTTGATTATAAGGGGGTTGTCTTAAAATTGTCCCCTCTTTCCCACTGCTACAGCAGGTGGAAAAGCAAGGGCAGTCTGACTCCCCCTTAACCTCGCCGTGGCTGCACTGCCTGGCACCCACCCCCCACCACTGTGCCTGTGCCCCCTGGCACCTGCCTCCCCTGCTATTTGGGGCTCCCCTGCCTCCTGCCTTGACCCCTGGTGCATGCATTCCTTAGTGCCTGCCCCTCCTGTCCTTTTGCCCCTTACCCCCAATTCTTTTTGGGTCACCTGGCCACCACTGCTTACCCTGGCCATGCAACAGCAGTTGTGGCAGCAATGGCTTCAGCCTGAGCCCTGGAGTCAGGGTTGGAGCCAAAGCTGTTATTGGAGCTTTCTACTCCAGCAATGGGGGAGGGAAAAACCTTGGATTCAAGTAAATACTATATTTAAAAATGTTTAAATTCAGAGCAGTAACAGATATGCGTGTTGCTAAGAAGAGTATGACATCATAACAGGGTATTAGTATACAACTGCCTCTAGCTATTGGCAACAATATCAGTTACTTTAGCAGGTAGGAGAGTCATACTGAGCATATTTTCAGGTTTGCGTGCAAATTCATTTAATAAGTCCAGCATCAATGATACAAGTGGCATACATAGTAGCATTTGTTTCCTGATATTTCATGCCTGAGAGCATTCCTGTAAATATTTGCTAGTCTTCCTCCACATCCCCTTCAAATCTCACCTTAAAACGTTTTTTGCCATGAAGCCTGTTGAAACGCAAGCTACTGCTGTGCTGAGTCCACTATCTGTCATTCTGATGACACTACTTACTTGAACCTCCCTTATCTATTTATTTATTGTCTCTCATATTGGTTTGCAAAGTCTTTGGGTTAAAGCTTAATTTTTTTTTTGTTTTTACAGTTCTGAGTATAATGGGGGTCTGTCTGTGACTGAAGTTTCTAAGTGCTACTGTGTATATATTACATTAATTGTAGTATATTATATTAATTATAAATGAGCAAAATGGATTTTCCTGAATGCTTTTTGCCTAAGCATTGTGAAGGAAAGAGGACTATTGCTAGTAATCACTCAGAAAATGATGTAGAAAGCTGCATTACTCACATGGAAACTTTCCTTTCATTACATGAGTATTACGAGTGATCTAAGTTAATATTTCTTTTAATCTTACAGAGTTCAGTAGGAATATTCCATTAAGTAAAGCTTTCTATAATAATTGCATAGTCAGGTCCTTGCACAGAAGTTTTGTGTGCCCTCAGGAGTTGTCTTGAGGTTGTGCTCTTGCTTTTTTAGTAGTAAAATATATATTCATTTATTTGTCTTCTCTTGACAAAGAGGAAACAGTCTAATGCTAACTTTTTGTGTGTATACGTGTCTTAGTATGTAGTGAGTCCACTCTATGCAGCATTAAAAACAGAAGGTCTGGAGATCATTCAGGAGTTTCAGCACTGGAACCAGCTTGATGCTTCTGATACAGATGGATGGAGCAGCAGTAGTGATGAAGTTCCAGAAAAAAGAAAACGACTAAGTCTGTCAATAAAGAATCAAAAGAAATCACTCGTACCACCAGTGTATGACATTTATTCAATTACTATTTTTATATTAATTTGAGAGAGAAGTATCTCAACTGTGCTTTCAAGCTCTGATAATATTTTGAAAACTTATTATATCATATCTGACATATATACACTTGTACTTTTTATAGCCCACCAAAGAAACTGTTTTAAGGCTAACTGAACAAAACATTTTTCCTGCATGAATTAATGTTATTTATTAGTTCATATTTTATTATCTAAAGGTCAGAGATAAGGAAAATTCCTACCCTCTCCTATTCTACTGTTATGTTCCCATATCAAAAACTAGTTTGTTCTAGAATTGTTTAACAAGGATTTTACTTTGCAGAAGATATGTATTTGTTTGTTTGTTTTGTATTGGTTTAATTACAGGCTAAATTCTGTGAACATGAATGTGAAGAGCACGCTATGGAATGCAGTAAATAAGAAAGCTGAATCTTTAATATTTCTCCTTGAACAAGACACTCTACCAGCAGATGTTCTGCAGACTGTAGAAGGGATTACTGTAATACTACGATTGGCTGCCCTGTGTACAGTTCATTGTTCTCCCCCAAATTCTAACAGGTAAAATTACTAAGATGACCATTGTCTAATGGCTTCTTTCAGTTATATAGGCACTCTTTTGTGAACTTGTGTAAGATTATTTGGGTACATTTTTATGTACAGCTTTGTATAAATCACCTGCTTTTTGATGAGTTGTTTTTTTCATAGTAAGAATTTGATTATACTTTAGCAAATGTTACAATAATCATATGATTTCTAAATGTTTTTCTTAACAGTGTGGATCATAAAATAACTCGTAGCTTGAGTAATCATAAACGTAATGCTACCCTGTCTTCAGATTCTGTGGTGAATGTACAACTGACCTGGATTTCCTCTGCTTTTATCATGAGAATAGTGAAACTCTGCAGAAAACTGTTAGAAGCTGCTGCTCAGATTGATAACTTGGAACCTGTCATTGACAGAATAGTGAAAATTGTTGATGCTTTGTTTTATATACAAGGTGAGAAGTTTTTTAAATTCTGATTCTTTGTCAAGATGGTCTTCACTTATGGAGTGTCTCTGATTAACACTCCATTGCATAGAGGTTGCATTAAAGGGAGTTTTATCACCCCTGAAATATGGGGAGATTTTTTTGTCTGTGTGGAAAGAGCATCATTCTACTTTCTGAAGACTGCCTGTGCCTCTATTGTTTCTTCTTCAGAAAGAACTACTGTGTGGTTAGTGAACTTGCCTAAGAAATGAACTTTGTAGATAATACTGTATATTTGAATGTTTCATGAAATTTTAGAATTGTTTTTAATTGGCTTTAATACCTCATTGCTTTTAAAATGAAGAATTCTAATACATGGATGGTTTTGTTTGTACTTTAACAAATTAAGAATGTATAATATGCATCTTTTTCATAAGCAGTATAGACTGGTAAATATATTTTTGGGGTTTTCCTTAGTAAAAAGCCAGCTTGATGATCAGATTCTGGAAAATTTATGTGAGATATTATCACTGCCATGGATTTATAGCCATCTTGATGACTCTTCTTTCAGTTCTGATCTTCTAGTTCTGAGCCAAAAGATTGCACATGGTTTCGGTAAGCATGGTAAACATCAAAACTTACAAGTCTTTGTCCATTTTATGTATTTACTGTGCCATGGGTATATGTCTTCTAATTTAATGTGGGCTTTGCAAATCTATGTGCAAGGGACAACAGGCTACTTACCTTGTCATATATGCAGTAATTTGTATCACTTTGTCTAATAGATTTTATTTTTTAAAAAACATAGACTACACACTTGTGTAGATAATGTTCCAAATTGGAACAGATCCTGTTTTGTGTCTTTAGAACCAGTAGAGAACACTTAGATATCTAACACTGAAATTCTGGTGCCAAATCCTCAGTCCTAGCGGCTTGCTCTGGAGTGTAACATATGGCTGGACAAATATATAAAATGCAAGAAAGTTTTCTAGCTCTTCAATATTTGGAGCTTTACATAGTGTGTAATTTTATGTATTTTCCCCTCAGCACCTCAAATTCAGTCCCACTGCATATTCCTTCTGTCTCTGTTCCCAAGAAACATTCATCTGGATTGGAGAAAATCTCTTTACCATTGGGCGCTACAGAGTTCCCATGAGGTTGTTCGTGGTAGTTGTATTAAAGGATTCCCTGTCCTGCTGCACCATGTAGGTGTGAAGTCCTACAGTACGGTTCCCAATACTCTCTTGTATGTATTACTATTCTTTTCACTTTTCCTTCTCAAGTATAATCTGATAAAAACTGCATGTGGAAATTTAGCATAAGCTCTGAAATCTTAGTTTGGGGGGGACTGTTACTTTATTTTTTATCCAAAAAGTAGTAGGGGTTTTAGATGATATATAAAAGACATACTTTCTGTCCAGTTATCATACAAAAAAGCAAAATCAAATTTAAGATAAGGGAATGGGATTTGTTAAACATGCAGTATCCAAGAGATGCTGTATGTCTTGTACATATTCACATTGAGTTTCCTTTCAGTGCACATACAGTGTCCTCCTTTTTAATGTCTAGCCTCTAGTTTCTGTCCTACTGTGCCAAGTTAAAGATACTTTTTATCTACATGCACATGCCTTCTCATGAAGAAACCTTGGAAACCTAGAGAAAGTGTCAAAGGGAAACAAGAAGCTATTTTTAAAGAGCTGTGATTTATATAAAGCCTAACATTGAGTATTTTGAAAGTATTGGAATGTAGAATGTAAAAAATACAAATGACTGAGTGAAATACTAAAAGTGGGTTTTTTTGTTTTGTCTTTTGTTATAGAAACCAAGTAAAAGATGAATCTGAGTTAGTCAAGAAAGCTTGTGCGAGCATCACTGGGAAATTAGCTTGCTGTCTTTCCGGCACATTTAAATTAATACCTTATTTAACAGAACCTGATACTGAGCACGTCAAATATGATATTTTATGTAGCAGCCTTACTGTGAGCTCCACTCATGAAGATGCACGTTCAGTGAAAACCTTTGTCTTCAAGCCATTTCTTAATCTTCTTGAAAGCAGAGTACCCAGTTCAGTTAAACTAGGTACCTGACTTTTTTTTAACACTCACTTGCATATGCTGAGTCACTTGCTACTGAGACTTTCCTTGAGTCGTTTCCATGTAGTATTCCTTTTATGTTTAACTAGCAGTGCGTGGGTTTTTACGTTTAAATTATATTAAATATCAATTTTAGATATTAAGTTAATCATAGTTAAGTAAGAAATATATATAACATTTAGTCTGTTTCTGTCTCTGAGTCTAATATTTGCTATAAATTAAATTATAAAGAAGCATATTGTTTGAAAATATGTTTTGTATTAATAAATAGGTTCATGAAATGTAGCATTATTTTGCTTGATCCTGTTACATCACTGTAAGTTCTTAAAAACATTAAACTGTAAATATAGATTCTCCTACCTTCCCCAACCCCTTTCTTTGTATTAGCATTTATAGAAAATATACCTCATCTTTGCAAACATTTGGATTTTAAAGATGAAGAATCAGATGTCAAGATTTTTGTTGTGTCTCTATTGAATTTAATGGAAGATCCAGACAAAGATGTAAGAGTGGCTTTCAGTGACCATATCCGGAACATCTTAGAATCCTTGGATTCTGAGGAAGGTTTCATAAAAGAGGTGAAGTTGTTCACATATGTGTGTATGTGTGTTTGGGGGGTTGTTGGTTGTAGCTGTGTTGGTCTAAGGACATATGCAGGCTATATAGACATTGGATTTATGATGCATTACAATCTGCCTGATATCTAACACACCAGGTAACCTGCCTTTAGCTGACCACTGGCATTCCTTTCCATCCCCCCACCCGTCTCTACCCTTTGTCTTCCAAACTTTCATTCCCCAGACTTATTATTTACTTTAGCTTCTTTTCTACCTTGGGAGACATCATAACAGTGGCAGAGTCTCCCAATGCCTGAAGAAGGGTGTTTGTACCTGAAAGCTTGCCAAGAAATGTTTTCCAACTCTTTAGTTGGTCTAATACAAGATATCACATCTACTCAAAGAACCTTGTTTGTGTGTGTGTCTGTTTGGTAGGGTTTTTTTTTAAGAGCTTTGAATTTTCCATTAAAAAAAAACTTGTTTAACTAATGCTAAAAGTCTTGTCCTTTTCAAATTTATTGTTCCAGCTTTTTGTTTCAAGAATAAAAGAAGCCTATACAAATGCTAAAATATCAAGAAATAATGAGTTGAAGGATACACTGATTCTCACAACAGGAGATATTGGAAGGTATTTTTATCTGTATATTATACGTTGCTCATTGCTGGATATTTTTGGTTTACAGATCAGAGATGTGTCTTTCACAAGCATAGATGGCAGGAATAAAACTTTCAAAACCCAGTCTTGCAATCAGATCCACCCAAGGTGATCTTGCGTCTATACTTAGTCTTAGTGACTTTAATAGAGATTCCATTGCAGTTCTCATCTGTTAAATTTACCTGCTCTTTAAAAAAATGTCTATTAAGTAGTGTTTTATTTTCTAAATATATTGAAAAATTGTATTTATTAGGGCACCCTGCATAGTACTGAAACTTGTAGGAAGCTTTTCCCTCCCCCAGTGTTAAAAGTAGTGTCTTGTGCCAAATGTGTAATAATAATTTTCTGTTTCTTTTTCGAAGGGCAGCAAAAGGGGATTTGGTGCCATTTGCACTTTTGCACTTGTTGCATTGCTTGCTATCCAAATCTGCATCTGTGGCTGGAGCAGCATATACAGAAATTAGGGCACTAGCAGCAGCCAAGTCTATAAAGCTGCAAGCTTTCTTCAGTCAATACAAGAAGCCTATTTGTCAGGTGAGGGGAAAAAAGAGCAATGCCTTAAGGAGCAAGTATTATATATTGCCATATTTTAAAGACAAAGGGGGTCTCCTGACTTGATATTAGAACGGTATAAGACAAAAGAGACCCTTCAGAAGAGTGGGAAGTCAGTGACTTCTTGTAAAGGGCGTGGTGGTGGATCTCTGTTTGATGTGGATGTTATTTCTAGAGGTGGGAAGCTAATATAGAAATATATTTCTTATTGCTTTAGTTTCTAGTGGAATCCTTGCACTCCAGCCAAGTGATAGCAATTTCTAATACTCCATGCCAAAGTAGTGAGCTACAAAAACAAGAGACTATTCATCACAGAGAAGTTGCCTTGAACACGCTATCTGAAATTGCCAATGTATTTGATTTTCCAGACCTCAATCGCTTCTTGTCTGTGAGTTGATAGTTCCTTTTACTTCTGTTGCTTGTGTACTTGTGGGCTTGTATATACTTTAGTCAGCTGTTTTCTACTCATTCTTAGACCTCTGGATTTTTTGTTTTTTCAGCCTCTTCCTCCTCTAATAGGGTAACTGTAATTGAGATCACTTAGAATTGCTTCTGATGGCAGCTAAAGGGAGGATGGAAATTTTTTAGTCAAGGTGCTGAGGAAGGTGAGCTACAGTGGCAGTTTGGCACATGAAGGAGGCGTGCCATCCATGGATCTAAGTGGAGTACACATTTGCTCAGAACACTTATTGGCTATAGCTATTAAATGGAATAAGTATTGAATCAAAACCCTTCTGCTTTGAAGTGATTTTTTTTTGCTGTCATAACTTAGATAAGATGTTCTGGATAGATTAAGATAAAAGTAGTTTCATATGCACCACTTAATTGTCTATAAGTGTCATCTTGTTTGTTGGAAGTGAGCAACAGTTCTGGGGCATAGCAAAATGAAAAGTGTCCCAGGTGTTCCTTTTGTGAAGAGATTAACTAGATAGAACTCTTCAGTATATCACCATCTGGATAGATTCATTTCTTCTAAAATTTCTTATTTTAAAGCACCACTAGCCAGGGGTGGCCAACTTATAGCACCTGTGCCACAGCTAGCACGAGCAATCTTTGTGGCACACAGCAGCTCAGGAAGCGGGGCCAGGCAGCATAGCAGCTAAAAGGGCAAGGAGCAGAAGATCAGCTAGGGCAGGAAGAAGAAAGGAGAGGATCAAGGTGGCACTCAGGGAAGGTGCAGGGCTAACATCTGCCAAAAAGTTGGTTTGCACTACTGTAGGAAATGATTTTTCCAGTATTGTTTTCATGACTTGAGAATTTCCTCCTCTTCAGTATTTTTGTGGACTCACCATTGATTAGTCCATCTTAATTCAAAGTAATCATGAAGTTATACATTTATACAGGCAAGAAGGGGGAAAAAGGGAAATATCTTTTTTTCTAGTAAGTGGTGTTCTTTTAATTTGCCAGCGGACCCTGCAAGTTCTACTTCCTGACCTTGCAGCCAAAGCAAGTCCTGCAGCTTCTGAGCTTATTCGGACCATAGCAAGACAGCTGAATGTAAACCGCAGAGAAATCTTAATCAACAACTTTAAGTACATCTTCTCTCACTTGGTCTGTTCTTGTACGAAGGATGAGCTGGAGAGAGCACTTCACTACCTCAGGGTAATGTTCATTTGCCAAACTTACTCTTGCAGATAAAGAGCTTTTCCTATGCTGTGGCAGGGAGAAATAGCTTCAATGGATGGATCCTAGCAGGTGCCTCTGACCTAAGCTGGGTCATCCTGGCCCGCGTTCTAAAAAGTTTACTTACCCCTTTTTCAAAAAGTATGTTTTTTAAAGTTTTTCGGCCACATACTTGTTTACCTGCAAAATGTTGCTATCCGTACACCCTACACCCAGTACATCTCTATTCCTGTTGATGCTGACATCAGTGGGCAGCAATGCCATTAGTCAATGCACGTTGACCAATCGAAGTTTCACTTCCACCATTTTTTAAATTTAGGCACAGATCCCTTAGCAAAGTGCCACGTACCCCGGGTGTTGCAGTCAAAAGCAGGATTCGAACCCAGTGCAGTTAAGGATTGACACCACACCTGATTTGATTAATGACAGGAAGGCTTTAATAACTATACCACAAACAAGCTATAAACTAAATGACAGAAAAAGACTCCTTCCTTCCATTATTCAGTGAATGAGTTATCAAAGAAGTCCTAGTATATGTTAGCTGTAAGAGTCTCTCTCACTAATGCAGGCAGGAAGCAGTTTCAGTTTTTGCAGCGGTCATTGGGAGTGGATCCTTCAGAGGGATTGATCAGCTGGGTCCAGTTTACAATGTTGTAGTGATTTCTCTGTCTCCTGAAGTGCACACTTTGCCAGCAACTGTGTTTTGTTCATATACCGTTTAATTGCATAGCTTCAAAGCATTCCTCCTTGATAGTTGGTCAATTAAAGTCTCTGAACAAAGCAGGTAGGGAGAGACTATCATATTACATTTGTTAACTGCTTAGAATCTGTTTTGGTCATTCAGTTGTGAAACTTGCTTTTGTAAGCTTTTGATCTGTCCAGAGCTTATACTCAGTCACATGGGATGGGTCTTGATTGACTGAATGGGATACCTTAGGGCAATGATTACAGGACCCTTTTTTGGGTAGTTTTTTTAACAGTGGGGCAGAACCCAAAATATTCTGAACCAGAGGTGGTCTATGGAGACATTTACAAAACCCCAAACAGGCATTGAATGCCTGTTCTGAGAAGTATGCCTTGATCAAGGGACGATGTGTTAACAAGGAGGATACAGTCACATAGGGATATGCAGTTATTTATGAATGGTTTAGCATAATAAAACATTGGATATTTTTGCAACTAGCACAATAAATTAAATCAATTGGGATTGCTTCATTTTGCATGGTCCTAGTCACAATCTTGCATTCTTGTGCAAGATACACTGTTATTTTAATTTGGTCATTTAATTTTCATGTATAGGTCCAGCCAAGCTTTCACAGTCATCACTGGGTTGAAAACCACTGTTCTGGAACATAAGTACTGTAAAATGAAAATAATTTTCCCCCCCATTTGTATTGGTTTATAGAATGAAACCGAGATAGAACTGGGTAGTCTGCTGAGACAGGACTACCAGGGATTGCATAATGAACTATTGCTACGTATGGGAGAGCACTATCAGCAAGTGTTCAATGGTTTGTCAATATTGGCTTCATTTGCATCTCATGATGATCCATATCAAGGACCCAGAGACATAACATCACCTGAATTAATGGTAAGGAAAAACATGTATCCAGGTTTTTTCATGGAATGATCTTCCTTCTCAGTCTCAGAGTTAAGTGGGGGAATGCAGAGTATTCTGAGGTGTAGGTTGTAGCTGTATTGGTCTTAGGACATAGGCAGACAAGGTTCTTTGGGTGAATCTGATATCTTTTATTAGACCAACTAAATAGTTGGAGAACAATTTTTAAGCAAGCTTTCGGGTTCAAAAACCCTTCATCAGGTTAAGGAAGTTACAGTAGTTGATGTGTGCTCTTTCTGGATGGAATGACTGAGCACACTTCAAAAATTCCTTTAGATTATAGTGCCTGAAGGATACTATAATAGAAGTTCTATAATATGGAGAGAAAACATGCATATAATTTAAGAAATCAAACTGCCAAAGAAACATCCATTTAACAGAATGACTTGTCTGTTATGATATTTTCCCAATATCTTTCCCAAAGTATATATACTGAAGAATCTCTCTGTCTTTTGGAATGTGTGCTTAGCTGTTTCAGTAGCCTTTCATTTTCTGTTAAGGTGTGTTTACTATGAGGCAGCTTTCCATGATGTACACTCAGGCAAAATGTAAAACTCAAAATGTTGTTATTACATGATTAAACTAGGGGCTATTAATGAACTGTTATTTCTAAATATTTTAGAGTGACTCAGTGGTGAGATGATATTTTTAACCTTTTCAGGCTGATTACCTACAACCTAAATTGCTGGGCATACTGGCCTTCTTTAACATGCAGTTGTTGAGCTCCAGTGTTGGCATTGAAGATAAGAAAATGGTGAGTGAACATCAGTTGGATTTAAAGAAAAAGGGGACTAGCAGTGGTTGCTTTCAGGCTACACAATAGCTTACTTGGACTGCTTGCAGAAATTCAAATTGGTGTCTTGATTTGAACATTCAAGTTCATGGCAAAGTTTAAAGATTCCAGTGTTGAGAGAATGCCTTTTAGCGATAAGAAGTGAGTCAAGTTTTTTTGTTTTGTTTTTTTCCAAGGAGCCGTTTCTGGCAGATACCATATTTATTTTATTTACTTGAATATAAGGCAACCTTAAGTATAAGGTAACCTCCCAATAATTAGATTCTATGTGTGGAAAATTTATAAATTTGTTAATATTTTCCAGGTATAAAATATAATTATTGGAGGTTTGCCTTTAATTTGTCCCCTTCCCACTGCTAGAGCAGGGAAAATGAATCTCAGGGGCGAGGTTGCCTTCTGCCCCTTCCCCTCCTCGTTATTGTCAGACTTTGCTCTCCCTAAGCACAGGGAAATAAGGGGCAGATTTGAAAACACTTACCTTGAATTAAACATGCAAATTACTGCAGGTACTCATAGACTTAGTTCATCCAGAATTGACACATTTTACCTTTCTTGAAACTGCTGTAAATATTAGCACAGTTACTCCATAAACACACTTTTAAGCAGCACTTTTGTACTTACTTTATATATAGCAAAACTTCATGATATTCGTCCAAAACTAAAAGGCTCATGATTTACCATACAGTTCATTTGGCAGGGCCCCAATGGAGTTAACAGCATTTCAAGCCTTGGTGACCCCACAACTCAGCACTGCTTAGTATGTGTGTAAACTCCATATCTCCCCCACGAAGGATCCATGTGTTAATTAGACAGCTGCATGACTGGAACTGTGTGTTCTTGTCATGAGTCCCCTAAATTTTTTTATGCAGATGAGGCACAGGGCAGTGTGGTCCAGCTCCACCTCATGGAGGGCTGAGACCAG
Organism: Alligator mississippiensis; assembly: GCF_030867095.1. Taxonomy (NCBI): domain Eukaryota; kingdom Metazoa; phylum Chordata; order Crocodylia; family Alligatoridae; genus Alligator; species Alligator mississippiensis. The sequence goes on along the minus strand of NC_081830.1, from coordinate 56,479,980 downwards.
ACACTAATCATATGTGACAGGCTGAGTGAGGAGGCTACTGAGGGATTCTGGGTGAACTGTTTGTGCTCTGTTTGGTGATGTTTGCCAGGCATTTAAGGCTGGTGAAGAAACAGGAATCATTGTAAATGGGAAAGAAAGGCACAGCTCAGCTGTGGGAGTGAAGAGGGAGTCAAAATGTATTCAGTGTAGTGGCTCACCATGACTTGAAAAAGAGTTGGTGCTGAAGGAAATTGTGTGCAATTCTGAAAAGAATTTATCTTATTCAGATGCACTGTGCTAACCTATTTTTGTGGTAGATTTCCATCAGCATCTCAGCCTTTTGGCTAAGATCAAGAATTTTTGGCACTAAGGGGAGGGTGTCAGGGCTGCCTCTGGCCCTCCTGGTTCTGGCCTGGTATTGCAGTACCTCTAGGCCTGGTGCCAGTTCCCTGTGGAGGGAACATCTGCCTTTTTTTTGTTGGGTTTTTTTTTTTAAAGGGGCCAAAATTGTTCCCCGTTAGTATGTTTGCTTAATTTGGGTCATGTGTTTTATAGTCATCAATCAACTTCATACTTGGTCTCCATTACTAAACACATGCATCTTTTGGCAGCAGTTTCATGATTGACAGTCTATTTAATGAGGTTTCCTTGTATGCAAATATAAGAGACAAGAAGCTTTTCCCATCATGCTGAAAGAACATGATCTCCAAGCGCTTTCTACTTTCATAATGCAGATTTCAAATTGAGGTGGTCTCTTCTTCATAATGCCATGGCTCTGTCCGTTCTTAGTTTTCCTTTTGGTTTAGGTGGGCATTGCTTCCACTGAGCTTTAGTGGCTGCAAAGGGCAGGAAACAGACAGTAGTGGTGGAGAGAGGGCTGGGAGCACAGATTAGGGAGCAGAAAGCAGAGCAGCAGGTTGGGCAGAAGAAGGGAATCAGAGTGGCAATGTCTATTTGTAGCTTATATGCCAAATGAAGTGGATCATCTGTGCTGGGATGTGTCCCAGTATAGTGGATCCACTTCATTGGCAAAACACACATTGCCTGTTGTTCTACCCATTTATTTTTATGGGAGAGTGGGCAGCATGTTCCCCAGACGTGCTCTGGAGACCACGCTAGCCTGAGTTTGCACACTCTAGTGCTGTCCTGGAGCTGTTGGTCTGAAGCTGGAATGCACTACAGTGTTGATCGGCTCCTGAAGAATCCCAAACGGGCTGGTGCTCCAGGGCTTTAAGGGCCCAATCCTGTGTGCCCTGGGAATGAGAATTCCCAGGTTGCGGAGGAACCAGCAGTGTCATGTCAGGGTGGCTGGAGAGTACAGGCAGCTCCGGGCTGACCACACTTTCTTACCATAAACCAAACAGACTTCTACTGCAATGAGGCAATACAAATTACTACTACCTATGTCACAGCCACATGTGCGGGGCATTTGTGGTGTGACAAGGAGTATGGACCTCTGCTTGCTTGGCCTTTTTGCCACCATAAAAATTTTTATGGTGGCACAAAGACAACATCTGTTTCCACCCCTGGGGAGGGTTCAGAGCTAATTTCTGGCAAGCCTGCTAAAAAGGTTGGTCCCAGCAGAACACTTTTAAATCTCTTTCTTTAAGGAATTTCTAGAAACTAAACAAGCAGTGCTCAATGGAAAGAGATGAGGGTTTTTTTAAACTTCAGCTGTTTGACACATTTCTTGTCCTAAAAGCAGTAAGACAAAGTAACCTTTATATGTAATATTGTCTTTGAAGTCATATGTTTCTAGAAAGATGACAACAGTAAAGCTTCTCTTCAGCGATAAGAGTTTCTAGTATGGTAAGTGTCAACATCAGGGTGATGATGACTTTCTTTTAAGCAAGAAACAGGAGAATATGGCTGCAGATTTTTGAAGATTTGAAGGTAAAACCATTACAGGAGCTTGAGGCAAGCAAGGCAGCAATGAATGTTAGTTATTGATAATTAGCTGAGTAACTTGAATAACTGGATTTCAAATCCAGGTATAATTTCTCTGTATAATGGCTTCCCCTCCTTCACCGTCATTTAAGTAAAATGCTATAATACGAATGCGTCACTGAAGTCTTTTACAGGTCAAAGAGCCTTTTTCTGCAGTGACTTTGCTACCACTACTGCAGCTGAGCAAAACTATTGTATACAAATACTGTTAGCCAAAGAAAATGTTTTAATAGTTTTAAAGAAAATGAGAACTTTTTTTAAAGTTTTACCACAAGTTTTAAATAAATATTTTTAACAAGTAAAGCGACTTACAGGAGAAAACAATAGATAAATATTAACTTCTTTTGAAAATTGTATTTATTTTGCTTTTTTACCAAATGCCTACTTCATCCAAGACAGTCTTTCTTTTTTTCTTCAGGCTTTAAATAGTTTGATGTCTTTAATGAAGCTTATGGGTCCCAAACATATCAGTGCAGTGAGAGTGAAGATGATGACTACATTGAGAACAGGCTTACGATACAAGGATGACTTTCCAGAGTTATGTTGCAGGTGAATAGACATTGTGACTTATTTGCAAAATCTGTTTCTAAGCTTGATATTTAGTTTAATATATACCCGTAAATCACAATACTGAAATAATGTCAGATATTAAGTGTGCATACTTGGCATTGGACACTTAATATCAATATAAAGAAGAAAATATTTATGTGTTCGTTGTTTTTCCTTCTCATTTAGAGCGTGGAACTGTTTTGTTCGATGCCTGGACCATGCTTACCTTGGTTCCCTGCTCAGCCATGTGATAGTAGCTTTGCTGCCACTTATACATATTCAGCCGAAGGAAACTGCAGCTGTATTTTATTTTCTCATAGTTGAAAACAGGTATTTTGGCTGAATGTATTTGGCAAATGGGTTGATGGCATGGGCTTTATCTCAGGGATGATAGTGGTAACTACATTAAAGTTGCCTAATAATGGTGAAAAAATGTTTTGTAGTGGAGAGTTCTTTTATAAAAGTTCCAATACCTGCATACTTTGCAGAAGGACTTTGAAGTTAGGCAAGCAATATTCCTGGGGTCAGGAAGAGGTGTTGGATTTTGTTTGTATTATGAAAGTGTATGAAAAATTAGGCTACACATTGTGGAAGATTTCTTTTACTTTCAGTGAACTTTCAAATAGCTTTTCAGAAATCATAATAGCCAAATTTTACTTCTTGCTTATTCTGCCTTTCAGCTGTTTATGTGAGCTGGTAGTTAATGCATGTAGCATGCTACAGTTTCACTGTTTTATATGTCCTTTAATAACATGTCTACAAAAGGCTCTTGTCTAGAGAACCTGAGTGGAGCACTTGAGGTTTGTGCTCAGCATGGTTGTAGCCCTTTCTCAAGCCACCTTCAATGCCTAATCTGTGGGTTCAGCACATAAATGGATGGGACATTTTTTCAGCAGGGGTCCTGGGTTTGCTTCAGAGGCCATATAGACATGGTCTCAGATGGCTTTCCAGCTTCTGATGGCCACATGTTATACCTGTGTGCAGCTCCTGGGTTGCACATCATGCAAGCTATACAGGCAGGCCCCGCTTAACGCGGTTTCATTTAGCGCTATTTCGCTATAGTGCTCCTTTAAAATTCAGACCTCATTTCACTTAGTGCTGAGCCAGCTTCACTATAGCACTCAGCGAAGCAGCAACAGCAAGAAGCGACGAGTGGCAGTGAGTGGGCATGAGCTCAGGGCCCGCACTGGTGCTGCTGGGCCAGGGCCAGCAGGGGCCTAGGGCAGCGCAGCAGGAACAGGGGTCCTGGGGTGGCACATGGTACTGGAGCAGCTGGCAGGCAGAGGGGTGGGGAGAAGCAGCAGCAGCAAGAAGCATGAGTGCGGGGCCCCTGCCAGTGCCAGCAGGGGTGCAGGGCAGGGCAGCAGGAGCACGGGGCCTGGGCTGGCACATGGTGCCAGAGCAGCTGGCGGGCAGGGGATGGGGAGAAGTGGCAGCAGGGAGAAGCATGAGTGCAGGGCCCCATGGTGCCAGAGCCGGTGGGAGCACGGGGCATGGGCTGGCACATGGGGCCAGAGCGGCCAGCAGGCAGGTGGAGGGGTGGGGAGAGGCAGCGGCGATGGTGAGAAACTACGGCAAGAAGAAGTAACCAATTATTTCTATATACATTAAACCCTATGGGGAAACGGGTTTCGTTTAGTGCGGTTCTGCTTAATGTTTGGTTTTCCCGGAACCAATTAAGAGTGTTAAGCAGGGGTTGCCTGTACACTGCAGGGCAGGGGGCACCTCGCCCAGGATCCCCCACCCTGTTTTGTGGGCTGAAGTGGCATATGGCCCTCTGCTGGTGGCACATGGCTCCCTCCACTGTGTGGCCTCTTGGTTCTGCGCAGCCCTCTCCCCCACCCCCCCTTGCTGCTCAGATGGTACACAGACCCCCGGCCTCTCCCATACCATGTGGCAGCGAGAAAGGTGTCCACTGGGGCCCACGGGCTCCCAATTGGATAGCGCTAATCTTAGACACCAAATCAAGCTTGGACTGGGAAGGTAAGGGGGTGGGGAGGAGAGAACCACTGTCATTTCAGTCTAGTAGCAAAAGAAGTAATTTGTTTAATAAAAACTGTCTTCTAATTTAAATGCAATCTTATTGTAAGCATATTGAATGTGTTTTGCACTCTAGCTTTCATTCTTCTATTGATCCTATGTTCTATTACTCTTTTATGATGGTCTTGTAAGAATTTCTTTCAATTATTTCTTTTTGTAATATTTATTTTTAAAAAATCAAATTATTAGAGATGCAGTACAAGATTTTCTACATGAAATTTATTTTCTGCCTGACCATCCTGAACTGAAAGAAATTCAAAAAGTCCTTCAGGAGTATAGAAAGGTACAGTTTTAATGATTTTATGCAGCAAAAGAATTTGTTTGTGGTCTAAGAATATAGTACTGGATGGCTGATAATATAATTGTAGAGATTTTCAAAACAACATAGGAGATGTAGACAAGATTAGTTTTAATTTAACAGGAAGTTTTCTTCTGAATGGCCTAGCTTTCCTTGGAAATGTAAATAAACACTTCTCTTTGAGAAGAATTTATGTTTACAACATATCAGATTAAGAGGGTAAAAATGTAAGTGCATCTACATCTAAAGTACATCTCTGTACTTTTTTAGCTAAAGTGAAACATTGGGCATTGAATAGATCAAGAATGAAAGCAGAATAAACTAGTGGATTATATTCTTAGCTGTGCCACTGATTCACTGAGAGATGTTGCAGAAACTAATGTTAAGATTCTTGCTCATCTTTAGAATGGAAATTATACTTTTCTATCCCCTCAGAGAGAGAGAGAGAGAGAGAGAGAAACTTGTTAGTGTGTGTTACAAGAGGCTTATTTTTTCATCTGGGCTTTGAGAGGGATTAGAAAATGTTATGGCTTGGTAGTACATTTTATAAAGAATTTCAGCTTGCTGTGGGAAATGAGCTGATAAACTAGTAATTTTAAATAAATGGCAAAATGGACAACACTTGTTATTGTTCTGAACGGGAAAGAAATAAGACTAAAACTATGTTTTTAGTGACACAGTAATTGTGCCATATGCTATATATTTTGTTTCAGGAGTCCTCCAAAAGCACAGACCTACAAACAATGCTGCAGCTATCCATGAGAGCTATTCAGCATGGGAATGTAGATGTTCGTATCCATGCACTTACCAGTTTGAAGGAAACCTTATACAGAAATCAGGTATTTAAAGCTGCTACAATAAATGAAGTTACTGATAAATGCAGTTAAACATAAACCAGGGTAATGTCTGGGTCAACAGTATTGTTTTATTTTATGTTGGGGGATTTCAGTTTTCTTATAAGTATGATAGGTTGAAGTGACTTCTCAATCTCTCTTCAGTATCTCAGTAAAGATTTCTTTTGTTTTCAGAATGGGTAAGATAGTAAGCCCTTAAATTATTCCTCTTTTTAATTTTTAAGAGAGCTTTCAAATTTTTCTTGAATTTAGCATTTTTGCTGTGAATCAGCAGTCTCTTTTCTTTGTTTAACCGTTTATTAAGGAGAACTTAGCATTACAAGAGATAAGTCAATCTAGAATTGTAAGGAGGTTGCCCTTAGGTAGAACTAATCATCTGTCTCTCTTATTCTTTATTAAAGTATTTGCTGATTTAACAACCTTTTATTAAGCAAACCTGTCATCAACAAACATGAATTTCAGATTGAACCTTTAGAAAAAGGTTTCATAAAGCCAAATATAAAGTTGTCTGCAACTTGCTTTATAGTGCAAATTTCTTAAATAGGACCAAATACAGGAGTAAAGGATTTTCTCTGGGTGAGGAAGTTGGGAGGTGCATTGAAGTAATGGACAAAAATAAAGGACATTGAGAGACTTGAGCCCTAAAAGGAATGAAAAGAAAAAATGGCAAGGCCACAGAAGACAACAAGAAAAGTAAAGTCCAGGGGTTGTGTTGGAAACCTGAGAGGAGGATAACTGTACAATGGGCAAATCAAGGAAGAGCAGAAAGAAGCGGAGAAGACCAGCCAACAACCAGAAGCAAAAGGTGGAGAGGGGGGAGAAGAAAAGGCATGCAGGTGAAAAAGGAGGAAAAAAATTAAAAAGGAAGCTGGCAAATGGGGATAATGAGGTGATAGAGAAAGAATGGAGAATGAAAACTTCAAGAGAGTAGTTCAAGATTGGTGAATTTATTTATTATATCCAGCTTTCTACAGTTTCCTGTGGTTAAAGGAAAGGAATTGGAGGAAGGTAGAAACAGTCTTGGAACAGATACATAAAGAGAGAATCAGCTATAATAGTATTTCTAATTTTTCCATTTCTAGACTCCTTAGAGAGTGCTGGTATGGTGTAAAACTATTTGGGTATGTTATCCTAATAATAGATTAGGATAATGCTTTGACATTTTATTCTTCAATTAGATTATGTAACTTTTATGAAAATCACTATTTTCTTAAATACTTTATGGTTTGGTGTGTAGAAAATGTATATATTTAACTGATCATTCATCAGGGCAGTTCTCTACAGCATTTTAATATTTTCATGCAATGGTAATTTCTTTTAGAAATATTTTTTCTATTACCACAGTCTCCATTTTAAGTGTTGTACGATATTTCTGTCCTCTGATTTGATACACTGAAAATGATCCTTTTTCATACAGTCTGTTCCTTTAGCAGAAATTTATTCAAGTATTTTTCATTCTTACTGAACAGAATTTAGAATGATCCTCCTTATTTTAATGGAGGCTTTGGATGTGCTTAATTTTTTACTGCTAGTTTTACAGTCAGTTATGAAGGCTACTTCATTGTTGCTCTTATGTCAGCATTTTTAAACTGATTAATATAAGGAAATTATAAGTGATACTTATGTCTGGCATGTAAATGAATCAGTTTATCTTTTCAACATTGGCTTGATTAAGTGAGAGAGTGATTTTAAGTGATCCATTTCTTTTTTAATTTCAAAGGCATGTTTTCTAACTCTTTCACGTTGTACACAAGTATGTTTATAGGCTGATTCACAGATAGGAAAGTATACATTTCCACATGAATAGTTCCTAATTCCAGTCATTTTCCCATGCTCAGCTATTCAACATCAGATGGCTATCTATTGATGGGCATAGATAAGAGGGCTTAAGTTGTTGTTTTTTGCTATGCTGATGCATCAGTAAGTTGCTGTCAAATCAGCTGTGTCTTGCAGTGGCTATTGTTTTTCTAATTATCTGTAGTGGTATGGCTAAAGAAATATATTAACAAAAATTAAAATAGTGTGAAACAATACCTGTTTTATCTAATGAATTGGGAACAGGTTTAAAAGAAAGGCATTGAGTATTTGCACTGTAATCTGGCCACCCACAAATTCATTTTTTGTTTTTATAGAAAGGAGGTTGTTTTCTGTTCTTATGGATAAGAAAAGATGATCACTGCTCTAAAGAGATTATATATTGAAAATACATCTTGTATCCCTTATTCTTTTGTGTATTTCTAGTTTTATTCTTATCTGACTGAGCAGTGCAGGAAGACTATCTGATCATTAAGCTAGAAGACTGGATCACAAATAAAACAGGATAGACAGTGAATGATAACAAACAGGAAGCTTATGGAAGAATGGACTACAGTAATAAAGTTCTTAAGATCAACTTTGCTACATCCATATTTATGATTATTTGTCTTCCTATTTCTTTCAATTTTTCTTAGGAAAAGTTGACTAAATATGTAACAGACAGTGAAACTGTGGAGCCAATCATCTCCCAGTTGGTAACTGTGCTTTTAATTGGCTGTCAGGATGCAAACCCTCAAGCCCGACTGCTTTGTGGAGAATGTTTAGGTGAGCTGGGAGCTGTGGATCCAGGTAGACTGGACTTTTCAACAAGTGAAACGCAAGGAAAAAACTTTACATTTGTGGTAAGAAGAATTACATCAAAGTTTCTGTAGTACCATGCTGTGAACTTCCAGATCTGCAGTCAGAGAAATATTAAACTGAATATATCAGATTGAGTAGTAAAATGTTGTGTAAAGGTCTAAACCTGAAAACATTTGATTTTGTAAGAAGGCAATTATTAAAGGTAAGAGCCTTTCTTCAATAGTAATCCTTAAGATTCCACATAATGCTCTGATTAAAATGTTTAAAGCAGGGAGTCCCTGTGAGAAACTAATGTATAATTAAATGAAAAACAAAACATTAGATACTTTCAGAATAGTAAAATAATGTAGGAATCTAATTTATCTCAGTAACACTTTAGACCTTCAGTAGGTCATGTTTCATAGTAATGCTGACTCTGAATACAGTTATTCATTATCATCAGGGATTTAGGTTTTCCCTGTGTGGAGCCTGCGCCTCGCTCCGTCTGACCTATCGGGGTGTGGCCCCTCCCCTCAACTCGCCTGCCACGCCTTGGATGTACTCAATTACCTTCGGAGGGGTCTCCAGTGGAGCTCTTTATCCTGGGTGGGGCCTCCCGATAGGCGGTGGTACTCACGGTTATCGGACGCGGTGATCCATGGGGCTCCGCCTCCCCTACACCCCGTCCACACGCCAGCCGCCGGGCGATGTCCTTCAGGTGTTGCCGGGCCCAGTATGATGGCCTCTGCCCGGTTCCCTGGTTCTCGGTCGTTCCCCTCTCCTGCAGAGAGGGGTTTCTCCTTTCTCCTCCCTTATAGATAACACTCCTCCGGACCAGGGGGAGCTGGTGGTTGCTTCCCCTGGTTCCAGCCCCCTCCTGGGGCCTCCGCTATCTCCCCTTTCCTCCCGTCCGCAGGGCACTCCCCTGCTTCCTGTGCGGCTGCTGCTTCAGGCCGCAGCAGAGAGAGTGCCTCGGCGTGCACTCTCTGATCGCCTCTCGCCTGGCTGCTGGCGAAAGGCGTCCCGCTCCTCCCTATACTGCTTGCTTGAGACCCGCAGGTGGGGTCCTCGACACTCCGTGTGAGAGCCGGCAGCACGGGCCGCGCACCCGTACTCTCTCCCCCTGGCTCTCCCTCCTTCCCTGTCCTGTCGGCGTTTTTGAATCCTCCCGCAGCAGCCGCTCCGGCTGCTAGGATTGGCTCAGCTGTTCGCCGCGTGGTTGCCAGAGCCAGCGTAATGGCGGCTTGCGCGGCTGCAGCCACGGCTGCGGCTCTTCCTCCCGCTGCCTCTCTGCCGGTATGTATGCCCTCCTGGGGGCTTGCTCTCGGGGTCTAGGGTCTGTGGGTCCCCTCTTCTCCCCCTCACTCGCCTGTGGGGGCGCTTCGCCGCCACACCCTGATAAAAAAAAAAAAAAAAAAATCACAAATTCTCTGATTAAAAAATAGCCAATTCTCTGACTAAACCTCAACAATCCATGATTAAAATGAAAGACCACTATATATCTAGGTGTTAGTTGAACACAGTGTTTTCTTGAGATATTTACAATTTTAAAGCAATTTGGAATCCTACCAGTGCCTCAATCACTATAATAAAATAAATTCTAAATAGCTATAAATTTTGGTATTTGATTTGGGGCTTTTTATCATAGAAAATCATAGCTCTCTCTGCCCTGTTAGCTCACAGAATGCAAGTCCAGGCCCCTCACTCCTAAGCCACAGCCCCCACAGCCCTGCTGATACTCCTCACCCCACCCCCCAGTGCAGCTGGTGCCCCTCACTCCTGCGCCCCACAACTCCCTGGCCCTGCTAGTGTCCCTTACCCTGCCCCACAGCCTTCCAGGTCCTGATGGAGCCCCTCAATCCCCACCAACAGCCCTCTGAGGCCTGCTGGTGCCACTCACTTCCCCCCTACCTCCACAACCCCCTGGTCCTGCTGGTGCCTCCTGCCCTGTGCCCCCCCAGCCCTGTTGGAGGGAGCCTCTAGGTGCCAGGGCTATGGAGCCAGGGACCTGGATCTGCATTCCCTTCCCTGCTGCAGCAGTGCGTGAGCCCTGGCTCTTCTCTGTGGGAGGTGGCAACTGCTGCAGTGGAGCAGAGCACACAGACTGGCTCCCAACACCCTGCTGCCTGCTTCCTGCCTGCTGCGGGCTCAGGCTCCCCACCCTGCTGCCCTCCCCTGGGGTCTCCACAGCCCAGCAGGTGCAACCCAATGTGACAGGGCAGAATGGGGCTGTACGGGGAAGCTGCTTGCTACTGCGAACTCCATGCTGCCTTGGCAAGACGTCCTCTGCCCACATGGCAGTAGCAGAGGCAGCAGTGCAGAGTTATGACCTTTGCTGTGCCGCGTGGGCAGGGAATGCCTCGCCAGGGCAGCTTGGAGCCCACAGCAGCAATGAGCTTTCCCATGTGGCCCTGCTCTGCCCTTCCTTGCCAGGTTGCGCCTGCTGGGCTGCAGAGGCCCCAGAGGAGGGCAGCAGGGTAGGGAGCCCGAGCTTGCAGTGGACAGCTCCTGCCTCACGTAAAGATCTAGGGGTAATGAGTTGCTGCCCCCGCGTCCCTGGGAGTGTGTACAGCAGTGGGGAGCCAGCCCTACCTCCCCACCCACAAGACAGTTCACCTGCAGACCCACCCCACTCCCTGCCGGAGCCCTGCAGCCTCACATTCTCACCCTGGGCCTCAAGCACCTGCCCAACTCCCTCCCTCCCTATGGAGGCCTCAATCTTCCCTCTTCCCCTGCAGACTTACCTGCAGGAGCTGCTCTCCAGGCCGCCTGGCAGCCATGTGCATATACATGCACATGATGCCCCCTGCCTGACTGCCCTCCTCCTGTTCCCCCCAGCCCTTCGTAGGCTGGAACTTTGCCACCTTGCAGAGAGCTCTTTGCAAAAATGTGAAATCCACAGGTTTCTCCATTAAAATGAAAAATCCACATTTTCCTCTGGTAAACGGGGAAATCCATGCTTTTCTGTTTTTCCATTGGAAACAGAAAACTGGAATCCCTGATTATCATGCAGTAACATAGCTAAACAGTTCTGCTTAGCTTTAATTTGAGTCATGTGGTTCAGCTCTAAGATTCCATTTTGTAAAAATTTCCTTAAGTAGGGTACCATTGGATAAAATGTTTGAACATCACTATTTATGAGTATTTTAACTGAAGTAAAATAATATGGATTGTTTGCACACACACATGTGGGTGCTGAGACTCCCTCTAAGCCGGGGGTGGGCAGCTTTTTGTGTTGGAGGGTCACTTAGGGAGGTTTGATGAGATTTGTTTCAGGCTGGGTCAGCAACTCCCATCTCTACCCCCACTTGCAACAGCTCACCAAAATGCCCCAAGTGATCAGATGGAGTGATCAAATGGAGCAGGTGGTCAGGGTCTCCATGGAGACTGACCCAGGAGCCCCACAAGCAGGGCATGCTTTGCTGGGCATATGGGATGGGGCATCGAGTGATGAGCAGCCTGTCCTGCTCCCAGACACCACTACCCACCCACCCACGGCCTCTTCACATGTGTGCAGCTGAGCATGCCCTGCCCATGGGGGTCCCAAGTTGGTCTCTATGGAGACCCTGCCCACCTGCCACTCCATCTGGCACTTCCAGTGGTGGGTGTAGGGCAGATGGGCTGGGGTGCCCAGGCATCAGGGCTGGGTATAGCAGTGAGGGTGACACTGGCAGTGGTGGCCAGAAGGAGCCATTACTGGGAAGGTGAGTCCAGCCACTCTTGCCCCACCGTGCATCCAGGGGTGTCGGGACCAACTACATGAGCCATGGCTTGGATTGCCCCCTGTGCCTGGGCTAGGTGGAGCCAAGAGACGTGCTGCAGGCCAGATAAAATCCCTTGGTAGGCTGGATCCAGCTGTATTTTGCCAACTCTTGCTTTAGGCTGTAAAATACTTTACGGATGCAGAAATTCAGCTCTTGGCACTGTGTAGATACAAACAACTTAAACAACTGCTCTGCAGGCTTGTCAGAAAAATATTATCTTAAGTACTGTTAGTTTGAGCCTGCCTTCTTTGTAAGCAATTTTTTCTATATGTGCTACGTTTTGGGGTGACCATGTAGTGACTAATATCAGTGCTCTCTCTGCTTGGGTCTTCTCTTCTGACTGGGATTTTTCAGTGGTAAGTTTTACTCCCTTTGAATGCTAATATGAATTGGAGCATATAATACAGGTTTCCCTCAAAAACCATGAGGGTTAGGTTACTGAAAGTTCCCGTGGTTGGCAAAACTGGCAGGGCTTGGGGAGCGGGACCTGTAGGTGCGGGGTGAGGGGCCACCAGCAAGGCTGGGCAGGTTGGGGGGTGGGGGGGTGGGAATGAGAGGTATGAGTATGGTCAGGGGAGCCATAGGAGGGGTATTTTCCAACTGTACCCCCCCCCCCCCCCAAAATCTGAAGCGTGGATACTCAAAACCATGGTTGGCAAAACCGTAGTTGGCGAGGAAAACCTGCAATAAAAATCCTAGCCTCTTTTCTCATTTAAAGCCATTGAAAACAAGGTTAAAAAAGTGAAAGAGTGAATATTTTTATTAAGCAGGTCATTTACCTGTATTAACAATATTCCTTGTTTATTTCTGAGACTGGAGTGGAGGATCCAAATTTTGCTTTTGGATTATTAATGGAACTAACCAGAGCATTCCTCGCTTATGCTGATAATGTCCGTGCTCAAGATTCTGCAGCCTATGCCATTCAGGTAAGGGAATATGTTAGTTGCATCATCTTTTTTTTTCATTACTGAATTATTTCTTTGTTACACTGAAGAGCAGAATCTGTATAATATAATTATTATAGCATTTATGTGTATGTGTCTGTGCACACAGACACCTACATAAAATAGTCCTTTTAGGATATTTCTAATCCTTTAGAATATTTCACTTACTAAGGTACATAGAAGTAGATTGGGAAAAGAAGCTTGGGGTGTTGTAGGAATTGGGACTGGCTGGACACAGATCTTGGGTCTGGGAGCTAAGAAGGGAAATAGAGGGAGACATGCAGGCAAGAGCTAGGCTGGGGGTAGAAATCAGTTTTGGAGCTTAGTGAGGGTGGGACTTGGACTGGGAAACAGGAAGGTGGGAGAAGATATGGTTGATAAGGAGCAAGAATATGGAGGGAAAACTAGGAGTAGCTGGAAAAAAGAATATTTCTGAATGAAAATCCTGTGTATGGCAGATCTGTTTTTGGTGTCAGATGTAATGTATTCTTGAGGTTTTTTTTATGACTTTTCAAATTCAAGGTCAAGTTACTACTATTTAAAAATCACAGACTTGATCTTGTAAACCTTTTAGGAGGAAAACATACCTTCTTCTTATTTTGTTACTTATGGCAATATGATTCAAATGGAGAGTGATCTCTTAACTATCTTTTACTTCAGAATTTAGTGGAGAGAGAAGTGAAGAGCATGATAATTTCTAAACCATTTGTTCTAATATGAAGGTTTCTCTTGTCCTTAACAAATCTGATCTTTGACCTCTGGTAAATACCAGTAGTACTTTGTTGCTGACTTTGTTAACCAAGTGTGCCTGGTATTACTTCCATGCTGTTGAGCTTTCCTCCAGATTGTGTTCTTCTGAAAACACAGAACTAATTTAAAATAGCTAGTTGTGAACCTGTTCTCACAGTGCTAGCATTTGTAATATTTTTAGACTGCTTGTTTCCAAACAAATGCACAAAGGTTTTCTTTTATGGTCTATTTGCGGTGTGACTCAGTCTCAGATCTGTGCAAGTTCAGAATATGGGCTAGATAGAATTTTTCTTGATCTGTTTGCTCTTATAGGTCTATGTAGTAGTTAATGTATTTCTGTTTAAAACAAATAGACAAGCAAAAAAAAAAAGACTTTCACTGGCAGGGAGCTGAAGTTGTTCAAATATACTGCTGCACCCTACTTAAGGATTTTGAAAAAGATAAGAAAGTTCTTGAAGTATTTGGATCTACTGCAGTTCTATTATGCTCATGATCTTTCATCCTATCAGTAGAGTAATACTTTCTATCAGTATTAATTTTCAGGTCAGTGATACAGTCCCCTTCAGTGCTAGTGTGTTCATAGAAATGAAAATCATACTAACACAGATGTTAAGGATTTAATGTGGCACAGGACTCTGTGGAGGTCCTCTGCACTGGGGTTGTCAGTTTTAGTTTTCTTTGTCATTGGTTGTGACCATTATGAATAGGTGAATTAGTCTTTTACAATACTAGCTTTTTAACATGTAGCATGTTTTTTTTTTAGGAATTGTTATCCATCTATGAGTGTAGAGAAACAAAAATTGATTGCTCAGGTTCCAGGCTTTGGAGGAGATTTCCTGAGAATGTTCAGGAAATATTGGAACCTCACCTAAACACACGGTATGTGATAGTTTTTAAATAACATTTCTTTGACAAAGAACTCTAAAATATTTGTATCTGGATTAGCAATAATTAAGCTTATATTTTGTGCATAATACTCTCAAATGGGGTATTACTGGGTAGATTGCAGTGCTACAGAAAAGCATCTGAGGTGTCATACTAGATTGAAAGTTGTACGTGTGTCAAAAGTATATTGTTGAAAAAAATGCCTAATAGCATATGGAGTGTATTAACAAGAGTGTCATATGAAAGTAAAAGAAAGCAACGTTTCCACTCTGTTCAGCGCTGGTGAGGACTTGCCTATAATAACATATCCTGTTTTGGATACCACATTTTAAGGAAGACATTGACAAATTGGGAAAAATCCAGAAAAGAGCCCCCATCTTTGTGTTTTTATATCTTTTATTTTTTCAGCCAGTCCCTATTAATTGGGAAATTTTATGAAATTGTATGACTTTGCCAGACTAACTTAAACAGCAGAAGGGACATGTGTACAAATTCTTGCAATGCATATTCCATGGTATTTTATATGAAGTGCAACAAGAAATAAAAATGGCATCTGCTTCATATACATACACACACTACACTATATATAAAATAGACTGCACTGCATATACACATGCATAAATATACATACGCTTTTTATATTATGTGCGTATTCTGTGGACTCTGTCTCTCTCTTCATAATAAAACCTTTAGGGAATTCCAGAAGTTCAAGTAGGACTGCAGTTGGAATACTACTTGGTTAATTGCAGGTGTCTTTTTCATTTGTGTAAGGAAACAATACCTGTTTACACTATTTGCATTTTAAAATTGCAGATACAAGAGTTATCAGAAAGCAGTAAACTGGTCTAAGATGAAGAAACCAATTTACTTAAGTAAATTAGGTAACAACTTTGCAGAATGGTCGGCAACTTGGGCAGGTTATCTTATAACAAAGGTAAGAACAATTAATGTTTTGTATATATCTTAAAAACAAACTGGGGAGCTGCATGCTACCATATGTGAGGAATGTAGAGTTTCAGAGTTCATTACATTCTTCCTGTTTAAAGAAATGAATGAAAAATCTAAAAGGAATAAAGCTTACTTTAGGATGGAAACAGACATCACCCTTGTGTCATTGAATTAAACTAAATTTGTGGCCATGAAGCAGATCCTATCAACTTGTGCTGCTGTTTAGTAGCAAACATCTGCTTGTTTTAAGAAGTGAGAGAGTGGGCAGACTGGAGCTGCCTGCGCTCTCCTCAGCTTTCCTGGACAGGCACTCCCAAGTCTTAAGGGGCGTGATTCTGCCTGCCCTTGGAAGTCTCGTGCAGGATCGGGTCTCTTGAGCCCTGGGAATACCTGCCCAGCTTTCTCTCTCTTACAAAGACATGTTCATTAGATACTCTGATGCTGTCCCAGAGCTGGAAACTGCACTGGAGCCAGTTTGACAGTTGGGACCCCAGCACATCACCAGAGCCAGCTTTCCCTGCTTACGAAGGTGTGTCATACAGTCATAGAAATTTAGGGTTGGAAGGGACCTCAGGAGGTCATTTAGTCCAACCCCCTGTTTAAAACAGGTCCCATCCCCAGCTAGATCATCCCAGCCAAGGCTTTGTCTAGCTTAGTTTTAAAAATCTCCAAGAATGGATAGTCCACAGCCTCTCTGGGTAACCTGTTCCAGTGTTTTACTACTGTCCTAGTGAGAAAATTCTTCCTAACCTAAATTTCCCTTGCTGCAACTTGAGATCCTTGCTTCTTGTTCTATCATCTGTCACCACTGAAAATAGTCTAGATTCATCCTCTTTCTGAACCCCCCTTCAGGTAGTTGAAGGCTGCTATTAAATCCCCTCTAGGCTAAGTAAGACCAGTTCCCTCAGCCTTGCCTCATAAATCATGTGCCCCAACCTCCAAGTCATTTTTGTTGTGCTCTGCTGGATTCTCTCCAGTTTGTCCACATCCTTTCTGTAGTGGGGGTGCCAAAACTGAACACATTGCTCCAGATGTGGCTTTGCCAGTACTGAATAGAAGGGAATAATTGCTTCCTTTAACCTGGTAGCAACACACCTACCAATGCAGTCCAGTATTCTGTTAGTCTTCTTGGCAACAAGGGCCCACTGTAGACTCATATTCAGCTTACTGTCCTCTGTAATCCTCGGTCATTTTCTGCAGAGCTGCTGCCCAGTCAGTCAGCCCCCAGCCTGTACCGGTGCATGGGGTTGTTCTATCCTAAGTGAAGGACTATGCACTTGTTCTTATTGAACCTCATGAGATTTCTTTTGGTCCAATCCTCCAATTTGTGTAGATCACTCTGAATCCTAACTCCACCCTCCAGTGTTTCTACTACTCCCCCCAGCTTGGTGTCATCTGCAAACTCGCTGAGGGTGCACTCTATGCTGTCTGTCAGGTTGTTGATGAAGATATTGAACAAAACTGGTCCTAGGACCGACCTCTGGGGCACTCAACTTGATACTGGCTGCCAACCAGACAATGAGTCATTGATTCTGCCCTCTGAGCCCAATGCTCTAGCCAGCTTTCTGTCCACTTTACAGTCCTCTCATCCAGCCCACACTTCCTTAGTTTGCCTGCAAGAATGTTGTGGGAGACCATATCAAAAGCCTTGCCAAAATCAAGTTATACCACATGCACTGGTCTCCCCGCATCCACAGAGCCAGTCATCTCATCAAAGAAGGCAGTCAGGTTGGTTGGGCATGACTTGCCCCTGGTGAATCCATGCTGACTGTTCCTAATCACTGTCTTCTCCTCCAAGTGCTTAGAAATGGTTTCTTTGAGGATCTGCTCCGTGATTTTTTCTGGGAACTGAGGTGGGGCTGACTTGTCTGTTGTTCCCTGGATCCTCCTTTTTCTCTTTCTTACATATGGGCACTATATTTGCCCTTTTCCAATCATCCAGGACCTCTCCCGATTGCCATGAGTTTTTAAAGATGATGGCCAGCGGCTCTGCAATCACATCAGACCATTCCTTCAGCACCTTTGGGTGCATCCCATCCGGCCCCATGGACTTATAGATTCATAGATGTTAGGGTCGGAAGGGACCTCAATAGATCATCGAGTCCGACCCCCTGCATAAGCAGGAAAAAGTGCTGGGTCTTGATGACCCCAGCTAGATACTCGTCTAACCTCCTCTTGAAGACCCCCAGGGTAGGGGAGAGCACCACCTCCCTTGGGAGCCCGTTCCAGACCTTGGCCACTCGAACTGTGAAGAAGTTCTTCCTTATGTCCAGTCTAAATCTGCTCTCTACTAGCTTGTGGCCATTGTTTCTTGTAACCCCCGGGGGCGCCTTGGTGAATAAATCCTCACCAATTCCCTTCTGTGCCCCCGTGATGAACTTATAGGCAGCTACAAGGTCGCCTCTCAACCTTCTCTTGCGGAGGCTGAAAAGGTCCAGTTTCTCTAGTCTCTCCTCATAGGGCTTGGTCTGCAAGCCCTTGACCATACGAGTTGCCCTTCGCTGTACCCTCTCCAGGTTATCCGCATCCTTCTTGAAGTGTGGCGCCCAGAATTGCACGCAGTACTCCAACTGCGGTCTGACCAACGCCCTATAGAGGGGAAGTATCACCTCCTTGGACCTATTTGTCATGCATCTGCTGATGCACGATAAAGTGCCATTGGCTTTTCTGATGGCTTCGTCACACTGCCGGCTCATGTTCATCTTGGAGTCCACTAGGACTCCAAGATCCCTTTCCACCTCTGTGCCACCCAGCAGGTCATTCCCTAGGCTGTAGGTGTGCTGGACATTTTTCCTCCCTAGGTGCAGCACTTTGCATTTCTCCTTGTTGAACTGCATCCTGTTGTTTTCTGTCCACTTGTCCAACCTATCCAGGTCTGCCTGCAGCTGTTCCCTGCCCTCCGGCGTGTCCACTTCTCCCCATAGCTTTGTGTCATCTGCAAATTTGGACAGAGTACATTTCACTCCCTCGTCCAAGTCGCTGATGAAGACATTAAAGAGTATCAGTCCAAGGACCGAACCCTGCGGGACCCCACTGCCCACACCCTTCCAGGTCGAGACCGACCCATCTACCACGACTCTTTGGGTGCGACCCTCTAGCCAATTCGCCACCCACCGGACTGTGTAGTCATCCACATCACAGCCTCTTAACTTGTTCACCAGTATGGGGTGGGATACCGTATCGAAGGCCTTCCTGAAGTCTAAGTATACGACATCCACCCCTCCTCCTGTGTCCAGGCGTTTCGTAACCTGGTCATAGAAAGAGACTAGGTTGGTCAGGCACGATCTGCCCGCCACAAACCCATGCTGGTTTCCCCTCAGCATAATTTGTCCTGCCGGGCTCTCACAAATGTGAGCCTTGATAATTTTTTCAAATACTTTACCAAGGATGGAGGTGAGACTGACCGGCCTATAGTTGCCCGGGTCCTCCTTCCTCCCCTTTTTGAAAATGGGGACCACGTTAGCCCTTTTCCAGTCCTCCGGGACTTGGCCCGTGCGCCACGAGCATTCGAATATTCCCACCAGTGGCTCTGCAATGACGTCGGCCAGTGCCTTCAGCACCCTCGGATGGAGCCCATCTGGGCCTGCCGACTTAAAGGCATCCAGTTCTTCCAAGTGACTCTGCACCACCTCAGGATCTACGCATGGAAGTCTGGCGCCTTGCTGCTGCCTCTCTACAACCCCAGTGAGAGACTTGTCGTGCCCCTCGCTTGGGAACACTGAGGCAAAGAACTCGTTGAGGAGTTCAGCCTTGTCCCCCCTATCTGTCACCAATTGTTTCTGCCCATTTAGCAGCGGTCCTATTCCTCCCTGGGCCTTCCTTTTACTCCCAATATATCTAAAAAACAATTTCTTGTTGTCCTTTACTTGGGTTGCCATCCTCAGCTCCATGGTAGCTTTGGCTATATGTCCAACTTTTCTAAGTAGTCCCTAACCTGTTCTTTTACCACTGTTGGCTGCTCACCTTCTCTGCAAACTATTCTGCCATGTGCAGTAGTCTGGGAGCTCACCTCACCTGTGAAGACTGAGGTGAAAAAGGCATTGAGTACTTCAGCCTTTTCTGCATGTCACTAGGTTGCTGTGGCAGAAGGCCACCTTTGTTTCTCCCCCAAAACTCTGCTCTGTGACAATTTGATTAGGATGGGCCCAGCAGAGGAGACACACCTTTACCCTGTCTCTTTAGGTAACCTTAGCTGGACACATTCCTGAGGGAGGGGGGAAACCTGCTCCCTCTGCCTACGTGACTAGTATCACATACCTGGGTGAGGGGCTTCCTCCCTGGTGGGCTAGAGACTGCCAGTCTGCCTGGCAACTAGTGATGTATTTCAAATTGGTTGGCTCACAGCTAACAGGTGCTGGCCTCCATTGGACCAGGTAAATGAGGTCACAAGGGCTATATAAGTTAAGGACTGCCCAGGAGGTGGGTGCAGCAGCCATGGGGGAGACTCAGAGACAGAGAAGAGCTGTACCATCTGAAGCTTGCTCTCTCTCTCAAAACTCATGATCAAGGAACTGCCTGCCTCCAGAGGGAATCTCCAACTGCCTCTGGATGATACTTGTGAGTAAGCTACCTGAGATCTAACTAGATATTTAGCTTGCAGTAACTCAGATGCGTGATCAAAGGCTACCCAGCCAGGGGAGTTTGCTTTATGGGATTTCTCTGTTATTGCTCTACCCTGTACCCTATTCTAACCCTACCCTCTGTAACCAATAAAGTTCTCCTTTGTGCCTAGTGTGGGAGACTTATTGGGAGTGGGTCTAGATTATGCCTGGGGGTCCCCTTGGTTTGGCTGACTAAGGGAGACCACTACTTGTGCTTCTGACTGAGGGAAGCATCCCAACTTCTTGAAGTGAATCAAGTACCCTTGAGGGCTATTAGGCCTGTGTTTCCCAGGGTGTGCAGAGCCAGAATCAGTCCAGAGCCCTGGGTGGTGGCAGGGGAACCCCCAGGCTAGTGGGTGTGCTCCAGGAAGGGGGTTGGCCAGATGTGAGGTGCCCCCAGGGAGGCACTCGGAGCCTGGAAGGTGGTCGGGTGCAGTGAGGTGGGTGGCTCAACGCAGGAGCGCCCCCTGCTGGGCCACCACAGCCTCCCCAATTCAGTAAGGAAGCCACACTTTCCTTGATTTTCCTCTTGTTACTGACATACTTGTAGAAACCCATCTTGTTACCCTTCATGCCCCTTGCTAGCTGCAACTCCAGTTACACTTTGGCCTTCCTAATTTCATCCCTGCATGCCTGAGCAGTATTTTTATACTCCTCCCTAGTCTAGTCATCTGTTCAAGCTTCTACTTCTTATACACTTCCTTTTTGTGTTTAAGCTCACCATAGAGTTCTCTGTTAAGCCAAGCTTATCCGCTATTTTTCCTGCACATCCGGATAGTTTGTTCCTGTGCCCTCTGTAAGGTTTCTTTAAAATACAACCAGCTCTCCTGGACTCCTTTCCCCTTCAGACTGGCCTCCCCAGGGATCCTGCTCATTAGTTCCCTAAGGGAGTCAAAGTCTGCTTTCTCAAATATATAGGGTCTTTATTCTGCTGCTCTCTTTTCTTCCTTTACAAGAAGAAAGAGCAGCAGTACAGCTCTCAGGATCCTTTTGTCAGGATACTGAACTTGATCATCTTGTGGTCACTGTTGCCCAAGTTGTCATCCTCTTCTACATCCCCCACCAACTCTTCCCTGTTTGTGAGTAGCAGGTTGAAAAGAGCATGGCCCCTAGTTGGTCTCTCCAACACTTGCACTAGAAAGTTGTCACCAACACTCTCCAAAAACTTCATGGATTGCTTATTCACTGCTGTATTGCACTCTCAGGACATGTCAGGGTGATTGAAATCCCTCATGAGAACCAGTGCCTGTGATCTGGAAACTTTCACTAGTTTTCTGAAGACAGTCTTAATTCCATAGGATAGGGCTGACAAAGTTCTCTCAGTTCTGTTGATTGCAAAGAGAAGGTTCTGGTGCTCAGAACGTTGAGGAATTTTTAGTAGAGGCTTGATTAGCAACATTAATAATAACAACCAGAATTACTATCGACATCTTTATCACCAAGGCCTACAAATCTGTAGTGTTGTTTTTTATTAGAGTTGTTCCTTGTTAGAAGGGCACCTTAGTACAACTGTAGTCAATATTGCATAACAGTCAAAGACTTGGTAAGGACCTCAAACACCTTTCTGTAGTGTTTAGACAATTGGAAATTGAAAATACTGTGACAGGTGTTTCTGCAACAAGATATTAAATCTAAAATCACGTTATCAGGAATCTAGCTAAGGAAATTCCTCATTTTTTTCATATCCCTGTAGTCACAGAAACCCATTAGCTGTGTTGCTCTCATTTCCCCATTCCCCCATGTTGATATGCATAAGTGATGCATTCAGAATGTCATTGTTAAATGAGCCACTAAAGCGGGAGCCCCTGTAACTTGGTAGCTGCATTAGATTTTTCTAGTTTCTGATGAAGAAATAAAAACAAGTTTACAATTCCTTTCCCTCCTGGTAAGTGGAAAGATGGGAGTTTCTCCTTGAGGCTCTTGGAGGAAAGGAAGTTAGAATCTTAACTCTCTATACAGTCTCTGTGGTGAGAAATCTGCAATATATGCTTATACTGTTGTGTCCAGCTTGGCAATGTATGTTCCCCAAGTTTTATGTGCATGGTGGCAACTCCTCTCTTCCTGATGCAGGTCTACATCTCTAATGTACCATTTGTGGATCATCAGATAAATTGGATTGGACATAATTGATCTCCATTAATAATAAAAAAAAGATTATATTGAAATTTTGCTTGTCTGACGCCTTAAAAAATCATGCCAGTCACATTTTCTTTATCTATCAAAATTAGATTTTTCTTGAAAAATACCATATTTGTTATAGGTACAGCACGAGCTTGCCAGCAAAGTCTTCAACTGCTGTAGTATCATGATGAAAAATGACTTCAAAGTGACAATCTATCTTCTTCCACACATTCTTGTTTATGTTTTACTGGGATGCAGTCAGGAGGATCAGCAAGAGGTAAGATGGACCTATCATAGTCATAAAGAAATGAGACTGGATGGGACTTGGAGAGATCGTCTAGATTAACAACTCCCCATCTGAGGCAAGTTCATTGCTATAATCACATTCATTTTTCACAAAAATTAAAATTGAGGAATCTCAGCACAATATTTGAAGAGCTCAGTATACATTTTAGGTATTCAACACTAGTCTTCATTAATAACATCAATTTCCAGGAAGGTTTTTTTGTAAATCTTAGTAGTTCCTCTATGAATCCCAGTTGTACAACAGCAACATCGGGAGCTAGAGTGTTAGAGGGAGAACATGGATGTGCCACACCTTGCTCAGGGATAAATTGAACCGAGGCATCAGCAGACTCTTGGTTCATAACTACCCCGCTTTGGCTTTCACCTGCACTTTAGGGCTCAGCCTTTTAGAGGGGCAGGCTGGACACTTACAAACTGGCTGCACTGTGGGCCACCACTCCCCTCTCCACTGCACTGCCAGAAGGAAGTGACTGGCAATGGCAGAGGGAGGGGAAGGAGGCAGAGAAGGAGAGCTGCAGAGATATCAGGGCAGGGAATGGGATGTACCAGGCCATGCTGTTTGCTGCTGGTCCCCTGTGCTGCCGGCTGGATCCAGTCACTTTGAAATCTAGATCTAGACCATAGGACATAGGTTGAGCACAACTGCTTTTGGGGAAAAGCTGCTTGATTTAATACCCCTAGTTAGCAGTTCATAGTGCCGTGTACTTTTGTAAGTCAACCTCTGCACTTGGTAATAGGAGCCTGCAGCCTGCGTTCCAGAAAGGTGGATGTGGGTAGGTGGGTGTGTGGTTTTCTGAGAGAACCAGGAAAGAGTGTAGACTCTAACTTTTCTTCAGATTTCTATTTTGAATATAACTGTACATTAATCATTCTTCTGTTTCTAATTCTGTAGATAAAATGTGTTTGCTTGTGTGTCCTTGCTGTGGGGAGTTTCAATATATAAATTATAGATACAGTTATAATGCCTAATATTTCTAGTTTAACCTTTGTTTCTTCTGCTGTCCTGTAATAGTTTGCAGCCTGTATGATGACACTAAAAATATCTGCCTTTTTTATATTAACTTTTGGGTAGGTTTATGCAGAGATCATGGCTGTTCTCAAACATGATGACCTCTGTAACAGAAGACTCCAGGATAGTGCCTTGGATCTGAGTCAACTGAGCACCCAAACAGTGTTCTCCATGCTTGATCACCTGACACAATGGGCTAGACATAAGTTCCAAATGCTTATTGCTGAGAAAACTACTAGCAAGTCAAGCAGAGACAAGGGAGATGTGAAATGTTAGTGATGCTAATTAAGATTGCATGTGAACTGGAATTAGTATTCTTCAAATAAGCGTATAGGCTGTTTGCAGATGTTAAAAAAAAACAAAACAAAAAAATGCACTTTACCGGAAGCAGCAGTGTGTTCCTTTGACTTGGCTCTGCAGCATCTGTATAGATTGGGCGCTTCAGTGGAGTTTTCTGGCACTGTTCTCTGAATCCAAGTCAATCAGCTATTAGATAAAAATGCAAAAGAAGCCCCACTAAAGCACCAGATTTACAGACATTGAACAATCTGGGTCCAGCTACTGCGTTGCCTCTTTTGGGCATGCGCTAGGCTCAGTGTGGGAGTGTGCTGAGTTTAAAAGAAAACACCGTTTTGGAGTTGTTGGGTTTTTTTAATGTCTGCAAGCAGCCATAGGAATGTCCCTTAAATAAGAACTACGTAAGAATGAAACATTACTGCTGAGATGATGATAGAATCTTTTTTTTATTTCTTACCATAATATTGGTAAATTGTTGTAACATTATCCTCTGAATTGAAGTATATAGTGTCAAAGTAAAACATGATGTAATGCTTTTCTTGCCTACATTTTATTTTTGGAAATCTGTAAAACTAAGTTGGTATACATGCTGCCTAGAAAAGCTTAGGAGCGCGGAACTAAAGACATTTCTAAGTAATCATAGTTACGCTAAAGGAGGCATATTCTCAATATAGCGCATCATAAAATTGTAATAAGGGATAAACTGAACTTTTGATGTTTAAGATAACTTGAAGTTAAACTTAGATAACAAACTTTTTAAACTATTTCATTCCACAGCATCAAGTGAGAACTATGGAGAATATCAAAATGTGACTCGTTTTCTAGACCTCATACCTCAGGATACATTGGCTGTAGCTTCCTTTCGTTCTAAGGCATACACAAGAGCTGTGATGCACTTTGAATCTTTCATCACAGAAAAGAAACAAAATATCCAGGAGCATCTTGGTTTTCTACAGGTTTTTAAATATATTTTTTTAAGTTTTTATTTTTGATAAGGGTGTAAGTACACCTCTTTAAGATGCTGCTTTGTTGAAGGAGGGGTTTTTTTTTGGCTTCAGGGCGTTCTCTTTAGTTATAAGGAAAAAAGAAATTTAAAATGAGACTCTAATAACATTTTACAGTAAAAGCTGCGCTATCTGACACCTTACAAGCCAGCATGCTGTATTAACCGGTATGCCAGCTTATAAGGGAAAAGCAAAACCAGAAGTGCCCACCATGGCAGTTCCAATTTCGCTGAGCCCCCATGGCCTGGGGCAAAGGAGCCTGCGCTGCTGAGCCCCCACGGCCCGGGGCATAGCAGCTTGCATGGGGCCCCGCTCCTGTCCCTTGGGGCTCGCGGGAGGGGCAGCAATGCAGCAGGAGAGGCAGGGGCCTGAGCTGGCAAAGACGGTGTTCGGGCCGCTCAGTTAACCAGCATATTTTGTTGTCTGGCACCCCCCATTCCCCGTAGGTGCCGGATAACAAAGCTTTTACTGTATATTTAAAGAGAGACTTACTGCTTTTTCAGTAAACTTGAGTTTCTTTAAAAAAAAAATCTATCACTGAAATTCCTGTACATAAAGGAAAGTTACTTATGCCAATATAGATGAAATACATTTTGTATTTTACAGATGTAAAGGATATTTTCAAGAAACGTTATTAACTTGTAACATGAGATAAACTGGCACTGTTCATGTTTCCCTGTTTATATTATACAGTGATTTCCTAGTTTGAAGAAGTAATTTAGAATGATAATACTGTGATCAGCTGGATACAGCTTGTAAGTCTGAATTGTACAACTTGCTGAGAATTTGTTCCTTTTCATAAATTGGTTCAAATAAACCCTGATAATATTACTCCTTTCAATAGCATAAGATGGCGAATACTGATACATATGAAAGTTAAAGCATGACTGAAGTGCATTTGGAAAGCTGGCCAATAAAATAGTCTGAGATGTCTAAAGAATTTACTGAAGTGATTCATGACTGAGAATTCTGCTTTGGAATGGTTTGACAAGAAAATTCTTTAGCAATATGCTTGATTCTTAAGATATACAAATAGCATGTTGATTTTTTTTTTTTCAGTAGAAGTACTGCAGTTGATTTACATTTCTAATAGCAGTATTTTTCTGCATTTGAACAAAGAAACTATATGCTGCTATGCATGAACCAGATGGAGTGGCTGGGGTGAGTGCAATTCGAAAGGCAGAGCCATCTCTGAAAGAACAGATCCTTGAACATGAAAGCATTGGTTTGCTGAGGGATGCTACAGCCTGTTATGACAGAGCTATTCAACTGGAACCTGATGAGGTAAAATGCAAAGCAAATTCTTATTTTTCCATTCTGTGAAAAGGCAAAAAATATGAAGGTGGTTTTAAATATTTTATATAAAATATGAACATAAGTGTGCTTTTATATTGATTTCCTTTGAGTTGCTATTAACAGTAATTGGCAAATTGGGGCAAATCTGATCATAGTTATACCCCAGGGAATTATGTGCAGGAAAATTCAAAATTATGCAAAAATACTTGCTCTTATTTTTTTTTTTTTTTTCAAACTACACTACATATAACACTATATGAACCTTTAGAAATATATGCAGGTACTTTGTATAGTTGGCGGGTGGGGGTGAGTTGTGTGTGGGGGGGATTTGTGAAGGTGTGGGCGGGAGTGGGTATATGTGGGGTTTTGGGTAGGTGTGGGGTTTGTTGGGGGGATGTAGGTATGGGAGTAATGGGGGGCTGTGAAGGGGTGGAGGGTTGTGGGTAGATGTGGGCCCCTCCGCCGCACATTACCCCTCCTTCCCCCCATGGTGCACAGCCCCCACCGCCAGCAGCAGCAGGCCCACAGGGTGTTCATGGCTGTGGCAGACAAAGCCTCTGGCAGCATGTGCCTCTGGCTGACTCCCAGGGGCTACATGTCCTTGCATGGAGCCGGCCTGTCCCGCTGGCGCCCACTTCTGAACCAGACCAGGCTGGCTCTGTGCCAGCACATAGGGTTTGCATCACTGCAGGCAGGAGCTGCACACCATTGGCCAGGTGGGCTCTGTGCCTCCATGCGCGGCTTCCCACTGGAGTGGTTGAAGCCCCATGTGGAGGCTCGGAGCCAGCCGGCCTGACCCATGGACTGGGAGCCACATGCCATCAAGCCAGTCAGCTTCCATGCCTCCACATGTGGCTTCCAGCACTCGACCAGCAAGCTGCATGTGGAGGCAAGCAGGAGCCTGCCTGGCCCAGTGGCATGCAACTCCATGCCTCCATGTGCAGCTTTCTGCCTAGCCTGGTGATGCATGGCTCTGCTTCCAGTCCATGCACCATCGGGTCAAGTTTGCCCTTCACATGGGGCTTCCAGCACTCCAGTGGGGAGTCATATGCCATTGGGCCACAGAGTCATGTGCCATGGGCCAGGTGGGCTCCTGCTTGCCTCTACGTGCAACTTCCTGCTGGAGTACTGGAAGCCCCACGTGGAGGCATGGAACCAGCTGGCCCAGTCTGATGGTGCGCAATCTGCATCCTCCCACAAACCCCACACCCACTCCCTGCTCCTGCAGGCAGGAGCTCCCTTTACTCCTTACTCAGCTGTCCAGTCGCACTGCTCTGTGCCTCCACATCATGGGGCCCCCAGCTAGAGTGCCAGGACCCCTGGGGAGGTGGAGGCACAGAGCCTGCCACAGTTAAATTATGCAGTTATCTGCAGTCATGCCTTCTATGCGCAAAGTTGCATGGGCGCTTAATTGCATAATTCCCTAAGGTTTACGTAGTGGGTTCATGCTCTTGATTGTGAACAATGCTGGTTTAAAAGTGAAAGTGGTAATTGGTATATCTATGGACTGATCTCTGCATGTGGATGATCAGATAATTGACAGGTTTTGTTCAGTAAAGATCCAGGATTAGATGGCAGATACGTAGATTGGTGCAGATGTGTGCCAGCAGAAATATTAGGACACCTCAGAATAGTGCTCGCTCATTCCGTTTGCCGCACTGCTTAATTTCAACTTTTTCATGAACCTTTTTCATGAATACAGACCAAAACAACAACCCGAAATCAACAGGTGGCAAATTCAAAACTGGTAAGAGGATATGCACCTGTGTATAACTAACTGTGGAATTCTTTGGCATAAGATATGGAGGCTGATAGCTTAGCTGGTCTTAAGAGTATTGGAAGTTAATAAAGCCAGAGTAAGTATCCAAGATTTTTAGTAGTACTGCTGGGTAAATGGTATTTACCCATGAAACAGCCAGTGTTTTGGAAAGCATATAAAACTTGTCGTTTCAGGGCATAAATTCATTTCTACCTAGTTGTGGGAGGGAGGGGAGTGTTTGGTAGAAACTTTCCCTGAAGATGAGTTGTTCTGGAATTGCTTATTTCGAGCTTTCTTGCATGTTCCTATGAAGCAGCTGACCACTGTTGAAGGCAGGATATAGTAAATCTGGTGCTCTTGTATTCCTAATTCAGTTAGAATCTACTGAAAAAAAACTCCCCAAAACATCATTAGAACAATTTTGAATGAAACTATTCAAAGTCTTTTTTGACTTTTCCTTTTTTTCAAAATTCTTTTGACACGAACGTGTTTTGTCTCTTCTTCTCACTGTTTATATGAATTCATCATTCACACTGTTAAATAGCATTTCTCAGGGTCACATATTTAAAAAATCACTCTGAACCTGATTTTATTTATTTCTGAAATGTTTCAGAAACTGCATGTGTAGTTTGAGGTTCTTGAAGTCAGATGCTCTGTTCAAATTTCTAATTTTTTTTGGTGATTTGATTATTCTTTTAATGAGTAACCTCTAATGATTTATGTCCTTTTCATATCAAACTAAAAGCAAGAAAAATATTCAAGAAAAATTAGAAGTGCAAAACTACATAAATGTCCTGCAGATTACCAGCCTGGTATTTCTTGATAATATGTGATACCTATTTTGATCATGCCTTCCTATATTTCTAGATAATTCATTATCATGGTGTTGTGAAGTCCATGTTAGGTCTTGGACAATTATCTACTGTAATCACTCAAGTGAACGGAGTGCTTGCCAACAGGTAATAAATTAGTTTACTACAACTAAAACAGTTGTTGAGTAACACAACATTCTTGTACTACAGCTGTATCTAATTATGTACCTGATCACATGGGAATAATAATGCAGAAGTCATGAGCAGTTTGAGAAAGGAGAACTCTTACATTTTTTAATTTTTAAATAAAATCCTAATTTCAGGACTGCCAGTAATATTAGCATTTCTTATGTGTTTCCTTGCAGTGGAAATGTGTTTCTTTTACTTTTTAAGAAAAAGAATTTTATTTCCTTGCTTTACCACATACATACATATCTATATATACATATTCTGTAGATGGTGACATTAGATTCGAAATCAAGCACGTGGTTTATCAAGAGGTTATGATTCCTACCTTGTTGTACAAAGCTGAGACATGGACAAAGTACAGAAGACATCTCAAGCCACCGGAGAAGTACCATCAACACTGTCTGTGGAAGATCCTTCAAGACCACTGGGAAGACAGATGCACCAATGATAGATAGCATCCTCTCACAAGCAAACACTACAAACATCAAGGTGATGATTATCCAAAATCAACTTCGTTGGGCCAGCCACATCATTTGGATGTCTGACTCCAGACTCCCGAAACAAGTTCTATTTTCCCAGCTCAGTCAAGGCATATGCTCAAGAGGAGGGCAGAGAAAGTGCTTTAAGGACAACTTGGAAAAAAAATGCAACGTTGAAACCAACTCAGAAAGTGTCTGCTACAAGGATTTTGGTACTTTGAAACCCAGGCAACCTCTGCATAGCGCTCTTAATTGTGTGTGTGTATGTGTGTGTGTGTATATATGTGTTTTTCTAACAGTATTGCCAATCCAGTGGAACATTTTGACCAGAAAATAAAAGTAGTCTTTTTTTTAATTATAAAATGTTTTCCTACTGTTTGTGGTAAACCCCATTTATAAGATGTCAGTTACAAATTATCCTCTATAATAGTTTTCTTCGCTTGTCTTTTGTCATTCTTCCTGTCATGCTCAAAAACCCCCATATTTCTGCTTACTTTTCTGGCCTTCTAGTAATTGATTTCAATTAGTTATGGTGTACTTTTGGTATCTGAGCAAAAAATGTCCCTTAACACCCTTACTTTAACTTTAACCCATAACACCCTTACCAAGATGAAGCAGAGAACAGATGGCAATTGAATGAAGAAAGAATGGCAAGAGTAAGACAAAACTAAACAAATGAGCAAAGAGGACATCGTGGAAGAGATGCAATGGAAAGGCAAAGGGTTTGCAGAGACAATAGAAGACAGGCTGAAAGACTAAGCAACAATAGATTCACTGAAGATGAGATTGTGGAACATAATTGTGGATTGATAAACGTGGTGTGCCAATTTTGTAACTCTTTAAAATTCCAAGCTGGAAGACTGTGCCAGATGGCTAATTCTGGAGTTGCTCTTATAAGGGTAAAGTGATTCTGCTTCAAAGCAGACCATTTCCAGAGTATTAGCAGGATTCGATGATGAATCAGAACAACAAGCATTCCCAGAACTTTAGAACAAACATTCAGTCGTACAACAGTGCATTGTCTGTTGAGCAAAGATCACTGTGACGAGATGTATGCTTCACAGACCATGTGGAGGATTGAATCCAAATGCACTGTGCATGGAAAATCATCAGTGTCTGAAGAAGTATCCAAAGGAATTTACAAAGGGGACGCTTAGAAATGAAGAAAACCAGGAAGAACAGCTCAAGTTGGTAATGACACAGTGGATAACAGAAATGTGGTACCCTATAACAAGCAGCCTATTTTTCCACGTCATTTTTGACGGGCTTTAATGGTAGCTATAAATATATATTTTTTTATAAATTGACTACCTTTTTTGTTTTACTGAAAAGGTATAATAACTTGCTATAGCATTGGTTTTCAAGTAAGATAAAGATTTTTTTGTTTTAAAGACAATTGGTCAATAATAAAATGTAGAACTAATATACTTTGAACAATTAACTATTATGGCTGAAACACTAGCTGTTCTTGGGTCTTTTTAATTGTACTAGGTCTGAATGGACTTCTGAATTGAACACATATAGAGTGGAGGCAGCCTGGAAACTCTCTCAGTGGGATTTACTGGAAAATTACTTGGCTTCAGGTAGTAACATTTTTGTGCAGTTGTATATAATAATGTTAAAAATAGCTTTAAACAAAGGACATTTATTGTAAGCTTTCTGTTTTGACATTTGGCTGGTCATGATGGGTTTTTTGATCTATCCTGTCTTTTTACAGTTTAAAATTTCAAGAGACCTTAAGGCCAAACTCTTTCAGGTTTTTCTGAAATTTCCACTCTGCAGGATTCTGAAAGCTTATTTGCCAGAATTTCCTCAAGCTTCTTGGTGAGGGGGATACAATATTAATGTTGTATCTCTTTAGTTGTCGTAAAGTCTTTTGAAAGACATTTTAAATAATTCTGATGAAAACTTGTATGGTCTGGACTCTGCATTAAACACGTTTCTGGTGTTGTGGTATTGGCAGGTTATGGTGTATTGTCTGAGTTTGATGTATCATTCTGGATTGCCTTTTTGATTTTTGTAGATGTAAAGTCTACTACCTGGAGTGTCAGACTAGGACAATTGTTGTTATCAGCAAAAAAGAAAAATGCAACTGCTTTTTGCGAGACACTAAAAGTTGTTCGAGCAGAGCAGATTGTCCCCCTCTCAGCAGCAAGCTTTGAAAGAGGGTCCTATCAACGAGGATATGAACATATTATCAGGTATTTGGGGACATCTACATACTGCTTTGTTGTGTTCAAGGGCTAAAGAATGTACTTTAAAATGTATGTACCAATCATGTAAACAACAGACTCTTCCTTTTCAATAATAAATGGTGCTAACTAGTAGACCCAAATTTTTTTCACCTCTCAGCCACCCAAGTCATACTCAAGTGTCTAAGAGCATTTCTCTTCCACCCTTTTCAAACCTTAGGATAACTATTAACACAAAAGGTTGGGCAGGTCCTTCTTCCTCTTGCCACTTTTTCCAACTTAGTCTTAAGGCAAGTAAGTTGCAAGTAAGTTACCACAGTTGATCTGTTAATGTTTTTTCAGGGATTTAAACAGGGAGGAATAGGAGGTGCCTTAGGACTAGGGACAGAAATTATATGTAAACCTGTATACGTGATCAAAAACTGGTTCAAATCTGTAACACAAGAGGAGTTCAGTGCGCATAAACCTCTTTCAAAATGTCTGAAACCAGTTTAAGATAAATCTGGATGGATGTAGTATCAGACTTAACTGATTTAGGTAAGTCAGTTTATTGAACTGCTGTCCCAGATCCCCTCCAGATGCAAATTAATTCACAGTTCCCCAGCATCCTAGGATGCTGTGCACCTCCCCTGCAATCCCTACTTTCAGGATGGGCAGGTTAGCCTTGGCCCAAGCTATCTGCTGAGCAGGGAGGCATGCTGTAGCACCCCCTGGCCACTGCAGGCATGTGGCTGCATTTCCAGAATCAAAAGCAAATGTCTGTTCAGTTGCTTATTGGTTTAATCTACACAGCATAGACTAACCTGCGAAGATTGAATCATTTCAGCCTCAGGCTTTCTGACTGTCTGTACTTAGCCTAGAAATGAAATAGGATTTCGGCCTTGGTTTCATTTTCTCACCTTTTCTGCCAAATGAAAACTTCCCTGATCAACAGGGATTTTTATATTTTTCTCCTGCAGTGAAAATAGCCACAAATCTTTGCTGTAACTGTTGCCCTTGAAATAAAAAATCAGTCACTGAATTCATATGAATGTGTTACTAAATTAGAACCGAGGACCAAAATCTATTTTAAAACACCACAGCTAAAACACAGATTCAGTCTACTGTCATAACACCTGACTTTAATGAGATTATATTTTATTAACACTGCTGATACTGAAAACAAAATTTGGCTTTTCACTTCTAGCTTCAATACCAGTTAATAATCCGACTTTAAAGGCAATTTAATGCAGATCAAAAAGCAGTACAAGTAATAGTGCATGAAGAGAGGTTTTATAGCTCCTTTGCATATTGGATGCATTTTCATTCAGTACATCTTTATTTTCAGGCAAAAATATATGTCTGAACTTTCTTACCAGCTCTACTTTTGTGGTACTCATTTATTTTTCTAAAGTTATGTTTTATGCTTATACAGCAAGGTGTAGTCGAAACAATTCAAGTTACCTGTTTCCAAATGCCTCCCTCTGATCACTGTTCTCATACCAACCATAAGCTCTCCACATTTAGAGTGCTCATTAAAGAGAAATGAGAAGCATTTAAAGTTTTCAGCCTTGCATTTTCAGCCACAACAATGCATAGTACCACACCTAACATTTCTAAAACAATTTTCTTTTAGCATATTATGAAATAATAGAGCAACACTGCGTGTTATGCTAACTCCACTATGACATCTTCAAAAACAGTAAAAACTTCCGAAAAAATACTGCTGAAAGAAAGCAGCTTTAATTGTTTTAGAAACAGTGGACTCCTTGGTTGTGTCAGTAAGAACTTTACTGAAGTAGGAGTCCAGTATTGA
Source organism: Alligator mississippiensis (assembly GCF_030867095.1). Lineage (NCBI taxonomy): Eukaryota > Metazoa > Chordata > Crocodylia > Alligatoridae > Alligator > Alligator mississippiensis. Next base: position 56,446,567 of record NC_081830.1, on the reverse strand, counting down.
CCCCCTCCTCACTGAAAATTTGTTTTTCTGTGGACTCAGTTAATCAAATGTTCAAAGAGGAGATGGTGAGAGAAGAATCATTTGCTAACATATACATCCTTGTATGTTATCTGGAGGAAGCTATGTTACTTGGGATTGTTTGCCTAGTCAACTGTGACAACGAAATAACAGATTCTACATTTAACTTTTTTATAACTGAACAAAGCAAGAAATTTCTAATACTTTCCTCTGTTTTATCATCACAGGTTACATATGCTGTGTGAACTGGAGCACTGTATTGGGCCATTATTTCAGCAGTCAGATGGTGACCATGGTAAAGATTCTCTGAACTGGTGTGCTCGTATAGAAATGACGCAGAACTCCTTCAGAGCAAAAGAGCCCATCTTAGCACTTAGAAGGGCTTTGCTTAGCCTCATTAAAAGGTGAAACCATGATTGTTTTTCCACTTTTCATATTGTATATCAATCTGATGTTTCTCTTAGAATAGTATTCTTCTGCATATTAATGAACTATGGCTAAGAATCTTGAAATGTACATGGTAAACAAAACCAGCCTTATTTATTTATACTGAAAATACAGGAAGAAGATGGTGTTTGTCAAGTTAGAAAGGATGAGATTAGTAGGGAGAAAAGTGATTTTTTAAACCTAACTGGATAAAAGCCAAAAATAGTACAAATTTTAAATGCAGAGGTTCTCTCTAAATAAAGCATCTCTTAAGCTGTCTGTGTTTTCATTTTAATATATTATTATGCATGTTTGAGATTTTAATGACATTACTCATGAAACTTTTGGGGTTTTGGAAAAACATCATTGCAGGCAAGATTACAGTGAATTGGTTGGAGAATGCTGGCTCCAGAGTGCTAGGGTTGCAAGAAAAGCTGGTCATCACCAAACTGCATACAATGCTCTTCTGAATGCTGGGGAGTCCACACTGTCAGAACTGTATATAGAAAGAGCAAAGTGGCTGTGGTCCAAGGTAAGCAAAAAGGAAATTAACATTTGTTATTGCCTGAACAGCATGACCGCACCTCATTTATGAATGTTGATTTTTATTAGTAATAATTGTAAACTGTTTTATTTATTTATTAGACTTAGATGCTGCCTTCTCTGAAAAAAAGCTCACTTGAAATAAGATAAATGATAAAGCAGATAAAATGTCAAAATAAAACAGTAAATAATGAAACAAACTCCTTAATAAGGAGATCTCATAGCACTTTTAGAAGATATCTGGGCTCAGGCTCAGGCCCACCTCAGCAGGGAGGGAGTTCCAAATCAGGAGCAGCTGCTGAGAGTGACCTTCCATAAATTTTCTTTAAACAAACTTGGTGCATAGATTAGACTTGCAGGAGTACCATCATGATTTAGGGCTTGTATAGGAGCATAATGGAGGGAGTTCATCCCTTTATTATGGAGAGCCCAAGCCATTTAAAGCTTATAGATCAAAACTAGAACCTTGATTGTGCTCAGATTGTTACAGGTTTTTTTCGCTAAATAAATATGTATACTGAACAATACTTTCTGTTTCTTAGGGTGAGGTTCACCAGGCACTCATTGTTCTTCAGAAGGGTGTTGAATTATGTTTTCCTGAGAATAAAACACCATCTGATACCAAAAGTCAGCTGATCCATGGCCGGGCAATGCTGTTGGTTGGCAGATTCATGGAAGAAACAGCCAACTTTGAAAGCAATGCTGTTATGAAAAAGTATAAGGTGAGTACAATACTATGAGTTGTAAAGGGGCAACAGGTTTCAGTAACAGTCAAGGTTCAACATTGGGATGAAAAGATAAGATTCTTATCATGGTTAGTGCTGTATGAAGGTGTAGTAATAAAGTGATCTTTATCCTGAAGAGCTTACAGTCTGGGTTAGTATTAATTTAACTTCTTGATATATCCGCTTGGGATCTCCTATTAACAAGAGCCAAACAGTAACTCAGGGGTGGGCAGTTATTTGGGCTGGAGGGCAACTTAGGGAGTTTGGTGAGCTGTTGTGGGCCAGGTCAACATTTCTCCACCCCCTAACCCACCCACAACATCTCATGAAAACTTCCTAAGTGGCACCCATGAGCACAGCACACTCAAATGGGATGGGGCTGCAGGTGGGTGGGATAGAGGCCAGGACTGGGACTAGGATCGGGATTGCAGAGTGGTGACAGCATGGCATCAGGGCCTGGGGCAGAGTCACAAAACACTCCCCACGTGACAGATTGTGACTGGCCCAACCCGGAAGGGAGCAAAGCTTATGCATGTGACCTGACCCTCATTCAGGCAGACCCAGTACAATGTGGCTGTGTGGTGGTGCAGCGTGGCCTAATCTAGTCATGATCCACTGGGCACTTCTGGGTCAGGTCAGACATAATCCATCATGTGGGGAGTGGATTACAGCTGTCCTGGGCCCTAGACCCCAGGCCTGCACTGTCACCGCCCTGCAATCCTAGCCCTGGGCCCACCTGCTTGTCCCACTCCCAGATGCCACTTTCCTCCCGCTCATCCCATCCACCCAGCTGAGTGCTCCCTGCCCACAGAAGTCCCAGGCCAGTCTCTGTGGAGACCCTACCTGCTCTATATGGCACCCTTGGCGGTAGGTGCGGGACAGACAGGCTGGGGTGCCCAGGCAGCAGGGCTGGGTCCAGTGACAGCAACACTAGTAGCAGCAGCAGCTGGAAGGAGCAACTGGTGCCAGGAAGTAGAGTCGGACTGTTTAGCTGCCCCAGATCCGCTGTGCACCTAGGGGCAGTGGAACCAGCTGCATGTGCTAGGCCAGGGCTGAGGGACCAGAGCTGCATTTTGCCCACCCCTGTGCTAACTGGATAATTCCAGTAAAGCCAGTGCAAGTATGTGGGTAATAAGTTTGTACGTAACTGAAAAATGTAGAGGTTAGAATTTTGTTACTGGTAGGTAAGGTGGTGATTAATGCTGTAACTTTTCCACATTTCTTTATCTCCTATTGGAAGGGCCTGAATGTGGTCGTGACCCATGCATTTAAGACCTCTACTTCCAGGGTTGCCTCCTGCCTGAGTGGCCTGGACAAGAGGTCAACCCCATTTATGTCAGTGGGAGAAGAGTCCGATAAAATCTGTTTCTGGGCTATATGTAGGCTGCTGACCTCTGCTATAAGGGTTTATTTGAAACATATTATATAAAGAAACAAGAGAAGCAAAAAAGAATGCTGACAATTTAGGTGCTAAAAGCAGGGGGTGGTACCAGAAACCTTTCTGAAGATCTTTTTTTGTTTTTTTTTTGTTTTTAAGTTTTATTGAAATAATTATAATTTCCTCAGTGGAAAAATTCCTGGGGAATTTCTATATAGGTGCCATCCAGCTTGAGAGGTGTTACAAAACTAGGCACAAGGAATGTGGTACCTCACTTCCTTGTACCTTGTACATTAGTTTACAAAGATTTCTGTACAAATCTATGCGAAGTAGATGTAAAGCACAGGTATATGGATGTAGTACTCTTTTATATCCAGAGGTAAATAATGCAGGCTATTGAATAAGAATGATCTTTCTCTTTTTTTTAATCCTATTAGAAAAAGTAATTTTTATTTTCACTTTTATTGCAGGATGTTACAGTTTTTTTGCCTGAGTGGGAGGATGGACACTTCTATCTTGCTAAGTACTATGATAAACTGATGCCTATGGTAACTGACAACAAGATGGAAAAGCAAGGAGATCTGATTAGATATATAGTCCATCACTTTGGAAGGTGCAGTGATAATGTGTTTTTCCTTGGTTTTCTTAGAAAGGCTATATTGGTGAAATAATCAAAACAAAAAGCACAAATTATTTTGTTTTTATTTGTCTGACTTCAAATTTTCTACCATAATTAAACCCCCCCCATGAATGTATAATTAATGCAGTTTATTCTAGCTTTGTATGTTGTATTCAGTTTTTGTTTTGTTATTTAAAGAGCATTAAAGGAAATGATTGCTTACCTATATTTAAAATGATCTCAAAGTGGTTGTCTCAAGCATGAAGTGAAACAAGGACAGCAATTACTAAATTAATTGATACAGATAATTTGTGTAGGAGGTAGTAGGAGTTTGATGTTAGAGCAGGGGACGCATCACAAATGCCTAAAATAGACTATACATCAAATATCTAAATAGCTCACTTAAGGATTTAAAATTTGTTGCATTTCCTTTGCTATAAATGAACTGTATCTTAATTACAAGCGTGGTTATGTAATTGCAGATCTCTACAGTATGGAAACCAATTCATCTATCAATCAATGCCAAGAATGTTATCTTTGTGGCTTGACTTTGGAGCAAAAGGTTATGAATGTGAAAAAGGTAAAACATTTTTTTACAGTACAGTTTTTCTGTTATGTTAAGTCTTTCTAAGACAGTGTAGAAAGTGCTGTAATATTGATATACAAGTACTTTTGTTTGGATTTGCAGGTCAGGTATTTTGAAATGAAACCAGAATAGCTCACCTCACTGTTACAATAAAAAACACAGGGGGGTGGGTTGCAATTGGGGCAGTGAGAAGTGGAGCAGGCTGTCAGTGAGCGCTCTCCTATCTATTCTGTATCCAGTATTGTAACTGAGAAGGGGGTGATGAGCAGCAGTGTAGTTGTATATCTGTTGGCAGCTGAAATGTTCCCTTTCTGAAGCTCTTCAAATGTTGCATCTCTCTCCACCTTGGAATATTAACAAATATGTACAATTTTGTGGGTTTGTTTTATATATACATACTAGCAAATTTCCTGTCAAGAATGATGGGGAGAGGTGGGCGGGGATGGAGTGCCACCACTCACCACCCTGTGCCACTGCCTCCCAGGAACAGAGTGGGTGCCACCAAGCCACATCCGGCCCCACACTGCCACCACCCCCCCCCTGCCATTTGCATGCAGCCACCACCACCCACCTCCCTGCACTGCTGCCACTCTGTGTCCGGTGGCGTGAAAGCTTCTCCCCACTGCTCCTAGGAGCTGGCAGCAGCACAGGGTGGTGGGTGGCGGCACTCCATCCCCACCTGTCATTCTTGACAGGCATTCTTGATGCAGCACTGGCTGGAGCCACGCCTCCCAAGAGCATTAGGGACAGACAGACACACAGACAGATGGACTAAGCCCTTTATATATAGATATCTATCCCATTTAAAAAGATCTCTCTCTCTCTATATCTCACAGTAAATTTGTATAGTTTGATTTCTCTGCATTTTGTTTTCCAGCTGGTCGTTCTGAACGTGTACAGATGAGAAATGATTTAGCTAAAATAAATAAAGTGATTACAGAACATACAAACTATTTGGCTCCTTATCAGTTCTTAACAGCTTTCTCCCAATTAATCTCTCGAATCTGCCACTCTCACGATGAAGTCTTTGTTGTTCTGATGGCGATTGTTGCCAAAGTATTTCTAGCCTACCCACAGCAAGCCATGTGGATGATAACTGCTGTTTCCAAGGTAATTGGATAAGTACAGCTACATTTTTTTATAAAGCTCATACAAAATCTTTCCACCAGAAAAGAAATTTGAATAACCTTGTATCATATGTTTAAATAAAGTATTGAATCTGTAGCTGTTGCAGTATACTAATGTAGAACAGAATATTTTGCTGACACCACACCTCCCACCTGCTCAGGAGAATAGAGGTTCAGAAGAGATAGCTTGGAGGTTTGGAATTCATAGAGTTCACAATCTTTTTCTGACACTTAACCTGTTTTGTTTCTTTTGCAGTTTTAGAATATGGTATAAAATTTGAAGCCTGTAAATGCTTATGAAATCATACATGAAATTTAGTATTAAATTATTTCTATTTCTGAATTTTGTTAGATATTTTAATTTCATTTAATCCTACAACAGACACAATTATTAAACAGTGACTAAGTTTAAGTAATTTTTAATTTTGTTCTCTTTTTTCCAGTCCTCTTACCCAATGCGTGTGAACAGATGCAAAGAAATCCTAAACAAAGCTATTCATATGAAGGCATCTTTAGGAAAGTTTATTGGAGATGCAACACGCCTTACAGATAAACTCCTAGAGCTATGCAACAAACCGGTACATGTCCAAAAAAAGCACCAGATCACATATATTTTAAATTTCATACAAAACTGTTTCTGTAACTGCATCACTTACTTAATTAGAATAATGTCTATGTAATTCTTTCTTTTATAATGGGATATTTTGTAAAACATATTCTAAAATATATCTTTGAAACAAAAAATATTTTAGACAATAGGAAATAAAAATGACAGAGGTAAAGCTTGAAAAGAAAACTGAAATAACTTTTGTAAAACTTTCATGAGAGTTTTTGCCAGTAGAATTTTTATAGAATTCTTTTCTAATAAGCATATTTATATAATTTTCAAAACGACCTTTTTATAATTAGCAATTTTTAGTTTGCATATTTTTCATTACTTATGTTCAGTGATATTAGATTTTTTTCCAATAATTTTACAAGTCTTTAAAAAGCAGGGTGACCATGGTATTAATGGTAAACCACTGATCTACCATATTTACTCAAATTCAAGATGAGATTTTTGTCTCCCATTTAACATGGGGAAAACAGCCCTTCATTTTGGATTCAAGTACAAGCCTGTGCAGAAGCCAGGTGGCTGCTGCCTACCCCCTACTGCCTCTGCCCCCTGCGCTGTCTCTCCCCCCAAGCTAGAGCTACCACTATTACCAAGCTGGACAGGGACAAGATCTCTGTCAGAGTTGCAGGATAAGGCAGCATGGGAAGGGAGGGGGACAGAGGTGGTGGAGGGCAAATACCTGGGGGCACAAATAGGGTGGTAGGGCGGGACAGTTGGCAGGGGGGCAAGATGTGAAAGGGTAGGGGGTAGGCTGCTTGAACCTCCCCCCAATATTTGTTCTCCCACTGCCTGTCCCCCCATCAGTGCTTTCCCTGCTGCAGCAGTTGAAAGGATGAATTTAAGATGACTCTTCAATAATTAGATTCTATACATAGAAAATTATGACAAATTTATTATTTTGGGAGTTTGTCTTAAATTCAGAGTCTTGGATTCAGGTAAATATGGTAATTCTCCAGACTAACAATAAGAGTCCTGGCACACATGACATATAAGACAGGATTAAGAAGTTAATTGTGGCTTAAATAGTAACCTGGCCACATGTTAAAGCCAATTTACAGCATGATAATATAGCAAACATGTCACAAATATGTTCCACATATAATGTGTACTATCTTTGTTATAGTGCCTTAAATTGACCATGTAGCATGTAAGGACTGACCACAACAGATCCCCATGCTCCCCCATGTGACCACAGGGATCTGGCATAGGGCAGCCCCAGGGTTTGGAACATAGCATTCCCCTGCCCAATCAGTAGGATCAGGCTGGAGGTAGCACTGGGTCTTAGACCCAGTGCCCTCATCCAATCCCAAGAGACAGGTGGGGAGACCATGGGGAGAGGTCATCCCAGTCAGGGCCAACAATCAGCTGATTGTTAGCCCAATGCACTGGGCATTTGAATTGGCTGTGAGCCATGGTCAGGGCCAACAACCAACTGATTGTTAGCTTTGAACCTATGCCATGCCAAGGCCATCAATCAACTGAATGTTAGCCTAGCTGGACCCATGTACACTCCTCTTTCAACTTGTAGGGGTGTCTGCGATAGTGATCCCAGGCTCCTCCTGCACTAGCAAGTAGTAATGGCACGACTGGGATCTGATCCTTGATCCCAACAACCATGCCTCCTGCCATTGCATATGTAGCATGGCAGGAGGTGCAAATGTTGGGATTGAGGATCAGATCTTATACCATCATTAAACGAACATGTGCCAGGGCCTAATTAACTCCATTTAATGAAAATAAGTGAGGGAAGAACTTAAAAATAGATGCTGTAAATGCTAAGATACTGTATTCTAATAGGTCACGTTTTATCACACGCACACATTTTAAAATATGATCTGTTTTCCAGTTTCCTGAAACATTTTGAAACATTTATGTTTTCTTTTAAAGGTTGATGGAAACAGCTCAACATTAAGCATGAGTATTCATTTCAAATCATTAAAAAAGCTGGTGGAGGAGCAGACATTTAGTGAGATCCTCATTCCCTTGCAATCTGTTATGATACCCACTCTTCCGTCGACGGTTGGTACACATTCTAACCACGACCCCTTTCCTGGATGTTGGGCCTACATTGCAGGCTTTGATGATACGGTAAACTTCTGTTCAGCTTGTATTTCAGAGTTTATTTCAATAATTTACAGTAGGCAGTCCATGAGAGGCTGGAGTATGGCCCACCATCTGTATGTGGCCCACAAGTGGTTAATATGTGCTCCAGGGGTCGCCTCTCCTTCTGCCATACTGTAGGAGAGGGCCCCGGAGTCTGCACAACACCTGCACAGCCTGTGGAGGTGGGGGGCAGGATAGGAGTCTGCTGCTGCTAGCACAGCCAGTGGAGGAGGCTGAGGGTTGGGGCCAGGCTGTGTGCCAACACCAGGGCAGGAATCCCAGAGGAGGAAGGGCTGCACCACATGCAGCTCCTGGCTGTGCTGAAGTTGGACATCCCTGATTTAGCAGCTAAGCGTGCTCATCTGCTCAATTTGCCAGACATGGGGAGAGGGGGGAGATGAGTTTTCTTAATCATTGTGTTTTACTACCTGAGTAAAAAAAAAAGGAATGTATACTAATTAAAAGAATTATTAAAAAACAGTTTGTTGAATGGCTTTTGGTAGTGCAGTCTGAGAGAATGTTGCTTCCGTGTGTTCAGATGAGGTTTTGGCTAAAAACAGGTGCATCATTAACATTAACTTCAGCGTTTCCATGATAAACCGTAATATTGAAGGTGCTGTTAAAATGTACTCAAGTTGTTTTGAAGAACAACTCTAAGATTACTGATTAATTTAACTTTCCCTTTAGGTGGAAATCCTTGCATCACTTCAAAAGCCAAAAAAAATATCTTTAAAGGGTTCAGATGGAAAATCCTATATTATGATGTGTAAGCCAAAAGATGACCTAAGAAAAGACTGCCGACTCATGGAATTTAACTCCCTGATTAATAAGGTTTGATGGCTATTTTGGAAATCGTAATATTTGTTCTAGTTTATTAGAAAAATGATTATATAAAAAGTGTTTGACTCAACGTCCTTCCAAGAGAGCTTCATGAGACGAAAAATATATGGGTGTCCAGTTCTGCAAGATGTTGAGTACATGGTGCTGATTTAAGTGGAAGTCAAGAATGCTAATTATTCATAGATTTGAGACTTAATTTGTGAAAACCCTAGGCAATCTATCTTCCTTTTACAGAGGATTTCCTTTCTTGCTAGACATTGATGCGAGAGATTTGCAGTAATATATATTCAAACTATTATATTAAGATAAAATGCAAACTTTATATTTTACTTCTCACTGATCTATTTACTATTGGTAATTCTAACATTTTTAATGAGAATAAGGGAGATGGTGGAGGCTCAGGAACATGAGTCCACTACTTACTTGCAATGTTGCTATTACAGGGTATATTTAGCCAGCGTAGCGCTGACACAATCTACAGTACTAATTATCAGTGTAAAAAATTATTTTGAGGTGAGTTGGGAGGAGCAGGAAGATTTTTTTCTCCTTTTGAAATATCACAAATGTTAAAATTTGGAATTTTAAACTCCTTGATTGTGGTTGGGGGGATAGGTATCAACAAAAAGTTGATATTATAATTTGATATAAGTATTGTGTTGTGGTGTTATTCAGTAATCTTATTTTGTTTTGTAAATAGTTCTTGAGAAAGGATGCGGAGTCACGTAGGAGGGAACTTCATATTCGAACCTATGCAGTTATTCCATTAAATGATGAATGTGGGATAATTGAATGGGTAAACAACACAGCTGGTTTAAGAAGTATCCTGATCAAACTGTACAAGGAAAAGGGTAAGGAAACATTTTCATAAAAATCCATTTGAAATGAATACATGGGAGGAAAAAATAAGATGGGAAGATAAAAGTAAAAGCACAAGTGTGTCTCTTAGAAAATCTTTCTGATTTTATAAATTTTAGGCAAAAATGAACTCCATGATACATCCAGTTTCTTAAGACTGAACCGGACTTTTCTGTCTCTTATGAGACCTCAGGTTTCATAGCTGACTTTATCCTGTTTGGTTGGTTGGTTGTCTATTTTATTTCTAAGGGAGACAGACAGATCCTGACCTTAAAGACAAAAGAATGAACTGTAAAAGATGTGAAAACTTAAACGTTCATGGCATAGTTTCTCTCCTAGTTTAGAACAGACAGCAGGAATCCTCACTTCTGCAGTTCAGAATTATTCCAGTGTTGTGATAGAGGCTGTAGGACTAAATCATATCTTTCAGCTCAGGCATCCAGAAGGAATTAACCATTTGTTAGGGAAAGGAAGATAAGCTGCAGCAGAATGTGTTTAGCCATTACCAGCACACCCCTATGTGGGCCTGTAGATTTTTTATTGTACTCTTCAGCGTGAAAATATTTAAGCTTGCAGTAATGGCTCCCTGAGAACCGAGGAATGGTGTAAAAAAATTAAACTAAGTCCCTGGCATTGTCACCTGAAGTGACATTTGGCTTTTGTTCTGGGCTTCGATCATTCTTTTTTATCTGTCACTTTCATATAAGGGTGTTTTATTTTAAAAATATTTATTTTTAATTTCATTACTTTTTTATAATTTATCAAATGATTTCTGAGTGAAAAAGGCAGACAGTTATTCTTGTAGTTGTCCCCTGGGAGGTGACAAAGTGTGTGTGTGGGGGGGGTGGGGGGTGTTCCAGCTCTGAATCTGATAGCTCTGTCTTTTACATCTATCAGTTGGCATGATTGAAAAATCACAAGTATTTATTTCTAGAAGGCATTTGGCAACCTTGGCTAAGATTCAAGTTTATAATCTTTCTGTTTTCTTGAGTTGCCAGTGCTTTTTTAACTTTAATAAATCAGTTTACCCTTTTTATAATTATGGTATCATAGTCCACAGTCAATTAATTCTAAATAGTACTGTGTTTTACGATTTTGCACCTAATTTAAATCTTTTTACAGGAATCTACATGACTGGGAAGGAGCTACGTCAGCACATGCTTCCTAAGTCAGCACCTTTATCAGAAAAACTGAAAATGTTCAAGGAAATTCTTCTGCCCCGTCATCCTCCTGTTTTTCATGAATGGTTTCTGAGAACATTCCCTGATCCCACCTCATGGTCAGTGATGGATTGTGATAGCTCATTGACACTGATTTATTTTAAAGTATTTTTGCAAAATCTAAATGAAGCTAAAGCAGAGAGAAATATTAAAAAACCTATCAAGCAAAATAAGACTAAAGCTGTCTACACAAAGAGCAAGAACTATTTAAAAGTTCCCACGTTGCACTTACAGAAATTTTAGGATAAAGTGATCCTAGATTTTTATGTTGGATTCTTATTATCTGTAGGTACAATAGCAGATCAGCCTATTGTCGTTCCACTGCAGTGATGTCAATGGTTGGTTACATACTTGGTCTTGGAGACCGTCATGGTGAAAATATTCTGTTTGATTCTTTGACTGGTGAATGTGTGCATGTGGATTTCAACTGTCTGTTCAATAAGGTAAGAACATGTTTACTGAACTTGCTTTAACTTTTTAAGGACTTGTAAGTTTAAATTTCATGCATTCCTACCTTTTTGGCATTTTTAAATCAACCTATCTCCCACTTAATTTATGGTATCATCTTATTTCCATAAATAACGTGGGAGTTGGGAAAGCTTGGGAAAAAAAATTCATAAGCTGGCTGGACACTAGGAACTAAGAACTAAATGTTAATATTGATTTTTATGATGCATCATAATCTACCCGATTCCTAAAATTTTTCCTATACACTGCAGATGATGATGACCCCTCCTCCCTTTTGATAGGTCTTGATCTCCCAGTAGTCAAGCTTCTTTTGTAATAATTGTTTGTTTACTGTCCGTAGGAATTTCTTCCCCACCCCTTCAATTTCACAGCTCTCCACACTGCTCTTAAACATCAGTGTGCTTTCTTTCTCTCTCAGACATGAAGAAGAATGATTTACATTCAAAAGCTTATCTAACTTTATCCCAAGTATGGTGGTCCAATAAAAGATATCACCCAAAAAAATCCTTGTCTTGCACTGAGAACCAAAGACAGGATTAGCTTCATGAGGCACCACATATGCTCTCTTTGGTTACGCTAAAATGGTACCAGATTTCAGAGTAGTTGTAAGGTGTTTACCGTGACTATGATCTTTTTATGATTGTTTGAACTCTCTTGTAAACGAGTGTATTTTTGCACATCAGTTACTCAATGCAGAATTTACAGTGGATGAAAGTAGTGGCATCTTTTCAACAACGGCAGTAACAGCCTTTAGGATTTGGGTAATTTTATTGCAAGATGTAATTGGAATGCGACTTCTGGGGGGAGAGGGGTTGGGTTTTTTTGTTTTATAATTCAGAAGTAAATGGTGCAGCTCTTGTTCATTTATTTATCTTGCTACATCCAAAATTGCCAACATTTGGCCTTGTTAGTCCAAGGCAACCTTGATTTTTAAGATAATGTTTTTGATGGCTAGAAATTATATTTAGAGATTTGCTTTTGGGAATTGGATTGTAGGTAAAGTAGACATGCATTAGAACAATGGTCCAGGGGAATGGCAAGGGTCAATTGTTTTCTAAAAGCCTGTTTGTGACAGTTTCCCTCAAGGCAGACACCTTGTCTGAGGCCAAGAGACAAGCAGGCATAAACAGGCTGGGAAATCTGCACAATGTGCCCATAACATGAGATAGACTTGCCACATTGGCTAGGGCATAGTGACCAGCTGCAGAGCTCTTGGGATTTCCAGTGTTGGTGGACGGATCAAATTAGAAGGCTGGGGCCGGCCCAAATTAAGACACCAGTAAATGACCAAATGAAGATGTGTACATATGATGGGTTTGGGAAACGCAGAAACATGCTGACAGGACAGAACATGGCCAATATGATGACCACAGGGAAACCAGTCAATGGTACCTGGAAATGAAGAGTCATCAGAAGAGGAAAAGAATACAAAAGGAGGGATTTCAGAGCAGCAAAAGGTTCCCGAGGGGGGAACCCAAGGCCACCGGGGGGAACCCAAGGACAAAGAGCACACAACCAACTTGTCTCACCCACCCCATTGCAGCGGATGGTCCTCAGCCCTAAACTTCCAAAACTGCTGACATTCAAAAAAATGGGGTGAAGGTGAAGCTCGCATACTAGCCAGCTGTGAACCCTAGGACAGGTAGATACAGAATATGAGGGGCTTATTTTGTTTGCCTTACCTGCATTACTCTTATCTGCTACCACTGTATATCAATAAAATTTGCCTATTATCAAATGAGAGAGGTTGTGCTCAGTCAAAGGGTTTGGGTCCGCCTGAAACAAGGTATCTAGGTCATAAATCCAGTACCAACAGTTTTGATTAAAAGTCTATAAATTGTGAGAACAACAAAGATTTTTAAAACTCTTGCCATAACTTGCCTGAGACAATGGAACAATGGTTATTTAAAAAAAATTAAATCCATATTATGTGCTTTAAGAAAAGGAAAAAAGAAGTAAAGCCTTTTGATAGTTGCATGAGAGGGCTATTGGCACTGGCTAGAGGACTGTATGATACATAGGAAAGTATTTAGCCAGTTTTTCTAAGAGTTTCTTACTAAAATATTTATCACCTTTACTGTTCTAATCCTTTAAGTAACTACAGTCCTTTGGTTGTGCCCAAAATGTTGAGGTAGGTTTGAAATATGGCCAAATGTACACTAGCTGCTGGGTTAAGATCATTACAGATGATGCCAGAGTTTTTTTGCCAGGATGATATGATTTTTGGGAGGCTATAATTTGCAAAAGGAACTATAAAGTTTTATAAATCCACACACTTTTGAAATTAATTTCAGTTTATTTTTATTTATTTTAAGGGGGAAACATTTGAAGTTCCAGAAATTGTACCTTTTCGTCTTACTCATAATATGGTCAATGGAATGGGCCCAATGGGAACAGAAGGTCTCTTCCGAAGAGCTTGTGAAGTTACTATGCGGCTGATGCGTGATCAGAGAGAACCCCTGATGAGGTATAAGAGTGGCATTCAAGTGTTTATTATAAATCACACATTCAGATTTATTATAACAGTAACTGGTGGTCTCTGAGTCACTATAACAATACAACATGATATAACTACCATATTTACTCGAATAGAAGATGACCCTGATTATAAGATGACCCCCCGCCTCCAGTAATTAGATTCTATATATGGAAAATGTAAAAATTTGTTATAATTTTCCAGATAGCGAATTTAATTATTGGAGGCATACCTTGAATTTTTCCCTGTCCCACTGTTACTGTGAATAAATTTGGGGAGGGCAGCTCTTTGCTTTCCCCCAACTTTTTCTCCTGGCAGCCCCTTCCCCCACCCGTTACTGTCAGACTGCTCTCACTGAGCACATGGGAGTGAGTAGCCAATTTGAAAAAAAAATAACCTTAAAATTAAACATGACTGTAGCCTTGCTCTTGACCACAAACAGTGAAGAATTGCTGGGGGATGTAGTAGCGGATGACAACTTGGATAGCAGCAACCATGAGATGATTGAGTTCAGAATCCTGAGGAAAGGAAGAATGGAGAGCAGCAGAGTAAGGACCCTGGACTTCAGAAAAGCAGACTTCAATGCACTCGTGGAACTGATGGACAGGATCTCCTAGGAGGCCAGTCTGAGGGGGAAAGGAATCCAGAAGAGCCGGCTGTACTTTAAAGATACCTTACTGAGGATGTAGATATAAATCATCCTGATGTGCAGGAAGACTAGCAAGTGCAGCAGAAGACCAGCTTGGCTTAGCAGAGAACACTTCAGTAAGCTAAAGCACAAAAAAAAAGTGGAAACTTGGACAAACAACTAGGGAGGAATATAAGAGTATTGCTCAGACATTCAGGGAAGAAGTCAGGAAGGCCAAAGCACAATTGGAGTTGCAGCTGGCAAGGGACATGAATGGTTTCTACAAGTTTGCCAGCAACAAGAGTTGGATTAGGGAAAGTGTGGGTCCTTTACTATATGGGGGAGGCAACCTGGTGACAGAGGGTGCAGAAAAGGCTGAAGTGCTTGATGCCTTTATCACCTCAGTCTTCCCAGGCAAGGTCAGCTCCCAGACTACTGCACCTGGCAGAACAGTTTGGGGAGGAGGGGAGCAAAAGAACAAGTTAGGGACTATTAAGAAAACCTGGACATGTACAAGTCAAAGGGGCCAGATGGGATGCACCCAAAATTTATAGATTCATAGATGCTACAGTCGGAAGGGACCTCAATGGATCATAGAGTCTGACCCCCAGCCCATGGCAGGAAAAAGTGCTGGGGTCATGTGACCCCAGCCAGGTGCTTGCCCAGTCTCTTTGAAGACCCCCAAGGTAGGGGAGAGCACTGCCTCCCTTGGAAGTTTGTTCCAAATTCTGGCAACCCTAACCATGAAAAAGTTTTCTGATATCCATCCTAAATCTACTCTCTTATCACAGGGTTCGGCAACCCCCAGCACGCATGCTGAGCATGGCACGCAAGGCCATTTTGCTCAGCACTCCACGGCCAGCCCTGGCTCTGGGTAGCTGCTGCCAGCAATGAAGCCTGGGCTGCTCCCAGCAGGGCTTGCAGCGTCCCAGTTGCCTGCTGGGAGAAGCCCAGGCTCCTGGCTGGCAGCAGCTACCCAGAGCCAGGTTCCGGTGGCAGCCGGGAGGCTCCAAACAGCTGTGCTGGGCTCCAGCATCAGCTCTGTACCAGCACATGCAAGTGTGCCTCAGAGTGGGCGATGGGGGGGGGGCCTGAGGCAGCACAGTCCTGGTCTCTACCCCGCTCCTAGCACAGAGCTGGTGACTGGGCTCTGGAGCCTGGCGCAGCTGTTTGTAGCCAGCAGGGGCTCTGGGCGGCTGCAGCAAGCAGGCAGCTGCAAACAGCTGTGCCGGGTCCACAGCTCCGGCATCAGCTCCATGCTGGAAGTGACTGCACATGCACCTTGGAGAAGGCTGCGCTGCCCTGCTGTCTGCCCTGAGGTGTGCACGCAGTCGCCACCAGCACGGAGCTGATGCCAGAGCTGTGGAGCCCAGCGCAGCTTTTTGCAGCCTGCCCACTGCTTGCAGCAGCTGCCCAGAGCCCAGGCTGGCTACAAACAGCTGCGTCGGGCTCTGGAGCCCAGTCACCAGCTCTGTGCCAGGAGTGGGGTTGAGACTCGGGTTGTGCTGCCTCGGACCCCTCCCCTACTGTCCAGTCTGAGGCATGCGTGCACATGCCGATACAGAGCTGATGCTGGGGCTCTGGAGCCCAGTGCAGGTGTTTGCAGCCTCCCGGCTGCAGCTGGCGCCGGCTCTGGGTAGCTGCTGCCAGCCGGGAGCCCAGGCTGCTCCCAGCAGGCAGCTGGGACACTGTAAGCCCTGCTGGGAGCAGCCTGGTCTCCAGCAGCAGGGAAACTGCGTCACAAGCACGGCATCCTGCCATGTACCCCCTGCCCTCATTTTGTTTTTCTGGCATGCTGGCACTCCGGCACCTTCCAAGGTAGGCATTGTGGTGTTTTTCGGTGCTCTGGCCAAAAAATGTAGCCTACCCCTGCTCTATCAGCTTGTGTCTGTTGTTCCTAGTTATTCCAAGGGGTGCCCTGATAAACAGAGCATTTCCTATTCCCTGCTGCCCCCCACTCCCTGGTGAATTTGTATATTGCCATGAGATTCCCCCCTCAACTTTTCTTGCAGAGGCTGAAAAGGTCCAGGTCCCTCAGCCTTTCCTCATAGGGCCTTACCTGCAGGCCTCTAACCATATGGGTAGCCCTCCTCTGGACCCTCTCAAGGCTATCCACATCCCTCTTGAATTGTGGCATCCAGAATTGGCCACAGTACTCCAGCTGCAGCTTGACCAGTGCCATATAGAGGGGAAGCATTACCTCCCTGGGTCTGTTTGTGATGCACCTACTAATGCATGACAAAGTGTGGTTAGCTCTGCTAATTACTTCATCACATAGACAACTCATATTCATCTTGGAGTCAACAAGGACTCCAAGATCTCTTTCCACTTCTGTGCTGCTGAGAAGGTTATCCCCCAGCCTATAGGTGTGCTGGTGAGTCCCTCTTCCTAGGTGCAGCAGCTTGCACTTGTCTTTGTTGAACTGCATCCTATTGCTGGCCATGATCTTTGAAAACTCATGACAATTAGGAGAGATCCTGGATGATTGGAAAAGACCAAATAATAGTGCTCATCTTTAAGAAAGGGAAGAAGCAGGATCCAAGGAACTACAGACTGATCAGCCTCACCTTAGTCCCTGGAAAAATTATGGAGCAAGTCCTCAAGGAATCTATTTCTAAGCACTTGGAGGAGAAGGTGATTAGAAACAGTCAGCATAGATTCACCAAGGGCAAGTCATGCCTGACCAACTTGATTTCCTTCTATGATGTGATGACTGGCTATGTGGATGCAGGGAGGTCAGTGGATGTGATATATCTTGACTTTAGCAAGATTTTTGATACAGTTTGCCACAACATTCTCAAGCAAGCAAAGGAAATATGGGTTGGGTGAATGGACTGTAAGATGGATAGAAAACTAGCTGGATCATCGGGCTCAGAGGGTTGTAGTCAATGGCTCGATGTCTGGCTGGCAGCCAGTATCAAGTGGAGTGCCCCAGGGAAAGCACCCTCAGCAAGTTTGCAGATGACACGAAGCTGGACAGAGTAGTAGATCCGCTGGAGGATAGGGCTAGGATTCAGCAAGGCCTAGACAAATTAGAGGATTGGATCAATAGAAATCTCATGAGGTTCAATAATTACAAGTGCCAAGTGCTGCATTTAGGATGGAACAATCCCATGCACTGGTGCAGGTTGGGGACTGACTGGCTAAGCAGCATCTCTGCAGAAAAGGACCTGGGGGTTACAGTGGACAATAAGCTGAATATGAGACAGCAGCGTGCCCTTGTTGCCTAGAAGGCTAACGGCATGCTGGACTGCATTGGTAGGAGCCTTGCCAGCAGCTTGAGGGAAATGATTCTTTCCTTCTATTCAGCACTGGTGAGGCCACATCTTCAGTACTATGTAGTGCAGGGCTCAAAACTGGACAGAAAGGATGTGGAGAAATTGGAGAGAGACTAGTAGAGGGCAATGAAAATGGTTAGGGGGTTGGGGCATCTGACCTATGAGGAGAGGCTGAGGGAACTGTGCTTATTTCATCTGGAGAAGAGAAGGCTGCAAGGGGATTTAATAGCATCCTTCAACTACCTGACGGGTGGTTCCAAAGAGGATGGATCTACACTGTTCTCAGTGATAACAGATGATGGAACAAGGGGCAGTGGCCTCAAGTTGCAGCAGGGGAAGTTTAGGTTGGATATTAGGAAAAACTTTCTCACTAGGTGTGTAATAAAACTCTGGGAGATTTACCCAAAAGGCTCATGATTTACCACATAGTTCACTAGGCAGGGCCCTACCACTCAACAGCATTTCAAGCCATGGTGAGCCACGACATTGCATACAGTCCACCCAGAATTCCTCTGTTGCTGAGGGTGCTCTCCCAGGCTCGTGCATATGATTAGCGTGGCCCCACATTCCACATTGACCCCACTACTCAGTATGGGGGTATACTCCAGATACCCAGTGTGGCAGTGCACTGTGTGTGCCTGCCACTTTAAGGGCCTGGAGCTGGCAGCCTCCAGGTGCCTGATTAGGGCAGCCATTTTGAGACACGGGCTGCCCATATAAACAAGGCAGTTTGGCTGCAGGAGAGCGGGCAGCAATATCGCCTGGCCGTAGGGCTATTGTGAACGACCCAGAGGTAAGGGGGAGCTGAAGGGGTGGTAAGGAGGCTCCTGGTCCTGGGCATGACCTGAAACTGCACCCTGCCAGGAGTGGGTGGTCTGGTGGGGCTCTCAGTGGCGCGGGAGCCCCCAGGAAATGCCAGGCCAGTTATCACCCCGGTGAAAGGTGGGTTGGGGCACCTTAACCCCTAGCTCCCACCACCGGCTGGGTAACCCTGTGTATGTTGAGGGGCCCAGAGGGCAGACCCTGAGACAGAGAGAGAGGGGCTAGAGACCCGGCCCGAATGAGAGAGTACCCTTGACTGGCCCATGCTGGGGCCAGGACCAGAGAGGGTCAAAAGGGCCAGGGGCCCACCACGAGGGATGCCCACGAGCCAGGGGCCTGGGGTCCCAACTGGCCTGGAGGTGGGTCAGGGCCAGTTAGCCGAAGGTCCCGAGGGAGGACCACGCCCGAGAGGGGAAAATGGCTTTGGGAGGGCTAGTAGCCCAGATGAAGGCGGAGAGGTCGCCTGATAGGAGGGATCATAGAGAGGGCTCCGGTAGGATGATTCTGGAGCCCAGTGTGGGGCCGGTGACTATGTAAACATCGAAACAACCCGGAGGAAAGGGGGAGCTGCAAGGGATTGGTAAGGAGGCTCCTGGTCCTGGGCATGACCTGAAACTGCACCCTGCCGGGAGTGGGTGGTCTGGTGGGGCTCTCAGTGGCGCAGGAGCCCCCAAGAAATGCCAGGCCAGTTATCACCCCGGTGAAAGGCGGGTCGGGGCGCCTTAACCCCTAGCTCCCACCACCGGGTGGGTAACCCTGCGTCTGTGGAGGGGCCCAGAGGGCGGACCCCGAGAGAGTGAATGATTACCGGGCGTGATGCTGCAGTGTCCCTGGGAAAAAGGGGGTAGTAGTGCGATGAGCCCGAAGAGAGAGTGAGAGGCTAGAGACCCAGCCCGAAGGGGATAGTACCCTTGACTGGCCCATGCTGGGGCCAGGACCAGAGAGGGTCAAAAGGGCCAGGGGCCCACCGCAAGGGACGCCCAAGAGCGACTGGCCTGGAGGTGGGCCAGGGCCAGTTAGCTGAAGGTCCCGGGGGGACCACACCCGAGGGGGGAAAATGACTTCGGGAGGGCTAGTAGCCTGGATGAAGGCGGAGAGGCCGCCTGATCAGGAGGGATCATAGAGGGGTCCTGTTTAGGAGATTCTGGGGCCCAGCGTGGGGGCCGGAAGAGACGAACACTGTGATGCCATCTGCGAGGCTTGGGCTGCGGTATTAGGGGAGGTCGGAGCCGCACAGCGCCCCTGGCATCGGGGCATTACAATGGGTAGCCTCTTGCTTAATTAACATCTTAATTGAACTAATTATCATCAAAGGCGTGGCGGGCGAGACAGGTGGGCGGTTGGCCCATTGAGACAGGGGGCAGGCCGTGGAGATCGGCCCCGGGAGGCCCCCTGTCACACCCTCCATAAAGGAGCCATGTGCTGCTTAACCCCCAATTATGACTGGAACCAGGTATTTTTGTCACATGTCCTGGGATGCTCCAAGAATTTATCTGGAAAACTTCAGATATACTTTGTCATGTCCTGAGATAAACTGTTAGGACTTCCTATCCTGTGAACATTTTTAAAGCTTGTCCTGGGGCAACAGATATGGATGTCTAAATTATTGTAGGGTTCAGTTTCTTATTTTGAGTACAAAAGAAGAATAAAATACCTTCAAAACAGATAAGATAAAATCTGTCTTGTAGCATCACCCAGTGGAACATCAGAAACAATGCTGCCTTGTTTATATGGCTTTTTAAGAAACAAACAAAAATACTGAAAATCTTGAAAAACTTAAATAAATAGCTGCATAAAATAGAGTAGAGCTGGCTCTTAATACAGGTTTCTATGTACTCTATTTACCCAAATCCAAGGTGACTCTGAATTTAAGATAACCCCTCAATAATTAGATTATTTATATGGAAAATTTATAAATTTACTATAATTTTCCATACACAGAATCCAATTATCAGAGGGTCATCTTAAATTTGTCCCCACCACCACTGCAGTAGGGGGGCAGGCATACCTTGCACCCTGTCATACCTTGTTCCATGCCACCTCTGCCTCTCCACATATTCCCCATTTTCTTCATCCGACTGCTTACCACTTACTCCAGCCCCAGCCCAGGGCAAGGAGCAGATTCTTGCGCTAGCCAAGCCTGGCTGGGTGGCAGCTCCAGCCTACGCTCCAGGGCCCATCCAGAGCTGCTGCTGCTTTCACCAAAACAGCTGTTATTGGACCAGGTGGGAGCTGGAGCAAGCACATGCTCTGTGCCCTGAGCTGAAGCAGGGCTGAAGCCCTGCTGGTGATGGAGCAAGGGGAGGTGGTGGTGGTGCAGATAGGGGGGCAGAGGCAGCAGTGGAACAAGCAGCAGCTGCCCCCATGCTACTTTGTACTTAAATCCAAGACAAGGGGCTTTTCCCCAGCTTTGTTAAATGTGGCGGGGGAGGGGGGAGGTGATCTTGTCTTGGATTTGAGTAAACATTGTATTTTATAAACAACAGTCTGTACTTGCATCATGGAGTCAATTAAATCATACAAAATTTCAATTTAATCAGAAAGAGTTTTGTTTTGTAAAGGATACCATAACTTGACTCATTCTGAGCTGAAGCAATGAGGCTTAGGGTAGAATTCCTTTTTGTTGTTGTTTTTGTGTTCTGCTGCTGCATGTTCAACCTGCCACTTTTTTGTCCATGATAGATTTACTGTAATACAAATTAGGAGTCTGGAGAAGATTCAGGTTCAGCTTTCTTTTTCTTTAGTGTCCTTATATTTCCGTAGGTTCTACCAATTTAGGTCATGTTTCTGTAGACTGCTAATGGTAAAACTGCTTATACTGACTCATTCTAGCACTAACTTCAGAGCAAGTATAAATTCCTTACCAAAGATGCATGAAAAGATGTGCTCATTTTTTTTCTGGACAGTGTAATGCATTAATGCGTATTTTCCTAACTAAAAACATTATTTTAGAGCCTCTTGAAAATTTTACTGATGCAGTGTTTCCTATTGCAAAACCTGCTGTCAGGTGATATAGGAGCCCATTTAAAATTCTGGTTAAAGGGTGTGCTTTGCCTATGACTGATCAGGTAATGGACAAGGTTAATCTTTGTGAAATTATTAGTACTGTTGTTGTGAAGATGACTACAAAGGAAGTAGAGACATTTAACATAGCTGGCCTTTTATTTTTAAGATTTTGCTTTGCTCTAGAAAAATAGAATTACAAATTAATTTGAAATTCAAGCAGCAGTATTTTATTTTAGCAGAGAGAGAAAGTCTTGTGTTTGACAAACTGAAGTTGATAATCACCAGAAAATTTATTTCACTTCGTAAAGGTGTTTGTTTAAACATTTAAACATTGAGCTTTCTTTTGTTTGTATTTAGCGTCTTGAAGACTTTTCTCCATGATCCTCTTGTGGAATGGAGTAAACCAGTGAAAGGTAATACAAAAACACAGGTGAATGAAACTGGGGAAGTTGTCAATGAAAAGGTGAGTTGCAAGAAGTTTGGTTTACTTATTGAACTACTGTTAATTATTTCAAGCACACAGTATCTATAGGTTTCAGAAATTGTGTTCATATTCAAGGAAAGCTTTACTTTCATGTTTTTCTTTTAAACCTATTTTAGCCTTTTTAACAAATGATTTATTTTCTGATATTCTATCTTTAAGTATAGTGAAACTATAGAAAATGTTGTTAACACATACTGTACCTTTTTAGTATCATTTTCTAAGGTTCTATATTTACTGAAAAAAATTATGACCCTCTAGTTCTTCACCAGTGTCAACAACATTAGAAAGCTTTCGTTTATATAGGGTTCATGCCTTTCTCCAACATGCTGCCCAACCTTCTAAATGGCATAGTGATGGTAAGTTTATCACTATCTATACCAGGGTTGGGCAAAATGTGTCCTGGGGGCTGGATGTGGCCTGCCAGACCATTCTATCCGGCCCGTGGGGCCCCTAAAAAATTTAGAAAAATAATATTTATCTGCCCTGGGCTGCCTGTCACGCGGCCCTTGATGGCTTGCCAAAACACAGTAAGCATCCCTCTGCCCAAAATAATTGCCTGTCCCTGATCTATATCTATCAAGTTTTTTCATTGCTTCTATCATCAGTGACTCTTAACTGATAAAGGAATATTGTTATCATCATTTACCTAGTATAAACTAGTCTTGGCAGAGACTATTCTGCACCAACTCAGAGGTACAGAGTACCCAGAGTACACCTGGGGCTGACCCTTCCAACCATGTGGAGCAAGGGTGGAGTTCTGCCATCAGTGCCATTCCTCCCTCTGCTGCAGGGCCAACAGCTACAGCTTTAACCCTTTTGCAGCCACTGCCAAATTGATAGTAAGCTGTTCACTGAGCAGCAGGGGGAGGAAAAATGGTGGTGACAGAAGGAGCCTGATGTGTGGTATGTGAATAAAACAGAGCATTATTCAGGCTGAATTTTTCTGTGCCAGGTCTCTCCTCTGGCTGTTCTTGGAAAACTTCATCCAAAGTGGTTCATCCATTTCTAAGAGCAAGTCTAAGGGAAAATATTTTGTTTTGCCTATGTTAGAAACATTTTCTACAATTTTGGTTTTGAAAGCACAACTTGGAATTTGGTAGGTGGATAGCTTTTGTTTCAGGGATATGCCTTTTGTTGTCTGAAAATTTGCCCATATTTCACTAAGTTATAAGCCCATGACAAAAAATCAAAATTCAAAACTTCTCAATAGCAATGTCTTAAATGTTGATACTTTAACTTCCTAAAGGATTCTGTACACATTGGGTATGCTTCAGCCCAAGGCTGAATTATAAAACTGTAGGGTTTGAAGAGACTGCAAGTGTTATCTGGTTGAGCTCTCTGTTCAAATCCAATATTTTCTACTCTGAAACTAGGCTGAGCCCATCTTCGCTTGCAATTGCAGTTCTGGGAATAGCAAAAGTTAGTGGTAAAAGATAGGAGCATACAGAAGATGACAGGCTACTGTTGCTCTCAGCTGCTCCATTAGGTCAAGTGGCAGAGGTCTGTGTATGCAATCTAAAGTTTCCAACTCTGTTGATGAACCAAATGTATTTCTATATGTTGCTATATAATGGAACTTCCAGGTGTTTTTCCAGTTTCATTTTTTTAAAGCTAGGAAATAATGCAGGGAAAACTATGTTAAAAGTACATTACAGTAGAGCACTGGCTTTGCTGTAGTTAAAGTTGAGCAGTATTTTCTCTTTAAAGGTCAGCTCCGTCAAGAATGCTTTTAAATCTGCATTCTTATTTGAACTGCCTTAAGGCACCTTGCTCCTCATGGAAATGGTAAAAAGTATTAGTTTTCCAAATCTGAGGTCATCCAAGTGAGAGATCTGACTAAATGGAATTTTATATAAACAGATGGTGCTTACAATGAAGAATTTCATGGCCAAGACCTTTGGTCTCCAAAGAAAGTGCAGAGGTGCACCAGAGTAATGGTGCTTAGAGTAAAGTAAGGTCTTCTCTCCTGTTTCAGAAAGCAGTTATGCTCTGGGATACCACAATTTGTTTTCTGTGGTAAGCCTCCTGTGATAGAACTATGTTCAGAACAGTCAGGCAGGCACCCTTAACATGCACTTCTGGTTTGAATGCTGAGGGGAAGACCAAAGACTGCATCCTCTAGGTGAGGCCTTAGCATAGACCTGTTTGCAGCAGTGTCAGGCTTTCTGTTCTATGGGAGATCTGTGCCCAGAACAACTAGCTGTCATTTGATTTTGTTGGGACAGGTACATGCCTAACTATATGCCACTCCAAGATAGTAAAATTGGTTAGCAGGCAGCATATGCATGGATCCTGTCACAACCCAATTAAGTAGTGCCCATGTCACAAACAAATAAAACCATTCAAAACAGTTTATTTCTGCGCTAGGTTAACTAAGGGTTAACAATAATGATAGTAACTGCTTTTTTTGCTGCGCATGTCAAAAAAAAATTTATACCTGCGACACCAACATAAAATAGAACTTAGCCTTCTGTGCTGTACATAAATCATTATAATTGGTCGGAATGACAGGGGAGTGTCCCTCTGATAACACCCTAGCGAAGACCGCTAGATAATTGGCGATTCTAATTAAATTTATGACGTGGCAAAAAGCAATTGGCTATTACACAAATAAAACCCGTCTTCACTTCCGTGAAGAATGGGAGACCTCCGCACACACACCTGAAAAACCTCTGAACGTATATATGAGAATAACTGACACATTAATCACTTGTCAGTCTCCCCCGTTTCGACCTAATCAGACGTAAATCAACGACCTGCCGGCCCGACTTTTTTTCTCCATTTATCTGCCCGACTGACAAACTCTTATGCAGACCGACCTATGACCTACGAACCTTAAGCTATAACTAACCAAATATCTCTGACTTCCGCTATTCACCACCTTAACGGTGTGAGTAAATAATCTTGCTTTACAACCGATAAGCGTCCGCCTAATTAATTCCACTCCAAGCGTCACAAGTACCCGCCTGACGGCCTTCTAAGGCCCCGGACCCTTATCTGCCCAGGTGGGAGTCAGGGAGAGCTGCTGGCCAACTGCCCAGGGTCCCGACAGATCCTAGCAGATTGTACAGCCCGCACGGAAGCCCCCTGCATTTTGATTGCTGTTGTGACCTATACTAACCAAATTGAAGCTAATGCAGGTGTGCCTGCATGTACTGAAGTCACACCTTCAGCTGAGGTGTAAACACACTAAGTATATGAGTCGTACACGTTTTATGATGATGAAAGGACTTTCTTAGCTAAAACATATTTAATTACTACCTGTGTCAATGGCTTGCATAATAGCTTATTCAGTATTTTCTAAATTTCTAGCCATAAAATGAATGGTAAGTTCCAGTCCTTGAGAATGATTCACTCTCTTTTTTTCATATTTGGGATTTGGAGTAAATGCAGACTCAGGAAAACAAGAATTGTTTCATTTAAAAATGTGAAAAAAATTATATTTACAATTTTAATTTTTCTTTTTCCTTGTTTCCAGGCTAAGACCCATGTCCTTGATATAGAACAGCGGCTGCAAGGTGTGATTAAGACTCGAAACAGGATAAAAGGATTGCCCTTGTCTATTGAAGGACACGTCCACTACCTCATACAAGAAGCAAGTGATGAGAATCTGCTCTGCCAGATGTACATGGGCTGGGCTCCATACATGTGAAATATTGCTGTTCACAACTGATACTGATTTTTTTTTTTTTTTTTTAAACAAACTGTTGAATTGATTTAATCACGCTATTTTTTTACCTTTGTTGAATACTGACTTGGAACATAGGTTTATGCTAAAACTTAATGTGAAGTCTAAGGAATTATATATATATGTTTGTTGTAGTATGTGAGGTGTGTATTCTGTATACATAGAAATGCATCTGTTGCATGGTATACGTTTGAACATGTATACAAATTTGTATTACATAGGGACATACATTTTGTTTTATGTATACAGAGTACAACACTCTTTCACTATTAAATAGAAAGTACAGTTGTCCTTGTGATGTATGTGCCTTTTATATATACTCAGAATGTGCAAAGATACAACCTATTATGTTATTGAAGTAAATTATATTTTATAAAATATTACACATTTTCAGAGAATTTTCTTTTCCCTATTTCAAGGAGATAAGTGTGACCATACGAATGCCCATACATCCTAGTATAAAATGAACTGCATTACAGTATGAGTGTAGTAGTAGACCTGTGAACTGCAGTTGTGTCTATAAGAGGGGCTTTCCAAATCTAAAAAAATGTTTTCAAAATATTCATTTTCGGGTTTTAACAAAGCTTTCCTGTGGTCAGTAAAGCATGTTAAGTGACTGCATCAGATCACCTGTTTGATCTGTCTGTTGGTGGGGTAATCTGGATGTAGAGGGATAAATACATATCCCTACCTCAGTGCAGAGAATCTGCCAGAATATTAACACAGCATACAAAAATAGGTCTGGAGAAATCCTCAAAATAATCTAATGCAAACCTTGTCTAACCTGCACTTGAATTTCCATCACAAGAAGTTTCTCACAGCCTCTAGTTAACCTGTGCCGGTGCTTCTTCCTAATACACTAACTGATATCTTCTTCGTTGAAATTTAAGCCCATGCTATATATATAACACGGGCAACTGGTGCCTCACGAGTCTGGGGGGGCACCAGCAGGGCACAACTGGTGTGGGGGTGTCCCCCAGCAGACAGTTGCTGAGCACGCCAGCAGCATGGCAGTGGCGGAAGTGCTGCCAGCAGAGCCAATTTCAGGGGGGCACTAACACTCTCTGTGCCCCCCTACCAGCCGGAGCGCTCGCTGTCAGGCGGGGCACCAGTGCTGTCAGGGAGGCATGTGCCCTCCCATGCCCCCCCTACGTGTCGCCTATGATATATAGTGCACAACTTTTGTCATTATTATCCTGACAAACTAGACTAGAGGCCTCTTTAAATTGAGAAGACCTTAAAATGGATGCTGAAGTAGAGTAAGGAGAAGCTTGAGAGAGTCCAGAGGAGAGCCATGCAAATGAATAGAGGACAAGAGAGCAGGCCTTATGAGGAGAGGCTGAGAGACATGGAACTCTTCAGTCTGGAAAAATGTAGGCTCAGGGGTGACTTGGTGGCAGCCTATAAGGGGTGTGCACCCCATGGGAAGACTAGGTCCAACAGTCACAAACTCTTGGAAGACTTTTAGTCTGGACATAAGGAACAACTTCTTTACTGTCTGAGTCCCCAGGGCCTGGAAGAGACTCCTCCCAGAGGTGGTGTAAGCACCTACTCTGGATTCCTTTAAGAAACACTTGGATGCCTATCTTGCTGGGATCTGCCTGTCCTTTGGGCAGGGGGCTGGACCCAATGATCTTGTGAGGTCCCTTCCAGTCCTAATGTCTATGAAATCTGTAAGTATGTCTTGTGAATCCTTCAGCTTTCCCAAATATGATTCCAGAAATTCTAATATTATAAAAGTTGTAGTCTATCTGTCTGTCCATAACACTTTATTCGCACTCTGATTGGCTGACGGAAACAACCAATCAGTGCAAATACAGCGTTCAGACAGGTGGTGGCAGAGCACTGCCATGATGGGGGGACACGGGACCTCACCCCCCCCCCCATGCCCTGCTCCCTGGAGTTGGTGACAGCAGTGCAGGTGGAATGGCAGGTCTGCTCCCCCCTCCCTCCCTCCCTCCCTGCTTGCTCCTTGGAGGTGGTGGTGTTGGGGGGAACAGGCTCGGGATGCTGCAAGGGGAGTGAGGCCAGCCCCCACCGCTCTACTCCCTGCTGGCAGTGAATATGGAAGCTGGCTGCTGGCCTCCCTCTCTATCCTACGCTGCTCCATCCTGACATGGGTGGGGAGGAGCAAGTCTAGAGGCCAGGGAGAAGCAGGTTTGCCACAGTGGTGGTGGGGGGGGGGGGGGGACAGCAGACCCAGGCTGATGCAGGGGGCTGGGAGGAGCGGGTCTGGCCCTGAAATGGCAGCAGGAGGTTGGGGGGCACACCAGGCCTGGCTCGGCCCTGAAAGTGGCAGGGAAGGTGGGCGAGCAGGCCCAGTGCCAGCCCCACAACAGCAGCAGGGAGGGTGGAGGGACAGGCTGGGCCCAGCCTGGCCCTGAAATGGAGGGTATGGGGGGGGGGTGCAAGTGGCAGGAGGGTGGGGAGAGGGTTGGACCCGGCTCCACAAAGGTGGCAGGGAGGGTGGTGGGCACCAGGCTCGGCCCTTCGTGGGCGTGGGGGAAAGGGGGAGCAGGTCTGGCCCCGAAAGTGCGGGATGGAGCTGGAGGCAGGCCTCTGTCCTCACCTGCAGCCCCCGCCTGCCATTCTTGATGGGCAATTGACTAGTATTTAATATGTTTTTAAATTGAATGCTAGGTGTTCTACGGATACCATGGATGTGTCGTTGTCCAGTAGGGCACATAAGACCTGTTAGACTATGAACAACTGCTGCCTCCTGAGACTCGGGGGGGGGGGGGGGGGGCGCAGTTTGTGGGCAGTGGGGTGGGTGAGCAGTGACCACCTGCAGAAGGTGGCAGTGGCCATCTCGGGGAGGGGCGGGGGGCGCACGGGCCCGCGTCCCCGTCCCCCTCCCCCATGTCGCCTATGCGTTAGACGGACCTGTACCTAACTCCACTGAACTGAAAACGTTATCGAGGTTCTTGGGGCGGCCAAAAAAGTTGCAAATTTAAGATTTGGACTTGCACTTAGAAGTGCGCACACTCTTCCTGGCTGCTTCCTCGAAATACCCATGCTGCCATCTCTCCTCTCCTTTCTCTGGCCTCTTTCTATGCTCGAAGCCCCTCCCGCCTCCGGTCTTTCTGCACTACACCGCCGCGCTCGCGCTCGGGTGGTGGGGGGCGGAGGCCGCCTTCCTCAGCCCGGCGCCTTCCGTGCGCCAACGCTACGGCTGGAGCGGGTGTCACGGCGGGGCTCGGGCCTCGCACGGCCTCTGGCCCGCCACAGCTCCAGCGTCACCGCTGCAATGCAGCGCAGGGCTCCCCCCGTCTGTCCCCGTCCTCGGCCTCCCCTTGTCTGGACGGGGACCGGGCACCTCCGCAGCGTCCGGCTCGAGCCGGGCCTGCGCCCCCCAGGCCACAGGGGGCGCCCGAGCCCCGCCAGGCGGCCGCTCCGCCCGCGCGCGTGTGTGTGGCGCAGGGCCCCTGCGCCCGGCGCGGCCCGGCCCGGCCCGGCTGTCAGCGCGGCGCGCCGGAAGGGGCCGAGGGCGGCCTGACGGACGGAAGCCCGCGGCGGCGGCCATGGGGGTGCCCAAGTTCTACCGGTGGATCTCGGAGCGGTACCCGTGCCTCAGCCAGGTGCTCAAGGAGCATCAGGTGAGCGTGGCGCGGGCCGCCTCCTGCCCGGGCACAACAGGTGGCTCCGAGCCCGGCGGCGCCAGGGGGAGCGGGCGGGGAGGCTGGAGCCGGAGCCCGGGCAAGCAGCAGAAGTGCGTGCGGGGCCCGAGGAGCCCAGCCCGGCCCGGCAGAGCCGCGAGGTTTCGTTGCTGGTCTCTGAAGGGACTCGGGGGGTCCCTGGCGGGGGCAGGCGGAGACGGGGGAAGGCTGCACGGGGTGGACCCAGGTGACTGCTCCCTGCCCCGGGCAGCTGCCAACTGCTTCTCGGCTCCTGGCTGTCCGCCCTCCTCCCCCTCAAGCAGGGACTGCCTCCTCGCACCTGGCCCGGGTTGGGCACCAGCCCTTGTTTTATCTGCAATTCGCCCGAGTCTGGAGCTGCTTCCTTCCCAGGCCGGGGGAAGGGCGCTGCTGCTCAGAGCTCATCTAGCATCTCTCCCAGTTTAGTTCCCGTGCCAGGGTTGCCCGCACCTTGTGGAAAGACCTGGTCCCCGGCAAGCTGTTGCTCTGCTCTGCCATCTCTCCCAACTATGTGGTTGGTCCAAGAAAAGATATTACCAGAAATGTGCTCCTTGCTTCTCTGTTTTTAAACAAGGCGCAGTAACTTGTAAGGGGGAGGATGGATGGGGGGGAGGTTTGCACCAGGTAAATTTGAAAGAGCCCTTTGAGACACTGTGGCCAGGTTGCTTGGGTGTAAACAGACAGACCTGACTGAGAGTTTCAGACATACTGGGGACTGACCAGACTCCACCCCCAGTCAGGTGATTAGATAAGGGCAACCTGAAAGCCTATGGTTTGACAGGTATTATACTTCTTTTAAATCATTATACAGTTGAAAATTAATATACTTCTTTTAAATCATTACACAGTTGAAAAGGTTGGAAATTACTGTTTTCATCTGAATTCAACATGACTTTGAATTTAAAATGACCTCCCAATAATTAGATTTTATACATGGGAAGTCATAAACTTGTTATCGTTTTCTGTGGATAGCATCTAATTATTTATTGGAGGATCGGCTTAAATTTGGGTTGTTGTCCCTCTCCCCCTTCCCCCCACTGTGTTAGGGGACAGGTGGCCTGACTCGCACCTTGCCTTGCTTACCACCCCACCGCTTGTACCTTCTGGTGCAGGGACGGGCAGTTATTTTGGGTGAGGACCGCTTACTGAGTTTTGGCAAGCCATCGAGGGCCACATGATAAGCAGCCATGAGCAGATAAATATTAATTTTCTGAATTTTTTAGGGGCCCCGCGGGCCAGATAGAATGGCTTGGTGAGCTGCATCCGGTCCCCAGGCTGCATTTTGCCCATCCCTGTTCAGGTGCCTGTCTCCCTGCCAGTAGCCCCCCACTACTTTCTCTTGTCATGTATCCTGCTGCCACCTGCCCCTCTTCCCCCAGCCACTTGCCTCCCTCACTGCCTGCTCTTCTTCCCCCTGGAGCCAGAGCTGGAGTAGCCACCCAAGACAAGGTTTTCTGGGGGGAGGAAAAACCTCCCTTGGATTTGAGTAAATATGGTCTACCCCTGGTGGATGGAGGGAATGTCTGTACTGTGTCCAGCATCTGAAACTGTCAGAATTGTTTTGGAACCCATTTACTTATTTGGCTCACAGCTCAGCTGGAAAGCTAACAAGTTTAGTTTTTGTTTGTGTTTCACTTTCTGCAAATGCTTTCACTTTCTTCTTAAGTGCCAAATAGATGTTGCATAGTTTTGGTTACAGATGCAGCACACACATTTTATAATTGTTTTCTTTGAGTTTATGCAAACATTTAATACTTTTGTATTTAAGTCCTTTCATTTTTTCTTCTGTGCAGTAAAATTTACTTTTAACCCTTTAACATACTTCTGACTGTGTATTTTTATTCAGCAAAAAATTATCTTTGGCCAAACAGAATAGCATCAGCATATATAAGAAATATATTTTCTAATTCAGTAAATGTCTGTTAGACTTCAATCTCAGAATCTAATGGGAACCGGGCTCCACAAAGTATTACGGTCAAGGTGAATGTCATTGTAACGGAGAAGTGTGGGTTTTGCAACCTCATGTCATCCCCTCGTCCCTTGCACATGAGTCAATTTGTTTTAGTAGCTGAGAAAATAATGCAGAATAAAGGAAAAATGAAACCATAAATTTTCTCCCCTGATCCAGAGATCAGCAACATACAGCCTGCAGGCCAGAGCCAGACAGCAGAGCCACTGAATGTGTACTGTGGAGCTGGAGGTTTTTGCCTGTTCCCATATCAGGGGTGGGTAGCAAGAAGTTGCACTGGGGCCAGGCAGCTTCCAGCAGTGCCTGCACTGCTGCTGCTTTTCCTTGCCCGTCTAGCTCTGTTATG
The DNA here is from genome assembly GCF_030867095.1 of Alligator mississippiensis. Lineage (NCBI taxonomy): Eukaryota > Metazoa > Chordata > Crocodylia > Alligatoridae > Alligator > Alligator mississippiensis. Next base: position 56,414,711 of record NC_081830.1, on the reverse strand, counting down.
ACACAGGTGAGTGATTTCAGTGCTGCATTAGCACAGGGGGATTTTCCTGCACCCGTGCTGGAGCCAGGTAGCTAGGAGGATGGGCAGAAGTAGTAGCCAGGTAAAAGTGGCAGCCAGGCAGTTGAGAGTTGTGCCTTTGCCACCAGTGCTTCTCCCAGTTCTCTGCTGCTGACTTGCCACTGAAGTCACTGAGCTTGCGCTGGGTCAGAGCCAGGTTGTTCTGACCTGGAGCTTATAAAAGGTTGCTGGCCCCTATCCAAATCAGTAGGACAGAAAAAGCATACTTTTCAGAATAACTGGAATTGAGAGGAAGAAACGGGAGCATAACATAGTTTGTTGTTGCTTTTCTTTTTTTAAATAGTACCATACTTTAAAAAGGAGAGCGAGGGGGATAGGTTGCAACAAGACTCTCCTAGTGTAGGACACAGCTATGCAGGCTAAAAAAAATTTTGGTTGTTTTTTTTTCCAAGTATAGCTTATTTGAATTCAGCAAACAAAACAAAACTATGCCAACAAAAGCACTTTTGTCAGTAAAACTCCATATACACTTGAGCTTCTGAGGACATTGTTTTGTGTAAAAAAAAAAAAAAAAAAAGCCCTAAATGACCTACCTGTGTTGAGAGAACTTTTAAGTGTAGACCTGGTCTTATTTTAGTTTGGCTTAAGTTATTGATTTGTTACAAATTTAAATGAAATTGAAATTAGAACTTAGAGAGGACTACTGGACTACTAATTCAGTTTCTACTGAATTAACTAAAACAGTGCAAGTTTATACACAAGGCTATTTGCTATGGTTCAATAAATTTTAGTAATTAAGCTCCTCCCTATTGAATATGTAATTCTCAAAATAGTTTCTCACATACTTTATTTAGCAAGCCAGTGCAGAAAGAAAGAAATATGCTTCTCAAAATGATTACTCAGCTTAGTCTGAGTCCTTTACTTGAAAGGATATCTTAAAATATTTTTATTAATGTTAGATGTTTTTTTCCACAAGTAGAAATACAAGTAGATAACTTTTAAAAAAAATTCTATTTTAAGAACTGTCCTGACATAGCATAAAATGTGGCCGTTATTTTCTAAATGGCAAAGGAAGTTCTACATGAGCAAAACTTGATTTAGCAAGGAGCAGCAAAGGTTTTTATTGAATGCCCAAAGCCTTCACCTAGCACAGTTATGCCTATTGCCCTTCCTGTATCTGGAAAGTGGCTAAATTTATATCCATAAAAACCAGAAAGTACAATATAACCTTCATTCTGCATCCTGGAACTGGTAAGGGTCACTGGGAATTGTTCAGGAATGGGGAATGTCACAATAAGTAGTCTTAAAAATAATGGTATATTCTTTTAGATCATGGGCCAGAGTTTTGAATCCCACTGTTTATATCCATGTACTTTCAGTGCCTTCATTGTATTAGGTGTAGCTATAAGGAGTGATGAAGAGGTTAGTTGGAGCAATTTAGCAAAGCTGTTGCAGTACTATAACAGGAGGTACACATATAATATGAAGGATCAAGGATACCTCATTTCAGTAGTGATTTTGTGGATTATTTCCACAGAAGTGGACAAAGGTGTCTTTTTGTGACAGACATTTTCAGCAGGCTCATGGCAGTGGCCTCCAGGGTATTGAGTGGGAAGGAATTGTCTCAGAAAGCATCCACAGGCCAGTGTTCCCAAACTTTTGATACCTGGGGCACACTTTTTTTCTGGATTAAAATTGGTGGCACACTTTACTCTTATACCCAAAAAGGAGGGAGGGTGTGTGTGGGGGGGGGTGCATGCGTGTGCGTGTGTTCGTTCGTTATAAAACATATTTTGTTCCCCTGCCAGAGGAAATTGTACCTGTGCTGAGATATAATGCTAAAAAATAATCTTTATACCAGTAGTTCTCAACCTTTTTTGGCTTCAAGTTACCCTTCCATAACTTTTCTGAATTTTGCAGCACCCTAGTTGAAAATCACCGAGACCGTTCTAAACTTTTAAAAGATATGGTGGGGGGGGGGGGGGGGGACCTTGGGCTTAAAGAAGGTGAGAATCATCGATCTAACTGGTGCCACTTAAGGGCAGTGATAGCAGGACCTAACCCTGCTGTGCCACTCTCTTCCACTGTCTGCCCTTTCCTGACCCCTGGTCTGTACCTTAGGGAGCAAGAGCAGTTCTCGCTGCTGAGGCTGCTTCTGCAGGGTCTCGCATACCTGGGACCAGAAATGGAGTTGGTGTCGCCTGTTATGAGAGAATGAAGTGAAGCGCAGGAAGGCAGTTGGGCAGATGAGCTAGCTGGATACAAAGTCTAAATTGTGACATTTGAAACCATGTCAGATTTGCAGTGGTTCTTTTGCCTCTGTCAGAGTAGGACCAAACATGACACAGTTGTAAAAACAATTTGCAGTTTTTTAAGTTGGAGCTTCCCAACTCTACTTTGTTTCAACTGTTCACATGCCTGTATTGAGATTTAGTACAATTGCAGCAATAACTCTGAGCTGTGTAAACTGCTCCTTTCCTCAGTTTGTGTTCCTATTTCCACCAGAGGTGGCAATTATCCCCACTCATGTAAGGGGGAAGAGAAGCAGAGAGATGAGGCAGCTTGCTGTGATCCTGATTGTCACACAGGAGGAGGAGAAATCCTTAGTTCTCACACTGTTCTCCACCTACCTGTCCCCACTTTCCCCTTATCTTTTTTCCCTTCCTGTGTTCCCCTTTCCTTCACTGTACCTCCAGATCCAACCTACACATGCCCCCCTGCACTGCTTGAATATGCCTTAAGTAACCCTTCAGTTTGCCATTATCCTCCATTCCTTCACTCTGCACCAAACAAAAGGTTATGAAACAGCTTATGTCATAAGGCTGTGTATTGGAACTCCCTTGAACACATGACTCAGTACCTTGTTTTTCTGTTGATCATGCCAGGAGATATGATTTTGCTGTCCTTTCATCTTCCCTCTATTTGCATGTGGATTTTAGAGCACTTCAAAATATTGTTTGTTGTAAGAGTTTTGATAGTGGGGCAAAACTTCGAACATATGCAGAGGCTGCCAATAGTGTGGAATTCATCAGTGCACCGATTCACTGATCACTGTGTATCAGACTGTCAGAAAACTCTGTCCATTAATATAAAGTTACTTTTGCTTGTGTTCAGTCTATTTAGCTCTGTAGTTAGCACAAACTGACATTTAGGGCTAGACTAATTTCAGTGCTGCTTCTCTGAAGCAGGGGGCAACTGGCTTCAGTTAAAGTAAATGCAAGCCGTAGTTCAGTGATGATGGGAGACATTTTTAGCCATGGATTTGCATGGAATGGGATAAGAACCAAAGTGCTGTTAGTTTAGGTAGACTCTATCTTAATCTTTTGCTCAAATGACTCCAGATTTGTGCCTTTAATGCTGTACCTTCTGTACCTTTAACCCTGTGCATAGTAGATTCTCATGTTATTTAGAATACTTGCTTTTAAACAGAAAACACTGCTCAACCTTGACTGTAGCAGAACTACAGCTTGTCTATAATTAGTCTTTTTTGTGTGCTGGACTATACCGTAAGCACTTTGAAACAGGAAGGTGAAATGCATGTTGTTAGAGAAAGTGTCAGTTGAGATCTAGATCAGTGGTCTCAACTTTTTTTGACTTGAGATTCCCCTTAGAAAATGCCACCTGATAGTTTTCACATGTTTCTCGTCTACAGAAAATAACAGCAGAGTTCTCTTGTTGCAAAGAACTCAAAAAGACCACAACATGTCAAAATGGTTTCGACACTATAGACTCCTGTTTGAAATGTCTAGGTTTATTTTGTAAATTGTGTATAGGTGTGTGCATATCTAGTATTGCACGGCACCTTATGATACCTTTAAAAGGATCTCATGGCACAGTGGTTGGGAATCACTGATCTAGAACTTACATTGGACCTAATAGTGTTGAAAATGCATACTTTCTTGTCTCTGTGCTAGACTTCTAGAACAGTGTTAGAGTGTACTAAGTAAAACATGCCAAAGCATACTTTTTAGATTCTAGCTTCAACAGGACCTTGAAAGTGTGCTGTTAAAAGGCATTAACTAACCTTTTCTGTGTGAAAGTGAGGAACTGTTGATACTAGGTTAAAAAACATTATTTTTTATTTTAAAAAATCTTGAATTTTTTCATTAAATAATTCTTGAACTTGGAAAGTTCATTAGTCCTGTGTATAGTAACTATTTTTCACAATTCATATGTAAGAATTCTATTAGAATAAAAATATTAAAATAATGTAAAATGCTTGTCAAAATAATCAAATACTAAACAAGAAACATTTTTGGGAGTTACAGATTGCTTGTGGGTTACAAATTGTTCTTGGTTCTGTTTCTTGTCACAGGAAAAAATAGAGGAGAAAGGGGGTCTTTTAGGTAAAATGTGCATAATTTGAAACAGTACTATAACATGACTCTTCATGTGAAAAAAAAAAAAAAATGTCATTTGCTTGCCTTCCATCTGAATGGGGAAAGTAGATTGCTGTTGAGTCCTTATAGCAACACACCATCCTCTTGATATTGAAAACTTGGTGTATGTGTGAATGAGAGATGGTTTGGGCATGCTATTTATTCACATGCCATGAGATGGCATACTTTATTGAAAAGGCTAAATACTATTACAAGAGGAATGCAAAAATAGTTACAGGGTGCCATGTGCATCAGCAGTATTTTATTATACCGAACAACAACATATACAACAAAATACTAGATTTATTAAATCCCAGTCCTGAATCTATTTCTTTCTCTCTTCCATGCTTCCCATATCTGAAATTATGCATTATAGATACAAGCCTATGTACCTTTAGAAATTATTTCAACAACGTGGGAGGAACAACAGTTCAGGAACTACACTACTACAGGAGGATTTTTGTTTAAAGGAATACTAGTAGATCAAGCAGGATTATGCAGAGAATGGGTATAGATTGCCTTACAAACTGTTCTTGAGTATGTATGCTATCTTTTGAACAAAATACAATGGTATTAACGTTACTTGGTCTGAACAGTTAGCCAGTCATCAGGGCCTTGGTGATTTGTTTGTAGGAGTCAAGTATTTCTTTGGTGCAGTCTTTCTTTATTCACAAGGAGTTAAACCATTCTGTTTCTCTGAACAGGATAGGAACAAATGCCAGGTAGTTTTCTTCCTCAGGATTTTCAAATCTTCATTTTCCAGCAAGTCCTAGTCCCCGAAGAACTCAGTCTCAGCTCTCTCTGAGTTGCACCCTTCATGGTGTCATTGCTATCTGCTAATTTTTCTAGTTGGTTCTTCATTCTGGCACAAAAATACACAAACCTGCAGTCAGTCAATGTCTCAGCCATTTTTTTAAAATATTCCCCAGTAAACTCTTTTCCCTGGTTGCTCAGTCCATGTTTAGGCTCTGCTATTTTGGCCTATACCGTGGGCTTCCATTTTTACCCAATAAAAGGGCATTTCATTGTTCCATTTATTATGAATCAGGGATGCTAGAACCCCATCAGTTTCATTAGGTCTGTGCCTAATGGCCACAATCTGTCTTTCAGCATAACAATACTAAATAAGACTTCTTGTTCTTAGATTCCAGAATTTGACAACTTGTACCTGGACATGAATGGTATCATCCATCAGTGTTCACACCCTAATGATGATGATGTTCACTTCAGAATTTCAGATGATAAGATCTTTGCTGATATTTTTCACTACTTGGAAGTATTATTTCGTATTATTAAGCCAAGAAAGGTTTTCTTTATGGCAGTTGATGGAGTGGCTCCAAGAGCAAAAATGAACCAGCAGCGTGGGAGACGTTTTAGGTAAAATCATTTTATTCTTTTCTTGTCAAAATATTTGTCATGGTTTAGTTTTTTGTTCTTCAAGTTGAAATAGGTGTAAAATATGTAGTTTTAAGATATCCTTCTTTATAAATTAACATTAGTTTTTAAATAAATAATGGTAAGTACCATTTTAGGATCAGTCTTTAAAATTACTATTGAGGGGGGTTTATGTTTAGCACATTAGAATATTTTGTGAACATCTGCAAGTATTTTTGTGCTCCTTGCTTGAAATGACTTTGTGTTGGAGCATGTAACAGCCAGTGTAGAGGGAGAAAAAAGGCAGAGGATTGGGGGCTAAAGGCTATAATCCCTAGTAACATTAGCTAAATGTTACTAGTTAACTATCTTTACTATATAGTATGCATCCAAACTGCATACGATAAATACAGTTAAAATCTTAGTGTTTAATACTTAGAGGCCGTTTGGAGACTGTTAAGAGGAACCGACAACCAATTGCTGGGACAGTTGGGGAGACTGAGACACACAGGTTGGATCAAGGAATGAGAGAAAATGCTCAGGAGTGGGGGGAATAAAGAGGGGAGGAAAAGGTTAGGAAAAAACATTGAAATGTTTTAAAGCAAAATACATGGAAACATTTAAATAAAAATACAATGTATTTATTTAGGTCAGCAAAAGAGGCAGAGGACAAAATTAAAAAGGCTTTAGATAAAGGAGAAACTCTCCCATCAGAAGCCAGATTTGACTCCAACTGCATTACACCAGGTAAGAGAACTTGCTTATTACTTTAAGGTAAAGTGCTTTGATAGGTGCCTATAATCAGCAATTGTTTCCTTCTTTCATTTTGTATACCTGATATATTTTATCCTTCGTGTTATTTTGGCTTCAGCTGAAATTAAAGGGTGAGAGTTACGAAAGCCTCAAGTATGTTAGGAACATAAGTCTAGATGTCTTTCAATTGGATTTATATTCCTAAATCACTTGGGCATTTTTAAGTTCCACACAAAATTATTGTTTAAAAACCCTGTTGAAAACTTTTCAGAAATCAATACTCTTCTTCACTCAAAAAGAATTTTTTGGTATCCTATTCATAACTTCCCCACCATAGGCATTAATTGTAATTGGAGATCTGAATGTTAAAATGTTGGAAAGTTAACTTTTAGATTTTTGTTACTAGGCACTGATTTCATGGCGAGGTTGCACGAACATCTGAAGTATTTTGTAAATATGAAGATTTCCACAGACAAATCCTGGCAAGGCGTAACTATCTACTTATCAGGCCATGAGGTTATTTTGCTTAGATTAATGATTTTTAAAAATAAGTGTATTTTGCAGATTAGTGTTTACTGATTTGTTTGGTCTTTGCATTTAGACTCCAGGTGAAGGAGAACATAAAATTATGGAATTTATCAGATCAGAGAAAGCAAAGCCTGATCATGATCCAAACACGAGACACTGTCTTTATGGCTTAGATGCTGACTTGGTATGTGTAATTAAAATAATATATTTAGAATAACAAAATGTTATGATGCCAGTAATTTGGGCGTCTATTTCATGTTTTGTGGATACAAATAACTATCAAACATTATTAAATAAATTAATTACTTTGTTTTTATGTCAAATGAAAAATTCACAATGAAAAGGAACAACAGAGAATGGACACTTCCAGGCAACAGTCGCATCTTGAATAATAGCATTTTTTTTTAACCTAATATCTTGTTTCAACAGATTATGCTTGGATTAACAAGTCACGAGGCACATTTCTCTCTCTTAAGAGAAGAGGTCAGGTTTGGTGGCAAAAAATCTCAGAGGTAAATGGCATTTTAAAACCTTTCTCCATTTCAAGGGCTGAAACGAAATCTAAAAGATCGGGTTTGCTTAGAATATGTCCTTACAATTACTGCCTGTTTAGTTATTCTCACTTTTTTTTCATTTTTTATAAAATGGGGGTTGAATCAGTAAATAAGTTGATGCATGCTGTATGTGGAAACCAACATTGTCTCAACTGTCTGAAGATCTTGAAACCTGTATTATACCACGTTGTATATATCTCTATGCCAAAAGCCAGCCAGTTCATTAGGCTGCTACTGTTTTCCATAATTGCATTCGTATTTTCCTCAGTTTACTCACTTAAACAGACATAAACAACTCTTAGGGTTTACCTACATGGGGAAGCTAACCAGAATAACTTACAGATCCAGATATGCAACAAGAATTATTCCAAGATAGCACTCTGTGTGGATTCCCAATCCAAACTCCAATTCATATCTTAGTTATTTGGGATATAACCACTTTTATCCAAGAATAAGGGAATCCACACAGGGTGCTATCTTGGAATAATTCTTTTGGCATATCTGGGTCTGTAGCAGCTATTCTGGTCAGCTTCCCCGTGTAGGCAAACCCTAAGAGTTGTTTGTTTGTTTTATGGAAAACAGTAGCAGCACAGTGAGCTGTCTGGAGCCTATATGAAGAAACTGTCCAGAATAATTATAGCAAAATAAAATGCTCCCCAATATATGTTCCAAAACGGCTCCCTGCTTGGACACCTTTTATTCTCAATTTATTATCATCCGCAATTTTATAATCGGTACTTGTTCCAGGAAAAAAATGTTCACATAGGAAACCATTGTGGAATAGAAATTGTGGTATATCTTATTATGAAATACTTTGGCCAGTGTTCCAAGTTAAATGAGCTGTAAGTGTCCTTTGTGGAAGTAAGGAAAAAATGAGAAAACATCCTTTTACATACAGGGAAGTTGTTGGATAATATGATAATAAGAGCGATTATAAGCACCTAGATTCATACATAGTTATTGCTGATGTGCTTCTGTCTTCTAGGTGGGCAGACAACATATATTTTACTGCAGTGTCATAGTTTTGTTACACCTTTGAACATTTTTCGCTTGGATGGGACAGACCTAACATGATTAGTTTATGTTGTTGGTATATTAAACAATAAGAGTATTGTTTTAAGCATATAAACTTAACACTGAAAAAAAGAAAGGTTCTCTTGTCCACGTTTAAATAATTAACAAATGCAAGAAACTTTCTGATGGCTTTGGACCCAATTATTAAGAGATTTACTCAGTTCTTTTCTGGATTAGGTAAAATGAAATTTCAGGCTCAGAAGTTTTAATGGTACTGTGTTCCTTAAGATAAAAAATGGCTTACCTTGACAAGTTCTTTGCTCTTCCAGAGACTGTTTTCTCTGCTTGCCCTGCTGAAAAATCTGGAAATAATTACTCATGATTTAGAAGACTTTCTAATTAACTATTGTTTAAGGCTTCTGTTAAAATATCCAGTTGCTTTCCATTGTAAATATGCACAAGTATTTTTAGATGAAACAAGTCAAACATTAACGTTTTAATTGAAAGCTGCAATTAAAATCTGCCCCAGCAATCTTTTGGCTAAGGTAGTTCTTTGACCTTGGGAGTTCAACTTCTGAGGTAAGTGTCAAAATGAAGGCCAGAAGGTACCCTAAATGAATTTGCTGGTACCTAGAAGAATTATCAGTTGTTAACTACAGAATTAAGTGTATCCAGTGTTAATGGACAGGATGAGGCCCTAAGCATCATTCAACCCCCTTCAGTTCCCTTTAACATAGAATTTAGGTGGAACATAGTGCTTAGTTTGTCACTCTTACCATCATGTTGGGTTTCATTTGAAAATCTCAATTAATACAAGTTATAGCCTTTCACTAATAGTAGCTAGTTAATCTTAACAGCTCTATAACCTACATAAATAATTACCATCCGCATTTAATTTGAAAGAGGTTGAGAGAGAAATTATACTGACTTGGCCAAATCCACAGAGAGGTCAATGAATTACCAGTTATAGTATCTGTGCTTAAACCAGTAAAGCAGGGGTGTTAAACAGGGCCCCAGGGGCTAGATCTGGCCCACAGAGCCATTGTCTCTGGCCCTTGGGCTCCTAGTGGGCCTGGGAATTAGAGGACAAAGCAAATAGCTGATGGTGACTGCCATAGAATTCAGAGCTCCAGAGTCCCATTGGGGATGGCCATTGGTGGCAGAGGGCTGAGTGACATCTGTGCTGACAGTGCTGCTTGCCCCACTCCTTGCACCCTGCAGTCTGGATACAGTCTGGCCAGAGGGGTGGGTTGAGTGTGACACACTTGCAGTAAAGTATATTCCTATTGAAAAGTTATCACAACAGTTTTTTGACTACATACTTAATAAATATCTATCTAATCTATCTTGTGTTGTTGTAGTTGTACTGCTGTCTACCTGGGCACTATTTATCTATTTTAAAGGTATATCTATACAAGCTGCAGTCACAGTTTTAACTGCTGCATTGACTTGCTCTTAGACTGTGCTTGGAACACTTTCATAGTAACTGATTAGGGGAAACTGGATATTAAAAACAGATTCTTTGTAAACAAATAAAGATAGATATCATGTCTAACAAATAGTTAAGACTTCACTTCTTCAGCAACAGATGAGTGTTTATTTTTAAACAAATGTGAAACATTACTAAGTATACACACATCAAGTGTTTATAGATAGTTGACTTCCTGTTTTGACTCACTTACAGAGCATGTGCACCAGAAGAAACTACGTTTCACTTACTACACTTGTCATTAATGAGGGAATATATTGACTATGAGTTTTCACCAGTCAAAGTAAGCATTAATGGAGCTATAAGCAAAAGATATAGCAAACATTTGTATGCAAGCTTGATCATAAAGTCTTTTTATCTTTTCACTTTCCTATCATCTTCCTCAGGACAAGATTTCCTTTGAATTTAACATTGAAAGGATAATAGATGATTGGATTCTAATGGGATTTCTTGTAGGCAATGACTTTATCCCTCATCTACCTCATTTACATATTAATCACGATGCACTGCCTCTGCTTTATAGAACTTATATGGCTATTTTGCCAGAACTTGATGGTAAGTAGTTTAGGAAAGTACTTGGATAAATGCTTATGGTTTTGGAAAACAAATAGAAGGCAAGGTTAAACTGAAGTGTTGCCTCTCTCTTCCTGCCAGTGTTATAGTAGTGTTTCTTAGTCTTTGCCGAAGTGTGGTCTTCGTCGATTTCTTTTTTTGCTCGTGACTTAGATTTTAGCACTTTTACAAAGAATTAGGCTTTGCTTTTACAGGTCTGGTGTTAATAATTAACATCTAGGTAAGTGAAAGGAAGGGGCATAACATGGATGTTTCTTTTTACTTCCTTACTGAAAAATTTGGAGCCAACAACACTTCTCACTTGCCCCAAAATGCTTTGCCATAAATCAGTTTTATTACTGATGAGTAATCTTGTAATAATAAGATATAAGGTGAGAGCTACATTTTATTTTTTCAGGGGGCTCTCCCTGGATGAATCCTCTCCATAAGCTGTATCTTATTCAGCATATAGGATTAATAAAGTGCAAGCAAATATATGAAATTTACATGGAAGGTACTGTATCCTAACTGTGTTGGGTGAATTATTTGAGGTCTAATGTTTTCTAGCTATTACAGAGATAGAAAAGGTATAACAGAATTCTCAGGATGGTGAGTGGAGAAAACTGGGTGGACTAGTGGGGGACATGGAAGATTTTTCCGAGACTTTAAGTGAGTTTAGAACATTAAATGAATATTTGATTTTTATCCCAATAGGTTACATCAATGAAAATGGACATTTAAACTTAAAACGCTTTCAGAAATATCTTACAAAATTGTCAGATGTAAGTAATATTTTATTTGTACTATCTGTACATTATAGAGTTGCCAATCACCATACCATCTGGGGACATTACAGTTGGAAAAAACCCCCCAGTTAGAATACAGTTTTCACTAGAGGTGTACCGGTACATCAATCCCATATCGGATCGGCACAGATCTAAGGAAAATTGCCCTTCTTTTGGCTAATATGGTGGATAATGCCACCGATTAAATGCCCTGTGTATGCACGCAGCTGCAGCACAGCATACAGGCGGCCAGGAGTGCAGCCCGGCAGCATGGAGAGAAGCTGGTTCCTGCTGGTAAGTCTGTTGTGAGGGAAAGGGCATGGGGGATAAATCGAAGCCCCAGCAGTGAGGGAGGGAGTGGGGCTGGGGCAGGCGCTGCACAGCCAGGGCAGAGCACAGGATGGATCCGCAAGCGGCTCGTCCGGGGGGGCAAGAGCGGCTTCTGCCACTGCATACACCCTGGGAGGACATGAGGGGGGTGTGCCCCTGGATCTGCACACAGGGCAGGGTGGGCTGCCTCTGTGGGCTGGGGCTGCGTCAGTGCCGGGCTCTTCCTGGTAGGGGGCTGGGCCAGGCTGCGCTCCAGGTGGGCATTGGCAGCGCTGGGAGCAGGGGTCTGGAGTGGGGGTACAGCAAATGTTGGGGTGGCTGCAGTCCCACCTGTAGCCCCCTTCCAGCACCGCTGCCACCATCCTTGAGCACAACCCTGGCCCAGCCCCTTGCTGGGACGAACTCAGCACCACTCTGGCCCTAGTCCACAGCGACAGCCCACCCTCACCCCACGAGCAGATCCAGGGGCCCGTGCCCTCCCAGGGTGCATGCAGCAGTGGGAGCTGCCACCCCCTCCCCGTGCCCCTGAACAAACGCTTGTGGCTCCATCCCGTGCTCCACCCCAGCTGTGCAGCCTGTCCCTGCCCCAGCCTCACTCCCTCCTTTTCCGTGAGGGTCTTGATCTGTCACTTCCCCCACAACAGACTTACCAGCCAGACACTGCTCTTCAGGGTGCCCAGCTGCATGTCAGAATAGGATTGGTATCAGCCAATATGGCTCATTAAAAATGGGCCATCGGTATTGGCCCAATAATTCTCTATCAGTGCATCTCTAGTTTTCACAGATATTCAGGGTTCTTGTTTTGTGAACAAAAGCTCCACTGAATTCATACGTGGAACTGCTTTCCTGGCATGTAAAAGATTGTTGTGGAGCTCTGACATTTGGCACAAACAGACTCTTTCCTGTAACAATTTATGCCCGCTGATTATCTGTTCCTCAGTTCTTATATAAAATGTCCCTAAAGTCTTCCACACTAAGCACACCATATACTGTGCCTAAAATCTATCGTAATGTAGCTCTGAGGAAATATGAGACGGAGTAGGTAATGAGATTTGTAATTCCAGTTGTAATTTTGTCTCAAGATCCAGGCAATTGCTATCTAATCTTATTGTCCTAACAGATTTTGGGGGAGGAATCAGAAATTTAAGTAATTGACTTTAGATTGTATCCAGTACTTTGTATTGCAGCTAAAACCAAATCATGATTCAGTGTAGAAAGCATTTAAGTGTTAGGTTCTCATGGGGACAGTCTGCACCTGATTCTATCCCAGTGGCTTTTCATGGGCAACCTCATTATAGTATCTTGTAATAATCCATTTTAGAGGTTACAAAAGCCACAATCTGCTGGTGAACCTTAACTGGAAAAAAACACTGTCAGCTACTACTTCTACCTTCTGGTATTGAAACAAGGATGAACTGTAGAGCTTATATATACATTTGTGTGTTAGTACCTTGCCTGAGAACAATGGTATGCCATAATTTTATATCCATTTGTAGTAGGCTGGATAATTTGATTAGAATATCATCTAATTTTTTTAAAACTTGCTAAAATTAAAAAAAAAATAGTAGGTTTCTGGTATGAATGATCTGTCTGTCTGTAAGAAGAGGTTGTGTGTTAAACTGTTGGACTGTACATAGTTCTTGAATCAACAGATGCATTAGATTACATATGGAGTTATCTGTAACTCTTAAAGATGATAAAACTGGTTTGTATTTTCTATTCCATAAGTTTCTTGTATTCAGAAATATGATAGCCACTGCCTTTAAAATAAGTCTTTGAAGTTTACTTTAATCTCTGTACACAGTTTGATCGTGAGCACTTCAGTGAAGTCTTTGTAGACCTAAAATGGTTTGAAAGCAAAGTAGGCAATAAATATCTCAATGAGGCAGCTGGAGTTGCAGCAGAAGAAGCAAGAAACAGTAAGCAAAAGAAACAGAAGGTTGGTGGTTTTAATGTAGAAAAACTGTCCTTGACTCATTAAAGTGTATAGTTATAGCATTTGTATAGTTGTTTTAATATTTGAACTTAGTTTTTATTTTTGAGTTTTCCTGGAATCAGAAATGACAGAAAAACAATAGTTGAGGGATTGCTGGGAGTGTCTTCCCATCAGGTACTATGGAACATAAATTATTAGGTGACCACCAGAAGATGCATCTGTTGGATAGATGTTTGACAGTGCATAGATATATCAACAAGGAAGCTGAGTAAACATCTCATGTCATATGTTAATTCTCAGTGATTACCCACTTCAAAGAGTGCATAGGCGAAGAATACTTAAGGTTAATCACTACTCTTCTAAAACAGTTTTGGCTATAATATAAAGGTATATCAAAACTACATGTATATCGAACACTGCAATGCATATAAATGAAAGAACAATAAGGATGACTCAGTTTGACGATTCCTATCTGTAGAGATTACACATGCCATATCAGTAAAACAGACTCAAAAAAACATGTAGGACACGACACAAATGGCCAGACTAGAGTAGGGTTCATGACACTGACAACTAGGATGAGTACCATAAATGGAAAAAAAAATAGAACACAGAGTGATGATGGTTCTATGACCCCACAAAGAGAGTTGCTTCTGTCCCTCCACTTTCACTTCAGTTTTTGAACTCTGTTAAAAAATGTTGCTGAACATTAAAAAATGCTCTTATGAAATGCATAAAATTTAATGGTGGATTACCATTTTTTCAGACATATTTAATTAAATGATTTCTAAAAGTCTTTTTTTCCCCAGTAGTTCTTTTTTTAAGTACCCATGCGTTTATAAGTTTGGAAGGGGAGGAGGGGGGTTGTGCCAAGTAGTTATAGAGAAAGAAATGCAATTCTTGAGATTGTTTTAAGATTTAACAGTTGTGTTTACTTCAGGATCTTAATTTTAACTGTTTGACATTGCACGTAAAATATTGACTTATATGGCAATATATGTGTTCATATTTCTTTATCTCAAGTACAGATTTGTAATTTTAATAGGCTCAGGAAAACTCCATGTGTTTGGCTGCTTTAGAAAAAACTGA